>NC_132929.1:58257060-58868204 GCF_047675955.1 Chlorocebus sabaeus | reverse complement strand
GCTGTGACTTTCTGAGATGAATTAAGAGAACACAAAGTAGTTTCTCAGAAAGCTTCTTTCCAGTTTTTAACTGAAGATATTTTCTTTTTCACGATAGCCCTCTATGGGCTTCGAAATATCACTTTGCAAATTCCACATGAACAGTATTAACGAAAGACTTCTTGAAGAGGAAGCTGTAACTCTGTGAGATGAATTAAGAGAACACAAAGCAGTTTCTCAGAAAGCTTCTCCCAAGTTTTTAACTGAAGATATTTCCTTCTTTCCCATAGCACTCTATCTGCTTCAAAATATCACGTTGCAAATTCCACAAGAACAGTCTTAGCGAACGGCTTCTTGAGGGAAAGCTGTAACTCTGGGAGATGAATTAACAGAACACAAAGCAGTTTCTCAGAAACCTTCTATCCATTTTTTAACTGAAGATATTTCCTTGTTCACCATAGACCTCTATGGGCTTCCAAATATCACTTTGCCAATTCCACAAGAACAGCCTTAGCGAAAGACTTCTTGAAGGGAAAGATATAACTCTGTGAGATGAATTAACAGAACACAAAGCAGTTTCTCAGAAAGCTTCTTTCCAGTTTTTAACTGAAGATATTTCCTTTTTCACCATAGCCCTCTCTTTGCTTCCAAATATCACTTTGCAAATTCCAGAAGAACAGTTTTAGCGAAAGGCTTCTTAAGGGGAAAGCTGTAACTCTGTGAGATGAATTAACAGAACACAAAGCAGTTTCTCAGAAAGCTTCTTTCCAGTTTGCAACTGAAGATATTTCCTTTTTCAACATAGCCCTCTAGGGGCTTCCAAATATCACTTTGCAAATTCCACAAGAACAGTCTTAGCGAAAGGCTTCTTGAAGAGAAAGCTGTAACTCTGTTAGATGAATTAACAGAACACAAAGCAGTTTCTCGGAAAGCTTCTTTCCAGTTTTTAACGGAAGATATTTTCTTGTTCACCATAGCCGTCTATGGGCTTCCAAATATCGCTTTGCAAATTCCACTAGAACAGTCTTAGCGAAAGGCTTCTTCAGGGGAAAGCTATAACTTGTGACATGAATTAACAGAGCACAAAGCAGTTTCTCAGAAAGCTTCTTTCCAGTTTTTAACGGGAGATATTTCCTTTTTTACCACAGCCCTCTATGGGCTTACAAATATCACTTTGCATATTCCACAAAAACAGTCTTAACGAAAGGCTTCTTGAAGAGAAAGCTCTAACTCTGTGAGTTGAATTATCAGAACACAAAGCAGTTTCTCAGAAAGCTTCTTTCCACTTTTAACGGAGATATATCCTGGTTCACCATAGCCCTCTATGGGCTTCCAAATATTACTTTGCAAATTCCACAAGAACTGTCTTAGCGAAAGGCTTCTTGAAGAGAAATCTGTAACTCTGTGAGATGAATTAACAGAACACAAAGCAGTTTCTCAGAAAGCTTCTTTCCAGTTTTTAACTGAAGATATTTCCTTTTTCACCATAGCCCTCTCTTTGCTTCCAAATATCACTTTGCAAATTCCAGAAGAACAGTTTTAGCGAAAGGCTTCTTAAGGGGAAAGCTGTAACTCTGTGAGATGAATTAACAGAACACAAAGCAGTTTCTCAGAAAGCTTCTTTCCAGTTTGCAACTGAAGATATTTCCTTTTTCAACATAGCCCTCTAGGGGCTTCCAAATATCACTTTGCAAATTCCACAAGAACAGTCTTAGCGAAAGGCTTCTTGAAGAGAAAGCTGTAACTCTGTTAGATGAATTAACAGAACACAAAGCAGTTTCTCGGAAAGCTTCTTTCCAGTTTTTAACGGAAGATATTTTCTTGTTCACCATAGCCGTCTATGGGCTTCCAAATATCGCTTTGCAAATTCCACTAGAACAGTCTTAGCGAAAGGCTTCTTCAGGGGAAAGCTATAACTTGTGACATGAATTAACAGAGCACAAAGCAGTTTCTCAGAAAGCTTCTTTCCAGTTTTTAACGGGAGATATTTCCTTTTTTACCACAGCCCTCTATGGGCTTACAAATATCACTTTGCATATTCCACAAAAACAGTCTTAATGAAAGGCTTCTTGAAGAGAAAGCTCTAACTCTGTGAGTTGAATTATCAGAACACAAAGCAGTTTCTCAGAAAGCTTCTTTCCACTTTTAACGGAGATATTTCCTGGTTCACCATAGCCCTCTATGGGCTTCCAAATATTACTTTGCAAATTCCACAAGAACTGTCTTAGCGAAAGGCTTCTTGAAGAGAAATCTGTAACTCTGTGAGATGAATTAACAGAACACAAAGCAGTTTCTCAGAAAGCTTCTTTCCAGTTTTTAACTGAAGATATTTCCTTTTTCACCATAGCCCTCTCTTTGCTTCCAAATATCACTTTGCAAATTCCAGAAGAACAGTTTTAGCGAAAGGCTTCTTAAGGGGAAAGCTGTAACTCTGTGAGATGAATTAACAGAACACAAAGCAGTTTCTCAGAAAGCTTCTTTCCAGTTTGCAACTGAAGATATTTCCTTTTTCAACATAGCCCTCTAGGGGCTTCCAAATATCACTTTGCAAATTCCACAAGAACAGTCTTAGCGAAAGGCTTCTTGAAGAGAAAGCTGTAACTCTGTTAGATGAATTAACAGAACACAAAGCAGTTTCTCGGAAAGCTTCTTTCCAGTTTTTAACGGAAGATATTTTCTTGTTCACCATAGCCGTCTATGGGCTTCCAAATATCGCTTTGCAAATTCCACTAGAACAGTCTTAGCGAAAGGCTTCTTCAGGGGAAAGCTATAACTTGTGACATGAATTAACAGAGCACAAAGCAGTTTCTCAGAAAGCTTCTTTGCAGTTTTTAATGGGAGATATTTCCTTTTTTACCACAGCCCTCTATGGGCTTACAAATATCACTTTGCATATTCCACAAAAACAGTCTTAACGAAAGGCTTCTTGAAGAGAAAGCTCTAACTCTGTGAGTTGAATTATCAGAACACAAAGCAGTTTCTCAGAAAGCTTCTTTCCACTTTTAACGGAGATATTTCCTGGTTCACCATAGCCCTCTATGGGCTTCCAAATATTACTTTGCAAATTCCACAAGAACTGTCTTAGCGAAAGGCTTCTTGAAGAGAAATCTGTAACTCTGTGAGATGAATTAACAGAACACAAAGCAGTTTCTCAGAAAGCTTCTCTCCAGTTTTTAACTTAAGATATTTCGTTTTTCACCATAGCCCTCCATGGGCTTCCAAATATCACTTTGCAAATTGCACAAGAACAGTCTTAGCGAAAGACTTCTTGAAGAGAAAGCTTTAACTCTGTGAGATGAATTAACAGAACACAAAGCAGTTTCTCAAAAAGCTTCTTTCTAGTTTTTAAAGGAAGATATTTACTTTTTCACCATAGCCCTCTATGGGCTTCCAAATATCACTTTGCATAATCCACAAGAACAGTCGTAGCGAAATACTTTTGTGGACAAAGCTCTAACTCTGAGAGATGAATTAACAGAACACAAAGCAGTTTCTCAGAAAGTTCCTTTCCAGTTTTTAACGGAAGATATTTCCTTTTTCACCATAGCCCTCTATGGGCTTCCAAATATCACTTAGCATATTACACAAGAACAGTCTTAGCGAAAGACTTCTTGAGAGGAAAGCTGTAACTCTGTGAGATAAATTAAGAGAACAACAAGCAGTTTCTCAGAAAGCTTCTTTCCAGTTTTTAAGAGAAGATATTTCCTTTTTCACCGTAGCCCTCTATTGGCTTCCAAATATCACTTTGCCAATTCCACAAGAACAGTGCTAGTGAAAGCTTCGTGAAAAAGAACGCTGTAACTCTGTGAGATGAATTAACAGAACACAATACAGTTTCTCAGAATGCTTCTTTACAGTTTCTAACGGAAGATATTTCCTTTTACACCATTGCCCTCTAGGGGTTTCCAAATATCACTTTGCAAATTCCACTAGAACAGTCTTAGCGAAAGGCTTCTTGAAGAGAAAGCTGTAAGTCTGTGAGATGAATTAACAGATCACCAAGCAGTTTCTCAGAAAGCTTCTTTCCAGTTTTTAACAGAAGATATTTCCTTGTTCACCATAGCCCTCTATGGGCTTCCAAATATCACTTTGCAAATTCCACAAGAACAGTCTTAGCGAAAGGCTTGTGGAGGGGAAAGCTGTAACTCTGTGAGATGAATTAACAGAACACAAAGCAGCTTCTCAGAAAGCTTTTTTCCAGTTTTTAACGGAAGATATTTTCTTGTTCACCATAGCCCTCTATTGGCGTCCAAATATCACTTTGCAAATTCCACAAGAACAGTCTTAGCGAAAGGCTTCATGAGGGGAAAGCTGTAACTCTGTGACATGAATTAACAGAACAGAAAGCAGTTTCTCAGAAAGCTTCTTTCCAGTTTCTCAAGGAAGATATTTCCTTTTCCACCTTAGCCCTCTATGGACTTACAAATATCACTTTGCAAATTCCACAAGAACAGTCTTAGGGAAAGGCTTCTTGAAGGGAAAGATGTAACTCTGTGAGATGAATTAACAGAGCACGAAGCAGTTTCTCAGAAAGCTTCTTTGCAGTTTTTAACGGAAGATATTTCCTTTTTCACCATAGCCCCCTATGGGCTTCCAAATATCACTTTGCAAATTCCAGAAGAACAGTCCTAGTGAAAGGCTTCTTGAGGGAAAAGCAGTAACTCTGTGAGATGAATTCACAGATCACAAAAAAGATTCTCGGAAAGCTTCTTTCTCACTTTTATCGGAGGATATTTACTTTGGAACAACATTCTTCAAAGGGATCCGAAATAACAGTTCTCAGATTCTACAGAAATAAGGCTAGCAAACACCTCTACAAAATACAGCTGTCACTCAGCGAGTGGAAGTCACATATCACAAAGCAGTTTCTCAGAATGCTTCTTTTCAGTTTTTATCTGAAGATATATCCTTTTTCACCATACCCCTCTAGGGGCTACCAAATATCACTTTGCAAATTCCACAAGAACAGTCTTAGCGAACGTCTTCTTGAGGGGAAAGTTTTAAGTCTGTGAGATGAATGAACAGAACACAAAACGTTTTCTTAGAAAGTTTCTTTACTCTTTTTATCTGAAGATATTTCCTTTTTCACCATAGCCCTGTATTTTCTTCCAAATATCACTCTGCACTATTGGGCTGCCAAATATCACTTTACAGTTTCCTCAAAAACAGGCTTAGTGAACGGCTTCTTGAGGGGAAAGCTGTAACTCTGTGAAATGAATTAACAGAACAGAAAGCAGTTTTTCAGAAAGCTTCTTTACAGTTTTCATCTTAGGATATTTCTTTTTTCGCCATAGCCCTCTAAGGGCTTCCAATTATCAGTTTCCGAATTCCACAAGAACAGTCTTAGCGAAAGGCTTCTTAAGGGGATCACTGTAACTCTGTGAGATGAACTAACAGAACACAAAGCAGTTTCTCAGAAAGCTTCTTTCCAGTTTTTATCTGAAGATCTTTCCTTTTTCACCATAGCCCTGTATTTTCTTCCAAATATCACTCTGCAAATTCCACAAGAACAGTCTTAGTGAACGGCTTCTTGAGGGGAAAGCTGTAACTCTGTGAGATGAATTAACAGAACGCAAAGCAGTTTCTTAGAAAGCTTCTTTCCCGTTTTTATCTGAGGATATTTTATTTTTCTCCATAGCCCTCTAGGAGCTTCCAAATATCACTTTGCATGTTCCACAAGAACAGTCTTCTTGAACGGCTACTTGAGGGGAAAGCTGTAACTCTGTGAGATGAATTCACAAATCTCAAAGATGTTTCTCAGAAAGCTTCTTTCTCACTGTTATCGGAGGATATTTCCTTTGGCCCGATAGTCTTCAAAGGTATCCGAAATAACAGTTCTCAGATTCCACAGAAATAAGGCTATCCAACAGATCTACGAAATACAGCTGTAACTCAGTGAGTGGAAGTCACATATCACAAAAGAGTTTCTGAGAAAGCTTCTTTCCACTTTTTATCTGAAGATATTTCCTTTTTCACTATAGTCCTCTAAGGGCTACCAAATATCACTTTGCAAATTCCACAAGAACAGTGTTAGTGAGCGGCTTCTTTGGAGAAAGCTCTAACTCTGAGAGATGAATTAACACAACACAAAGCAGTTTCTCAGAAAGTTTCTTTCCATTTTTATCTGAGCATATATTCTTTTCCACCTTAGCCCTCTATGGGCTTCCAAATATCACTTTTCAAATTCCACAAGAACAGTCTTAGTGAAAGGCTTCTTGAGGGGAAAGCTGTTACTCTGTGAAATGAATTCACAGATCTCCAAGAAGTTTCTAAGAAAGCTTCTTTCTCATTTTTATTGGAGGATATTTCCTTTGTCCCTGTAGTCTTCAAAGAGATCTGAAATATCAGGTTTCAGGTTCCACAAAAATAAGGTTCTCAAACCACCCCACTAAATACAGATGTAACTAATTGAGTGGAAGCCAAACATCACAAAGCAGTTTCTCCTAAATCATCTTTCCGTGTTTTATCTTAGGAAATTTGCTTTTTCACCATTGGCCTCTATGGGCTTAAAAATACCACTTTCCAAATTCAACAAGAACAGTCTTAGCAAAGAATTCTTGAGGGGAAAGGTATAACTCTATGATATGAATTAACAAAACACAAAGCAGTTTCTCGGAAAGCTTTTTGCAGTTTTTTTCTGAGCATAGATTCTTTTTCACCTTAGCCATCATGGGCTTCCAAATATCACTTTGCGTATTTCACAGGAACAGCCTTAGCGAAAGGCATCTTGAGGGGAAAGCTGTAACTCTGTGAGATGAATTAACAGAACAGAAATCAGTATCTCAGAAATATTATTTCCAATTTTTATCTGAGGATTTTTCCTTTTTCACCATAGCCCTCTATGGTTTTCCAAATATCACTTTGCAAATTCAACAAGAACAGTCTTAGCAAAAGCCTTCTTGATGGGAAAGCTTTACCTCTATTAGATGAATTCACAGATTACAAAGAAGTTTCTCAGAAAGCTTCTTTGTAATTTTTCGGGGGATATTTCCTTTGTCCCTATAGTCTTCAAAGGGTTCTGAAATATCATTTCCCAGATTCTACTGAAATAAGGGCAGCAAGCAGCTCCACGAAATACAGATGTAACTCATTGAGTGGAAGTCACACATCACAAAGCAGTTTCTCAGAAAACTTATTTCCAAGTTTTATCGGTGGATATATCCTTTCTCACCATAGCCCTCCATGAACTTCCTGATATCACTTTCCAAATTCCACAAGAACAGTCTTACTGAACGGCTTCTCGAGGGGAAGGCTGTATCTCTGTTAAGTGAATTAACAGAACACAATACAGTGTCTCAGAAACCTTCTTTCCAGTATTTATCTGAGGATGTTTCTTTTTTCACCCTAGCCCTCCATAGGCTTCCAAATATCACTTTGTTAATTCCACAAGAACAGTCTTAGCGAAAGGCTTCTTGAGGAGAAACCTGTAACTCTCTGAGATGAATTCACAGATCTCAAAAAAGTTTCTCAGAAAGCTTCTTTTTCATTTTTATCAGAGGATATTTCTTTGGCCCTATAGCCTTCAATGGGATCCAAAGTATCAGTTCTCAGATTCCACAGAAATAAGGCTAGCAAACAGCCCCACTATATACAGATGTAACTCAGTGAGTGGAAGTTACACATCACAAAGCAGTTTCTCAGAAAACTTCTTTCCATGTTTTATCTGAGGATATTTCCTTTTTCACCATAGCCTTCTATGGGCTACCAAATATCACTTTCCAAATTCAACAAGAACAGTCTTAGTGAAAGGATTCTTGAGGTGAAAGCTGTAACTCTGAGAGATGAATTAACGGAACACAAAGCAGTTTCTCAGAAAGCTTCTTTCCTGTTTTTATCTGAGAATATTTCCTTTTTCACCATAGGCCTCTATGGGCTTCCAAATATCTCTTTGCAAATTCCACAAGAATAGTCTTACCAAAAGGCTTTCTGAGTAGAAAGCTGTAACTCTGTGAAATGAATTCACAGATCACAAAGTAGTTTCTCCAGAATCCTCTTTCTCATTTTTATAGGAGGATATTTCCTTTGGCCCTATACTCTTCAAAGGGATCCAAATTAACAGTTCTCAGATACCAAAGAAATAAGGCTAGCAATCAGATCGACGAAATACAGATGTAACTCAGTAATTGGAAGTCACACATCACGAAGCAGTTTCACAGAAATCTCCTTTTCGGTTGTTATCGGAGGATATTTCCTTTCTCACCATAGCCCTCTATGGGTTTCCAAATATAACTTTGCAAATTCCACAAGAACAGTCTTTGTGAAAGACTTCTTGAGGGGGAAGCTGCATCTCTGTGAGATGAATTAACACAACACAAAGCAGTTTCTCAGAAATCTTCTTTCCAATTTTTATCTGAAGATATTTCCTTTTTCACCATAGCCCTCTATGGGCTTCCAAATATCACTTTCCAAATTCCACAAGAACAGTCTTAGGGAACGGTTTCTTAAGGGGAAAGCTGTAACTCTGTGAGATGAATTCGCAGATCACAAAGGAGTTTCTCAGAAAGCTTCTGTCTCATTTTTATAGGAAGATATTTCCTTTGGCCTTACAGTCTTCAAAGAGATCCGATATATCAGTTCTTGGATTCCACAGAAATAAGGCTAGCAAACAGCTCCAGGAAATTACAGCTGTAAGTCAGTGAGTGGAAGTCACACAACACAAAGCAGTTTCTCAGAAAGCTTCTTTCCATATTTTATCTTAGGATATTTCCTTTTTCACCATAGCCCTCTACGGGCTTCCAAATATCCCTTTGGAAATTCCAAAACAACAGTCTTAGCGAATACGTTTTGGAGGCAAAAGCTGTAACTCTGTGAGAGGAATTAAGAGGACACAAAGCATTTTCTCAGAAAGCTTCTTTCCAGTTTTTATCTGAGGATATTTTCTTTTTCACCATAGCCCTCCATGGGCTTCCAAATATCACATTGTAAATACCACAAGAACAGTCTTAGCGAAAGGCTTCTTGAAGGGAAAGCTGTAATACAGTGAAATGAACTAACAGATCACAAAGAAGTTTCTCAGAAAGCTTCTTTCTCATTTTTATTGGAGGATATTTCCTTTGTCTCTATAGTCTTCAAAGGGATCTGAATTAACAGTTCTCAGATTCCATAGAAAAAAGGCTAGCCAACAGCTCCACGACATACAGCTGTAACTCAGTGAGTGGAAGTCAAAGAGACAAAGCAGTATTTCAGAATTCTTCTTTCCATGTTTTATCTTAGAATATTTCCTTTTTCACTGTAAACCTCTATGGGCTTCAAAATATCACTTTGCAAATTCCACAATAACAGTCTTAGTGATCGATTTCTTGAAGGTTAAGCTGTAACTCTGTGAAATGAATTAACAGACCACAGAGCAGTTTCTCAGAAGCCTTCTCTCCAGTTTTTATCTGAGTATATTTTCTTTTTCAACATAGTCCTATATGGGCTTCCAAATATCACTTTGCAAATTCCACAAGAACAAACTTAGCGAAAGACTTCTTCAGCAGAAAGCTGTAACTCTGTGAGATGAATTAACAGATCACAAAGAACTTTTTCAGAGAGCTTCTTTGTCGTTTTTTTCGGATGGTATTTCCTTTGGCCCTATTGTCTTCAAAGGGACGCGAAATATCAGATGTCAGATTGCACAGAAATAAGGCTAACCAACAGTTCCAAGAAATACAGCTGTAACTCAGTGAGGGGAATTCACACATCACAAAGCAGGTTTTCAGAAATCTTCTTTCCATGTTTTATCTTAGATTATTTCCTTTTTCAACATAGCCCTCTATCGGCTTTCAAATATCACTTTGCAAATTCCACAGGAACTGTCTTAGCAAATGGTTTCTTGAGGGGAAAGCTGTAACTCTGTGAGATGAATCTATAGAATACAAAGCAGTTTCTCAGAAAAATTCTTTCCATGTTTTCTCTGAGGATATTTGCTTTTTCACCATAGCCCTCTAAGGGTTTCCAAATATTACTTTGAAAATTCCACAATAACAGTCTTAGCGAAAGGCTTCTTCAGGGGAAAGCTCTAACTCTGTGAGATGAATTAACAGAACACAAAGCAGTTTCTCAGAAAGCTTCTTTCCAGTTTTTATCTGACGATATTTTCTTTTTCACCATAGCCCTCTTTGGGCTTCCAAATATCACCTTGCAAATTCCACAAGAACAGTCTCAGCGAAAGCGTTCTTGAGGGGAAAGCTGTAACTCTGTGAGATGAATTTACAGATCACAAAGAAGTTTCTCAGAAACCTTTTTTCTCATTTTTATCGGAGGATATTTCCTTTGGCCCTGAAGTCTTCAATGGGATCAGAAATAAGAGTTCTCAGATTCCACAGAAATAAGGCCAGGAAACAGCAACATGAAATACAGCTGTAACTCAGTGAGTGGAGGTCATACATATCAAAGCAGTTCCTCAGAATGCTTCTTTCCAATATTTATCTGACGATATTTCCTTTTTCACTATAGCCCTCTATGGGCTTCCAAATATCACTTTCTAAATTCCATAAGAACAATCTTAGCAAATGCCTTCTTGAGACGACAGCTGAAACTCTGTGGGATAAATTAACAGAACACAAGGCAGTTTCTCAGAAAGCTTCTTTCCAGTTTTTATCTGAGGATAGTTTCTTTTTCCCGATAGCCCTCCATGGGCTTCTAAATATCACTTTGCAAATTACACAAGAACACTCTTAGCGAAAGGCTTCTTCAGGGGAAAGCTGTAATTCTATGAGATGAAATAACAGAACACAAAGCAGTTTCTCAGAAAGCTTCCTTCCAGTTTTTACCTGAGAATATTTTCTTTTTCAACATAGCCTTAATAGGCTTCCAAATATCACTTTGCAAATTCCACAAGAACAGTCTTAGTGAAAGGCTTCTGAGGGTAAAGCTGTAACTCTGTGAAGTGAATGAACAGATCACAGAGAAGTTTCTTAGAAGGCTTCTTTCTAATTTTTATCGGAGAATATTTCTTTTGTCCCTATAGTCTTCAAAGGGATCCGAAATATCATTTCTCAGATTCCACAGAAATAAGGATAGCAAACAGGTCCATGAAATACAGCTGTAACTCAGTTAGTGGAAGTCACACACCACAAGGCAGTTTCTCAGAAAGCTTCTTTCCAGGTTTTATCTGAGGATAATTCCTTATTCACCATAGCCCACTATGGGCTTCCAAATATCACTTTATGAATTCCACAAGAACAGTCTTTGCCAAAGGCTTCTTGAAGGTAAAGCTGTAAATCTGTGAATTGAATTAACAGAACACAAAGCAGTTTCTCAGGAAGCTTCTCTCAACTTCTTATCTGAGGATATTTTCTTTTTCACCATAGCCCTTCATGGGCTTCCAAATTCCACTTTGCAAGTTCCACAAGAACAGTCTTAGCGAAAGGATTCTTGAGGAGAAAGCTGTAACTCTGTGAAATGAATTCACAGATCACAGAGAAGATTCTCAGAAAGTTTCTTTCTCATTTTTATCGGAGGATATTTCCTTTGGACCTATAGTCTTAAAGGGATCCGAAATAAGAGTTCTAGGATGCCACAGAAATAAGGCTAGCAGACAGATCCTCGACATACTCCTGTAATTCAGTGTGTGGAATTCACACATCACAAAGCAGTTTCTGAGAAAGCTTGTTTCCGTGTTTTATCTTAGGATATTTACTTTTTTACCATAGCGCTGTATGGGCTTTCAAATATCACTTTGCAAATTCCACAAGAACAGTCTTAGCGATCAGCTCATTGAGGGAAACGCTGTAATTCCGTTAGTTGAATTAGCAGAACACAAATCAGTTTCTCAGAAACGTTCTTTCAACTTTTTATCTGAAGATATTTCCTGTTTCACCGTAGCCCTCTCTTGTCTTCCAAATATCACTTTTCAAATTCCACAAGAACAGTCTTAGCGAGAGGCTTCTTGAAAGGAAAGTTGTAACTTCGTTTGACGAATTAGCATATTACAAAGCAGTTTCTCCGAAAGCTTCTTTCCAGTTTTTATATGAGAATATTTCCTTTTTCACCACAGGACTCTATGGGATTACAAATATCACTTTGCAAATACCACAAGAACAGTCTAAGCGAAAGGGTCCTTGAAGAAAAAGCTGTACATATGTGAGATGAATTAGGAGAACACAAACCAATTTCTCAGAAAGCTTCTTTCCAATTTTTATCTGAAGATATTTCCTTTTTCACCATATCCCTGTATGGGCTTCCAAACATCACTTTGCTAATTCCACAAGAACACTCTTAGAGAAAGGCTTCATGAAGGGAAAGCTGTAACTCTGTGAGATGAATTAACAGATCATAAAGAAGTTTCTCAGAAAGCTTCTTTCCAGTTTTTATCTGAGCATATTTTCTTTTTCACAATAGCCCTCCAAGGGCTTCCAAATATCACTTTGTGAATTCCACAATAAAATTCTTAGCGAAAGGCTTCTTGAGGGGAAAGCTGTAACTCTGTGAGATGAATTCACCGATCACAAAGAAGTTTCTCAGAAAGCTTCTTTCTCATGTTTATTGGAGGATATTTCCTTTGGCCCTATAGTCTTCAAAGGGATGCGAAATATCTCTTCTCAGATTACACAGAAATAAGGCTAGGAAACAGATCCACAAAATACAGTTGTAACTCTGTGTGGGGAAGTCACACATCACAAAGCACTTTCTCAGAAAACTTATTTCAAGTATTTATCTGTGGACATTTTCTTTTTCACCATAGCCCTCCATGGGCTTCCAAATATAACTTTGAAAATTCCACAAGAACAGTCTTACAGAAAGGCTTCTTGAGGGTAAACTTGTAACTCTGTGAGATGAACTAACAGAACTCAAAGCAGTTTCTAAGAAACCTTCTTTCCAGTTTTTATCTGAAGATATTTCATTTTTCACCATAGCCCTCTGTGGACTTCCAAATATCACTTTGCAAATTCCACAAGAACAGTCTTAGCAAAAGGCTTCTTGAGGGGAAAGCTCTAACTCTGTGAGATGAATTCACAGATCACAAAGAAGTTTCTAAGAAAGCTTCTTTCTCATTTTTAACGGAGAATATTTCCTACAGCCCTATAGTCTTCAAAGGGATCCGAAATATCATTTCTCAGATTCTGCAGAAATAAGGCTAGCAAACAGATCCAAGAAATAGAGCTGTACATCAGTGAGTGAAAGTCACACATCACAAAGCAGTTTCTCAGAAAGCTTCTTTCCAATTTTTAATTGAAGACATTTCCTTTTTCTCCATAGCCTTCTATGGGCTTCCAAATATCAGTTTGAAAATTCCACGAGAGCAGTCTTAGGAACGGCTTCTTGAGGGGAAACTCTAACTCTGTGAGGTGAATTGAGAAATCACAAAGCAGATTCTCAGAAACCTAATTTCCAACTATTATCTGAAGATATTTCATTTTTCACCATGGCCCCCTATGGGATTCCAAATATCACTTTGAAAGGTCCACAAGATCAGTCTTAGCGAAAGGCTTCTTGAGGGGAAAGCTGTAACTCTGTGAGATGAATTAACAGAACACAAAGGAGTTTCTCAGAAAGCTTCTTTCCAGTTTTTATCGGAGGATATTTTCTTTTTCCCCATAGCCCTCCATGGGCTTCCAAATATCACTTTGCAAATTCCACAAGAACAGTCTTAGTGAAAGGCTTCCTGAGGGGAAAGCTGTAACTCTGTGAGATGAATTCACAGATCACAAAGAAGTTTCTCAGAAAGTTTTTTCTCATTTTTATCGGAGGATATTTCCTTTGACCTTATAGTCTTCAAAGGAATCCAAAATATCAGTTGTCAGATTCCACAGAATAAAGGCTAGCAAACAGCTACACGAAATACAGTTGTAACTCAGTGAGTGGAAGTTACTCATTACAAAGCAGTTTGTCAGAAAAGTTCTTTCCATGTTTTATCTGAGGATATTTCCTTTTCCACCGTAGCCCTCTATGGGCTTCCAAATATCATTTTCCAAATTCCACAAGAACAGTCTTAGGGAATGGCATCTGGAAGGGAAAGCGGTAACACTGTTAGGTGAATTAACAGAACACAAAGCAGATTCTCAGAAAGCTTCTTTACAGGTTTATCTGAAGTTATTTTCTTTTTCACCATGGTCCTCCATGGGCTTCCAAATATCACTTTGCAAATTCTACAAGAACAGTTTTAGCGAAAGGCTTCTTGCGAGAAAGCTGTAACTCTGGGAGATGAATTCACAGATCACAAAGAAGTTTCTCAGGAAACTTATTTCTCATTTTTATCGGAGGATATTTACATTGGCCCTATAGACTTCAAAGGGATGCGAAATATCAGTTTTCAGATTCCACAGAAATAAGGCTAGCAAACACCTCCAGGAGATACAGCTGTAACTCAATGAGTGGAAGTCACACATCACGAAGCATTTTTCACAATGCTTCTTTCCATGTTTTATCTTAGGATATTTCCTTTTTCACTATAGCCCTCTATGGGCTTCCAAATATCACTTTGCAAATTCCACTAAAACAGCCTTAGAGAACAGCTTCTTGAGGAGAAAGCTGTAACTCTATGAGATGAATTTACAGAACACAAAGCAGTTTCTCAGAAAGTTTCTTTCCAGTTTTTATCTGAGGATATTTCCTTTTACACCATAGCCCTCTGTGGTCTTCCAAATATCACTTTGCAAATTCCACAGAAACAGTCTTAGCGGAATGATTCTTGAGGGGAAAGCTGTAACTCTGTGAGACGAATTCAGAGAACACACAGCAGTTCCTCAGAAATCTTCTTTCCAGTTTTTATCTGAAGTCATTTCTTTTTCAAAATATCCTCCTAAGGGCTTCCAAATATCACTTTGCATATTCCACAAGAACAGACTTAGCGAAAGGCTTCTTGAGGGGAAAGCTGTAACACTGTAAGGTGAATTCACAGATCACAAAGAAGTTTCTCAGAAAGTTTTTTTCTCATTTTTATCAGAGGATATTTCCTTTGCCCCACAGTCCTCAAAGCGATCCTAAATAACAGTTCTTAGATTGCACAGAAATAAGGCCAGCAAACAGCTCGATGAAATGCTGATGTAACTCAGTAAGAGGAAGTCACACATCACAAAGCAGTTTCTCAAAAAGCTTCTTTCCACTTTTGATTTTAAACATTTCCTTTTTCACCATAGCCCTCTATGACCTTCCAAATATCACCTTGCAAATTCCACAAGAAGAGTCTTATGTAACGGCTTCTTGAGGGGAAAGCTGTAACTCTGTCAGATGAATTAACAGAACACAAAGCAGTTTCTCAGAAAGCTTCCTACCAGTTTTTATCTGAGTATATATTTTTTTTCACCATAGCCCTCTATGGGCTTCCAAATATCACCTTGCAATTTCGACAAGAACAGTCTTAGTGAATGCATTCTTGAGGAAAAAGCTGTAACTTTGTGAGATAAATTAGCAGAACACAAAGCAGTTTCTCAGAAAGCTTCTTTCCAGTTTTTAACGGAAGACATTTACTTGTTCACCATAGCCCTCAAAGGACTTCCAAATATCAATTTGCAAATTCCACAGGAACATTTTTAAGCGAAAGGCTTCTTGAGGGTAAAGCTGTAACACTGTGAGATGAATTCACAGATCACAAAGAAGTTTCTCAGAAAGCTTCTTTTCTCATTTATATCAGAGGATATTTTCTTTGGCCCTATAGTCTTCAAAGGGATCCGAAATAACAGTTCTCAGATTACACAGAAATAAGGCTAGCAAATAGCTCGATGAAATACAGATGTAACTCAGTGAGTGGAAGTCACACATCACAAAGCAGTTATTTTCAAACCTATTTTCCAGTTTTTATCTGAAGATATTTCCTTTTTCACCACAGCTCTCTATGGGCTACCGAATATCACTTTCCATATACCACAGGAACAGTCTTAGAGAACGGCTTCTTCAGGGGAAAACTGTAACTCTGTGAGGTGAATTAACAGAACACAAAGCAGTTTCTCAGAAAGCTTCTCTCCAGTTTTTATGTGAGGATATTTCCTTTTTCACCATAGCCCTCCATGGGCTTCCAAATATCACTTTGAAAATTCCACAACAACAGACTTAGCAAAAAGAGAAAGCTGAAACTGTGTGAGATGAATTAACAGAACACAAAGTAGTTACTCTGAAAGCTTCTTTCCAATTTTTATTTGGGCATATTTTTTTTTTCCTGATAGCCCCCCACGGGCTTCCAAATATCACTTTTCAAATTCCACAAGAACAGTCCTAGTGAAAGGCTTCTTGAGGGGAAAGCTGTAACTCTGTGAAATGAACTCACAGATATCAAAGAACTTTCTCAGAAAGCTTCTTTCTCATTTATTTTGGAGGATATTTCTTTTGGCCCTATAGTCTTTAAAGGGATCCGAAATATCAGTTCTCAGATTCCACAGAAATAAGTCTAGCAAACACCTCCACGAAATACAGATGTAACTCAGTGAGTGGAAGTCATATCACACAGCAGATTCTCAGAAAGGTTCCTTCCAGTTTTTAACTGAAGATATTCCCTTTTTCACCATAGCCCCCTATGGGCTTCCACATATCACTTTGCAAATTCCACAAGAACAGTCTTAGCGAAAGGCTTCTTGAGGAGAAAGCTGTATCTCTATGAGATGAATAAACGGAACACAAAGCATTTCTCAGAAAGCTTCTTTCCAGTTTATATCTGAGGATATTTCCTTTTTCACCATAGCCCTCTATGGGGTTCCAAATATCACGTTCCAAATTCCAGAAAAACAGTCTTAGGGAACGGCTTCTGGAGTGGAAAGCTGTAACTCTGTGAGATGAATTAACAGAACACAAAGCAGTTTCTCTGAAAGTCTCTTTCCAGGTTTTATGTGAGGATATTTCCTTTATCACCATAGCCCTCTAATGGACTTCCAAATATCAATTTCCAAATTACACACAAACAGTCTTAGGAAACGGCTTGCAGAGGGGAAAGCTGTAACGCTCTTAGGTGAATTAACAGAACACAAAGCAGTTTCTAGAAACCTTCTTATCAGTTTTTATCTGAGGATATTTCATTTTTGACCATAGCCCACTATGGGCTTCCAAATATCACTGTGCAAATTCCACAAGAATACTCTTAGTGAACGGCTTCATGAGGGTAAAGCTGTAACTCTATAGGATGAATTAACAGAAAACAAAGCAGTTTCTCAGAAAGCTTTTTTCCACTTTTTATCTGAGGATATTTCCTTTTTCACCATAGCCCTCTATGGGCTTCAAAATATCACTTTGGAAATTCCACAAGAACATTCTTAGCGAAAGGCTTCTTGAGAGGAAAGCTGTAATTCTGTGAGATGAATTCACAGAACACAAAGCAGTTTCTCAGAAAGATTTTTTCTCATTTTTTTCGGAAGATATTTTCTTAGGCATTATAGTCTTCAAATGGATCCGAAGTAACAGTTCTCAGAATCCACAGAAATAAGGATAGCAAACAGCTCGACGAAATACAGATGTAACTCAGTGAATGGAAGTCACAAATTACAAAGAAGTTCTCAGAAAACTTCTTTCCACGTTTAATATGAAGATATGTCCTTTTTCACCATAGCTCTCTATGGTCTTCCAAATATCACTTTCCAAATTCCACAAAAACAGTCTTAGGGAACGGCTTCTGAATGAGACAGCTGTAACACTGTTAGGTGAATTAACAGAAAACATAACAGCTTCTCAGAAACCTTCTTATCAGTTTTTATCTGAGGATATTATCTTTTTCACCATAGCCCTCTATGGGCTTACGAATATCACTTTTCAAATTCCACAAGAACAACCTTAGCGAAAGGCTTCTTGAGGGAAAAGCTGTAACTCTGTAAGATGAATTAACAGAACACAAAGCAGTTTCTCAAAAACTTCTTTCCTTTTTTTATCTGAAGATATTTCCTTTTTCACCACAGCCCTCTAAGGACTTCCAAATATCACTTTTCAAATTCCACAACTACCGTCTTAGTGAACGGCTTCTTGAATTGAAAGCTGTAACTCTGTGAGATGAATTAACAAAACACAAAACAGTTTCTCAGAAACCTTCTTTCCAGTTTTTATCTGAGGATATTT
Organism: Chlorocebus sabaeus; assembly: GCF_047675955.1. Classification (NCBI taxonomy): domain Eukaryota; kingdom Metazoa; phylum Chordata; class Mammalia; order Primates; family Cercopithecidae; genus Chlorocebus; species Chlorocebus sabaeus. The sequence continues at coordinate 58,850,270 of NC_132929.1, read as the reverse complement.
CCTTTTTCACCAAGCCCTCTATGGGCTTCCAAATATCACTTTGGAAATTACACAAGAACAGTCTTAGCGAAAGGCTTCTTCTGGGGAAAGCTGTAAATCTGTGAGTCGAATTCACAGATCACAAAGAAATTTCTCAGAAAGCTTTACAGTTTTTATCTGAAGATATTTCCTTTGGCCCTAGAGCCTACAAAGGGATCCGAAATATCCGTTCTCAGATTCCACAGAAAAAAGGCTAGCAATCTACTCCACCAAATACAGATGTAACTCAGTTAATGGAAGTCACACATCACAAAACAGTTTCTCAGAAAACTTCTTTCCATGTTTTATCTCAGGATATTTCCTTTTTCAACATAGACCACTATGGGCTTCCAAATATCACTTTTCATATTCCACAAAAACAGCCTTAGGGAATGGCTTCAGAAGGGAAAATCTGTAACTCTGTGAGGTAAATTAACAGAACACAAGGCAGTTTCTCAGAAACCTTCTTTTCAGTTTTTATCTGAGCATATTTCCTTTTTCACCATAGCCATCTATAGGCGTCCAAATATCACTTTGCAAATTCCACAAGAAGAGTCTTAGCAAAAGGCTTCTTGAGGAGAAAGCTGTAACTTTGTGATATGAATTAACTGAACCCAAAGCAGTTTCTCAGGAAGCTTCTTTTCAGTTTTTATCTGAGGATATTTTATTTTTCACCATAGCCCTCCATGGGCTTCCAAATATCACACTGCAAATTCCAAAAGAGCAGTCTTAGTGAAAGGCTTCTTGAAGGGAAGTTTGTAACTCTGTGAGATGAATTAAAAGAACATAAAGCAGTTTTTCAGAGAGCTTCTTTCTAGTTTTTATCTGAGGATATTTCCTTTTTCACCATAGCATTCTGAGGGCTTCCAAATATCACTTTGGAAATTCGACAAGAACCGTCTTAGTTAACGGGTCTTTGAGGGGAAAGCTGTAACTCTGTGAGATGAATTCACCGATCACAAAGAAGTTTCTCCGAAAGCTTTTTTGTCACTTTCATCGGAGGATATTTCCTTTGGCCTTATTGTCTTCAAAGGGAACCGATATAACAGTTCTCAGATGCCACAGAAATAAGGCTAGCACACAGATACCCGAAATACTGCTGTAACTCAGTGAGTGGAAGTCACATATGACAAAGAAATATCTCAGAAATCTTCTTTTCAGTTTTTATCTGAAGATATATCCTTTTACACCATATCCTACTATGGGCTTCCAAATATCAATTTGCAAATTCCAAAAGAACAGTCTTAGTGAATGGCTTCTTGAGGGTAAAGCTGTAACTCTGTGAGATGAATTAACAGAATACAAATCAGTTTCTCAGAAAGCGTCTTTCCAGTTTTTATCTGAGCATATTTTCTTTTTTACCAAAGCCCTCCATGGGCTTCCAAATATCACTTTGCAAATTCCACAACAACAGTCGTAGCGAAAGGCTTCTTGAGGGGAAAACTGTAACGTTGTGTGATGAATTCACGGATCACAAAGAAGTTTCTCAGAAAGCTTCTTTCACATTTTTATTGGAGGATATTTCCTTGGGCCCTTTAGACTTCAAAGGGATCCGAAATATCAGTACTCAGGTTTCACAGAAATAACGCTATCAAACAGCTCTATGAAATAAAGCTGCAACTCAGTGAGTGGAAGTCACATATCACAAAGCAGTTTCTCAGAAAGTTTCTTTTCCGTTTTTATCAGAAGATATATCCTTTTTCACCATAGACCCCTATGGGCTTCCAAATATCACTTTGCAAATTACACAAGAAAAGTCTCAGTGAACGGTTTCTTGAGGGGAAATCTGTAACTCTGTGAGATGAATTAACAGAACACAAAGCAGTCAGAAAGCTTCTTTTCAGTTTTTATCTTAGGATATTTCCTTTTTCACCTTAGCCCCCTATGGTCTTTCAAATATCACTTTGCAAATTCCACAAGAACAGTCTTAGTGAAAGTCTTCTTCAGGGGAAAGCTGTACCTCTGTCAGATGAATTCACAGATCACAAACAAGATTCTCCGAAAGCTTCTTTCTCATTTTTATCGGAGGATATTTCCTTTTTCCCTATAGACTTCAAAGGGATCCGAAATATCAGCTCTCAGATTCCACAGAAATAAGGCTAGCAAACAATTCTACGAAATACAGCTGTAACTCAGTGAGTGGGGGTCACATATCACAAAGTAGTTTTTCAGAAAGCGTCTTTCTGACTTTTATCGGAGGATATTTCCTTTGGCCCTATATTCTCCAAAGGGGTCCGAAATAACAGTTCTCAGATTCCACAGAAATAAGGCTAGCAAACAGCTCAACGGAATATAGCTGTAACTCAGTGAGTGGAAGTCACATATCACAAAGCAGTTTCTCAGAAATCTTCTTGCAGTTTTTATCTGAAGATCTATCCATTTACACCATAGTCCTCTATGGGCTTCCAAATATCGGTTCGAAAATTCCACAAGAATAGTCTTAGTGAGTGGCTTCTTGAGGGAAAACCTGTAACACTGTGAGATGAATTAACAGAATACAAAGTAGTTTCTCAGAAAGCATCTTTCCAGTTTTTATCTTAGGATATTTCCTTTTTCACCATTGCCCTGTATGGGCTTCCAAATATCACATTGCAAATTCCACAAGAACAGTCTTACTGAACGGCTTCTAGAGGGGAACGCTGTAACTCTGTGAGACCAGTTAACAGAACACAAACGAGTTAGTCAGAAAGCTTCCTTTCAGTTTTTATCTGAGGACTTTTCCTTTTTCACCTTAGCCCTCTATCGGCTTCCAAATATCACTTTGCAAATTCCAAAAGAACAGTCTTACCGAAAGGCTTCTTGAGGGGAAAGCTGTAACTCTGTGAGATGAATTAGCAGAACACAAAGCAGTTTCAAAGAAAGCTTCTTTCCAATTTTTTTCTGAAGATATTTACTTTTTCACTATAGCCCTCTATGGGCTTCCAAATATCACTTTTCAAATTCCACAAGAACAGTCTTAGTGAATGGCTTCTTAAGGTGAAAGCTGTAACTCTGTGAGATGAATTAACAGATCACAAAGCAATTTCTCAGAAAGCTTCTTTCCAGTTTTTATCTTAGGATATTTCCTTTTTCACCATAGCCTTCTATGGGCGTCCAAATATCACTTTGCAAATTCCACAAGAACAGACTTAGCGAAAAGTTTCCTGAGGGGAAAGCTGTAACTCTGTGAGATGAATGAACAGAACACAAAACAGTTTCTCAGAAGGCTTCTTTTCAGCTTTTATTTGAGCATATTTTCTTTTTCACCAGACTCCTCCATGGGCTTCCAAATATCACTTTTCAAATTCCACAAGAACAGTCTTAGCGAAATGCTTATGAGGGGAAAGCTGTAACTATGTGAGATAAATTCACAGATCACAAAGAAGTTTCTCAGAAAGCTTCTTTCTCATTTTTATTAGAGGATATTCCCTTTTGCCCTATAGACTTCAAAGGATCCGAAATATCAGTTCTCAGATTCCACAGAATTAAAGCTTGCAAATAGCTCTACGAAATACAGCTGCAACTCAGTGGGTGGAAGTCACATATCACAATGCAGTTTCTCAGAAAACTTCCTTCCTGTTTTTATCTGGAGATAAATTTTTTTCACCATAGACCTCTATGGGCTTCCAAATATCACTTTGGAAATTCCACAAGAACAATCTTAGTAAACGGCTTCTTGAGGGGAAAGCTGTAACTCTGTGAGATGAATTAACAGAACACAAAAGAGTTTCTCAGAAAGCTTCTTTCCATATTTTATCTGAAGATATTTCCTTTATCTCCAGAGCCCTCTATGGGCTTCCAAATATTACTTTGTAAATTCCACAAGAGCAGTCTTAGTGAACGGCTTCTTGAGGGGAAAGCTGTAACTCTGAGAGATGAATTAGCAGAACACAAATCAGTTTTTCAGAAAGCTCCTTTTCAGTTTTTATCTGAGCATATTTTCTTTTTCACCATAGCCCTACAAGAGATTTCAAATATCACTTTGCAAATTCCACAAGAACAGTCTAAGAGAAGGCTTCTTCAGAGGAAAGCTGCAACTCTGTGAGATGAATTCACAGATCATAAAGAAGTTTCTCAGAAAGCTTCTTTCTCATTTTTATGGGAGGATATTTCCTGTGGCCCTATAGACTTCAAAGGGATCCAAAATATCAGTTCTCAGACCCAACAGAAATAAGTGTAGTGAACAGCTCTAAGAAATACCGCTGTAATTCAGTGAGTGACAGTCACATATCACAAAGCCGTTTCTCAGAAAGCTTCTTTTCATTTTTTATCTGAGGATATATCCTTTTTCACCCTAGCCCTCTATGGGCTTAAAAATATCACTTTGCAAATTACACAAGAACAGTCTCAATGAACAACTTCTTGAGGGGAAATCTGTAACTCTGTGAGATGAATTAACAGAACACAAAGCAGTTTCTCAGAAAGCTGATTTCCAGTTTTTATCTGAAGGTATTTCCTTTTTCACTATAGCCCTCTATGGACTTCAAAATATCACTTGCTAATTTCACAAGAACAGCCTTAGTGAACGGGTTCCTGACGGGAAGGCTGTAACACTTTGAGATGAATTAACAGAACACAAAGCAGTTTCTCAACAAGCTTCTTTCTCGTTTTTATAAAAGGACATTTCCTTTTTCACCATAGCCCTCTATGGGCTTCCAAATATCACTCTGTAAATTCCACAAGAACAGTGTTAGTGAGCGGGTTCTTAAGTGGAAAGCTATAACTCTGTTAGGTGAATTAACAGAACATAAAGCCGTTTGTCAGAAAGCTTCTTTCCATTTTTTATCTTAGGATATTTCCTTTTTCACCGTAACCCTCTATGGGCTTCCAAATATCACTTTGCAAATTCCATAAGTACAGACATAGCAAAAGACTTCTTGAGGGGAAAGCTGTAACTATGTGAGATGTATTCACATATCACAAAGAAGTTTATCAGAAAGCTTCTTTCTCATATTTATCAGAGGATACTTCCTTTGGTCATATAGATTTCAAAGGGATCCGAAATATCAGTTATCAGATTCCAAAGAAGTAAGACTAGCAAACATCTCTACAAAATACAGCTGCAACCCAGTGAGTGGAAGTCACATATCACAAAGCAGTTTCTCAGAAGGATTCTTTTCAGTTATTGTCTTAAGATATATCCTTTTTCACCATAGACCTCTATGGGCTTCCAAATATCACTTTGTAAATTTCACAAGAACAGTCTTTTTGAACGGCTTCTTGAGGGGAAAGCTGTAACTCTGTGAGATGAATTAACAGAACACAAAGAAGTTTCTAAGAAAGCTTCTTTACAGTTTTTATCTGAAGATATTTCCTTTTTAACCATAGCACTCTATGGGATTCCAAATATAACATTGCAAATTCCGCAAGAACAGTCTCAGCAAAAGGCTTCTTGAGGGGAAAGCTGTAGTTTTTTGACAATAATTAACAGAACACAAAACACTTTCTCAGAAAGCTTCTTTCCGGTTTTTATCTCCAGATATTTCCTTTTTCACTATAGCCCTCTATGGGCTTCCAAATATCACTCTGTAAATTCCACAAGAAAAGTCTTAGTGAACGGCTTCTTGAAAAGAAAGCTGTAACTCTGTGAGATGAATTGACGGAACAGAGAGCAGTTTCTCACAAAGCTTCTTTCCAGTTTTTATCTGAGGACTTTTCCTTTTTCCCCATAGCCTTCTATGAGTTTCCAAATATCACTGTGCAAATTCCACAAGAACAGAGTTAGTGAACGGTTCCTTGAGGGGAAAGATGAAACTCTGTGAGATGAATTCACACATCACAAAGAAGTTTCTCAGAAAGCTTCTTTCTCACTTTTATCGGAGGTTTTTTCCTTTGGCCGTTAGTCTTCATAGGGATCCGAAACAACAGTTCTCAGATTCCACAGAAATAAGGCTAGCAAACAGCTCTACGAAATACAGATGTAACTCAGTGAGTGGAAGTCACATATCAAAAAGCAGTTTCTCAGAAAGCTTCTTTTCGGTTTTTATGTGAAGATATATCCTTTTTCACCTTAGCCCTTTAAGGGCTTCTAAATATCACTTTGCAAATTCCACAACAACACACTTAATGAACGGCTTCTTGAAGGGAATGCTGTAACTCTGTGAGATGAATTAACGGAACACAAAGCAGTTTCACAGAAATTTTCCAGTTTTTATCTGAACAAACTTCCTTTTTCACCATAGCCCTCTATGGGCTTCCAAATATCACTTTGCAAATTCCACAAGAACAGTCTTAGCGAAAGTCTTCTTCAGGTGAAATCTGTAACTCTGTGAGATGTATTAACAGAACAGAAAACAGTTTCTCAGAAAGTTTCCTTTCAGTTTTTATGTGAGCATATTTTCTTTTTCACCACAGACTTACATGGGCTTCCAAATATCACTTTGCCAATTCCACAAGAACAGTCTTACGAAAGGCTTCTTAAGGGGAAAGCTGTAACTCTGTGAGATGAATTCACAGATCACAAAGAAGTTTCTCAGAAAAGTTTTTCTCATTTTTCTCGGAGGATATTTCTTTGGCCCTATAGATTTCAAAGGGATACGGAATATCAGTTCCAAATTCCACAGAAATAAGGATAGCAAACAGCTCTACGAAATACAGCTGCAACTCAGTGTGTGGAGGTCACATATCACATAGCAGTTTCTGATAAAGCTTCTTTTCACTTTTTATCTGAAGATATTTCCTTTTTCACCACAGCCCTCTCTGGGCTTCCAAATATCACTTTGAAAATTCCACAAGAACAGTTTTAGTGTACGGCTTCTTGAGGGGAAAGCGGTAATTCTGTGAGATGAATTAACAGAACAGAAAGCAGTTTCTCAGAAAGCTTCTTCTCAGTTTTTATCTGAGAACATTTCCTTTTTTCCCATAGCCCTATATGGGCTTCCAAATATCAGTTTGCAAATTCCACAAGAACAGTCTTAGCAAAAGGCTTCTTGACGAGAATGCTGTAACCCTGGGAGGTGAATTAACTGAACACAAAGCAGTTTCTCAGAAAGTTTCTTTCCAATTTTCATCTGAAGATATTTCCTTTTTCACCATAGCCCTCTAGGGGCTTTCAAATATTAATTTGGAAATTCCACAAGAATAGTCTTAGTGAACGGTTTCTTGAAGAGGAAGCTGCAACTCTCTGTGATTAATTAACAAAACACAAAGCAGTTTCTCAGAAAGCTTCTTTCCAATTTTTATCTGAGGACATTTTCTATTTCACCATAGCCCTGTACGGGCTTCCAAATATCACTTTGCAAATTCCACAAGAACAGTCTTAAGGAACGGCTTCTTGAGGGGAAAGCTGTAACTCTCTGAGATGAATTAACAGAACACAAAGCAGTTTCTCAGAAAGCTTCTTTTCAGTTTTTATCTTAGCATATTTCCTTTTTCACTGTAGCCCTCTATGGGCTTCCAAATATCACTTTGCAACTTCCACAAGAACAGTCTTAGTGAACGGCTTCTTGAGGGGAAAGCTGTAAATCCGTGAGGTGAATTCACAGATCACCAAGAAGTTTCTCAGAAAGCTTCTTTCTCATTTTTATCGGAGGATATTTTCCTTGGCCCTACAGCCTTCAAAGGGATCCAAACTATCAGTTCTCAGATTCCACAGAAATAAGACTAGCAAACAGCTCCACGAAATACAGTTGTAACTCAGTGAGTGGAAGTCAAATATCACAAAGCAGTTTCTCAGAAAGCTTCTTTTCAGTTTTTATCTGAAAATATATCCTTTTTCACCACCACCCTCTATGGGCTGCCAAATATCACTTTGCAAGTTCAACAAGAACAGTCTTAGTGAACGGCTTCTTCAGGGGAAAGCTGTAACTCTGTGAGATGAATTAACAGAACACAAAGCAGTTTTACCAAAAAGTTCTTTTCAGTTTTTATCTTAGGATATTTCCATTTTCACTATAGCCCACTATGGGCTTCCAAATATCACTTTGCAAATTTCACAAGAAAAGTCTTATTGAATGGCTTCTTGAGGGGAAAGCTGTAACTCTGTGTCATGAATTAACGGAACAGAAAGCAGTTTCTCAGAAAGCTACTATGCAGTTCTTAGGGGGAGGACATTTCCTTTTTCATCATCGCCCTCTTTGGGCTTCCAAATATCACTTTGCCAATTCCATAAGAACTGTCTTAGTGAATGGCTCCTTGAGGTTAATTCTTTAGCTCTGTGAGATGAATTCACAGATCACAAATAAGTTTCTCAGAAAGCTTCTATCTCACTTTTATCGGAGGATATTTCCTTTGGCCCTATAGTCTTTGAAAGGATCCGAAATAACAGTTCTCAGACTCCACTGAAATACGGCTAGCAAACAACTCCATGAAATACAGCTGTAACTCAGTGAGTGGACATCACACATCACAAAGCAGTTCTTCAGAAAGCTTCATTTCAGTTTTTATCCGAAGATATATCCTTTTTCACCATAGCCCTCTATGGGCTTCCAAATATAACGTTAAAATTCCACAAAAGCAGTCTTGGTGAATGGCTTCTTGAGGGCAAAGTTGTAACTCTGTGAGATGAATTAACAGAACACAAAGCAGTCAGAAAGCTTCTTTTCATGTTTTATCTTTGGATATTTCCTTTTTCCCCGAAGTGCTCTGTGGGCTTTCAAATATCACTTTGAAAATTCCACAAGAACAGTCTTAGTGAAAGGCTTCTTAAGGGGAGAGCTGTAACTCCGTGAGATGAATTCACAGATCACAAAGAAGTTTCTCAGAAAGCTTCTTTCTCATTTTTATTGAAGGATATTTCTTCTGGACCTATAGACTTCAAAGGCATCCGAAATATCAGTTCTCAGATTCCACAAAACTAAGGCTAGCAAACAGCTCTACGATTTACAGCTGTAAATCAGTGGGTAGAAGTCACATGTCACAAAGCAGTTTTTCAGAAAGCTTCTTTCTCACTTTTATCGGAGGATATTTCCTTTGGCCCTATAATCTTCAAAGGGATACAAAATAACAGTTCTCAGATTCCACAGAAATAAGGCTAGCAAACAGATCTACGAAATACAGCTGTAACTCAGTGAGTGGAAGTCATATATCACAAATCAGTTTCTAAGAAAACTTCTTTTCAGAAGTTATCTGAAGATATATCCTTTTTCACCATAACACTCTATGGGCTTCCAAATATTACATTGCAAATTTCACAAGAACGGTCTTAGTCAACGGCTTCTTGAGGGGAAAGCAGTAACTCTGTGAGATGAATTGACAGAACACAAAGCAGTTTCTGAGAAAGCTTCTTTCCAGTTTTTATCTGAGGATATTTCCTTTTTCACCATAGCCCTCTATGTCCTTCCAAATATCACTTTGCAAATTCCACAAGAACAGTCTTAGTGAACGGATTCGTGAGGGGAAAGCTGTAACTCTGTAAGATGAATTAACAGAACAGAAAACAGTTTCTCAGAAAGCTTCTTTCCATGTTTTATCTGAGGGCATTTCCTTTTTCACCATAGCCCTCTATGGGCTTCCAAATATCACTTTTCAAATTCCACAAGAACAGTCTTAGTGAGAGGGTCCTAGAGGGTAAAGTTGTAACTCTGTGAGATGAATAAAAAGAACACAAATCAGTTTCTCAGAAAGCTTCTTTTCAGATTTTATCTTAGGATATTTCCTTTTTCCCTGTAGCCATCTATGGGCATCCAAATATCATTTTGCAAATTCCACAAGAACAGTCTTAGCGGAAAGCTTTTTGAGGGGAAAGCTGTAACTCTGTGAGATGAATTAATAGAACAGAAAGCAGTTTCTCAGAAAGTTTCTTTCCAGTTTTTATCTGTGGAAATTTCCTTTTTCACCTTAGCCCTCTACGGGCTTTGAAATATCACTTTGCAAATTCCACAAGAACAGTCTTTGTGAATGGCTCCTTGAGGGGAAATCTGTAACTCTGTGAGATGAATTCCCAGATCACAAAGAAGTTTCTCAGGAAGCTTCTTTCTCACTTTTATCGGAGGATATTTCCTTTGGCGCTAGGGTCTTCAAAAGAATCCAAAATAACAGTTCTCAGATTCCACCAAAATAAGGCTAGCAAACAGCTCCACGAAATACAGCTGGAACTCAGTGAGTAGAAGTCACACATCACAAAGCATTTTCTCAGAAAGCTTCATTTCAGTTTTTATCTGAAGATATATCCTTTTTCACCATAGTCCTCTATGGGCTTCCAAATATCACTTTAAAATTCCACAAGAGCAGTCTTAGTGAACGGCTTCTTGAGGGCAAAGTTATAACTCGGTGAGATGAATTAACAGATCACAAAGCAGTCAGAAAGCTTCTTTTCATGTTTTATCTTAGGATATTTCCTTTTTCACCGTAGTCCTCTATGGGCTTCCAAATATCACTTTGCAAATTCCACAAGAACAGTCTTAGAGAAAGGCTTCTTGACAGGAGAGCTGTAACTCCATGAGATGAATTCCCAGATCACAAAGAAGTTTCTCAGAAAGCTTCTTTCTCATTTTTATTGGAGGATATTTCTTTTCGACCTATAGACTTCAAAGGGATCCGAAATATCAGTTCTCAGATTCCACAGAACTAAGGCTAGCAAACAGATATACGATTTACAGCCGTAACTCAGTGAGTGGAAGTCACATGTCACAAAGCAGTTTTTCAGAAAGCTTCTTTCTCAATTTTATCAGAGGATATTTCCTAGGGCCCTATAACCTTCAAAGGGATATAAAATAACAGTTCTCAGATTCCACAGAAATAAGGCTAGCAAACAGATCTACGAAATACAGCTGTAACTCAGTGAGCGAAAGTCATATATCACAAATCAGTTTCTCAGAAAGCTTCTTTTCAGGTGTCATCTGAAGATATATCCTTTTTCACCATGGCCCTCTATGGGCTTCCAAATATCACTTTGCAAATTCCACAAGAACGGTCTTAGTGAACGGCTTCTTGAGGGGAAAGCTGTAATTCTGTGAGATGAATTAACAGAACATAAAGTAGTTTCTCAGAAAGCTTCTTTCCAGTTTTTATCTGAGGATATTTCCTTTTTCACCATAGCCCTCTATGTCCTTCCAAATATCACTTTGCAAATTCCACAAGAACAGTCTTAGTGAACGGATTCGTGAAGGGAAAGCTCTAACTCTGTGAGATGAATTAACAGAACAGAAAACAGTTTCTCAGAAAGCTTCTTTCCAGTTTTTATCTGAGGGCATTTCCTTTTTCAAAATAGCCCTCTATGGGCTTCCAAATATCACTTTAAAATTCCACAAGAGTAGTCTTAGTGAACGGCTTCTTCAACGGAAAGCTGTAACTCTGTGAGATGAATTAACAGAACACAAAGCAGTTTCTCAGAAAGCTTCTTTCCAGTTTTTAACGGAAGATATTTCCTTTTTCACCATAGCCCTCTATGGGCTTCCAAATATCACTTTGCCAATTCCACAAGAACAGCCTTAGCGAAAAGTTTCTTGAAGGGAAAGCTGTATCTCTGTGAGATGTATTAACAGAACACAAAACTGTTTCTCACAAAGCTTCTTTCCAGTTTTTATCTGAAGATATTTCCTTTTTCACCATAACCCTCTAAGGGCTTTCTAATATCACTTTGCAAATTCCACAAGAACAGTCTTTGTGAACGGCTCCTTGAGGGGAAATCGGTAACTCTGTGAGATGAATTCCCAGTTCACAAAGAAATTTCTCAGAAAGCTTCTTTCTCACTTTTATCGGAGGATATTTCCTTTGGCGCTATGGTCTTCAAAGGGATCCAAAATAACAGTTCTTAGATTCCACCAAAATAAGGCTAGCAAACAGCTCCACGAAATACAGCTGGAAATCAGTGAGTAGAAATCTCACATCACAAAGCAGTTTCTCAGAAAGCTTCATTTCAGTTTTTATCCGAAGATATATCCTATTTCACCATAACCCTCTATGGGCTTCCAAATATCACTTTAAAATTCCACAAGAGCAGTCTTAGTGAACGGGTTCTTGAGGGCAAAGTTGTAACTCTGTGAGATGAATTAACAGAACACAAAGCAGTCAGAAAGCTTCTTTTCATGTTTTATCTTAGGATATTTCCTTTTTCACCGTAGTCCTCTATGGGCTTCCAAATATCACTTTGCAAATTCCACAAGAACAGTCTTAGAGAAAGGCTTCTTGACGGGAGAGCTGTAACTCCGTAAGATGAATTCCCAGATCACAAAGAAGTTTCTCAGAAAGCTTCTTTCTCATTTTTATCGGAGGATATTTCTTTTTGACCTGTAGACTTCAAAGGGATCCGAAATATCAGTTCTCAGTTTCCACAGAACTAAGGCTAGCAAACAGCTCTACGATTTAGAGCTGTAACTCAGTCATTGGAAGTCACATGTCACAAAGCAGTTTTTCAGAAAGCTTCTTTCCGAATATTATCAGAGGATATTTCCTATGGCCCTATAACCTTCAAAAGGATACAAAATAACAGTTCTCACATTCCACAGAAATAAGGCTAGCAAACAGATCTACAAAACACAGCTGTAAATCAGTGAGTGGAAGTCATATATCACAAATCAGCTTCTCAGAAAGCTTCTTTTCAGGTGTTATCTGAAGATATATCCTTTTTCACAATAGCCCCTATGGGCTTCCAAATATCACTTTGCAAATTCCACAAGAACGGTCTTAGTGAACGGCTTCTTGAGGGGAAAGCAGTAACTCTGTGAGATGAATTAAGAGAACACAAAGCAGTTTCTGAGAAAGCTTCTTTACAGTTTTTATCTGAGGGCATTTTCTTTTTCACCATAGCCCATCATGGGCTTCCAAATATCACTTTTCAAATTCCACAAGAACAGTCTTAGTGAGAGGGTCCTAGAGGGTAATGTTGTAACTCTGTGAGATGAATTAAAAGAACACAAATCAGTTACTCAGAAAGCTTCTTTTCAGTTTTTATCTTAGGATAATTCCTTTTTCACCGTAGCCCTCTATGGGCTTCCAAATATCACTTTGCATATTCCACAAGAACAGTCTTAGCGAAAAGCTTCTTGACGGGAGAGCTGTAACTCCGTGAGATTAATTCCCAGATCACAAAGAAGTTTCTCAGAAAGCTTCTTTCTCATTTTTATCAGAGGATATGTCTTTTGGACCTATAGACTTCAAAGGGATCCGAAATATCAGTTCTCAGATTCCACAGAACTAAGGCTAGCAAACAGCTCTACAATTTACAGCTGTAACTCAGTGAGTGGAAGTCACATGTCACAAAGCAGTTTTTCAGAAAGCTTCTTTCTCACTTTTATCAGAAGATATTTCCTATGGCCCTATAATCTTCAAAGGGATACAAAATAACAGTTCTCAGATTCCACAGATATAAGGTTAGGAAACAGATTTAGGAAATACAGCTGTAACTCAGTGAGTGGAAGGCATACATCACAAATCAGTTTCTCAGAAAGCTTTTTTTTCAGGTGTTATCTGAATATATATCCTTTTTCACCACAGACTTCTATGGACTTCCAAATATCACTTTGCAAATTCCACAAGAACGGTCTTAGTGAACGGCTTCTTGAGGGGAAGGCAGTAACTCTGTGAGATGAATTAACAGAACACAAAGCAGTTTCTCAGACAGCTTCTTTCCAGTTTTTATCAGAGGATATTTTCTTTTTTACCAATCCCTCCAATGGATTCCAAATATCACTTTGCAAATTCCACAAGAACAGTCTTAGTGAACGGCTTCTTGAGGGGAGAGCTGTAATTCTGTGAGATGAATTAACAGAACACAAAACAATTTCTGAGAAAGCGTCTTTCCAGTTTTTATCTGAGGACATTTCCTTTTTCACCATAGCTCTCTATGGGCTTCCTAATATCACTTTGCAAATTCCACAAGAACAGTCTTAGCGAAAAGCTTCTTGAGGGGAAAGCTGTAACACTGTGAGATGAATTCACAGATCACAAAGAAGTTTCTCGGAAAGCTTCTTTCCAGTTTTTATCTGAGGTTATTTCCTTTTTCACCATTGCCCTCTATGGGCTTCCAAATATCACTTGGCAAATTCCGCAAGAACAGTCTTAGTGAACGACTTTTTGAGCGGAAAGTTGTAACTCTGTGAGATGAATTATCAGAACACAAAGCAGTTTCTAAGAAAGCTTCTTTCCAGTTTTTATCTGAGGACATTTCCTTTTTCAACATAGCCCCCTTGAACTTCAAAATATCACTTTGCAAATTCCACAGAACAGTCTTAGTGAACGGCTTCTTGAGGAGAAAGCTGTAACTCTGTGAGATGAATTCACAGATCGCAAAGAAGTTTCTCAGAAAGATTCTTTCTCATTTTTTTTTAAATTTATTTATTATTATTATACTTTAAGTTGTAGGGTACATGTGCATAACGTGCAAGTTTGTTACATATGTATACTTGTGCCATGTTGGTGTGCTGCACCCATCAACTCGTCATTTACATCAGGTATAACTCCCAATGCAATCCCTCCCCCCTCCCCCCTCCCCATGATAGGCCCCGGTGTGTGATGTTCCCCTTCCCGAGTCCAAGTGATCTCATTGTTCAGTTCCCACCTATGAGTGAGAACATGCAGTGTTTGGTTTTCTGTTCTTGTGATAGTTTGCTAAGAATGATTGTTTCCAGCTGCATCCATGTCCCTACAAAGGACACGAACTCATCCTTTTTTATGGCTGCATAGTATTCCATGGTGTATATGTGCCACATTTTCTTAATCCAATCTGTCACTGATGGACATTTGGGTTGATTCCAAGTCTTTGCTACTGTGAATAGTGCTGCGATAAACATACGTGTGCATGTGTCTTTATAGCAGCATAATTTATAATCCTTTGGGTATATACCTAGTAATGGGATGGCTGGGTCATATGGTACATCTAGTTCTATGTCCTTGAGGAATCGCCATACTGTTTTCCATAATGGTTGAACTAGTTTACAATCCCACCAACAGTGTAAAAGTGTTCCTATTTCTCCACATCCTCTCCAGCACCTGTTGTTTCCTGACTTTTTAATGATCACCATTCTAACTGGTGTGAGATGGTATCTCATTGTGGTTTTGATTTGCATTTCTCTGATGGCCAGTGATGATGAGCATTTTTTCATGTGTCTGTTGGCTGTATGAATGTCTTCTTTTGAGAAATGTCTGTTCATATCCTTTGCCCACTTTTTGATGGGGTTGTTTGTTTTTTTCTTGTAAATTTGTTTGAGTTCTTTGTAGGTTCTGGATATTAGCCCTTTGTCAGATGAGTAGATTGCAAAAATTTTCTCCCATTCTGTAGGTTGCCTGTTCACTCTGATGGTAGTTTCTTTTGCTGTGCAGAAGCTCTTTAGTTTAATGAGATCCCATTTGTCAATTTTGGCTTTTGCTGCCGTTGCTTTTGGTGTTTTAGACATGAAGTCTTTGCCCATGCCTAGGTCCTGAATGGTACTACCTAGGTTTTCCTCTAGGATTTTTATGGTATTAGGTCTAACATTTAAGTCTCTAATCCACCTTGAATTAATTTTCGTATAAGGAGTAAGGAAAGGATCCAGTTTCAGCTTTCTACTTATGGCTAGCCAATTATCTCAGCACCATTTATTAAATAGGGAATCCTTTCCCCATTTCTTGTTTTTCTGAGGTTTGTCAAAGATCAGATGGCTGTAGATGTGTGGTATTATTTATTTCTGAGGAGTCTGTTCTGTTCCACTGGTCTATATCTCTGTTTTGGTATCAGTACCATGCTGTTTTGGTTACTGTAGCCTTGTAGTATAGTTTGAAGTCAGGGAGCGTGATGCCTCCAGCTTTGTTCTTTTGACTTAGGATTGTCTAGGGGATGCGGGCTCTTTTTTGGTTCCATATGAACTTTAAGCAGGTTTTTCCAATTCTGTGAAGAAACTCATTGGTAGCTTGATGGGGATGGCATTGAATCTATAAATAACCTTGGGCAGTATGGCCATTTTCACGATATTGATTCTTCCTATCCATGAGCATGGTATGTTCTTCCATTTGTTTGTGTCCTCTTTGATTTCACTGAGCAGTGGTTTGTAGTTCTCCTTGAAGAGGTCCTTTACATTTCTTGTAAGTTGGATTCCTAGGTATTTTATTCTCTTTGAAGCAATTGTGAATGGAAGTTCATTCCTGATTTGGCTCTCTGTTTGTCTGTTACTGGTGTATAAGAATGCTTGTGATTTTTGCACATTAATTTTGTATCCTGAGACTTTGCTGAAGTTGCTTATCAGCTTAAGGAGATTTTCGGCTGAGACATTGGGGTTTTCTAAATAAACAATCATGTCATCTGCAAACAGGGACAATTTGACTTCTTCTTTTCCTAACTGAATACCCTTGATTTCTTTCTCTTGCCTGATTGCCCTAGCCAGAACTTCCAACACTATGTTGAATAGGAGTGGTGAGAGAGGGCATCCCTGTCTTCTGCCAGTTTTCAAAGGGAATTTTTCCAGTTTTTGCCCATTCAGTATGATATTGGCTGTGAGTTTGTCATAACTAGCTCTTATTATTTTGAGGTACGTTCCATCAATACCGAATTTATTGAGCGTTTTTAGCATGAAGGGCTGTTGAATTTTGTCAAAAGCCTTTTCTGCATCTATTGAGATAATCATGTGGTTCTTGTCTTTGGTCCTGTTTATATGCTGGATTATGTTTATTGATTTGTGAATGTTGAACCAGCCTTGCATCCCAGGGATGAAGCCCACTTGATCATGGTGGATAAGCTTTTTGATGTGTTGCTGAATCCGGTTTGCCAGTATTTTATTGAGGATTTTTGCATCGATGTTCATCAGGGATATTGGTCTAAAATTCTCTTTTTTTGTTGTGTCTCTGCCAGGCTTTGGTATCATGATGATATTGGCCTCATAAAATGAGTTAGGGAGGATTCCCTCTTTTTCTATTGATTGGAATAGTTTCAGAAGGAATGGTACCAACTCCTCCTTGTACCTCTGGTAGAATTCAGCTGTGATTCCATCTGGTCCTGGACTTTTTTTGATTGGTAGGCTATTAATTATTGCCTCAATTTCAGAGCCTGCTTTTGGTCTATTCAGGGATTCAACTTATTCCTGGTTTAGTCTTGGAAGAGTTTAAGTGTCCAGGAAATTATCCATTTCTTCTAGATTTTCCAGTTTATTTGCGTAGAGGTGTTTATAGTATTCTCTGATGGTAGTTTGTATTTCTGTGGGGTCGGTGGTGATATCCCCTTTATCATTTTTAATTGCGTCGATTTGATTCTTCTCTCTTTTCTTCTTTATTAGTCTTGCTAGAGGTCTGTCAATTTTGTTGATCTTTTCAAAAAACCAACTCCTGGATTCATTGATTTTTTGGAGGGTTTTTTGTGTCTCTATCTCCTTCAGTTCTGCTCTGATCTTAGTTATTTCTTGCCTTCTGCTAGCTTTCGAATGTGTTTGCTCTTGCTTCTCTAGTTCTTTTAAGTGTGATGTTAGAGTGTCAATTTTAGATCTTTCCTGCTTTCTCTTGTGGGCATTTAGTGCTATAAATTTCCCTCTACACACTGCTTTAAATGTGTCCCAGAGATTCTCGTATATTGTATCTTTGTTCTCATTGGTTTCAAAGAACGTCTTTACTTCTGCCTTGATTTCGTTATGTACCCAGTAGTCATTCAGGAGCAGGTTGTTCAGTTTCCATGTAGTTGAACGGTTTTGATTGAGTTTCTTAGTCCTGAGTTCTAGTTTTATTGCACTGTGGTCTGAGAGACAGTTTGTTATAATTTCTGTTCTTGTACATTTGCTGAGGAGTGCTTTACTTCCAATTACGTGGTCAATTTTGGAGTAAGTACGATGTGGTGCTGAGAAGAATGTATATTCTGTTGATTTGGGGTGGAGAGTTCTATAGATGTCTATTAGGTCTGCTTGCTGCAGAGATGAGTTCAATTCCTAGATATCCTTGTTAACTTTCTGTCTCGTTGATCTGTTTAATGTTGACAGTGGGGTGTTGAAGTCTCCCATTATTATTGTATGGGAATCTAAGTCTCTTTGTAAGTCTCTAAGGACTTGCTTTGTGAATCTGGGTGCTCCTGTATTGGGTGCATATATATTTAGGATAGTTAGCTCTTCCTGTTGAATTGATCCCTTTACCATTATGTAATGGCCTTCTTTGTCTCTTTTGATCTTTGATTGTTTAAAGTCTGTTTTATCAGAGACTAGTATTGCAACCCCCGCTCTTTTTGTTCTCCATTTACTTGGTAAATCTTCCTCCATCCCTTTATTTTGAGCCTATGTATGTCTCTGCGTGTGAGATGGGTCTCCTGAATACAGCAAACTGATGGGTCTTGACTCTTTATCCAGTTTGCCAGTCTGTGTCTTTTAATTGGAGCATTTAGTCCCTTTACATTTAAGGTTAAGATTGTTATGTGTGAACTTGATCCTGCCATTATGATATTAGCTGGTTATTTTGCTCGTTAGTTGATGCAGTTTCTTCCTAGCCTTGATGGTCTTTACATTTTGGCATGTTTTTGCAATGGCTGGTACCGGTTGTTCCTTTCCATGTTTCGTGCTTCCTTCAGGGTCTCTTGTAAGGCAGGCCTGGTGGTGACAAAATCTCTAAGCATTTGCTTATCTGTAAAGGATTTTATTTCTCCTTCACTTATGAAACTTAGTTTGGCTGGATATAAAATTCTGGGTTTAAAATTCTTTTCTTTAAGAATGTTGAATATCGGCCCCCATTCTCTTCTGGCTTGAAGAGTTTCTGCCGAGAGATCTGCTGTTAGTCTGATGGGCTTCCCTTTGTGGGTAACCCGACCTTTCTCTCTGGCTGCCCTTAAGAGTTTTTCCTTCATTTCAACTTTGGTGAATCTGGCAATTATGTGTCTTGGAGTTGCTCTTCTCGAGGAGTATCTTTGTGGCGTTCTCTGTATTTCCTGGATTTGAATGTTGGCC
This sequence comes from Chlorocebus sabaeus, assembly GCF_047675955.1. NCBI lineage: Eukaryota > Metazoa > Chordata > Mammalia > Primates > Cercopithecidae > Chlorocebus > Chlorocebus sabaeus. The sequence goes on along the minus strand of NC_132929.1, from coordinate 58,831,512 downwards.
TGCCCTACTAGGTTGGGGAAGTTCTCGTGGATGATATCCTGAAGAGTGTTTTCCAACTTGGTTCCATTTTCCCCCTCACTTTCAGGCACCCCAATCAGACGTAGATTTGGTCTTTTTACATAATCCCATACTTCTTGCAGGCTTTGTTCATTTCTTTTTCTTCTTTTTTCTTTTGGTTTCTCTTCTCACTTCATTTCATTCATTTGATCCTCAATCGCTGACATTCTTTCTTCCAGTTGATCGAGTCGCTTACTGAAGCTTGTGCATTTGTCACGTATTTCTCGTGTCATGGTTTTCATCTCTTTCATTTCGTTTATGACCTTCTCTGCATTAATTACTCTAGCCATCAATTCTTCCACTTTTTTTTCAAGATTTTTAGTTTCTTTGCGCTGGGTACGTAATTCCTCCTTTAGCTCTGAGAAATTTGATGGACTGAAGCCTTCTTCTCTCATCTCGTCAAAGTCATTCTCCGTCCACCTTTGATCTGTTGCTGGCGATGAGCTGCGCTCCTTTGCCAGGGGAGATGCGCTCTTATTTTTTGAATTTCCAGCTTTTCTGCCCTGCTTTTCCCCCATCTTTGTGGTTTTATCTGCCTCTGGTCTTTGATGATGGTGATGTACTGATGGGGTTTTGGTGTAGGTGTCCTTCCTGTTTGATAGTTTTCCTTCTAACAGTCAGGACCCTCAGCTGTAGGTCTGTTGGAGATTGCTTGAGGTCCACTCCAGACCCTGTTTGCCTGGGTATCAGCAGCAGAGGCTGCAGAAGATAGAATATTTCTGAACAGTGAGTGTACCTGTCTGATTCTTGCTTTGGAAGCTTCCTCTCAGGGGTGTACTCCACCCTGTGAGGTGTGGGGTGTCAGAGTGCCCCTAGTGGGGGATGTCTCCCAGTTAGGCTACTCCAGGGTCAGGGACCCACTTGAGCAGGGAGTCTGTACCTTCTCAGATCTCAACCTCCGTGTTGGGAGATCCACTGCTCTCTTCAAAGCTGTCAGACAGAGTCGTTTGCGTCTGCAGAGCTGTATGCTCCGTTTGTTATTGTTTACTGTGCCCTGTCCCCAGTTGTGGAGTCTACAGAGACAGGCAGGTTTCCTTGAGATGCTGTGAGCTCCACCCAGTTCGAGCTTCCCAGCAGCTTTGTTTACCTACTTAAGCCTCAGCATGGCGGGCGACTCTACCCCCGCTTCGCTGCTGCCTTGCCGGTAGATCACAGACTGCTGTGCTAGCAATGAGGGAGGCTCCGTGGGTGTGGGACCCTCCCGGCCAGGTGTGGGATATGATCTCCTGTTGTGCGTGTTTGCTTAAAGCGCAGTATTGGGATGGGAGTTACCCGATTTTCCAGGTGTTGTGTGACTCAGTTCCCCTGGCTAGGAAAAGGGATTCCCTTCCCCCTTGCACTTCCCAGGTGAGGCAATGCCTCGCCCTGCTTCAGCTCTCGCTGGTCGGGCTGCAGCAGCTGACCAGCACCGATCGTCCGGCACTCCCCAGTGAGATGACCCCAGTACCTCAGTTGAAAATGCAGAAATCACCCGTCTTCTGTGTCGCTCGCGCTGGGAGTTGGAGACTGGAGCTGTTCCTATTCGGCCATCTTGCTCCGCCCCCGATTCTTTCTCATTTTTATCGGAGGATATTTCCTATGGCCCTATGGACTTCAAAGGGATCCGAAATGTCAGTTCTCAGATTCCACAGAAATATCGCTAGCAAACAGCTCTACGAAATAAAGCTGCAACTCAGTGCGTGGAAGTCACATATCGCAAAGCAGTTTCTCAGAAAGATTCTTTTCATTTTTTATCTTAAGATATATCCTGTTTCACCATAATCCTCTATGGGCTTCCAAATACCACTTTGCAAATTCCACAAGAATAGTCTTAGTGAACGGCTTCTTGAAGGGAAAGCTGTAATTCTGTGAGATGAATTAACATAACCCAAAGCAGTTTCTCAGAAAGCTTCTTTCCAGTTTTTATATGAGGACATTTCCTTTTTCGCCACAGCCCTCTATGGGCTTCCAAATATCCCTTTGCCAATTCCACAAGAACAGCCTTAGCGAAAGGCTTCTTGAAGGGAAAGATGTAACTCTGTGAGATGAATTAACAGAACACAGAGCAGTTTCTCAGAAAGCTTCTTTCCAGTTTTGAACGGAAGATATTTCCTTTTTCACCATAGCCCTCTATGGGCTTCCAAATATCCCTTTGCCAATTCCACAAGAACAGCCTTAGCGAAAGGCTTCTTGAAGGGAAAGATGTAACTCTGTGAGATGAATTAACAGAACACAGAGCAGTTTCTCAGAAAGCTTCTTTCCAGTTTTGAACGGAAGATATTTCCTTTTTCACCATAGCCCTCTATGGGCTTCCAAATATCCCTTTGCCAATTCCACAAGAACAGCCTTAGCGAAAGGCTTCTTGAAGGGAAAGCTGTAATTCTGTGAGATGAATTAACATAACCCAAAGCAGTTTCTCAGAAAGCTTCTTTCCAGTTTTTATATGAGGACATTTCCTTTTTCGCCACAGCCCTCTATGGGCTTCCAAATATCACTTTGCAAAATCCACCAGAAGAGTGTTAGCGAAAGGCTTCTGTAACTCTGTGAGATGAATACACAGAATATAAAGTAGTTTCTCAGAAAGCTTCTTTCCAGGTTGTATCTGAGGACACTTCCTTTTTCACCATAGGCCTCTATGGGCTTCCTAATATCACTTTGCAAATTCCACAAGAACAGTCATAGTGAACGGCTCTTAAGGGGAAATCTTTAACTCTGTGAGATGAATTCACAGATCACAAAGAAGTTTCTCAGAGAGCTTCTTTCTCACTTTTATCGGAGGATATTTTCTTTGGCCTTATACTCTTCAAAAGTTCACAAATATCAGTTGTCAGATTCCACAGAAATAAGGCTAGCAAACAGCTCTGAGAAATACCACTGTAACTCAGTGAGTGGAAGTCACATATCACAAAGCCTGTTCTCAGAAAGCTTCTTTTCAGTTTTTAACTGAGATATATCCCTTTTCACCATACTCCTCTGAGGGATTCCAGATATCACTTTGCAAATTCCACAAGAACGGTCTTAGCAAAAGGCTTCTTGAAGGGAAAGCTGTAACACTGTGAGATGAATTAACAGAAAGCAAACGGTTTCTAAGAAAGGTTCCTTCCAGTTTTTATCTGAGCATATCTTCTTCTTCACCATAGCCCTCTATGGGCTTCCAAATATCACTTTGCAAATTCCACAAGAACAGTCTTAGCGAAAGGCTTCTAGAGGGGAAAGTTTAACTCTGTGAGTTGAATTAACAGAACACAAAGCAATTTCTGAGTAAGTTTCTTTCCCGTTTTTATCTGAAGATATTTCCTTTTTCACCATAGCTCTCTATGTTCCTCCAAATATCACTTAGCAAATTCCACAAGAACAGTCTTAGTGAATGGCTTCTTCAGGGGAAAGCTGTAACTCTGTGAGATGAATTGCCAGAACAGAAAGCAGTTTCTCAGCAAGCTTCTTTCCAGTTTTTATCTGAGGATATTTTCTTTTTCACCACAGCCCTCCATGGGCTTCCAAATATCACTTTGCAAATTCCACATAAACAGTCTTAGAGAACGGCTTCTAGAGGGGAAAGCTGTAACTCTGTGAGTTGAATTCACAGAACACAAGCAGTTTATCAGAAAGCCTCTTTCCATTTTTTATGTGATGATATTTTCTTTTTCACCGCAGCCTTCCATGGGCTTCCAAATATCACATTGCAAATTCCACAAGAGCAGTCTTAGCATAAGGCTTCTTGGGTGGAAAGCTCTAACTCTGTGAGATGAATTCACAGATCCAAAGAAGATGCTCAGAAAGCTTCTTTCTATTTTTCATCGGAGTATATTTACTTTGGCCATATAATCTTCAAAGCGATCCGAAGTATCAGTTCTCAGATTCCACAGAAATAAGGCTATCAAACAGCTCCACGTAATAGGATATTTTCCTTTTCAACATAGCCTTCTATGGGTTTCCAAATATCACTGTGCAAATTACAGAAGAACAGGCTTAGTGAATGGAGTATTGAGGGCAGAACTGTAACTCTGTGAGATGAACTAACAGAACACCAAGCAGTTTCTCAGAGAGCTTCTTTCCAGTTTTTATCTCAGGATATTTTCTTTTTCACCATAGTCCTCTATGGTCTTCCAAATATCACTGTCAAATTCCACAAGAAGAGTTTTAGCAAACGGCTTCTTGAGGGAAAAGATGTAACTCAGTGAGATGAATTCACAGATCACAAAGAAGTTTCTCAAAAAGCTTCTTTCTCATTTTTATCGGAGGATATTTCCTTTGGCCCTATAGTCTTCAAAGAGATCTGTAATATCAGGTCTCAGGTTCCACAGAAATTAGTCTAGCAAACAGTGCACGAAATACAGCTGTATCTCAATGAGTGGAAGTCACACATCATAAAGCAGTATCTCAGAAAGCTTCTTTCCAGTTTTTACCTGAGGATTTTTTTTTTTTCACCATAGTCCTCTAAGGGCTTGCAAATATCCCCTTCCAAATTCCACAAATACAGGCTTAGTGAGTGGCTTCTTGAGGGGAAAGAAGTAACTCTGTGAGTTGAATTAACAGAACACAAAGCAGTTTCTCAGAATGATTCTTTCAAGTTTTTGTGTCGATATTTTCTTTTTCATCATAGCCCTCCATAGGCTTTCAAATATCACTTTGCAAATTCCACAAGAAAAGGCAGAGCGAACGGCTTATTGAGGGGAGAGCTGTAACTCTGTGAGATGAATTAACAGAACACAAAGCACTTTCTCAGAAAGCCTCTTTCCCGTTTTTATCTGAGGATATTTTCTTTTTCAGCGTAGCCTTCCATGGGCTTCCAAATATTACTTTGCAAATTCCACAAGAACACTCTTAGAGAAAGGCTTCAGGAGGGGAAAGCTGTATCTCTGTGAGGTGAGTACACAGGTCACAAAGAAGTTTCTCAGAAAGGTTCTTTCGCATTTTTATCGAAGGATATTTGATTTGGCCCTATAGACTTTAAAGGAATCTGAAATATCAGTTCTCAGATTCCACAGAAATAAGTCTAACAAACAGCTGCACATAATACCCCTGTAACTCAGTGAGTGGAAGTCAGACATCATAAAGCAGTTTCTCAGAAAGCATCTTTCTAGTTTTTATCTTAGGATATTTTCTTTTCCAACGTAGCCCTCTATGGGCTTCCAAAAGTCACTTTGCAAATTCCTCAAGAACACTCTTAGACAAAGGCTTCTTGATTTGAAAGCTGTAACTCTGTGAGGTGAATTCACAGATCACAAAGCAGTTTCTAAGAAAGCTTCTTTCTAATTTTTATCGGAGGATATTACATTTTTCCATATAGTCTTCAAAGGGATCCGAAATATCAGTTCTCAGATTCCACAGAAATAAGTCTAGTAAACAGCTGCATGTAATAGAGCTGTATCTCAGTGAGTGGAAGTCACACATCACAAAGCATTTTCTCAGAAAGCTTATTTCCAGTTTTTATCTGAGGATATTTTCTTTTTCAATGTAGCCCTCTATGGGCTTCCAAATAACACATTGCAAATTCCCGAAGAACAGGCTTTGCGAACGGATTATTGGGGGAAAAGCTGTAACTCAGTGATGAATTAACAGAACACAAAGCAGTTTCTCAGAAAGCTTCTTCCCAGTTTCTATCTGAAGATTTTTATTTTTCTCCATAGCCCTCCATGAGATTTCAAATCTCACCTTCCAAGTTCTACAAGAACAGGCTTAGCGAAAGGCTTCTTGAGGTGAAAGCCCTAACTCTGTGAGGTGAATTCACAGATCACAAAGAAGTTTCTCAGAAAGCTTCTTTCTCATTTTTCTCCGAGAATATTTCCTTTGGCCCTATAGTCTTCAAAGGGATCCGAAATATCAGTTCTCAGATTCCACAGAAATAAAGCAAGCAAACAGCTCCATGAACTACAGCAATAACTAGTGAGTGGAATTCACACATCACAAAGCAGTTTCTCAGAAAGCTTCTTTCCAGTTTTTATCTGAGGATACTTTCTTATTCAACATAGACCTCAATAGGCTTCAAAATATCACTTTGCAAATTCCAGAAGACAAGGCTTAGCGTACGGCTTAATGAGAGGAACGCTGTACCACTTTGAGATTAATTAACAGAACACAACGCAGTTTCTCAGAAAGCTTCTTTCCTGTTTTTTACCTGAGGATATTTTCTTTTTCACCATAGCCCTCTATGGACTTCCAAATTTCCTTTTCCAAATTCCACAAGAACAGGTTTAGCGAATGGCTTCTTGAAGGGAAAGCTGTAAATCTGTGAGACGAATTCAAAAAACAAAAAGCTGTTTCTCAGAAAATTTCTTTCCAGTTTTTATTTGAGGATATTTTCTTTTTCAACATAGCCCTCCACGGGCTTCCAAATATCATTTTGAAAATTCCTCAAGAAGAGTCTTAGCGAAAGTCTTCTTGAGGGGAAAACTGTAACTTTATGAGATGAAATCACAGATCACAAAGAAGTTTCTCAGAAAGCTTCTTTCTCGTTTTTATCAGCGGATATTTCCTTTGGCCCTATAGTCTTCAAAGGGATACAAAATATCAGTTCTCATAATCCACAGAAGTAAGTCTAGCAAACACCTACATGAAATAAAGCTCTAACATAGTGAGTGGAAGTCTACATCACAAACCAGTTTCTCAGAAAGCTTCTTTCCTGTTTTTATCTGAAGATATTTTCTTTTTCTCCATAACCCTCTATGGGCTTCCAAATATTATCTTCCATATTCCACAAGACCAGGCTTAGCGAACGGCTTCTTGAGGGGAAACGTGTAACTCTGTGAGATGAATTAACAGAACACAAAGCAGTTTCTCATGAATCTTCATTCCAGTATTTATCTGAGGATAGTTCCTTTTTCACCATAGCCAACTATGGGCTTCCAAATATCACTTTGCAAATTCCAAAAGAACAGTCTTAGCGAAAGTCTTCTTGAGGGGAAAGTTGTAACTCTGTGAGATGAATTAACAGAACTCAAAGCACTTTCTAGGAAAGCTACTTTTCAGTTTTTATCTGAGGATATTTCCTTTATCACCATAGCACTCTATGGGCTTCCAAATATCACCTTGCAAATACCACAAGAACAGTATTAGCGAACGGCTATTTGAGGGGAAAGATGTAACTCTGTGAGATGAATTAACAGAACACAAAGCAGCTTCTCATAAAGTTTCTTTCTCATTTTTAACGAAGGATATTTCCTTTGGCCCTATAGTCTTCAAAGGGATCCGAAATACCACTTATCAGATTCCACAGAAATAAGGCTAGCAAACAGCTCCACGAAATACAGCAGTAAATCAGTGAGTGGAAGACACACATCACAAAGTAGTTCTCAGTTTTTCTCTGAGGATATTTTCTTATCCACCATAGACCTCCATGGGCTTCCAAATATCACTCTGCAAATTCCAAAAGAACAGTTTTAGCGAAAGGCTTCTTTAGGGAAAGCTGTAACTCTGTGAGATGAACTCACAGATCACAAAGAAGTTGCTCAGAAAGATTCTTTCTCATTTTTATCGAAGAATATTTCTTTAGGCCTTTTGGTCTTCCAAGGGATCCGAAATATCAGTTCTCAGATTCCACAGAAATAAGGCTAGCAAAGACCTCCACAAAATACAGCTGTAACTCAATGAGTGGAAGTCTCAATGAACAAAGAAGCTTCTCAGAAAACTTCTTTCCAGGTTTTACCTGAGGATATTTGCTTTTTCACCATTGGCCTCCTTGGGATTCCAAATATCACTTTTAAATTCCACAAGAAGAGTCTTAGCAAAAGGTTTCTTGAGGGGAAGGCTGTAACTCTGTGAGATGAATTAACAAAACACAAAGCAGTTTCTCAGAAACCTTCTTTCCAGTTTTAATCTGAGGATATTTCCTTCTTCACCATAGCCCTCTATGGGCTTACAAATATCACTTTGCAAATTCCACAAGAACAGTCTTAGCGAAAGGCTTCTAGAATGGAAAGCTGTAACTCTGTGAGATGAATTAACAGAACACAAAGCAGTTTCTCAGAAAGATTCTTTCAAGTTTTTATCTGAGGATATTTTCTTGTTCACCATAGCCCTCCATGGGCTTCCAAATATCACTTTGCAAATTCCACAAGAAATGTCTTAGCAAAAGGCTTCTTGAGGGGAACGTTGTTACTCTGTGAGATGAATTCAGAGATCACAAAGAAGTTTCTCAGAAACATTCTTTCTCATTTTTATCAGATGATATTTCCCTTCACCCTATAGCCTTCAAAGGGATCAGGTATATCAGTCCTCAGATTCCACAGAAATAAGGCTAGGAAACAGCTCCACGGAATACAGTTGTAACTCATTGAATGGAGGTCACACATCACAAAACAGTTTCTCAGAAAGCTTCTTTCCAGTTTTTATCTGAGTATATTTTCTTTTTCACCACAGCCCTCCATGGGCTTCCAAACATAACTTTGTAAATTCCACAAGAACAATCTTAGCGAAAGCCTTCTTGAGGGGAAAGCTGTAACTCTCGAAAATGAATTCACAGCAATAAGACTAGCAAAAAGCTCCAAGAAATACAGCTGTAACCCAGTGAAAGGAAGTGACACATCACAAAGCAATTTCTCATAAAGCTTCTTTCCAGTTTTTATCTGAGGATATTTTCTTTTTCACCACAACCCTCTATGGACTTCCAAATATCACTTTGCAACATCCACAAGAACTGTCTTACCAAAAGGCTTCTTGAGGGGAAAGTTGTAACTCTGTGAGTTGAATTCACAGAACACAAAGCAGTTTCTCAGAAAGCTTCTTTCCAGGTTTTATCTGAGTATATTGCCTTTTTCACCATAGCCGTCCAAGGGCTTCCAAATATCACGTTGCATATTCCACAAGAACAGTCTTAACGAAAGGCTTCTTGAGGGGAAAGCTGTAACACTGTTAAATGAATTCACAGATCACAAAGAAGTTTCTCAGAAAGCTTCTTTCTCATTTTTATAGGAGGATATTTCCTTTGGCCTTATAGTCTTCAAAGGGATCCAAAATAACAGTTTTCAGATTTCACAGAAATAAAGCTTGCAAACAGCTCCATGAAATACAACTGAAACTCATCGAGTGAGAGTTACACATGACAAAGCAGTTTCACAGAAAGTTTCTTTCCAGGTTTTATCTTGGTATGTTTCCTTTTTCACCATGGATCTCTATGGGCTTCCAAATATCACTTTGCAAATTCCTCAAGAACAGTCTTAGAGAAAGACTTCTTGAGGGAAAACTGTAACTCTGTGAGATGAATTAACAGAGCACAAAGCAGTTTCTCAGAAAGCTTCATTCCAGTTTTTATCTGAGGATATTTTCCTTTTCACAATGGCGCACCATGGGCTTCATATATCACTTTGCAAATTCCACAAGAACAGTTTTAGCGAAAGGCTTATTGAGGGGAAAGGTGTCACTCTGTAGGATGAATTCACAGATCACAAAGAAGTTTCTCAGAAAGCCTCTTCCTCATTTTTATCGAAAGATATTTCCTTTTGCCCTATAGCCTTCAAAGAGATCTGAAATATCAGTTCTCAGATTCCACAGAAATAAGGCTAGCAAACAGCTCCACCAAATACACATGTTACTCAGTGAGTGGAAGTCACACATCAAAAAGAAGTTTCTAGAAAGTTTCTTTCCAGGTTTTATCTAAGGATATTTCCTTTTTAACCATAGCCCTCTATGGGCTTCCCAATATCGCTTTGCAAATTCCACAAGAACAGTCTTAGCGAAAGGTTTTTTGAGGCAAAATCTGTAACTCTGAGAGGTGAATTAACAGAACAGAAAGCAGTTTCTCAGAAACATTCTTTCCACTTTTATCTGAGGATACTACCTTTTTCACCATAGCCCTCTATGGGATTCCAAACATCGCTTTGCAAATTCCACAAGAACAGTCTTAGTGAAAGGCTTCTTGAAGGGAAAGCTTAACTCTGTGAGATGAATTAACAGAACACAAAGTAGTTTCTCACAAAGTTTCTTTCCAGTTTTTATCTGGCCATATTTTCTTTTTCATCATAGTCCTCCATGGGCTTCCAAATATCACTTTGCAAATACCACAAGAACAGTCTTAGTGAACAGCTTCTTCAGGGGAAAGCTGTAACGGTGTGAGATGAATTAGAAGAACACAAAGCAGTTTCTCAGAAAGCTTCTTTCCAGTTTCTATCTGAGGATATGTTGCTTTTCATGATCCCCTCCATGGACTTCGAAATATCACGTTGCAAATATTACAGGAACTATTTTAGCAAAAAGCTTCTTGAGGGAAAGCTGTAACTGTTGTAGATGAATTCAGAGATCACAAAGAAGTTTCTCAGAAAACCTCTTTCTCAGTTTTATCGGAGGATATTTCCCTTGGCCCAATAGTCCTCAAAGGGATCCAAAATATCAGTTTTCAGATTCCACAGAAATAAGGCTAGAAAACAGCTCCATGAAATACAGCTGTAACCCAGCGAGTGGAAGTCACACATCACAAATCAGTTTCTCAGAAGACTTCTTTCCAATTTTTATATGAAGATATTTCCCTTTTCACCATACGCCTCTATGGGCTTCCAAATATAAATTTGCAAATTCCACAACAACAGTCTGAGTGAATGGCTTCTTTAAGAGAAAGCTGTAACTTTGTGACATGAATTCACAGATCACAAAGAAGTTTCTCAGAAATCATCTTTCTCATTTTAATCGCAGGATAATTGCTCTGTCCCTATAGTCTTCAAAGTGATCCGAAATATCAGTTCTCAGATTCCACAGAAATAAGGCTAGCAAACAGCTCCACGAAATACAAATGTAACTCAGTTACTGGAAGTCACACATCACAAAGCAGTTTCTCAGAAAGCTTCTTTCCAGTTTTTATCTGAAAATATTTCCATTTTCACCACAGCCCTCTATGGGCTTCCAAATATACCTTTCCAAATTCCACAAGAACAGTTTTAGGGAACGGCTTCTTGAGGGAAAGATGGAACTCTGTGAGATGAATTAACAGAACACGAAGAAGTTTCTCAGAAAGCTTCTTTCAAGTTTTTATCTGAGGAAATTTCCTTTCTCACCTTATCCCTCTATGGACTTCCAAATATCACTTTGCAAATCCCAGAAGAACAGTTTTAGCGAACGGCTTCTTGAGGGAAAAATTGTAACTCTGTGAGATGAATTAACACAACACAAACCAGTTTCTCAGAAAGCTTCTTTCCAGTTTTTATATGAGGATATTTCCTTTTTCACCATAGCCTTCCATGGGCTTCCAAACATCACTTTGCAAATTCTACAAGAACAATCTTATCGAAAGGTTTCTAGACGGAAAAGCTGTAAATCTGTGAGATGAATTAACAGAACACAAAGTGGTTTCTCAGAAAGTTTCTTTGCAGTTTTTATCTGAGGATATTTACTTTTTCATCATAGCCCACTATGGGCTTCCAAATATCACTTTGAAAATTCCAAAAGAACAGTCTTAGCGAAAGGCTTATTTAGGGGAAAGCTGTAACACTGTGAGAATAATTAACAGAACACATACCAGTTTCTCAGAAAGCTTCTTTCCAGTTTTTATCTGAGCATATTTTCCTTTTCACCATAGCCTTACATGGGCTTCCAAAAGTCACTTTGCAAATTCCACAAGAACAGTCTTAGCGAACTCCTTCTTTAGGGGAAATCTGTAATTCTGTGAGATGAACTAACAGAACACAATGCAATTTCTCAGAAAGCTTCTTTCCAGTTTTTAACTGAGGATATTTTCTTTTTCACCATGGCCCTCCACGGGCTTCCAAATATCACTTTGCAAATTCCACAAGAACAGTTTTAGCGAAAGGCTTCTTGAGGGGAATGTTGTAACACTGTGAGATGAATTTACAGATCACAAAGGAATTTCTCAGAAAGGTTCTTTCTCATTTTTACCGGGGGATATTTTGATTGGCCCTATAGTCTTCAAAAGAATCCGAAATAACACTTCTCAGATTCCACGGAAATAAGGGTAGAAAACAGCTCTAAGAAATACAGCTGTAACTCAGTGAGTGGAAGTCACAGATCACAAAGCAGTTTCTCAGAAAGCTTCTTTCCATGTTTTGTCTTAGGAAATTTTCTTTTTCACTATAGCCCTCTATGGGCTTCCAAATATCGCTTTTCAAATTCCACAAGAACAGTCGTAGCAAAAGGCTTCTTGAGGGGAAAGGTGTAACTCTGTGAGGTGAATTAACAGAACACAAGGCAGTTTCTTAGGAAGATTCTTTCCAGGTTTTACCTGAAGATATTTCCTTTTTCACCATAGCCCTCTATGGGCTTCCAAATATCACTTTGCAAATTCCACAAGAACAGTCTTAGGGAACGTCTTCTTGAGGGGAAAGTTGTAACTCTGTGAGATGAATTCACAGATCACAAAGAAGTTTCTCAGAAAGCTTCTTTTCCATTTTTATCTGGGGATATGTCCTTCGGCCGTATAGTCTTCAAAGTGATCTGAAATATCAGTTCTCAGATTCAACAGAAATAAAGCTAGCGAACAGCTCCACGAAATACAGATGTAACTCAGTGATTGGAAGTCACATATCACAAAGCAGTTTCTCAGAAAGCTTCTTTCCAGTTTTTATCTGAGAATATTTGCTTTTTCACCATAGCCCTCCAAGGGCTTACAAATATCACTTTCCAAATTCTACAAGAACAGTCTTAGCGAACGGCACCTGGAGGGGAAAGCTGTAATTCTGAGAGATGAATTAACAGAACACAAAGCAGTTTCTCACAAAGCTACTTTCTAGTTTTTTTCTGAGGATACGTTCTTTTTCACCATAAGCCTCCATGGGCTTCCAAATATCACTTTGCAAATTACACAATAACAGTCTTAGCAAAAGGCTTCTTGAGGAGAAAGCTGTAACTCTGTGAGACGAATTCACAGATCACAAAGAAGGTTCTGAGAAAGCTTCTTTCTCATTTTCATGGGAGGATATTTTCTTTGGCCTTATAGTCTTCAAAGGAATCCGAAATATCAGTTCTCAGATTCCACAGAAAGCAAGCAAGCAAAGAACTCCACTAAATACAGCTGTAACTCAGTGAGTGGAAGTCACACATCACAAAGCAGTTTTTCAGAAAGCTTTTTCCAGTTTTTATCTGAGGATATTTCCTTTTTCACCACAGCCCTCTATGAACATCCAAATATCACTTTGGAAATTCCACAAGAACAGTTTAAGTGAATGGCCTCTTGAGGGGAAAGCTGTAACTCTGTGAGATGAATTAACAGAACACAAAGCAGTTTCTCACAAAGCTTCTTATCAGTATTTATCTGAGGATATTTTATTTTTAACCATAGCCCTCCATGGGCTTAAAATATCACCCTGCAAATTCCACCAAAACAGTTTTAGGGAAAGGTTTCTTGAGGGGAAATCTGTAACTTTCAGATGAATTAACAGAACACAAAGCAGTTTCTCACAAAGCTTCTTTCCATTTCTTATATGAAGATATTTTCTTTTTCACCATAGCCCTGCTTGGGATTCCAAATATCACTTTGGGAATTCCACAAGAAGAGTCTTAGCGAAAGCCTTCTAGAGGGGAAAGCTGTAACTCTGTGAGATGAATTCACAGATGACAAAGAAGTTTCTCAGAAGGCTTCATTCTCATTTTTGTCACGGGATATTGCCTTTGGCACTATAGTCTTCAAAGAGATCCGAAATATCAGTTCTAAGATATCAGAGAAAGAAAGTTAGCAAAGAGGACCACGAAATATAGGAGTAAGTCAGTGAGTGGAAGTCACACTTCACAAAGCAGTTTCTCAGAAAGCTTCTTTCCAATTTTTATCTCAGGATATTTCCTTTTTCACCATAGCCCTCTATGGGCTTCCAAATATCACTATCCAAATTCCACAAGAACAGTCTTAGCGAATGACTTCTTGAGGGCAAAGCTGTAACTTTGTGAGATGAATTAACAGAACACAAAGCAATTTCTCACAAAGATTCTTTCCAGTTTTTATCTGAGGATATTTCCTTTTTCACCATAGCCCTCTATGGGCTTCTAAATATCCCTTTGCAAATTTCACAAGAACTGTCTTAGCATACGGATTCTTCAGGGGAAAGCTGTAACTTTGTGAAACGTATTAATAGAACACAAAGCAGTTTCATAGAAAGCTTCTTTGCAGTTTTTATCTGAGCATATTTCCCTTTTCACCATAACCCTCTATAGACATCCAAATATCACTTTTCAATTTCCACAAGAACAGTATTAAGGAACGGCTTCTTGAGGGGAAAACTGTAACTCTGTGAGTTGAATTCAATGATCATGAAGAAGTTTCTCAGAAAGCTTCTTTTTCATTTTTAGCGGAGGATATTTCCTTTGGCCCAGTAATCCTCAAAGGGATCCGAAATATCAGTTCTCAGATTTGACAGAAATAAGGATAGCGAACAGCTCCACGAAATACAGATGTAACTCAGTGAGTGGAAGTCACCCATCACAAAGCAGTTTCTCAGAAAACTTCTTTCCAGGTTTTATCTGAGGATTTTTCCTTTTTTACCATAGCCCTAAAAGGGCTTCCAAATATCACTTTGCAAATTCCAAAAGAACAGTCTTAGTGAACGGTTTCTTGAGGGGAAAGCTGCTCTGTGAGATGAATTAACAGAAAACAAAACAGTTTCTCAGAAAGCATCTTTCCAGTTTTTATCTGATGATATTTCCTTTTTCACCATTGATATCTATGGGCTTCCAAATATCACTTTGAAAAGTGATATTTGGCGTATATGTGCCACATTTTCTTAATCCAATCTGTCACTGATGGACATTTGGGTTGATTCCAAGTCTTTGCTATTGTGAATAGTGCTGCAATAAACATAATGCAGCCATAAAAATGGACGAGTTTGTGTCCTTTGTAGGAACATGGATGCAGCTGGAAACCATCATTCTTAGCAAACTATCACAAGAACAGAAAACCAAACACCGCATGTTCTCACTCATAGGTGGGAACTGAACAATGAGATCACTTGGACTCGGGAAGGGGAACATCACACACGAGGGCCTATCATGGGGGGGGGAGGGGGGAGGGATTGCATTGGGAGTTATACCTGATGTAAATGACGAGTTGATGGGTGCAGCACACCAACATGGTACAAGTATACATATGTAACAAACCTGCACGTTATACACATGTACCCTACAACTTAAAGTATAATAATAATAAATAAATTGAAAAGAAAAGAAAAGAAAAGTGATATTTAGAAGCCCATAGAGATAAAAAATGGAAAGAAGCTTTCTGAGAAACTGCTTTGTGTTCTGTTAATTCATCTCACAGATTTACAGATTTTCCCTCAAGAAACCTTTCGCTAAGTCTGTTCTTGTGGAATTTGCCAAGTGGTATTTCGAAGAACATGTATGGCTATGGTGTTAAAGAAAATATGTTCAGATAAAAACTCAAAAGAATCTTTCTGAGAAACTGCTTTGTGTTCTGTTAATCCATCTAACAGAGTTACAGCTTTCCCCACAATAAACCTTTGCTAAGACAGTTCTAGTGTTATTTGCAAAGTGATATGTGGAAGCCCAAGGAGGGCTATCGTGAAAAAGGAAATGTCTTCAAAAAAAAAAAAAAAAAAAAACGGAAAAAAGCATTCTGAGAAACTGCTTTGTGATGTGTGACTTCGACTCACTGAGTTACAGTTCTATTTCGTGGATCTGTTTGCTAGCCTTCTTTCTGTGGAATCTCAGAATTGATAAATTGGATCCCTTTGAATACTATAGGGCCACAGGAAATATCCTAAGATCAAAATGAGAAAGAAGCCCTCTGAGGAACTTCTTTCGGATCTGTGAATTTATCTCACAGAGTTACAGCTTTCCCCTCAAGAAGTCATTCGCTAAGAGTGTTCTTGAGGAATTTGCAAAGTGATATTTGGAACCCCTTAGAGGGCTATGGAGAAAATGGAAATATTTTCAGATAAAAACTGGAAAGATGCTTTCTGAGAAACTGCTTTGTGTTCTATTAATTCATCTAATAGAGTTACAGCTTTCCCCTCAAGAAGCCGTTCACTAAGACTGTTCTTGTGGAAACTGGAAAGTGATATTAGGAAGCCCATAGACGGCTAAGGTGAAAAAGGAAATATCCTCAGAAAAAACATGGAAAGAAACGTTCTAAGACACTGCTTTGTGATGTGTGAATTCCATTCACTTAGTTACATCTGTATTTCGTGGAGCTGATTGCTCACATTATTTCTGTGGAATCTGAGAACTGATATTTCGCATCCCTTTGAAGACCATGGAACCAAAGGAAATATCCTCCGATTAAAAAGAGAAAGAAGCTTTCTGAGAAACTTCTTTGTGATCTGTGAATTCATCTCACAGAGTACAGCTTTCCCCTCAAGAAGTCTTTTGCTAAGATGTTCTTGTGGAATTTACAAAGTGATAATTGGAAGCCCATGGAGGGCTATGGTGAAAAAGAAAATATCCTCAGAAAAAAACTGGAAAGAAGATTTCTGAGAAACTGCTTTGTGTTCTCTTAATTCATCTCACAGAGTAACAGCTTTGCCCTCAAGAAGCCTTTCTCTAAGACTGTTCTTTGGGAATTTTCAAAGTGATATTTGGAATCCCAAAGAGGGCTATATAAAAGGAAATATATTCAGAAAAAACTGAAAAGAAGCTTTCTGAGAAACTTCTTTGTTATCTGTGTATTCATCTGACAGAGTTACAGCTTTCCCCTCAAGAAGCCTTTCGTAAGAATGTTCTTGTGGAAATTGGAAAGCGATATTTGGAAGACCATTGAGGGCTATGGTGAAAAAGGAAATATATTCAGATAAAAACTGGAAAGAAGCTTGAAACTGCTTTGTGATGTGTGACTTACAATAACTGAGGTACAGCTGTATTTCGTGGAGCTGTTTCCTAGCCTTATTTCTGTGGAATCTGAGAAATGTTATTTCGGAACCCGTTGAAGACTATAGGGCCAAAGGAAATATCCTCTGATAAAAATGAGAAAGAAGCATTCTAAGAAACTTCTTTGTGATCTGTGAATTCATCTCACAGAGTTACAGCTTTCCACTCAGGAAGTCTTTCGCTAAGACTGTTTTTGTGGAATTTGCAAAGAGATATTTGGAAGCTCCTGGAGAGCTATGGTAAAAAAGACAATATGATCAGATAGAAACTGGAAAGAAGCTTTCTGAGAAAGTGCTTTGTGTTCTGTAAATTCATTTCACAGAGTTACAGCTTTCCCCTCAAGAAGCCTTTCGCTAAGACTGTTCTTTTGGAATTTGCAAAGTGATATTTGGAAACCCAAGGAAGACTTTGGTGAAAAAGGAAATATCCTCAGATATAAACTGGAAAGAAGCTTTCAGAGAAACTACTTTGTGTCCTGTTAATTCATCCCACAGAGTTACAGCTTTCCCCTCAAGAAGCCATTCAGTAAGACTGTTCTTTTGGAATTTGCAAAGTAATACTTGGAAGCCCATAGAAGGATATTATTAAAAAGGAAATATCTTCAGATAAAAACAAGAAAGATTTCTGAGAAACTGCTTTGTGTTCTGTTAATTCATCTCACAGAGTTACAGCTTTCCCCTCAAGAATCCTTTTGCTAAGACTGTTCTTGTGAAATTTGCAAAGTGATATTTGGAAGACCATGGATTGCTATGGTGAAAAAGGAAATATCCTCAGATAAAAACTGGAAAGAAGCGTTCTAATAAACTGCTTTGTGTTCTGTTAATTCATCTCACCGAGTTACAGCTTTCCCCTCAAGTAGCCATTCTTTAAGACTGTTCTTGTGGAATTTGCAAAGTGACATTTGGAAGCCCAAAGAGAGATATGGTGAAAAGAAAATATCTCCTGATAAAAACTGCAAAGAAGGTTTCTGAGAAACTGCTTTGTGTTATGTTAATTCACCTCACAGATTTACAGCTTTCCCCTTAAGATTCCATTTCCTAAGACTGTTCTTGTGGAATTTGTAAAGTGATATTTGGAAGCCCAAAGAGGACTATGGTGAAAAGGGAAATATCCTCAGTTAAAACATGGAAAGAAGTTTTCTCAGAAACTGCTTTGTGATGTGTGACTTTCACTCACTGAGTTACATCTGTATTTCGTGGAGCTGTTTGCTAGCCTTATTTCTGTGGCATATGAGAACTGATATATCAGATCCCTTTGAACACTATAGGGACAAAGTAAATATCCTCCGATAACAATGAGAAAGAGGCTTTCTGAGAAACTTCTTTGAGATCTGTGAATTCATCTCACAGAGTTACAGCTTTCCCCTCAAGAAGCCTTTCGCTAAGTCTATTCTGGCGAATTTGCAAAGTGATATTTGGAAGCCAATGGAGGGCTATGGTGAAAAAGAAAATATGCTCAGATAAAATCTGGAAACAAGCTTTCTGCGAAACTACATTGTATTCTGTTAATTCATCTCACAGATATACAGCTTTCCCCTCAAGAAGCCTTTCTCTAAATCTATTCTCCGGGAATTTGCAAAGTGATATTTGGAAGCCCGTAGAGGGCCATGGTGAAAAAGAAAAATTCCTCAGATAAAAACTGGAAAGAAGTTTTCTGAGACACTGCTTTGTGTTCTGTTAATTCAACTAACAGAGTTACAGCTTTAACCTCCAGAAGGCATTCCCTAAGACTGTTCTTGTGGAATTTGAAGGTGATATTTGGAAGCCCATAGAGGGATAAGGTGAAAAAGGAAATATCATCAGATAAGAACCGGAAAGAAGGTTTCTGAGAAACTGCATTGTGTTCTGTTAATTCATCTCATAGAGTTACATCTTTCCCTTCAAGAAGCCTTTCGCTAAGACTGTTCTTGTGGAATGTGGAAAGTGATATTTGG
This sequence comes from Chlorocebus sabaeus, assembly GCF_047675955.1. Classification (NCBI taxonomy): domain Eukaryota; kingdom Metazoa; phylum Chordata; class Mammalia; order Primates; family Cercopithecidae; genus Chlorocebus; species Chlorocebus sabaeus. The sequence continues at coordinate 58,812,794 of NC_132929.1, read as the reverse complement.
AAGCAATTGGAGGGCTACTGTGAAAAAGAAATTATGCTCAGATAAAAACTGGAAAGAAGCTTTCTGAGAAACTGCTTTGTGTTCTGTCAATGCATCTCACAGGGTTACAGTTTTCCCCTCAAGAAACCTTTCTCGAAGTCTATTCTTAGGGAATTTGCAAAGTGATATTTGGAAGTCCATAGAGGGCTATGGTGAAAAAGTATATATTCTCAGATAAAAACTGGAAAGAAGCTCTCTGCGAAACTACTTTGTGTTCTGTTACTTCATCTCACAGAGTTACAGCTTTCACCTCAAGAGGCCTTTCTCTAAGTCTGTTCTTGGGGAATTTGCAAAGTGGTATTTGAAAGCCCACAGAGGGCTATGGTGAAAAAGGAAATATCCTAAGATAAAAAGTGAAAAGAAGCTTTCTGAGAAGCTGCTTTGGGTTCTGTTAATTCATGTCACACTGCTGCAGCTTGCCCCTCAAGAAGCCGTTCACTAGAGTGTTCTTGTGTAATTTGCAAAGTGATATTTGGAAGCCCATAGAGGGATATGGTGAAAAAGGAAATATCTTCATATAAAAAATGGAAATAAATTTTCTGAGAAACTGCTTTGTGATGTGTGACTTCCACTCCCTGAGTTACATCTGTATTTCATCGAGCTGTTTGCTAGCCACTTTCTGTGGAATTAAGAACGGTTATTTTGGATCCCCTTAAAGACTATACGCCCCAAGGAAATATCCTCCAATAAAAACGAGAAAAAAGGTTTCTGAGAATCTTCTTTGTGATCTGCGAATTCATCTCACACAGTTCCAGCTTTCCCCTCAGGAAGCCTTTCACTAAGACTGTTCATGTGGAATTTCCAAAGTGATATTTGGAAGCCCATGGAGGGCTAGGAAGAAAAAGAAAATATGCTCAGATAAAAACTGGAAGAAAGCTTTCTGAGAAACTGCTTTGTGTTCTGTTAATTCATCTCACACAGTTACAGCTTTCCCTACAAGAAGTCGTTCGCTAAGAGTGTTCCTGTAAAATTTGCAAAGTGATATTTGGAAGCCCAGAGAGGACTATGGTGAAAAAGGAAATTTCCTCAGATAAAAACGGTAAAGAAGCTTTCTGAGCAACTGCTTTGTGTTCTGTTAATTCACCTAACAGAGTTACAGCTTTCCCTTGCAGAATCCGTTCACTAAGACTGTTCCTGTGGAATTTGTAAAGTGATATTTGGAAGCCCTTAGAGGGCTACGGTGAGAAAGGAAATATCCTCAGATAAAACATGTAAAGAAGTTTTGTCAGAAACTGGTTTGTGATGTGTGACTTCCACTCAGTGAACTACATCTGTATTTCATGGAATGGTTTGGTAGACTTATTTCTGTGGAATCTGAGAACTGATATTTCGGATCCCTTTGAAAACTATAGGGCCAAAGAAAATATACTCTGATAAAAATGAGAAAGAATCTTTCTGAGAAACTTCTTTGTGATCTGTGAATTCATATCTCAGAGTTACAGCTTTACCCTCAAGAAACCTTTCGCTAAGACTGTTCTTGTGGAATATCCAAAGTGATATTTGGAAGCCCATGGGTGGCTATGGTGAAAAAGATAATATGCTCAAATAAAAACTGGAAAGAAGCTTTCTGAGAAACCGTTTTATGTTCTGTTAATTCAGCTCACAGAGTTACAGATTTCTCCTCAAGAAGCCTTATGCTAAGTCTGTTCTTGTGGAATTTGCAAAGTGATATTTGGAAGCCACTACAGGGCTATGGTGAAAAAGGAAATATACTCAGATAAAACATGGAAAGAAGTTTTCTGAGAAACTGCTTTCTGATGCGTGACTTCCACTCACTGAGTTACATCTGTATTTCGTGGAGCTGTTTGCTAGCCTTATTTCTGTGGAATCTGAGAACTGATATTTCGGATCTCTTTGAAGACTATAGGGCCAAAGGAATATCCTCTGATAAAAATGAGAAAGAATCTTTCAGAGAAACTTCTTTGTGATCTGTGAATTCATATCTCAGAGATACAGCTTTCTCCTCAAGAAACGTTTCACTAAGACTGTTCTTGTGGAATATCCAAAGTGATATTTGGAAGCCCATGGGGGGCTATGGTGAAAAAGATAATATGCTCAAATAAAAACTGGAAAGAAGCTTTCTGAGAAACCGATTTATGTTCTGTTAATTCAGCTCACAGAGTTACAGATTTCTCCTCAAGAAGCCTTTCGCTAAGAGTGTTCTTGTGGAATTTGCAAAGTGATATTTGGAAGCCACTAGAGGGCTATGGTGAAAAAGGAAATATACTCAGATAAAACATGGAAAGAAGTTTTCTGAGAAACTACTTTATGATGCGTGACTTCCACTCACTGAGTTACATCTGTATTTCTTGGAGATGTTTGCTAGCCTTATTTCTGTGGAATCTGAAAACTGATATTTCGGATCCCTTTGAAGACTATAGGGCCAAAGGAAATACCCTCTGATAAAAACGAGAAAGAAACTTTCTGAGAAACTTCTTTGTGTTCTATGAATTCATCTCACATAGTTACAGCTTTCCCCTCAAGAAGCCGTTCCCGAAGACTGTTCTTGAGGAATTTGGAAAGTGATATTTGGTAGCCCATTGAGGGCTATGGTGAAAAAGCAACTATCCTCAGATAAAACATGGAAAGAAGTTTTCTGAGAAACTGCTTTGTGATGTGTGACTTTCACTCACTGAGTTACATCTGTATTTCATGGAGCTGTTCGCTGGCCTTATTTCTGTGGAATCTGAGAACCAATATTTCTGATCCCTTTGAGGACTAGAGGCCCAAAGGAAATATCCTCTGACCAAAATTAGAAAGAAGCTTTCTGAGAAACTTGTTTGTTATCTGTGAATACATCTCACAGAGTGACAACTTTACCCTCAAGAAGCCATTCACTAAGTCTGTTCTTTTGGAATTTGCAAAGTGATACTTGGAAGCCCATAGAGGGCTATGGTGAAAAAGGAAACATCTTCAGATAAAAACTGGAAAGAAGCTTTCTAAGAAACTGGTTTGTGTTCTGTTAATTCATCTCACAGAATGACAGGTTTCCCCTCCAAAATCCTTTCACAAAGAGTGTTCTTGTGAAATTTGCAACGTGATATTTGGAAGCCCATGGAGGGCTGTGGTGAAAAAGGAAATATCCTGACGTAAAAACTGTAAAGAAAGTTTCTGAGAAACTGCTTTTTGTTATGTTAATTCACCTAACAGAGTTACCGCTTTCTTTTCAAGAAGCCGTTTCCTAAGACTGTTCTTCTGGAATTTTCAAAGTGATATTTGGAATCCCGAAGAGGGCTATGGTGTAAAAGGAAATGTGTTCAAATAAAAACTGGAAAGAAGCTTTCTGAGAAACTGTTTTGTGAAGTGTGACTACCACTCACTGAGTTACATCTGTATTTTGAGGAGTTGTTTGCTAGCCTTATTTTTGTGGAATGAGAACTGTTATTTCGGATTCCTTTGAAGACTATAGGGCCAAAGGAAATATCCTCCGATAAAATTGAGATAAAATCTTTCTGTGAAACTTCTTTGTGATCTGTGAATTGATCTCACAGAGTTACAGCTTTCTCCTCAAAAAGTCATTCGCTAAGACTTTTCTTGTGGAATTTGCAAAGTGATATTTGGAAGCCCATGGAGGGCTATGGTGAAAAAGAACATATGGCCAGATAAAAACTGGAAAGAAGCTTTGTGAGAAACTACTTTGTGTCCTGCTAATTAATCTCACAGAGTTAAGCTTTCCCCTCAAGAAGTCTTTTGCTAAGACAGTTTTTCTGGAATTTTCAAAGTGATATTTGGAAGTTCATAAAGGGCTATGGTGAAAAAGAAAATATCCTCAGATAAAAATTGGAAAGAAGTTTTCTGAGAAACTGCTTTGTGTTCTGTTAATTCATGTCACAGAGTTTCAGCATTCCCCTCAAGAAGCCGTTCACTAAGACTGTTCTTGTGGAATTTGCAAGGTGATATTTGGAAGCCCATTGAGGGCTATGGTGAAAAAGGAAATATCTTCAAATAAAAACTTAAAAGAAGCTTTCTGAGAAACTGCTTTGTGTTCTGTTAATTCACCTCACAGAATTACAGCTTTCCCCTTAAGAAGACGTTCCCTAAGACTGTTCTTGTGGAATTTGGAAAATGATATTTGGAAGCCCATAGAGGGCCTGGTGAAAAAGGAAATAACTTCAGATAAAACATGGAAAGAAGTTTTCTGAGAAACTGCTTTGTGATGTGTGACTTCCACTCACTGAGTTACATCTGTATTTCGTGTAGCTGATTGCGAGCCTTATTTCTGTGGAATCTGAGAACGGATATTTCGAATCCCTTTGAAGACTATGAGGCAAAAGGAAATACCCTCCAAAAAAAATGAGAAAGAAGCTTTCTGAGAAACTTTTTTGTGATCTGTGAATTCATCTCACAGAGTTACAGCTTTCCCCTCAACAATCCTTTCGCTAAGCCTGTTCTTGTGGAATTTGCAAAGTGTTATTTGGAAGCCCGGGGAGGGCAATGGTGTAAAAGGAAATATACTCAGAAAAAAACTGGAAAGAAGGTTTCTGAGAAACTGATTTGTGTTCTGTTAATTCACATCACAGGGGTACAGCTTTCTCCTCTAGTATCCGTTCCCTAAGATTGTTCTTGTGGAATTTGGAAAGTGATATTTGGAAGCCCATTGAGGGCCATGGTGAATAAGAAAATATCTTCAGATAAAAACTGGAAAGATGTTTTCTGAGAAACTGCTTTGTGATGTGTGACATACACTCAGTGAGGTACAGCTGTATTTCTTGGAGATGTTTCCTAAACTTATTTCTTTGGAATGTGAGAACTGTTACTTCAGATCCTTTTGAAGACTGCAGGGCCATAGGAAATATCCTCCAATAAAAATGAGAAAGAAGCTTTCTGAGAAATTTCTTTGTGATCTGTGAATTCATCTCACAGAGTTACAGCTTTCCATCAACAAGCCTCTCACTAAGACTGTTCTTGTGGAATTTGCAAAGTGATATTTGGAAGCCCATGGAGGGCTATAATGAAAAGGGAAATATCCTCAGATGAAAAGTGGAAAGAAGCTTTCTGAGAAACTGCTTTGTGTTCTGTTAATTCATCTCTCATAATTACTGCTTTCCCCTCAAGAAGCCACTCACTAAGACTGTTCTTGTGAAATTTGCAATGTTATATTTGGAAGCCCATAGATGGCTATGGAGAAAAACGAAATAACCTCAGATAAAACATGGAAAGAAGTTTTCTGAGAAACTGTTTTGTGATGTGTGACTTCTACACACTGAGTTACATCTGTACTTCGTGGAACTGTTTGCTAGCCTTATTTCTGCGGAATCTGAGAACTGTTATTTCGGATCCCTTTGAAGACTATAGGGCCAAAGGAAATATCCTCCCGTAAAAATGAGAAAGAAGCTTTCTGAGAAACTTCCTTGTAATCTGTGAATTCATCTCACTGAGTTACAGCTTTCCCCTCAAGAAGCCTTTCGCTAAGACTGGTCTTGTGAAATCTGCAAAGTGATATTTGGAACCACATGGAGAGCTATGTTGAAAAAGAAAATATGCTCAGATAAAAACTTAAAAGAAGCTTTGTGAGAAACTGCTTTGTGTTCTTTTAATTCATCTCACAGACTTACAGCTTTCCCCTCAAGAAACCTTTCGCTAAGAATGTTCTTGTGGAATTTGCAAAGTGATATTTGGAAGCCCTTAGAGGGCTATGGTGAAAAAGGAAATATCTTCAGATAAAAACTGGAAAGAAGTTTTCTGAGAAACTGCTATGTGTTCTGTTAATTCATCTCACAGAGTTACAACTTTTGCCTCAAGAATCCTTTTGCTAAGACTGTTCTTGTGGAATTTGCAAAGTGATATTTGGAAGCCCGTGGAGGGCTATGGTGAAAAAGGAAATATCCTCAGATAAAAACCGGAAATTAGATTTCTGAGAAACAGATTTGTGTTCTGTTAATTCACCTCACAGAGTTACAGCTTTCCCCTCAAGAAGCCATTCCCTAAGACTGTTCTTGTGGAATTTGGAAAGTGATATTTGAAAGCCCATTGAGGGCTATGGTGAATAAGAAAATATCTTCAGATAAAAACAGGAAAGAAGCTTTCCAAGAAACTGCTTTGTGATGTGTGATTTACACTCACTGAGGTACAGCTGTATTTCTTGGAGTTGTTTGCTAGTCTTATTTCTGTGAAATGTTAGAACTGTTATTTCAGATCCCTTTGAAGACTGCAGGGCCAAAGGAAATATCCTCCGAAAAAATGATAAAGAAGCTTTCTGAGAAACTTCTTTGTGATCTGTGAATTCATCTCAGAGGGTTATAGCATTCCCCTCAAGAAGCATTTCGCTAAGACTGTACTTGTGGAGTTTGCACAGTTATATTTGTAAGCCCAAGGTGGGCTATGGTGAAATAGAAAATATGCACAGATAAAAACTGGAAAGAAGCTTTCTGAGAAACTGCTTTGTGTTCTGTTAATTCATCTCTCAGAGTTACTGCTTTCCCTTCAAGAAGCCATTCGCTAAGACTGTTCTTGTGGAATTTGCAGTGTTATATTTGGAAGCTCATAGAGGGCTATGGTGAAAAAAGAAATATCCTCAGATAAAAACTGGAAAGAAGGCTTCTGAGAAACTGCTTTGTGTTCTGTTAATTCATCTCACAGAGTTACAGCTTTCCCCTCAATAAGTCGTTCTCTAAGACTGTTCTTGTGGAATTTACAAAGTTATATTTGGAAGGCCATAGAGGGTTATGGTAAAAAAGGAAATATCTTCAGATAAAAACGTGGAAAGAAGTTTTCTGTGAAACTGCTTTGTCATGTGTGACTTCCACTCACTGAGTTACATCTGTATTTCATGGAGCTGTTTGCTAGTCTTATTTCTGTGAAATCTGAAAACTGATAATTCGGATCTCTTTGAAAACATTAGGACCAAAGGAAATATCCTCTGAATAAAATGAGAAAGAAGCTTTCTGAGAAACTGCTATGCGTTCTGTTAATTCATCTCACAGAGTTCCAGCTTTCAACTCAAGAATCCTTTCGCTAAGACTGTTCTTGTGGAATTTAAAAAGTGATATTTGGAAACCCATGGAGGGCTATGGTGAAAAAGGAAATATCCTCAGATAAAAACTGGAAAGAAAGTTTCTGAGAAACTGATTTGTGTTCTGTTAATTCACCTCACAGAGTTACAGCTTTCCCCTCTAGAAGCCGTTCCCTAAGACTGCGTTTGTGGAATTTGGGAAGTGATATTTGGAAGCCCATTGAGGGCTATGTTGAATAAGAAAATATCTTCAGATAAAAACTAGAAAGAAGCTTTCTGAGAAACTGCTTTGTGATGTGTGACTTACACTCACTGCGGTACAGCTGTATTTTTTGGAGCTGTTTGCTAGCCTTGTTTCTGTGGAATCTGAGAACTGTTATTTCGGATCCCTTGAAGACTACAGGGCCAAAGGAAACATCCTCCGATAAAAATGAGAAAAAAGTTTCTGAGAAACTTCTTTGTGATCTGTGAATTCAATTCACAGAGTTACAGCTTTCCCCTCAAGAAGCCTTTTGCTAAGGCTGTTCTTGTGGAATTTGCAAAGTGATATTTGGAAGCCCATATATGGCTATGGTGGAAAAGAAAATATTCTGAGATAAAAACTGGAAAGAAGCTTTCTTAGAAACTGCTTTGTGTTCTGCTAGTTCATCTCACAGAGACACAGCTTTCCCCTCAAATAGCCTTTCGCTAACACTGTTCTTACGGAATTTATTAAGTGATATTTGTAAGCCCATAGAGGGCTATGGAGAAAAAGGGGATATCCTCAGATAAAAACTGGAAAGAAGCTTTCTGAGAAACTGCTTTGTGATGTGCGACTTCCACTCACTGCGTTACATCTGTATTTCATGGAGTTGTTTGCTAGCCCTATTTTTATGGAATCTGAGAATTGATATTTCAGATCCCTTTGAAGACTGTAGGTTCAAAGGATTATCCTCCAATCAAAATGAGAAAGAAGCTTTCTGAGAAACTTCTTTCTGATCTGTGAATACATCTCACAGAGTTACAGCTATCCCCTCAAGAAGTCTTTCGCTAAGACTGTTCTTGTGGAATTTGCAAAGTGAAATTTGGAAGCCCATGGAGGGCTATGGTGAATAAGAAAATATCATGAGATAAAAACTGGAAAGATGCTTTCTGAGAGACTGCTTTGAGTTCTGTTAATTCATCTAACAGAGTTACAGCTTTCCCCTCTAAAAGCCTTTCGCTAAGACTGTTATTGTGGAGTTTGCAAAGTGATATTTAGAAGCCCATAGAGGGCTAGGTTGAAAAGGTAATATCCTCAGATAAAAACTGGAAAGAAGCTCTCTCAGAATCTTCTATGTGTTCTGTTAATTCATCTCAGAGAGTAGAGTTTTCCCCTAAAGAAGCCGTTCTCTACGACTGCTCTTGAGGAATTTGCGAAGTGATATTTGGAAGCCCATAGACGTCTATTGTGGAAAAGGAAATATCTTCTGATTAAAACTGGAAAGAAGCTTTCTGAGAAACTGCTTTGTGATGTGTGACTTCCACTCACTGAGTTACAGCTCTCTTTCGTGGATCTGTTTGCCAGCCTTATTTCTATGGAATTGGAGAATTGATATTTTGGATCCCTTTGAAGACTATAGGGCCCAAGGAAATATCCTCCGATAAAAATGAGAAGGAAGCATTCTGAGAAACTTCTTTGTGATCTGTGAATTCATCTCACAGAGTTACAGCTTTACCCTCAAGAAGTCTTTCACTAAGACTGTTCTTGTGGAATTTGCAAAGTGATATTTGGTAGCCCATGGAGGACTATGGTAAATAAGAAAATATCATCAGATAAAAATTGGAAAGAAGCTTTCTGAGAAACTGCTTTGTGTTTTGTTAATTCATCTCACAGAGTTACAGAATACCCCTCAAGAAGCCTTTCGCTTAGAGTGTTCTTGTGGAATTTGCAAAGTGATATTTGGAAGCCCATAGAGGGCTATGGTGAAAAAGGAAATATCCTCAGATAAAACATGGAAAGAAGTTTTCTGACAAACTGCTTTGTGATATATATCTTCCTCTCACTGACTTTCATCTGTATTTCGTGGAGCTGTTTGCTCACCTTATTTCTGTGGAATCTGAGAACTGTTATTTCGGATCCCTTTGAAGTGTATAGGGCCAAAGGAAATATCCTCAGAAAAAAATGAGAAAGCAGCTTTCTGAGAAACTTCTCTGTGATCTCTGAATTCATCTCACAGATTTACAGCTTTACCCAAAAGAAACCTTTTGCTAAGACTGTTCTTGTGGAATTTTCAAAGTGATATTTGGAAGCCCATGGAGGGCTATGGTGAAAAAGAAAATATGATCAGATAAAAACTAAAAGAAGCTTTCTGAGAAACTGCTTTGTGTTCTGTTAATTCATCTCCTGGGGTTACAGCTTTCCCCTTAAGAAGCCATTCACTAAATTGTTCTTATGGAATTTGCAAATTGATATTTGGAAGACCATAGAGGGCTATGGTGAAAAAGGAAATATCTTAAGAATAAAACTGATAAGAGCTTTCTGAGAAACTGCTTTGTTTTGTGTGACTTACACTCAGTGAGTTACATCTGCAATTCGTGGAGCTGTTTGCTAGCCTTATTTCTGGGGTATCTGAGAGCTGTTATTTCGGATCCCTTTGAAGTCTGCAGGGCCAAAGGAAATATCCTCCGATAAAAATGAGAAATATATGAAGATATTTCCTTTTTCACCATAGTCCTCTAAGGGCTTCCAAATATCACTTTGAAAATTCCACAAGAACAGTCTTAGCGAAAGGCTTCTTCAGTGGACAGCTGTAACTCTGTGAGATGAATTAAAAGAACACAAAGCAGTTTCTCAGAAGGCTTCTTTCCAGTTTTTATCTGATCATATTTTCTTTTTCAACATAGCTCTCCATGTGGTTCCAAATATCACTTTGCAGATTACACAAGACCAGTCTTAGCGAAAGACTTCTTGAGGGGAAAGCTGTAACTCAGTGAGTTGAATTCACAGATCAAGAAGAAGTTTCTCAGAAAGCTTCTTTCTCAGTTTTGTGGGAGGATATTTCCTTTGGCCCTAGATTCTTCAAAAGGATCCGAAATAACAGTTCTCAGATTCCAAAGAAATAAGGCTAGCAAACAGCTCCACGAAGTACATATGTAACTCAGTGAGTGGAAGTCACACATCACAAAGCAGTTTCACAGAAAACTACTTTCCATGTGTTAACTGAGGTTATTTATTTTTTCACCATAGCCCTCTAAGGGCTTCCAAATATCACTTTCCAAATTCCACAACAACAGACTTAGGGAACGGCTTCTGAAGGGGAAAGCTGTAGTTCTGTTAGGTGAATTTACAGAACAGAAAGCAGTTACTCTGAAAGCTTCTTTCCATTTTTTATCTGAGGATATTCCCTTTTTCACCACTGCCCTCTATGGGCTTCCAAATATCACTTTGGAAGTTCCATAAGAACAGTCTTAGCGAAAGGTTTCATGAGGGGAAAGCTGTGTCTCTGTGAGATGAATTAACAGAACACAAAGCAGTTTCTCAGAAAACTTCTTTGCTATTTTTATCCGAGGATATTTTCTTTCTCACCACAGCCATACATGGGCTTCCAAATATCACTTGGGAAATTCCACAAGAACAGTCTTAGCGAAAGGCTTATTAAGGGGAAAGCTGTAACTCAGTGAGATGAATTCACAGATCACAAAAAAGTTTCTCAGAAGGCTTCTTTCTCATTTTTATTGGAGGATATTTCTTTTGGCCCTGCAGTCTTCAAAGGGATCCGAAATAACAGTTCTAGGATTCCACAGGAATAAGGCTAGCAAACACCTCCACAAGGTACAGATGTATCTCAGTGAGTGGAAGTCACACATCACAAAGCAGTTTCTCAGAAAACTTCCTTCCATGTTTTATCTGAGCATATTTCGTTTTTCACCATAGCCCTCTAAGGACTTCCAAATATCACTTTCCAAATTCCACAACAACAGTCTTAGGGAACGACTTCTGGAGGAGAAAGCTGTAACTCTGTTTGGTGAATTAACAGAACACAAAGCAGTTTCTCAGAAAGCTTCTTTCCATTTTTTATCTGAGAATATTCCCTTTTTCACCATATCCCTCTATGGGATTCCAAATATCACTTTGGAAGTTCCACAAGAACAGTGTTAGTGAAAGGCTTCTTGAGGGGAAAGCTGTGTTTCTGTGAGATGAATTCACAGATCACAAAGTAGTTTTTCAGAAAGACTTTTTCTCATTTTTATCGGAGGATATTTGCTTTGGCCCTATAGTCTTGAGGGATCCGACATAACAGTTCTCAGATTCCACAAAAAAAATGCTAGCAAACAGCTCGTGGAAATATAGATGTAACTCAGTGAGTGGAAGTCACACATCACAAAGTAGTTTCTCAGAAAGCTTCTTTCCAGTTTTTATCTGGGGATATTTCCTTTTTCACCATAGACCTCTATGGGCTTCCAAATATGACTTTCCAAATTCCACAAGAGCAGTCTTACTAAAAGGCTTCCTGAGGGGGAAGCTGTAACTTTGTGAGATGAATTAACAGAACTCAAAGTAGTTTCTCAGAAAGCTTCTTTCCAGTTTTTATCGGAGCATATTTTCTTTTTCACCGTAGCCCTCCATTGGCTTCCAAATATCACTTTGCAAATTCCACAAGAACAGTCTTACCGAAAGACTTCTTGAGGGGAAAGCTTTAACTCTGGGAGATGAATTCACAGACCTCAAAGAAATTTCTCAGAAAGCATTATTCCCATTTTTTTCGGAGGATACTTCTTTTGACCCTATAGTCTTCAAAGAGATACGAAATATCCATTCTCACATACCACAAATATAAGGCTAGCAAACAGATTACGATTAGAGATGTAATTCAATGAGTGTAACGCACACATCACAAAGAATTTTCTCAGAAAGCTTCTTTCCAGTTTTCATTTGAATACATTTCCTTTATCACCCTAGCCCTCTATGGGCTTCCGAATATCACTTTGCAAATTCCATAAGAACAGTCTTAGGGGCCGGCTTCTTGAGGTGAAAGCTGTAACTCTGTGAGATGAATTAACAGAACACAAAGCAGTTTCTCAGAAAGCTTCCTTACAGTTTTTATCTGAGCATATTTTCTTCTTCAACATACCCCTCCATGAGCTTCCAAATATCACTTTGCAAATTCCACAACAACAGTCTTCGCGAAAGGCTTCTTGAGGGGAAAGCTGTAACTCTGGGAGATGAATTCACAGATCACAAAGAAGTTTCTCAGAAAGCTTTTCTCTCATTTTTATCGGAGGATATTTCCCTTGACCCTAAAGTTTTCAAAGGGTTCAAAAATAACAGTTTACAGTTTCCACAGAAATAAGGCTAGCAAGAGCTCTACAGAATACAGATGTAATTCATTCAGTGGAAGTCACACATCACAAAACAGTTTCTCAGTAAAGTTCTTTCCATGTTTTATCTGAGGATATTTCCTTTTTCACCATAGCACTCTATGGGCTTCCAAATATCACTTTCCAAATTCCACAAGAACAGTCTTAGTGAAAGGCTTCATGAGGGGAAGGCTGTAACTCTGTGAGATGAATTAACAGAACATAAAGCAGTTTGTCAGAAAGCTTCTTTCCAGTTTTTATCTGAGCATATTTTGTTTTTCACGATAGCCCTCCATGGGCTTCCAAATATCACTTTGCATATTCCACAAGAACAGTCTTAGCGAAAGGCTTCTCGAGGGGAAAACTGTAACTCAGTGAGATGACTTCACAGATCAGAAAAAAGTTTTTCAGCAAGCTTCTTTCTCATTTTGATCGGAGGATACTACCTTTGGCCTTATAGTCTTCAAAGGGATCCGAAATATCAATTCTCAGATTCCACAGAAATAAGGCTAGCAAACAAATCCATGAAATAGAGCTGTAACGCAGGGAGTCGAAGTCACACATCACAAAGCAGTTTCGCAGAAAGCTTCTTTCAAGTTTTCATCTGAAGATGTTTCCTTTACCACCATAGCCCTCTATGGGGTTCCAAATATCACCTTGCAAATTCCACAAGAACAGTCTTATAGAACGGCTTCTTGGGGGGAAAGGTGTAAATCTGTGAGATGAATTAACAGAACACAAATCAGTTTCTCAGAAAGCTTCTTTCCAGTTTTTATCTGAGGATATTTCATTTTTCACGGTAGCCCTCTATGGGCTTCCAAATATCACTTTGCAAATTCCACAAGAACAGTCTTAGCGAAAGGCTTCTTGTGGGGAAAGGTGTAACTCTGTGAGATGAATAAACAGATCACAAGAAGTTTCTCAGAAAGCTTCTTTCTCATTTTTATTGGAGGACATTTCCTTTGGCCCTATAGTCTTCAAAGGGATCCGAAATATCAGTTCTCAGATTCCAAAGTAATAAGGCTACCAAACAGCTCCATGAAATACAGATGTAAATCAGTGAGTGGAAGTCACACATCACAAAGCAGTTTCTCAGAAAATTTCTTCCCATATTTTATCTGAGGATATTTCCTTTTTCACCATAGCCCTTATGAGCTTCCAAATATCACTTTCCAAATTCCACAAGAACAGTCTTAGAGAACGAATTATTAAGGGAAAAGCTTTAACTCGGTTATTTGAATTAACAGAGCAGAAAGCAGTTTCTCAGAAAGCTTCTTTCCAGTCTTTTCTGAGGATAATTCCTTTTTCACCATACCCCTCTGTGGGCTTCCAAATATCAATTTCCAAATTCCACAAGAATAGTTTTAGCAAAACATTTCTTGAGGGAAAACCTGTAACACTGTGAGATGAATTAACAGAACACAAAGCAGTTTCTCAGAAAGCTCTTTCCAGTTTTTATCTGACCATACTTTCTTTTTCACCATAGCCCTCCATGGGCTTCCAAATATCACTTTGCCAATTCCACAAGAACAGTTTTAGCTGAAGGCTTCTTGAGGGGAAAGTTGTAACTGTGGGATGTATTCACACATCACGAAGAAGTTTCTCAGAGAGCTTTCTTCTCCTTTTTATCGGAGGATACTTCCTTTGACCCTATAGTCTTCAGGGGATCCGAAATAACAGTTCTCATATTCCACAGAAATAAGGATAGCAAAGAGCCTCACTAAATACAGAAGTAACTCAGTTAGTGGAAGGAACACTTCACAAAGCAGTGTCTCAGAAAACTTCTTTCCATGTTTTATCTGTGGATATTTCCTTTTTCACTATAGCCCTCTATGGGTTTCCAAATATCACTTTGGATATTCCATAAGAGCAGTCTTATTGAAAGGCTTCTTGAGGGGAAAGCTGTATCTCTGTGAGATGAATTAACAGAACACAAAGCCGTTTCTCAGAAACCTTCTTTCCAGTTTTAAACTGGGCATAGTTTCTTTTTCAGCATAGCCGTCCACGGACTTCCAAATATCACTTTGAAAATTCCATAAGAACAGTCTTAGTGAAATGCTTCTTGAAGGGAAAGCTGTAACACTGTGAGATGAATTCACAGATCACAAAGAAGTTTTTTAGAAAGTTTCTTTCCAGTTTTTCTCTGACGATATTTCCTTTATCACCATAGCCCTCTATGGGCTTCCAATTATCACTTTGCAAATTCCAAAAGAACAGTCATAGTGAACGGCTTCTTGAGGGGAAAACTGTAACTCTGTGAGATGAATTAACAGAACACAAAGCAATTTCTCAGAATGCTTCTTTCCAGTTTTTATCTGAAGATATTTCCTTTTTCACCATAGCCCACTATGGGCTTCCAAATATCACTTTGCAAATAACACAAGAAAGGTCTTAGTGAAAGGCTTCTTGAGGGGAAATTCTGACAAACTTCTTTGTGATCTATGAATTCATCTCACAGAGTTACAGATACCCTTCAAGAAACCTTTTGCTATGATGCTCTTGTGGAATTTGCAAAGTGATATTTGTAAGCCAATGGAGGCCTATGGTGTAAAAGAAAATATGCTCAGATAAAAAATGGAAAGAAATTTTCTGGAAAACTGCTTTTTTTCCTCTTAATTCATCTCACAGAGTTACAGTTTTCTCCTCTAGACGCATTTCGGTAAGACAGTTTTTGTGGAATTTATAAAGTGATATTTGGAAGCCCATAGAGGGCTGTGGTGAAAAAGGAAATATTCTCACATGAAAACTGGAAAAAAGCTATCTGAGAAACTGCTTTGTGTTCTGTTAATTCATCTCACAGAGTTACAGCTTTCCCCTCAATAAGCCGTTCACTAAGACTGTTCTTGTGGAATTTGCAAGGTGATATTTAGAAGCCCATAGAGGGCTATGGTGAAAAAGGAAATATCTTCACATTAAAACTGGAAAGTAGATTTCTGAGAAACTACTTTTAGATATGTGAATTACATTCACTGAGGAAAATCTATTTTTCATGGAGCTGTTTGGTAGCCTTATTTTTGTGGAATCTGAAAGCTGTTTTTCGGATCCCTTTGAAGACTATAGGGTCACAGGAAATATCCTCCAATAAAAATGAGAAGGAAGCTTTCTGAGAATCTTCTTTGAGAGCTGTGAATTCATCTCACAGAGTTACAGCTTTCACCAAAGGAACCCCTTCGCTAACACTGTTTTTGTGGAATTTGCAAAGTGATATTTGGAAGACGATGGAACACTATGGTGAAAAAGAAAATATGCTCAGATAGAAACTGGAAAGAAGCTTTCCTAGAAACTGCTTTGTGTTTGGTTAATTCATCTCACAGAGTTACAGCTTTCGCCTCAAGAATCCTTTCGGAAAGATTGTTCTTGTAGAATTTGAAAAGTGATATATTTTAAGCCCATAGAGGGCTATGGTGAAAAAGAAAATATCTTCAGATCAAAACTGGAAAGAAGATTTCTGAGAAACTGCTTTGTGTTCTGTTAATTGACCTCAGAGAGTTACAGCTTTCCCTCAAGAAGCCATTCCCTAAGACTGTTTTTCTGGAATTTGCAAAGTGATATTTGGAAGCCCGTAGAGGGCTATGGTAGAAAAAGGAAATGGCTTCAAATAAAAACTGGATAGAAGCTTTCTGAGAAACTGCTTTTTGATGTGTGATTTCCATTCACTGAGTTACATCTCTATTTCGTATATCTGTTTGCTAGCCTTATTTCTGTGGAATCTGAGAATTGATATTTCGGATCCCTTTGAAGATGATAGGGCCAAAGGAAATATCCTCTGATAAAAATGAGAAAGAAGCTTTCTGAGAAACTTCTTTGTGATCTGTGAATTAATCTCACAGAGTTACAGCTTTCCCCTCAAGAAGTCTTTCGCTAAGACTGTTCTTGTGGAATTTGCAAAGTTATATTTGCAAGCCCGTAGAGGGCCATGTTGAAAAAGGAAATATCTTCTGATAAAAACTGGAAAGAAGCTTTCTGAGAAACTGCTTTGTGTTCTGTTAATTCATCTCACAGGGTTTCAGATTTCCCCTCAAGAAGCCTTTCGCTAAGACTGTTCTTGTGGAATTTGCAAAGTGATATTTGGAAGCCCATAGAGGACTTTGATGAAAAAGGAAATATCCTGAGATAAAAACTGGAAATAAGCTTTCTGAGAAAATGCTTTGTGATCTGTGACTTCCACTCATTGAGTTACAGCTCTATTTTGGGGTTCTGTTTGCTAGCCTTATATCTGTGGAATCTGAGAATTGATATTTTGGATCCCTTTGTAGACTATAGGGCCAAAGGAAATATCCTTCGACAAAAATGAGAAAGAAATTTTCTGAGAAACTTCTTTGTGATCTATGAATTCATCTGACACAGTTATAGCTTTCCCCTCAAGAAATCTTTCAGTAAGACTGTTCTTGTGGAATTTGCAAAGTGATATTTGGAGGCTCATAGAGGGCTATGGTGAAAGAAAAAATTGCTCAGATAGAAACTGGAAAGAAGCTTTCTGAGAAACTGCTTTGTGTTCTGTTAATTCATCTCACAAAGTTACAGCATTACCCTCAATAAACCTTTCGCTAAGACTGTTCTTGTGGAATTTGCAAAGTGATATTTGGAAGCTCATAGAGGGCTAGGGTGAAAAAGGAAGTATCCTCAGATAAAAACTGGAAAAAAGCTTTCCGTGAAACCGCTTGTGTTCTGTTAATTCGCCTAATGGAATTACAGCTTTCCCCTCAAGAAGACGTTCCTTAAGACTGTTCTTGCGGAATTTGAAAAGTGATATTTGGAAGCCCATTTAGGGCTATGGTGAAAAAGGAAATATCCTCAGTTAAAACATGGAAAGAATTTTTTTGAGAAAGTGCTTTGTGATTTGTGACTTCCACTCACTGAGTTACATTTGCATTTCATGAAGCTGTTTGCTAGCCTTATTTCTGTGGAATATGAGAACTGTTTTTTCGGGTCCCTTTGAAGTCTATAGGGTCAAAGGAAATATCCTCCGATAAAAGTGAAAAAGGTTTCTGAGAAACTACTTTGTGATCTGTGAATTCATCTCACAGAGTTACAGATGTCCCCTCAAGAAGCCTTTCGCAAAGATTGTTCTTGTGGAATTTACAAAGTGATATTTAAAAACTAAAAAGAAGGTTTCTGAGAAACTGCTTTGTGTCCTTTTAATTCATCTCACAGAGTAACAGCTTTCCCCTCAAGAAGCCGTTCCATAAGACTTTTCTAGTGGAATTTGCAAAGTGATATTTGGAAGCTCTTTAAGAGCTATATTGAAAAAGGAAATATCTTCAGATAAAAACTGTAAAGAAACTTTCTGAGAAACTGCTTTGTGATGTGTGACTTACACTCACTGAGGTACAGCTGTATTTCGTGGAGCTGTTTCACAGCCTTATTTCTGTGGAATCTGAGAATTGCTATTTCGAATCCCTTTGAAGAATATAGGGACAAAGGAAATATCCTCCGATAAAAATCAGAAAGAATCTTTCTAAGAAACTTCTTTGAGATCTGTGAAATTATCTCACAGAGTTACAGCTTTCCCCTGAAGAAGCCTTTCACTAAGTCTCTTCTTGTGGAATTTGCAAAGTGATATTTGGAAGCCCATTGGGGGCTATGGTGAAAAAGAAAATATGCTCAGATAGAAACTGGAAAGAAGCTTTCTGAGAAACAGCTTTGTGTTCTGTTAATTCATCTCACAGAGTAACAGCTTTCCCCTCAAGAAGCCTTTCGCTAAGACTGCTCTTGTGGAAATTGCAAAGTTATATTTCGAAGCCCATAGAAATTCCACAAGAACAGTCTTAGTAAAAGGCTTCTTTAGGGGAAAAGGGTAACTCTGTGAATTGAATTCACATATCACAAAGAAGTTTCTCAGAAAGCTTCTTTCTCATCTTTATTGGAGGATATTTCCTTTGGCCCTGTAGTCTTCAAAGGGATCCGAAATATCAGTTCTCAGATTCCACAGAAATAAGGCTAGCAAACAGCCCCACTAAATACAGATGTAAATCAGTGAGTGGAAGTCACACATCACAAAGCAGTGTCTCAGAAAACTTCTTTCCAGTTTTTATCTGAGGATATTTCCTTTTTCTCCGTAGCCCTCTTTGGGCTTCCAAATATCACTTTGCAAATTCCCCAAGAACAGTCTTAATGAAAGGCTTCTTGAGGGGAAAGCTGTAACTCCGAGAGATGAATTAACAAAACACATAACAGTTTCTCAGAAAGCTTCTTTTCTGTTTTTATCTGAGCATATTTTCTTTTTCACCATAGCCTTCCATGGCGTTCTAAATATCACATTGCAAATTCCAAAAGAACAGCCTTAGCGAAAGGCTTCCTGAAGGGAAAGCTGTAACTCTGTGAGATGAATTCACAGATCAAAAAGAAGTTTCTCAGAAAGCTTCTTTCTCATTTTTATCGGACGATAATTCCTTGGGCTTTATAGTCTTCAAAGGGATCCGAAATATCAGTTCTCAGATTCCACAGAAATAAGGCAAGGAAATAGCCACACTAAATAGAGAAGAAACTCAGTCAGTGGAAGTCACACATCACGAAGCTGTTTCTCAGAAAACATCTTTCCAGTTTTTATCTAAAGATATTTCCTTTTTCACCATAGGACTCAATGGGCTTCTAAATACCACTTTCCAAATTCAACAAGAACACTCTTAGCAAAAGGATTCTTGAGGGGATAGCAGTAACTCTGTGAAATGAATTAACAGAACACATAGCAGTTTCTCAGAAAGCTTCTTTACAGTTTTTATCTGAGCGTATTTTTTTTTTCACCATAGTCATTCATGGGTTACCAAATATCACTTTGCAAATTCCACAAGAACAGTCTTAGTGAAATGCTTCTTGAGAGGAGAGCTGTACCTCTGTGAGATTAAGTATCAGAACACAAATCAGTTTTTCAGAAAGATTCTTTCCAAGTTTTATCTGAGGATATTTCCTTTTTCACCATAGCCCTCTGGGGGCTTCCTAATATCACTTTGCAAATTCCACAAGAATAGTTTAGTGAACGATTTCTTGAGGGGAAAGCTGTAAGTCTGTGAGATTAATTATCAGAACACAAAGCAGTTTCTCAGAAACCTTCTTTCCAGTTGTTGTCTGCGGATATTTCCTTTTTCATCAGAGCCCTCTATGGGCTTCAAAATATCGCTTTGAAAATTACACAAAAACGGTTTTAACGAAAGGCTTCTTGAGGGGAAAGCTGTAACTCTGGGAGATGAATTAACAGAGCACAATGCAGTTTCTCAGAAAGCTTCTCTCCAGTTTTTATTTGAGCATATTCTCTTTTTCAAAACAGCCCTCTATGGGTTTCCAAATATCACTTTGCAAATTTCACAAGAACAGGCTTAGCAAAAGGCTTCTTGAGGGGAAAGTTGTAACTCTGTGAGATGAATTCACAGATCACAAAGAAGTTTCTCAGAAAGCTTCTTTCTCGTTTTTATCAGAGGATCTTTCCTTTGGCCCTATAGTCTACAAAGGGATTCGAAATAGCACTTCTCAGATTCCACAGAAATAAGGCTAAAAAACAGCTCCATGTATTACAGATGTAACTCAGTGAGTGGAAGTCACACATCACAAAGCAGATTCTCAGAAAGATTCTTTTCAGTTTTAATCTAAAGGTATTTCCTTTTTCACCATAGCCCTCTATGGGCTTCATAATATCACTTTGCAAATTCCACAAGAACAGTTTAGTGAATGGCTTCTTGAGGGAGAGATGTAACTCTGTGAGATGAATTAACAGAACACATAGCAGTTTCTAAGAAATCTTCTTTCCACTTTTTATCTCTGGATATTTCATTTTTCATCATAGCCCTCTAAGGGCTTCCAAATATCACTTTGAAAATTCCACAAGAACAGTCTTAATGAAAGGCTTCTCAAGGGTAAAGCTGTAATTCTGTGAGATGAATAAACGCAACACAAAGCAGCTTCACAAAAATCTTCTTTCCAGTTTTTATCTGAGGATATTTCCTTTTCCACCATAGCCCTCTATGGGCTTCCAAATATCACTTTTCAAATTCCACAAGAACAGTCTTAGCAAAAGGCTTCTTGAGGGGAAAGCTGTAACTATGTGAGATGAATTCACAGATCACAAAGAAGTTTCTCAGAAAGCTTCTTTCTCATTTTTATTGGAGGATATTTGCTTTGGCTCTATATTCTTCAAAGGGATCCGAAATAACAGTACTCAGATTCCAAAAAATAAGTCTAGCAAACAGCTCCACGAAATACAGATGTAACTCAGTGAGTGGAAATTACACATCACAAAGCAGTTTCCAGAAAGCTTCTTTCCAGTTTTAATCTGAAGATATTTCCTTCTCACCATAGCCCTCTATAGGCTTCCAAATATCACTTTGCAAATTCCACAAGAACATTTTAGTGAATGGCTTCTTGAGGGGAAAGCTTAATTCTGTGATACGAATTAACAGAACACAAAGCAGTTTCTCAGAAACTTCTTTCCATGTTTTATCTGAGGATATTTCCTATTTCACTAGAGCGCTCTATGGACTTCCAAATATCGCTTTCAAAATTCCACAAGAACAGTCTTAGGCATCGATTTCTGGTGGGGAAAGCTGTAACTACGTTACGTGAATAAACAGAACACACAGCAGTTTCTCAGAAATCTTCTTTCCAGTTTTTATCTGAGGTATTTCCTTTTTCACCATACCCTCTACACGCTTCCAAATATCACTTTAGAAATTCCACAAAAACAGCCTTAGCGAAAGGCTTCTTGAGGGGAAAGCTGTAATTCTGTGAGAGGAATTCACAGATCACAATGAAGTTTCTCCGAAAGCTTCTTTCTCATTTATACTGGAGGATATGTCCCTATAGTCTTCAAAGGGATCTGAAATGTCATTTCTCAGATTCCACAGAAATAAGGCTAGCAAACAGTTCCAGGAAATTCAGATATAACTCAATGAGTGGAAGTCACACACACAAAGCAGTTTCTCAGAAAACTTTTTTCCATGTTTTATCTGAGGATATTTCCTTTTTCACCATAGCCCTCTATGGGCTTCCAAATATCACTTTCCAAATTCCACAAGAACAATCTTAGCGAAAGGTTTCCTGAGGGGAAAGCGGTAACTCTGTGAGATGAATTAACAGAACACAAAGCAGTTTCTCAGAAAGCGTCTTTCCAGTTTCTATCTGAGCATATTTTCTTTTCAACCATAGGCCTCCTCGGACTTCCACATATCACTTTGCAAATTCCACAAGAACAGTCTAAGCGAAAGGCTTCTTGAGGTGAAAGCTGTAACTCTATGAGATGAATTCACAGATCACAAAGAAGTTTCTCAGAAAGCTTTTTTCTCATTTTTATCGGAGGATATTTCCTTTGACCCTATAGCCTTCAAAGAAATCTGAACTATCAGTTCTCACATTCCACAGAAATAAGGCTAGCAAACAGCTGGATGAAATACAGATGTAACTCAGGGAGTGGAAGTCACACGTCAAAAAGCATTTTTCAGAAAGCTTCTTTCCAGTTTTTATCAGAAGATATTTCCTTTTTGAACCACAGCCCTCTATGGGCTTCCAAATATCACTTTACAAATTCTACAAGAACAGTCGTAGGGAACGAATTCTTGAGGGGAAAGCTGTAACTCTGTGAGATGAATTAACAGAACACAAAGCAGTTTCTCAGAAAGCTTCTTTCCAGTTTTTCTCTGAGGATATTTCCTTTTTCACCATAGCCTTCTATGGGCTTCCAAACATCACTTTGCAAATTCCACAAGAACAGACTTAGCGAAAGGTTTCTTGCAGGGAAAGCTGTAACTCTGTGAGATGAATTAACAGAACACAAAGCAATTTCTCAGAAACGTTCTGTACAGTTTTTATCTGAGTATATTTCCTTTTTCTCCATAGCCCTCTATGAGCTTCTAAATATCACTTTGCAATTTCCACAAGAACAGTCTTTGTGAAAGGCTTTTTGAGGTGAAACCTGTAATTCCGTGAGATGAATTAACAGAACACAAAGCAGCTTCTCAGAAATCTTCTTTCTAGTTTTTATGTGATGATATTTCCTTTGGCCCTATAGTATTCAAAGGGATCCAAAATATCAGTTCTCAGATTCCACAGAAATAAGCCTAGCAAAAAGACCCTCGAAATACAGTGTAAATCAGTGAGTGGAAGTCACACATCACAAAGCAGTTTCTCAGAAAACTTCTTTCCGTGTTTCATCTGAGGATATTTCATTTTTTACCATAGCCCTCTATGGGCTTCCAAAGATCACTTTCCAAATTCCACAAGAACAGTCTTAGGAAACAGATTCTTAAGGGAAATGCTGGAATTTTGTGTGGTGAATTAAGAGAACACTCAGCAGTTTCTCAAAAACTTTTTTCCTGTTTTTATCTGAGAATATTTTCTTTCTCACCAAGCCCTCTAAGGGCTTCCAAATATCACCTTGCAAATTCCACAAGAACAGTCTTAGTGAAAGGCTTCTTGAGTGGAAAGCTGTAACTCTGTGAGATGAATTCACAGATCATCGGAGGATATTTCCTTTTTCACCGTAGCCCTTTATCGGATTCCAAATATCACTTTGCAAATTCCACAGGAACTGTCTTAGCGAACGGATTCTTGAGGGAAAAGCTGCAATTCTGTGAGATGAATCAACAGAACACAAAGCAGTTTCTCAGAAAGTTTCTATCCAGTTTGTATCTGAAGATATTTCCTTTTTCACCGTATCCCTCCATGGGCTTCCAAATATCACTTTGCAAATTTCACAAGAACAGTCTTAGCGATTGATTCCTTCAGGGGAAAGCTGTAACACCGTGAGATGAATTAACAGAACACAAAGCAGTTTCTCAGAAAGCTTCTTTCCAGTTTTTATCTGAGGATATTTCCTTTTTCACCATAGCCCTCTGTGGGCTTACAAATATCACTTTACAAATTCCTCAAGAATAGTCTTAGCGAAAGACTTCTTAAGGGGAAAGCTGTAAGTCTGTAAGATGAATTAACAGTATACAAAGCAGTTTCTCAGAAAGCTTCTTTCAAGTTTTTAGTGAGGATATTTCCTTTTTCACCATAGCCCTCTATGGACTTTCAAATATCGCTTTGGAAATTCCACAAAACAGTCTTAGCGAAAGGCTTATTGAGGGGAAAGCTGCAACTCTGTGAGATGAAATAACAGAACACAAAGCATTTTCTCAGAAAGCTTCTTTCCAGTTTTTATCTGAGCATATTTTCTTTTTCACCATAGTCCTCCATGGGCTTCAGAATATCAGTTTGGAAACTCCACAAGAACAGTCTTAGCGAAAGGCTTCTTGAGGGGAAATCTGTAACTCTGTGAGATGTGTTCACAGATCATAAAGAAGTTTCTCAAAAAGCTTTCTTCTCATTTTTATCGGAGGATATTTCCTTTGGCCTTACAGACTTCAAAGGGATCCGAAATAACAGTTCTGAGATTCCACAGATATAAGGCTAGCAAACAGGTCGACGAAATACAGATGTAACTCAGTGATTGGAAGTCACACTTCACAAAGCAGTATCTCAGAAAACTTCTTTCCAGTTTTTATCTGAATATATTTCCTTTTTCACCATATCCCACTAGGCCTTCCCAATATAACTTTGCAAATTTCACAAGAGTGGTCTTAGCGAAAGGTTTCTTGAGGGGAAAGCTGTAACTCTGTGAAATGAATTGACAGAACACAAAGCAGTTTCTCAGAAAGCTTTCTTCCAGTTATGATCTGAGGATATTTTCTTTTTAACCATAGCCCTCCATGGGCTTCCAAATATCACTTTGCAAATTCCACAAGAACAGTCTTAGCGAAAGACATCTTGAGGGAAAAACTATAACTCTGTGAGATGAGGTCACAAATCACGAAGAATTTTCTCAGAAAGATTTTTTCTCATTATATCAGAGGATATTTCCTTTGGACCTATAGTCTTCAAAGGGATCCGAAATATCAATTCTCAGATTCCACAGAAATAACGTTACCAAACAGATCCACGAAATAGAGCTGTAATTCAGTGAGTGGAAGTCACACATCACAAACCTGTTTCTCAGAAAGCTTCTATCCAGTTTTTATTTGAAGACATTTCCTTTTTCACCATAGCACTCTATGGGCTTCCAAATATCACCTTGCAAATTCCACAAGAACAATCTCAGCGAAAGACTTCTTGAGGGGAAAGCTGTACATCTCTGATTGAATTAACAGAACACAAAGTGATTTCTCAGAAATCTTCTTTCAAGTTTTTACTGAGGATATTTCCTTTTTCACCATAGCCCTCTATGGGCTTCGAAATATCGCTTTGCAAATTCCACAAGAACAGTCTTAGCGAAAGATTTCTTGAGGGGAAAGCTGTAACTCTGTGAGATGAATTAACAGAACACAAAACAGTTTCTCAGAAAGCTTCTTTCCAGTTTTTATCTGAGCATATTTTCTTTTTCATCGTAGACCTTCATGGGCTTCCAAATATCACTTTGCAAATTCCACAGGAATAGTCTTAGCGAAAGACTTCTTGAGGAGAAAGCTGTAACTCTGTGAGTTGAATTCACAGATCCAGAAGTTTCTCAGAATTCTTCTGTCTCATTTTTATCAGAGGATATTTCCTTTGGCCCCATACTCTTCAAAGTGATCCGAAATATCAGTTCTCAGATTCCACAGAAATAAGGCTAACAAACAGCTACATGAAATACAGATGTAACTCAGTGAGTGGAAGTCACACATCACAAAGCAGTTTCTCAGAAAAGTTCTTGCCATGTTTTATCTGAGGATATTTCCTTTTACACCTTTGCCCTCTATGAGCCTCCAAATATCACTTTCCAAATTTCACAAGAACAGTCTAAGGGAACGGCTTCTGGAGGGAAAGCTGCAACTCTGGGAGGTGAATTAACAGAACACAAAGCACTTTCTCAGAAACCTTCTTTCCAGTTTTTGTCTGAGGATGTTTCCTTTTTCACCATAACCGTCTATGCGCTTCCACATATCACTTTGCAAATTCCACAAGAACAGTCTTAGCGAAAGGCTTCATGAGGGGAAAGCTGTAACTCTGTGAGATGAATTAACAGAACACAAAGCAGTTTCTCAGAATGCTTCTTTCCAGTTTTTATCTTAGAATAACTCTTTTTTCACCAAGCCTTTAAGGGCTTCCAAATATCACTTTGCCAATTCCACAAGAACAGTCTTATTCAACGGCTTCTTGAGGTGAAAGCTGTAACTCTGTGGGATGAATTAACAGAACACAAAGCAGTTTCTCGGAAAGGATTTATCCAATTTTTATCTGAGTGTAGTTTCTTTTACACCATATTCTTCCATGGGTTTCCAAATATCACTTTGCAAATTCCACAAGAACAGTCTAAGCGAAAGGCTTCTTGAGGGAAAAGCTGTAACTCTGTGAGAGGAATTCACAGATCACAAAGAAGTTTCTCAGAACGCTTGTTTCTCATTTTTATCAGAGGATATTTCCATTGGCCCTATAGTCTTCAAAGGTGTCCAAAATAACAGTTCTCAGTTTCCTCAGAAATAAGGCTAGCAAACAGCTCCACGAAATACAGATGTAATTCAGTGAGTGGAAGTCACAATTCACAAAGCAGTTTCTCACAATCTTCTTTCCAGTATTTATTTCAGCATATTTTCTTTTTCACCATATTCCTCCTTGGGTTTCCAAATATCACTTTGCAAATTCCACAAGAGCAGTCTAAGCGAAAGGCTTCTTGAGGGGAAAGCTGTAACTCTGTGAGATGAATTCACCGATCACAAAGACGTTTCTCAGATAGCTTCTTTCTCATTTTTATCAGATGATATTTCCATTGGCCCTATAGTCTTCAAAAGGATCCGAAATAACAGTTCTCAGATTCCACAGAAATAAGGCTAGCAAACAGCTCCACGAAATACAGATGTAACTCAGGGAGTGGAAGTCACAATTCACAAAGCAGTTTCTCAGAAAGCTTCTTTCCAGTTTTTATTTAAAAACAATTCCTTTTTCACCATAGACCTCTATGGGCTTCCAATATCACTTTGAAAATTCCGCAAGAACCGTCTTAGGGAAAGGCTTCTTGAGAGGAAAGCTGTACCTCTGTTAGATGAGTTAACAGAACACAAAGCAGTTTCCCAGAAACCTTTTTTCCAGTTTTTATCTGAGGATATTTCCTTTTTCACCATAGCCCTATGGGCTTCCATATATCTGTTTGCAAACTCCACAACAACACTCTTAGCGTATGGCTTCTTGAGGGGAAAGCTGTAACTCTGTGAGATGAATTAACAGATCACAAATCAGTTTCTCAGAAAGCTTCTTTCCAGTTTCTATCTGAAGATATTTCCTTTTTCACCATAGCCCTCTATGGGCTTCCAAATATCACTTTATAAATTCCACAAGAACAGTCTTAGTGTCTAAGTGTACGGCTTTTTGAGGGGAAAGCTGTAACACTGTGAGACGAATTAGCACAACACAAAACAGTTTCTCAAGAAGTTTCTTTCCCGTTTTTATCTGAGGATATTTCCTTTTTCATCATAGCCCTGTATGGGCTTCTAAATGTCACTTTGCAAATTCTACAAGAACAGTCTTTGCGAAAAGTGTCTTGAGGGGAAACTGTAACTGTGTGAGATGAATTAACAGAACGCAAAGCAGTTACTCAGGAAGCTTCCTTCCAGTTTTTTTCTGAGCATATTTTCTTTTTCACCATAGCCCTCCATGTGCTTCCAATTATCACTTTGCAAATTACACAACAACAGTCTTAGCGAAAGTCTTCTTGAGGGGAAAGCTGTAACTCTGTGAGATGAATTAACAGATCTAAAGAAAGTTTCTCAGAAATCTTCTTTCTTATTTTTACCAGAGTATATTTCCTTGGGCCCTATAGACTTCAAAGGGATCCGAAATAACAGTTCTTAGATTCCACAGAAATAAGGCCAGAAAACATCTCCATGAAATAGAGATGTAACTCAGTGAGTGGAAGTCACAGATTACAAAGCAGTTTCTCTGAAAACTTCTTTCCTTGTTTTATCAGAGGTTATTTCCTTTTTCACCATTGCACTCTATGGTCTTCCAAATATCACTTTCAAAATTCCAAAAGAAAAGTCTTAGGGAACGGCATCTCAGTGGGGGGTAAAGTTGTAACTCTGTTAGGTGAATTAACAGAACAAAAAACAGTTTCTCAGACACCTTCTTTCCAGCTTTTATCTGAGGTATTTCCATTTTCACCATAGCCCTCTATGGACTTCCGAATATCACTTTCCAAATTCCACAAGAACAGTCGTAGAGAAAGACTTCTTAAGGGTAAAGCTGTAGCTCTGTGAGATGAATGAACAGAACACAAAGCAGTTTCGCTGAAAGCTTCCTTCTAGTTTTTATCTGAGCATATTTTCTTTTTCACCGTAGCCCTCCATGGGCTTCCAAATATCACGTTGCAATTTCCACAGAACATTCTTATCGAAAGGCTTCTTGAGGGGAGAGCTGTACCTCTGGGAGGTGAATACACAGATCACACAGAAGTTTCTCAGAAAGTTTTTTCTCATTTTTATCGGAGGATATTTCCATTCGCCCTATAGTCTTCAAAGCGATCCAAAATAACAGTTCTCAGATTCCACAGAAAGAAGGCTAGCAAACAACTCCACGAAATACAGATGTAACTCAGTGAGTGGAAGTCTCACATCACAAAGCAGTTTCTCAGAAAGCTTCTTTCCAGTTTTTATCAGAAGATATTTCCTTTCTGCCATAGCCCTCTATGGGCTTCCAAATATCACTTGGCAAATTCCACAAGAACAGTCTTAGAGAACGACTTCTTAAGGGGAAAGCTGTAACTCTGTGAGATGAATTAACAGAACACAAAGCGGTTTCTCAGAAAGCTTCCTTCCAGTTTTTATCTGGGAATATTACCATTTTCACCATAGCCCTCTCTGGGCTTCCATATATCACTTTGCAAATTCCACAAGAACAGTCTTAGGGAAAGGCTTCTTGATGGGAAAGCTGTAACTCTGTGAGATGAATTAACAGAACCCAAAGCACTTTCTCAGAAACCTTCTTTCCAGTTTTTATCTGAAGATATTTCCTTTTTCACTATAGCCCTCTATGGGCTTCCAAATATCACTTTGCAAATTCCACAAGAACAGTCTTAGTGAACGGCTTCCTGAGGGGAAAGCTGTAACTCTGTGAGAGGAATTCACAGATCACAAAGAAGTTTCTCAGAAAGCTTCTTTCTCATTTTTATCGGAGTATATTTCCTTTGGCCGTATAGTCTTCAAGGGATCGGAAATAACAGTTCTCAGATTCCACAGAAATAATGCTAGCAAACAGCTCCACGAAATACAGATGTACCTAAGTGAGTGAAAGTCACACATCACAAATCGGATTCTCAGAAAGCTTCTTTCCAGGTTTTATCTGAGGATATTTCCTTTTTCACCATAAGCCTCAATGGGCTTCCAAATATCACTTTGCAAATTCCACAAGTACAGTCTTAGGGAATGGCTTCTGGAGGGTAAAGCTGTAACTCTGCGAGATGAATTAACGGAACACAAAGCAATTTCCCAGAAACCTTCTTTTCAGTGTTAATCTGAGTATATTTCCTTCTTCACCGTAGCACTCTAAGGGCTTCCAAATATCACTTTGCAAAATCCACAACAACAGTGTCTACGAAAGGTTTCTTGATGGGAAAGCTGTAACTCTGTGAGATGCATTGACAGAACACAAAGCATATTGTCAGAAAGCTTCTTTCCAGTTTTTATCTGAGGATATTTTCTTTTTCACCACCGCCCTCTATGGGCTTCCAAATATCACTATGCAAATTTTCCAAGTACAGTCTTAGCGAAAGACTTCTTGAGGGGAATGCTGTAACTCTGTGAGATGAATTCACAGATCACAAAGAAGTTTCACAGAAAGCTTCTTTCTCATTTTTTTCAGAGGATATTTCCTTGGGCCTTTTAATCTACAAAAAGATCCAGAATATCAGTTCTCGGATCCCACAGAAATAAGGTTAGCGAACAGATCCACGAAATAGGGCTGTAACTCGGTGAGTGGAAGTCACAGATCACAAAGCAGTTTCTCAGAAAGCTTCTATACCGTTTTTATCTGAAGGTATTTCCTTTTTCTCCGTAGCCCTCTATGGGCTCCCAAATATCACCTTGCAATTTCCACAAGAACAGTCTAAGAGAATGGCTTCTTGAGGAGAAAGCTGTAACCCTTTGAGATGAATTCACAGATCACAAAGAAATTTCTCAGAAAGCTTCTTTCTCATTTGTATCAGAGGATATTTCCTTTGGCCCTGTAGTCTTCAAAGGGATCCAAAATATCAATTCTCAGATTCCACAGAAATAAGGGTAGCAAACAGATCGACGAAATACAGCTGTAAGTCGGTAAGTGGAAATCACACATCACATAGCAGTTTCTCAGAAAACTTCTTTCCAGTTTTTATTTGAAGACATTTCCTTTTTCACCGTAGCCCTCTACGGGCTTCCAAATATCACTTTGCAAATTCCACAAGAACAGTCTTAGTGAAAGGTTTCTTGAGGGGAAAGCTTTAACTCAATGAGATGAATTAAGAGAACACAAAGCAGTTTCTCAGAAATAGTCTTTCCAGGATTTATCTGAAGATATTTCCTTTTTCACCATAGCCCTCTACGGGCTTCCAAATATCACCTTGCAAATTCCACAAGAACAGTCTTAGCGAACGACTTCTTGAGGTGAAAGCTGTAACACTGTGAGATGAATTAACAGAACACAAAGCAGTTTCTCAGAAAGCTTCTTTCCAGTTGTTATCTGAGGATATTCCTTTTTCACCATAGCCCTCTATGGCCTTCCAGATATCACTTTGCAAATTCCACAAGAAGAGACTTAGAGAAAGACTTCTTGAGGGGAAAGCTATAATTCTGTAAGAAGAATTAACAGAACACAAGGCAGTTTCTCAGAAAGCTTCTGTCCAGTTTTAATTTGAGCATATTTTCTTTTTCACCAAAGCCCTCCATGGTCTTCCAAATATCACTTTGCAAATTCCACAAGAACAGTCTTAGCGAAAGGCTTCTTGATGGGAAAGCTGTAACTCTGAGAGATAAATTCGCTGATCACAAAGAAGTTTCTCAGAAAGCATCTTTCTCATTTTTATCAGAGGATATGTCCTGTATCCCTGTAGTCCTCAAAGGGATTCAAAATATCAATTCTCATATTCCACATAAATAAGGCTAGGAAACAGATCCACGATATAGAGCTGTAATTCAGTGAGTGCAAGTCACACATCACAAAGCCGTTTCTCAGAACGTTTCTTTCCAGTTTTTATTTGAAGACATTTCCTTTTTCACCATAGCCCTTTATGGGATTCCAAATATCACTTTGCAAATTCCACAAGAACAGTCTTAGGGACCGGCTTCTTGAGGAGAAAGCTGTGACTCTGTGAGGTGAATTAACAGAACACAAAGCAGTTTCTCAGAAACCTTCTTTTCAGTTTTTATCTGAGCATATTTCCTTTTTCACCATAGCCCTCTAGGGGCTTCCAAATATCACTTTACAAATTCCACAAGAACAGACTTAGCGAAAGGCTTCTTGAAGTGAAAGCTGTAACACTGTGAGATGATTTAACAGAACACAAAGCAGTTTCTAAGAAAGATTCTTTCCAGTTTTTATCAGAAGATATTTCGTTTTTCACCTCAGCCCTCTATGGGCTTCCAAGTATCACTCTGCCAATTCCAAAAGAACAATCTTAGTGAACGGCTTCTTAAGGGGAAAGCTGTAACTCTGTGAGATGAATTAGAGAACACAAAGCAGTTTCTCAGAAAGTTTCTTTCATGTTTTTATCTGGCATATTTTCATTTTCACCGTAGCCCTCCATGGGCTTCCAAATATGACTTTCGAAATTGCACAAGAACAGTCTTAGCGAATGGCTTCTTGAGGGAAAAGTTTTACCTCTGTGAGATGAAATCACAGATCACAAAGAAGTTTCTCTGAAATTTTTTTCTCATTTTTATCGGAGGATACTTCCTTTGTCCCTATAGTCTTCAAAGGGAACCGAAATAACTCTTCTCAGATTCCACAGAAATAAGGTTAGCAAACAACACGATGAAATACAGATGTAACTCAGTGAGTGGAAGTCCCACATCACAAAGCAGTTTCTAAGAAAGTTTCTTTCCATGTTTTATCTGAGGATATTTCGTTTTTCACCATAGCCCTCTTTGGGCTTCCAAATATCACTTTCAAAATTCCACAAGAACAGTCTTAGGGAACGGCATCTGGAGTGGAAAGCTGTAACTAAGTTAGGAGAAATAACAGAACACAAAGCAGTTTCTCAGAATGCTTCTTTCCCGGTTTTATCTAAGGATATTTCCTTTTTCACCATCGCTGTCTATGGGCTTCCAAATATCACCTTGCAAATCCCAAAAGACCAGTCTTAGCGAAAGGCTTCTTAAGGAGAAAGCTGTAACTCTGTGAGATGAAATAACAGAACCCACACCAGTTTCTCAGAAAGCTTCTTTTCAGTTTTTATCCAAAGATATTCCCTTTTCACCATAGCCCTCTATGGGCTTCCAAATATCACTTTGCACATTCCACAAGAACAGACTTGGAGAAAGGCTTATTGAGTGGAAGGCTGTAACTCTGTGAGATGAAGTAACAAAACACAAAGCAGTTTCTCAGAAAGCTTCTTCCCAGTTTTTATGTGAAGATATTTTCTTTTTCACCATAGCCCTCCATGGGCTTCCAAATATCACTTTGGAAATTCCACAAGAACAGTCTTAGCGAAAGGTTTCTTGATGGGAAAGCAGTAACTCTGTGAGATGAATTCACAGATCATAAAGAAGTTTCTCAGAAAGCTTTTTTCTCATTTTTATAGGAGGATATTTCCTTTGTCCCTATACTTTCAAAGGGATCCGAAATAACAGTTCTCAGATTCCACAGAAATAAGGCTTGCAAACGGATCCACGAAATAGAGCAGTAACTTAGTGAGTGTAAGTTACTTATCACAAAGCAGTTTCTCAGAAAGCTTCTTTAAAATTTTTATCTGAAGGTATTTCCTCTTTCAGCATAGCCCTCTATGGGCTTCTAAGTATCACTTTGCAAATTCCACAAGAACAGTCTTAGAGAACGGCTTCTTGAGGGGAAAGCTGTAACTCTGTGAGATGAATTAACAGAACACAAAGCAGTTTCTCAGAGAGCTTCTTTCCAGTTTTTATCTGAGGACATTCACTAAGTGTGTTCTTCTGGAATATTTCAAAGTCATATTTGTAACCCCATAGAGGTTTATAGAGAAAAAGGAAATATCCTCAGATGAAAACTGGAAAGAAGCTTTCTGAGAAACTGCTTTGTGTTCTGTTAATTCATCTCACAGTGTTACAGGTTTCCCCTCAAGCAGCCGTTAGCTAAGTCTGTTCTTATGGAATTTGCACAGTGGTATTTGGAAGCCCATAAAGGGACATGGTGAAAAAGGAAATATCTTCAGATAAAAACAGGAAAGAAGTTTTCTGAGAAACTGCTTTGTGTTCTGTTAATTCATCTCACGTAGTTACAACTTTCCTCTCAAGAAACCGTTCTCTAAGATTGTTCTTGTGGAATTTGCAATGTGATATTTGGAAGCCCATAAAGGGCTATGGTGCAAAAGAAATATCTTCAGATAAAAAGTGGAAGGAAGCTTTCTGAGAAACTGCTTTGTGATGCGTGATTTTGACTCACTGAGTTACATCTTTATTTCATCGAGCTGTTTGCTAGCCTTATTTCTGTGGAATCTGAGAACTGTTATTTCGGATCCCTTTGAAGACTGTAGATCCAATGGAAATATCCTTCGATAAAAATGAGAAAGAAGATTTCTGAGAAACTTCTTTGTGTACTGTTAATTCATCTCACAGAGTTACAGCTTTCCCCTCAAGAACCCTTTCGCTAAGACTGCTCTGTGGAATTTGCAACATGATATTTGGAAGCCCATGGAGGGCTATGGTGAAAAAGAAAATATGCTGAGATAAAAACTGGAAAAAATCTTTCTGAGAAACTCCTTTGTGTTCTATTAATTCACCTCACAGAGTTAAAGCTTTCTCCTCAAGAAGCCTTTTGCTAAGAATGTTCTTGTGGAATTTGCAAAGGGATATTTAGAAGCCCATAGAGAGCTATGGTGAAAAAGGAAATATCCTCAGATAAAAACTGGAAAGAAGCTTTCTGAGGAACTGCTTTGTGTTCTGTTTTAATTCATCTCTCAGGGTTCCATCTTTCTGCTCAATAAACCGTTCGCTAAGACTGTTCTTGTGGAATTTGGAAAGTGATATTTGGAAGCCCATGGAGGGCTATGTTTAGAAAGGCATTATCCTCAGATAAAAACTGGAAAGAAGGTGTCTGAGAGACTGCTTTGTGTTCTGTTAATTCATCCCACAGAGTTACGGCTTTCCCCTTAAGAAGCCATCCCTTAAGACTGTTATTGTGGAATTTGGAAAGTGATATTTGGAAGCCCATGATGGGCCATTGAGAAAAAGAAAATATCCTCAGATAAAAACTGGAAAGAAGCTTTCTGAGAAACTGCTTTGTGTTCTGTTAATTCATCTCACAGAGTTAGAGTTTTCCCTTCAAGAAGTCTTTCTCTAAGACTGTTCTTGTGGAATTTGCAAAGTGATATTTGGAACCCCATGGAGGGCTCTGGTGAAAAAGAAAATATCCTCAGATAAAAACTGGAAAGAAGCTTTGTGAGAAACTGCTTTGTGTTCTGTTAGTTCATCTCACAGAGTTACAACTTTCCCCTCAAGAGACCGTTCACTACGTCTGTTCGTGAGGAGTTTGCAAAGTGATATTTGGAAGCCCATAGAGGGCTATGGTGAAAAAGGAAATATACTCAGATAAAAACTGGAAAGAAACTTTCTGAGAAATTTCTTCGTGATGTGTGACTTTCACTCACTTAGTTACAGCTGTATTTCATGGAGCTGTTGTTGGCCTTATTTCTGTGGAATCTGAGAACTGATATTTCCGATCCCTTTGAAGACTATAGGGCCATAGAAAATATCCTCTGATAAAAATGATAAAGAAGCTTTCTGAGAAACTTCTTTGTGATCTGTGACTTCATCTTACAGAGTTACATCTTTCCCCTCAAGAAGTCTTTCGCTAAGTCTGTTCTGGTGGAATTTGCAAAGTGATATTTGGAAGCCCATGGAGAGTTGTTGAAAAAGAAAATATCCTCCGATAAAAAGTGCAAAGAAGTTTTGTGAGAAACTGCTTTGTGAACTGCGAATTCATCTCACAGAGTTACAGCATTCGTCCCAAGAAGCCATTGGCTAAGACGGTTCTTCTGGAATTTGCAAAGTGATATTTCTAAGCCCATAGAAGGCAATGGTGAAAAAGAAATATTCTCAGATAAAATTGGAAAGAATTTTAATCAGAAACTGCTTTGCGATGTGTGACTTCCACTCACTGAGTTACAGCTGTATTTCGTAGAGCTGTTTGCTAACCTTATTTCTGTGGAATCTGAGAAATCATATTTCGGATCCCTTTGAAGAATATAGGGCCGAAGGAAATATTTTCCGATAAAAATGAGAAAGAAGCTTTCTGAGCAACTTCTTTGTGATGTGTGAATTCATCTCACAGGGTTACAGCTTTCCCCTCAAGAAGCCGTTCGCTAAGACTGTTCTTGTTTAATTTGTAAAGAGATATTTGGAAGCCCATAGAGGGCTATGGTGAAAAGGAAATATCCTCAGATAAAAACTTGAAAGAAGCTTTCTGAGAAACTACTTTGTAATCTGTTAATTCCCGTCACTGAGTTACAGCTGTATTTCTTGTAGATGTTGCCTAACCTTATTTCTGTGGAATCTGAGAACTGACATTTCGGATCCCTTTGAAGACTACAGGGCCCAAGGAAATATCCTCTTATAAAATTGAGAAAGAAGCATTCTGAGAAACTTCTTTGTAATCTGTGAATTCATCTCACAGAGTTACAGCTTTCCCCTCAAGAAACCTTTTCCTGAGACTGTTCTCGTGGAATTTGCAAAGTGACATTTGGAAGCCCATGAAGGGCTATGGTGAAAAAGAAAATATCTTCAGATAAAAACTGGAAAGAAGCTTTCTGAGAAACTGCTTTGTGTTCTGTTAATTCATCTCACAGAGATACAGCTTTCCCCTCAAGAAGCCGTTCACAAAGAATGTTCTTGTGGAATTTGGAAAGTGATATTTGGAAGCCCATAGATTGCTATGGTGAAAAAAGAAATATCCTCAAATTAAAACGGAAAAGAAGGTTTCTGAGAAACTGCTTTGTGATGTGTGAATTCCACTCACTGAGTTACAGCTGTATTTCGTAGAGCTATTTGCCACCCTTATTTCTGTGCAATCTGAAAACTGATATTTCGGATCTGTTTCAAGACATAGGGCCAAAGGTAATATCCTCTGATAAAAATGAGAAAGAAGCTTTCTGAAAAACTTCCTTGTGATCTGTTAATTCATCTGACAGTTTTACAGCTTTCCCCTCAAAAAGTCTTTCGCTAATCCTGTTCTTGTGGAATTTGCAAAGTGATATTTGAAAGCTCATGGAGGGCTATGGTGATAAAGAAAATATCCTGAGATAAAAACTGGAAAGAAGACTTGTGAGAAACTGCTTTGTGTTCTTTTAATTCATCTCACAAAGTTACCACATTCCCCTCAAGAAGCAGTTCGCTAAGACTGTTCTTGTGGAACTTGCAATTTATATTGTGGAAGCCCATATACGGCTATGTTGAAAAACGAAATATCCTCAGATAAAAACTGGAAAGAAGCTTTGGGAGAAACTGCTTTGTGTTCTGTTAATTCATCTCACAGAGTTACAGGTTTCCTCTAAAGTAGCCGTTCGCTAAGACTGTTCTTGTGCAATTTGCAAAGTGATATTTGGAAGCTCATAGAGGGGTATGGTGAAAAAGAAAATATTGTCAGATAAAAACTGGAAAGAAGCTTTCTGAGAAACTGCTTTGTGATGTGTGACTTCCACTCACTGAGTTACAGCTGTATCTCCTGGAGGTGTTTCGTAGCCTTATTTCTTTGAAATCTGAGAACTGATTTTATGGATACCTTTGAAGACTATAGAGAAAATGGAAATATCCTCTGGTAAAAATGAGAAAGAAACTTTCTAAGAATCTTCTTTGTGATCTGTGAATTCGTCTCACAGAGTTACTTCTTTCCCCTCAAGAGGCCTTTCGCTAAGACTGTTCTTGTGGAATAGCAAAGTGATATTTGGAAGCCCATAGAGGGCTATGTTGAAGAAGGAAATATTCTCAGATAAAAACTGGGAGGAAGGTTTCTGAGAAACTGCTTTGTCCTGTGTGACTTCCACTCTCTGACTTACCACTGTATTTCATGGAGTTGTTTCCTAGCCTTATTTCTGTGGAATCTGATAACTGTTATTTCGGATCCCTTTGAAGACTATAGCGAAAAAGTAAATATCCACCGATAAAAATGAGAAAGAAGCTTTCTGAGAAACTGCTTTGTGTTCTCTTAATTCATCTCACAGAGTTACAGCTTTCCCCTCAAGAATCCATTCCCTAAGACAGTTCTTGTGAAATATGCAAAGTGATATTTGGAAGCCCATAGAGGGCTATAGTGAAAAAGGAAATATCTTCAGATAAAAACTGGAAAGAAGCTTTGTGAGAAACAGTTTTGTGTTCTGTTAATTCATCTCATAGAATTAGAGCTTTCCCGTCATGAAGCCTTTCGCTAAGACTGTTCTTGTGGAATTTGCAAAGTGATATTTGGACGCCCATGGAGGGCTATGGTGAAAAAGAAAATATCCTCAGTAAAAACTGGAAAGAACCTTTCTGAGAAACTGCTTTGTGATGTGTAACTTCCCCTCACTGAGATACAACTGTATTTCGTGGATTTCTTTGCTACCTTTCTTTCTTTGATAACTGAAAACTGGTATTTTGGATCCCTTTGAAAACTATAGGGCCGAAGGAAATATCCTCCTATAAAAGTGAGAAAGAAGCCTTCTGAGAAACCTCTTTGTGATGTTTGACTTCCACTCACTGATTTACAGCTGTATTTCCTGGAGCTGGTTACTAATCTTATTTCTGTGGAATCTGAGAACTGTGATTTTGGATCCCTTTGAAGAGTATAGGGAGAAAGGAAATATCCTCTGATAAGAATGAGAAAGAAGCTTTCTGAGAAACTTCCTTGTGATCTGTGAATTCATCTCACAAAGTTACAGCTTTCCCCTCAAGAAGCCGTTCGCTAAGATTGTTGTTGTGTAATTTGTAAAGAGATATTTGGAAGCCCATAGAGGGCTATGGTGAAAAGGAAATATTCTCAGATAAAAACTGGAAAGAAGCTTTCTCAGAAACTACTTTGTAATCTGTTAATTCCCCTCACTGAGTTACAGCTGTATTTCTTGTAGGTGTTGGCTAACCTTATTTCTGTGGAATCTGAGAACTGACATTTCGGATCCCTTTGAAGACCATAGGGCCAAAGGAAATATCCTTTGATAAAAATGAGAAAGAAGCTTTCTGAGAAACATCTTTGTGATCAGTGAATTCATCTCACAGAGTTACAGGTTTCCCCTCAGGAAGCCTTTGGCTAAGACTGTTCTTGTGGAATTTGCAAAGTGATATTTGGAAGCCCAGGAAGGGCTATGATGAAAAAGAAAATATCCTCAGATAAAAACTGGAAAGAAGCTTTCTGAGAAACTCTTTGTGTTCTGTTAATTTATCTCACAGAGATACAGCTTTACCCTCAAGAAGACTTTGACTAAGACTGTTCTTGTTGATTTTGCAAAGTGATATTTCTAAGCCCATAGAGGGCTATGGTGGAAAAGGAAATATTCTCAGATATAAATTGGGAGGAAGTTTAATGAGAAACTGCTTTGTGATGTGTGATTTCCACTCACTGAGTTACAGCTGTATTTCATAGAGCTGTTTGCTAGCCTTATTTCTGTGGAATCTGAGAACTCATATTTCGGATCCCCTTGAAGAGTATTGGCCAAAAAGAAATATCCTCTGATAAAAATGAGAAAGAATCTTTCTGATAAACTTCTTTGTGATCTGTAAATTCACCTCACAGAATTACAACTTTCCCCTCAAGACACCTTTTCCTGAGACTGTTCTCATGGAATTTGCAAAGTGACATTTGGAAGCCCATGAAGGGCTATGGTGAAAAAGAAAGTACCTTCAGATAAAAACTAGAAAGAAGCTTTCTGAGAAACTACTTTGTGTTCTGTTAATTCATCTCACCGAGTTACAGCTTTCCCCTCAAAAAGCCGTTCGCTACGACTGTTCTTGTGGAATTTGGAAAGTGATATTTGGAATCCCATAGATTGCTATGGTGAAAAAGGAAACATCCTCAAATAAAAACGGAAAAGAAGCTTTCTGAGAAACTGCTTTGTGATGTCTGACTTCCACTCACTGAGTTACAGCTGTATTTCATGGAGCTATTTGCTAGCCTTATTTCTGTGGATTCTGAGAACTGGTATTTCGGAATCTTTTGAAGACTATAGGGCCAAAGGAAATATCCTCTGGTAAAAATGAGAAAGAAGCTTTCTGAGAAACTTCTTTGTAGTCTGTGAATTCATTTCACAAAGTTACTGTTTTCCCCTCAAGAAGCCTTTCTCTAAGACTGTTCTTGTGGAAATTGCAAAGTGATATTTGGAAGCCCATGGAGTTCTATGGTGAAAAAGAAAATATCCTCAGTTGAAAACCGGAAAGAAGCTTTCTGAAAAACTGCTTTGTGATCTCTTAATTCATATCACGGAGTTACAGCTTTGTCCTCAAGAAGCCGTTCAATAGGATTGTTCTTGTGGAATTTGGAAAGTGATATTTGGAAGCCCATAGAGGGCTATGGCGAAAAAGGAAATATCCTCAGATAAAAACTGGAAAGAAGCTTTCTGAGAAACTTCTTTGTGATGTGTGACTTTCACTCACTGAGTTACAGCTATATTTCGTGGAAATGTTTGCGAGCCTTATTTCTGTGGATTCTGAAAGCTGATATTTAGGATCTGTTTCAAGACATAGGGCCAAAGGTAATATCCTCTGATAAAAATGAGAAAGAAGCTTTCTGAAAAACTTCTTTGTGATATGTGAATTCATGTGACAGATTTACATCTTACCCCTCAAGAAGTCTTTCACTAAACGTGTTCTTGTGGAATTTGCAAAGAGATATTTGTAAGCTCATGGAGGGCTATGGTGATAAAGAAAATACCTTTGATAAAAACTGGAGAGAAGACTTGAGAGAAACTGCTTTGTGTTCTTTTAATTCATCTCACAAAGTTACTTCTTTCCCCTCAAGAAGCAGTTCGCTAAGACTGTTCTTGTGGAACTTGCAATTTATATTTTGGAAGCCCATATAGGGCTATGTTGAAAAAGGAAATATCTTCAGATAAAAACTGGAAAGAAGCTTTGTGAGAAACTGCTTTTGTGTTCTGTTATTTCATCTCACAGAGTTACAGTTTTCCTCTAAAGAAGCCGTTCGCTAAGACTGTTCTTGTGCAATTTGCAAAGTGACTTTTGGAAGCCCATAGAGGGGTATGATGAA
This sequence comes from Chlorocebus sabaeus, assembly GCF_047675955.1. Classification (NCBI taxonomy): domain Eukaryota; kingdom Metazoa; phylum Chordata; class Mammalia; order Primates; family Cercopithecidae; genus Chlorocebus; species Chlorocebus sabaeus. Next base: position 58,773,163 of record NC_132929.1, on the reverse strand, counting down.
AAAGGAATTATTGTCAGATAAAAACTGAAAAGAAGCTTTCTGAGAAACTGCTTTGTGATGTGTGACTTCCACTCACTGAGTTACAGCTGTATTTCCTGGAGCTGTTTCCTAGCCTCATTTCTGTGAAATCTGAGAACTGATATTTTGGATACCTTTGAAGACTACAGGGAAAAAGGAAATATCCTCCAAGAAAAATGAGAAAGAAACTTTCTGAGAATCTTCTTTGTGATCTGTGAATTCATCTCACAGAGTTACTGCTTTCGCCTCAACAGGCCTTTCGCTAAGACTGTTCTTGTGGAATTTGCAAAGTGATATTTGGAAGCCCATAGAGGGCTTTGTTGAAGAAGGAAATATTCTCAGGTAAAAACTGGAAGGAAGGTTTCTGAGAAACTGCTTTGTGCTGTGTGACTTCCATTCACTGAGTTACAGCTGTATTTCATGGAGGTGTTTGCTAGCCTTAATTCTGTGAATCTGAGAACTGTTATTTCGGATCCCTTTGAAGACTATAGGGAAAAAGGAAATATCCACCGATTAAAATGAGAAAGAAGCTTTCTGAGAAACTGCTTTGTGTTCTCTTAATTCACCTCACAGAGATACAGCATTTCCCTCAAGAGGTCTTTCTCTAAGACTCTCCTTGTGGAATTTGCAAAGTGATATTTGGAAGCCCATAGGGGGCTATGGTGAAAAAGGAAATATCTTCAGAATTAAAACAGGAAAGAAGCTTTGAGAGAAACTGCTTTGTGTTCTGTTAATTCATCTCACAGAGTTACAGTTTTACCCTCAAGAAGCCTTTCGCTAAGACTGTTTTTGTGGATTTTGCAAAGTGATGCTTGGAAGCCCATAGAGGGCTATGGTGAAAAAGGAAATATCCTCAGATAAAAACTGGGAAAAAGCTTTCTGAGAAACTGTTTGTGTTCTCTTAATTCATCTCACAGAGATACAGCTTTCCTCTCAAGAAGTCATTCGCTAAGATGGTTCTTGTGGAATTTGCAAAGTGATATTTGGAAGCCCATAGAGGGCTACGGTGAAAAAGGAAATATCTTCCTATAATAAGTGTAATGAATCTTTTTGCGAAACTGCGTTGTGATGTGTGATTTCCACTCATTGAGTTACAGCTGTACTTCGTGGAGCTCTTTGCTAGCCTTATTTCTGTGAAATCTGAGAACTGATATTTCGGATCCCTTTGAAGACTATAGGGCCAAATGAAATGTCCTCTGATAAAAAGGAGAAAGAAGCTTTCTGAGAAACTTCTTTGTAATGTGTGAATTCATCTAAGAGAGTTACAGCTTTCCCCTCAAGAAGCCTTTCCCTAAGACTATTCTTCTGGAATTTGCAAAGTGATATTTGGAAGCCCATGGAGGGCTACAGTGAAAAAGAAAATATCCGCAGATAAAAACTGGAAAGAAGCTTTCTTTGAAACTACTTTGTGTTCTGTTAATTCATCTCATGGTGTTACAGCTTTCCCCTCAAGAAGCCGTTCGCTGGGACTGTACTTGTGGAATTTGCCAAGGGATATTTGGAAGGCCATAGAGGGCTATGGTGAAAAAGGAAATATCCTCAGATAAAACATGAAAGGAAGTTTTCTGAGAAACTGCTTTGTGATGTGTGACTTTCACTCACAGAGTTACATCTCTATTTCATGCAGCTCTTTGCTAGCCTTATTTATGTGGAATGTGAGAACTCATATATCGGATTCCTTTGAAGAGTATTGGACCAAAGGAAATATCCTCCGATAAAAATGAGAAAGAAGTTTCTGAGAAACTTCTATGTGATCTGTGAATTCATCTCACAGAGTTACAGCTTTCCCCTCAGGAACCATATCGCTAAGACTGTTCTTGTGGAATTTGCAAAGTGATATTTGGAAGCACATAGAGGGCTGTGGTGAATAAGGAAATATCCTCAGATAAAAACTGGAAAGAAGGTTTCTGAGAAACTGCTTTGTGTTCAGTTAATTCATCTCACAGTGTTACATCTTTCCACTCAAGAGTCCTTTCGCTAAGACTGTTCTTGTGGTATTTGCAAAGTGATATTCGGAAGCCCACAGAGTGCTATGGTGAAAAAGAAAATATCCTAAGATAAAACATGGAAAGAAGTTTTCTGAGAAACTGCTTTGTGATTTGTGACTTCCACTAATTGAGTTACAGCTGTATCTCGTGGAGCTGCTTGCTAACCCTATTTCTGTGGAACCTGAGAACTGATATTTCCGATCCCTTTAAAGACTATAGGACCAAAGGGAATAACCTCCAATAAAAATGAGAAAGAAGCTTTCTGAGAAACTTCTTTGTGATCTCTGAATTCATCTCACAGAGTTACAGCTTTCCCATCAAGAAGACTTTCGCTAGGACTGGTCTTGTGGAATTTGCAAAGTGATATTTGGAAGCCCATGGAGGGCTATGGTGAAAAGGGAAATATCCTCAGATAAAAAGTGGAAGGAAGTTTTCTGAGAAACTGCTTTGTGTTCTGTTAATTCATCTCAGAGAGTAACAGCTTTCCCCTCAAGAAGCCTTTCGCTAAGACTGTTGTTGTGCAATTGCAAAGTGATATTTGGAAACCCATACAGGGCTAGGGTGAGAAAGAAATATCCCAGAAAAAAAATAGAAAGAAGGTTTCTGAAAAACTCTTTTGTGTTCTGTTAATTCATCTCACAAATTTATAGCTTTCCCCAGAAGAAGTCTTTCGCTAAGACTGTTCTTGTGGAATTTTCAACGTGATATTTGGAGGCCCATAGAGGGCTATGGTGAAAAAGGAAATATCTTCTGATAAAAACTGGAAAGAAACTTTCTGAGAAACTGCTTTTTGATGCGTGACTTCGACTCACTGAGTTACAACTGTATTTCCTGGAGCTTTTTGCTAGCCTTGTTTCTGGGGAATCTGAGAACTGTTTTTTCAGATCCCTTTGAAGACTGAATGGCCCTTTTGAAAAATCCTCCGAGAAAAATGAGAAATAAGCTTTCTGAGAAACTTCTTTGTGATCTGTGAATTCATCTCACAGGGTTTTAGCTTTCCCCTCAAGAAGCCTTTCGCTAAGACTGTCCTTGTGGAATTTGCAAAGTGATATTTGGAAGCACATGGAGGGCTATGAAGAAAAGGAAAATAACCTCAGATAAAAACTGGAAGGAAGCTTTCGGAGGAACTACTTTGTGTTCTTTTAAATCATCTCTCAGAGTTACAGATTTCCCCTCAAGAAGCCTTTCGCTGAGACTGTTCTTTTGGAATTTGCAAAGTGATATTTGGAAGCCCATAGAGCGCTATGGTGTAAAAGGAAATATCCTCAGTTAAAAACTGGAAAGAAGCTTTCTGAGAAACTACTTTGTGTTCTGTTAATTCATCTCACAGAGTTACAGCTTTCACCTCAGGAAGCTGTTCTCTAAGACTGTTGTTTTAAAATTTGCAATGTGATATTTGGAAGCCCATGGAGGGCCATGGTGAAAATGAAAATATTCTCAGGCAATAACTGGAAAGAAGCTTTCTGAGAAACTGCTTTGTGATGTGTGACTTCCACTCACTGAGTTACAGCTCTATTTCATGGAGCTGTTTGCTAGTCTTATTTCTGTGGAGCTGAGAACTGTTATTTTGGATCCCTTTTAAGACTGTAGGGCCAAAGGAAATATCCTATGATAAAAATGAGAAAGAAGCATTTTGAGAAGTTTCTTTGTGATCTGTGATTTCATCTCACAGAGTTACCTCTTTTCCTGTAGAAGCTTTTCGTTAAAACTGTTGTTGTGGAATTTGCAAAGTGATAATTGGAAGCCCATGGAGGTCTATGCTGAAAAAGAAAATATCCACAGATAAAAACTGAAAAGAAGCTTTCTGAGAAACGGATTTGGGTACTATCAATTCATCTCACAGAGTACAGGTTTCCCCTCAAGATGCCGTTCACCAAGACTCTTCTTGTGGAATTTGCAAAGTGATATTTTGAAGCCCATAGAGGGGTATGGTGAAAAAGGAAATTGCTTCAGATAACAACTGGAGAGAAGATTTCTGAGAAACTGCTTTGTGATGTGTGACTTCCACTCACTGACATACAGCTGTATTTCGTGGACCTGTTTGCTAGTCTTATTTCTGTGGAATCTGAGAACTGATATTTCGGATCCCTTTGAAGACTATAGGGCCAGGGGAAATATCCTTCGATAAAAATGAGAAGGAAGCTTTCTGTGAAACTTCTTTGTGATCTGTGAATTCATCTTACAGAGTTACAGCTTTCCCCTCAAGAAGTCTTCTGCTGAGACTGTTCTTGTGGAATTTGCAATGTGATATTTGGAACCCCATGGAGGGTTATGGTGAAAATTAAAACATCCTAAGATAAAAAATGCAAAGAATCTTTCTGAGAAACTGCTTTGTGTTCTGTTAATTCATCTCACAGAGCTACAACATTCCCTTCAAGAAGGCGTTCGCTAAGACTGTTCTTGTGCAATTTGCAAAGTGATATTGGGAAGCAGATGGAGGGCTGTGCTGAAAAAGAAAATATCCTCAGATAAAAACTGGAAAGACGCTTTCTGAGAAACTGCTTTGTGATGTGTGACTTCTGTTCACTGAGTTACAGCTGTATTTCATGGAGCTGTTTGCTAGCCTTTATTCTGTGGAATCTGAGAACCGATATTTTGGATTCCTTTAAAGACTCTAGGGCCAAAGGAATTATCCTCCGATAAAAATGAGAAAGAAGCTTTCTGAGAAACTTCTTTGTGATCTGTGAATTCATCTCACAGATTTGTACCTTTACCCTCAAAAGTCGTTCGTTAAGACTGTTCTTGCGGAATTTGCAAAGTGATAGTTGGAAGTAAATGGAGGTCTATGGTGAAAAAGAAAATATCCTCAGAAAAAACTGGAAAGAAGTTTTCTGAGAAACTGCTTTGTGGTGTGTGACTTCCATTCACTGAGTTAGAGATGTATTTAGTGGAGCTGTTTGCTAGCCTGAATTCTGTGGAATCTGAGAAATGATATTTCAGATCCCTTGGAAGACTATAGTGCCAAAGGAAATATTCTCTGATTAAAAGGAGAAAGAAGCTTTCTGAGAAATTTCTTTGTGATCTGTGAATTCATCTCACAGAGTTACAGCTTTCCCCTCAAGAAGCTTGTCGCTAAGTCTGTTCTTGTGGAATTTGCAAAGTGATATTTGGAAGCCCATTGAGGGTTATGGTGAAAAAGAAATTATCCTCAGATAAAAACAGGATAGAAATTTACTAGGAAACTGCTTTGTGTTCTGTTAATTCATCTCACAGTGTTACAACTTTCCCCTCAAGAAGCTGTTCGCTAAGACTGTTCTTGTGGAATTTGCAACATGATATTTGGAAACCCATGGAGGGCTATGGTGAAAATGAAAATGTCCTAAGATAAAAAATGCAAAGAAGCTTTCTGATAAACTGCTTTGTGTTCTGTTAATTCATCTCACAGAGCTACAGATTTCCCCTCAAGAAGCTGTTTGATAAGACCGTTTTTGTGGAATTTGCAAAGTGATATTTGGAAACCCATGGAGGGCTATGGTGAAAATGAAAATATCCTAAGATAAAAAATGCAAAGAAGCTTTCTAAGAAACTGATTTGTGTTCTGTTAATTCATCTCACAGTGCTACAGATTTCCCCTCAAGAAGCCATTTGATAAGACCGTTTTTGTGGAATTTGCAAAGTGATATTTGGAAACCCATGGAGGGCTATGGTGAAAATGAAAATATCCTAAGATAAAAAATGCGAAGAAGCTTTCTGAGAAACTGCTTTGTGTTATGTTAATTCATCTCACAGAGCTACAGCTTTCCCCTCAAGAAGCCTTTTGATAAGACTGTTTTTGTGAAATTTGCAAAGTGATATTTGGAAGCCAATGGAGTTCTATGGTAAAAAATAAAATATCCTCAGTTAAAAACTGGAAAGAAGCTTTCTGAGGAACTGCTTTGTGTTCTGTTACTTCATCTCACAGAGTTACATCTTTCACATCTAGAAGCCTTTCACTAAGACTGTTCTTGTGGAATTTGCAAAGTGATATTTGGAAGCCCATAGAGGGCTATGGCGAAAAAGAAAATATCCTCAGATAAAAACTGGAAAGAAGCTTTCTGAGAACCTGATTTGTGTTCTGTTTATTCTTCTCACAGAGTTACATCTTTCCCCTCAAGAAGTCCTTCGGTAAGACTGTTCTTCTGGTATTTGCAAGGTGATATTTGGAAGCCCATTGAGGGCTATGGTGAAAAGGAAAATATCCTCAGATAAACACTGGAAAGAAGCTTTCTGAAACTGCTTTGTGATGTGTGACTTTCACTCACTGAGTTACTGCTGTTTTTCGTGGAGCTGTTAGCTAGCCTTATTTCTGTGGAATCTCAGAACAGATATTTGGGATCCCTTTGAAGACAATAGGGCCAAAGGAAATATCCTCCGATAAAAATTAGAAAGAATCTTTCTGAGAAACTTCTTTGTTATCTGTGTCTTCATCTCACAGAGTTACAGCTTTCCCTTCCAGAAGCCAGTTGCTAAACTGTTCTTGTGGAATTTGCAAAGTTATATTTAGAAGCCCATGGAGGTTTACGGTGAAAAAGAAAATATCCTGAGACAGAAACTGGAAAGAAGCATTCTGAGAAACTGTTCTGTGATCTGTGAATTCATCTCACAGAGTTACAGCTTTCCCCTCAAGAAGCCGTTCGCTAAGACTGTTCTTGTGGTGTTTGCAATGTGATATTTGGAAACACGTGGAGGGCTATGGTGAACAAGAAATTAACTTCAGATAAAACCTGGAAAGAAGCTTTCTGAGAAACTGCTTTGAGATGTGTGACTTCTACTCACTTAGTTCTTATTTCTGTTGAATCAGAGGATATTTCGGATCCCTTTGAAGACGATAGGGCCAAAGGAAATATCCTCCGATAAAAATGAGAAAGAAGCTTTCTGAGGAACTTCTTTGTGATCTGTGAATTCACCTAACAGAGTTACAGCTTTTCCCTCTAGAAGCCATTCGCTAAGACTGTTCTTGTGGAATTTGCATAGAGATATTTGGAAGCCCATAGAGGGCTATGGTGAAAAAGAAAATATCCTCAGATAAAAATTGGAAAGAATCTTTCAGAGAAACTGCTTTGTGATCTAGAAATTCATCTAAAAGCGTTACAGCTATATTTCATGGAACTGTTTTCTTGCCTTTTTTCTGTTAAATCTGAGAACTGATATTTCGGATCCCATTGAAGACAATAGTGCCTAAGGAAGTATCTTCTAATAAAAGGAGAAAGAAGCTTTTTGAGATACTTCTTTGTGATCAGTGAATTCTTCTCACAGGGTTACAGCTGTCCCCTCCAGAAGCCATTCGTTATGACTGTCCTTGTGGAATTTGCAAAGTGATAAATGGAAGCCCATAGGGGACTATGGTGATAAAGAAAATATCCTCAGATAAAAACTGGAAAGAAGCTTTCTGAGAAACGGTTATGTGGTGTGTGAATTCATCTGACAGAGGTACAGCTTTCCCCTCAGGAAGCCGTTCGCTAAGACTGTTCTTGTGCAATTTGCAAGGAGATATTTGTAAGCCCAAAGAGGCAATGGTGAAAAAGAAAATATCCTCAGATAAAAACTGGAAAGAAGCTTTCAGAGAAACTGCTTTGTGATCTGTGAATTCATCTCACAGAGTTACAGCTTTTCCCTCAAGAAGCCATTCACTAAGACTGTTCTTGTGGAATTTGCAAAGTGATATTTGGAAGCCCATGGAGGGCTACAGTGAAAAAGAAAATATACTCAGATAAAAACTGGAAAGAAGCTTTCTGAGAAACTGCTTTGTGGTGTGTGACTTCCACTCACTGAGTTACAGCTGTATTTTTTGGAGCTGTTTGCTAGCCTTTTTTCTGTGGAATCTGAGAGCTGATGTTTCGGATCCCTTTGAAGATGATAGGGCCAAAGGAAATATCCTCCTATAGAAATGAGAAAGAAGCTTTCTGAGAAACTTATTTGTGATCTGTGAATTCATCTCACAGAGTTACATCTTTCCCCTCAAGATGCCATTCACTAAGACTGTTCTTCTGAAATTTGCAAAGGTATATTTGGAAGTCCATGGAGGGCTATGGTGAAAAAGAAAATATGCTCAGATAAAATCCGGAAAGAATCCTTCTGAGAAACTGCTTTGTGATGTGAGAATTCAATTCACTGAGTTAGCTCTATTTCATGGAGCTGTTTTCTAGTCCTGTTTTCGTTGAATCTGAGAACTGATATTTCGGATCACTTGGAGGAGTAGACATCCAAAGGATATATCCCCAGATAAAAACGAGAAAGAAGAATTCTGAGAAATGTCTTTCTGATCCTTTAGTTCATCTCACAGAGTTCTTCCTTTCTGTTCTTGTAGCTGTTTGCTAACACTCTTCTTGTGGAATCTACAAAGTGATATATGGGCGCGCATTGTGGGCTACAGTGAAAAAGGGAATATCTTCAGATAAAAACTGAAAGGAAGCGTTCTGAGAAACATCTATGTGACCTGTGCATTCATCTCACAGAGTTCCACCTTTCTCTTCCTGTAGCTGTTTGCTAACACTCTTCTCGTGGAATCTGCTAAGTGATATTTGGGAGGGCATTGACGGCTACAGTGAAAAAGGAAATATCTTCAGATAAAAACTGAAAAGAAGCGTTCTGGGAAACTGCATTGTGACGTGTGAATTCAACTCACAGGGTTACACTTTTCTGTTCATTGATCAGTTTGCTAACACAGTTTTCTAGAAATCCGCAGTGGGATATTTCTTGACCCAATGGAGCTGATGGTGAAAAAGGAAATATCTTCAGATAAAAAGTAGAAAGAAGCTTTCTGAGAAACTGCTTTGTGATGTGTGAATTCAACTCACTGAGTTACAGCTGTATTTCATGGAGCTGTTTGCTAGTCCACTTTTTGTTTTATGTGAGAACCTACATTTCAGATGGCTTGGGGGTGTATACAGCCAAAGGGAATTTCCCTAGGGAAAATGAGAAAGAAGATTTCTGAGAAATGTCTTTTGCATCTCTGAGTTCGTCTCACAGAGTTCCACCTTTCTCTTCATATAGCTGTTTGCTAACACTCTTGCAATGCGATCTGCAAAGTGATATTTGGGACTGCTTTGATGGCTAAAGTGAAAAAGGAAATATCTTCAGATTAAAACTAAAAAGAAACGTTCTGAGAAACTGCTTTGTGATGTGTGAATACAACTCACAGAGTTACAGTTTTTTGTTCATTGATCAATTTTCTAACACAGTTTTCTTCAAATCTTCAATGGGATATTTCTTTGTCCAATGAAGCTTATGCTGACAGAGAAAATATCTTCAGATAAAAAGTAGAAAGGAGCTTTCTGAGAAACTGCTTTGTGATGTGTGAATTCAACTCACTGAGTTACAGTTGTATTTCATGGAGCTGTTTTCTAGACCAGTTTTTGTGAAATCTGAGAACTGATATTTCTGTTTGCTTGTAGGAGTATACTGCCAAAGGAAATATCCCCACATAAAAACGAGAAAGAAGATTTCTGAGAAATGTCTTTCTGATCTCTGAATTCATCTCACAGCGTTCCACATTTCTGCTGATGTAGCTGTTTGCTAACACTCTACATGTGGAATCCGTAAAGTGATAATTGGAAGCCCATTGAAGGCTATGGTGGAAAAGGAAAAATAATTAGATAAAAACGACAAAGAAGTTTTCTGAGAGTCTTCTTTGTGATCTGTGAATCCATCTCACAGAGTTCCACATTTGTGTTCGTGAAGCCGTTTGCTAACAGTGTTCTCATGGAAACTGCAAAGTGATATTTGGGAGCACTTAGGGCTATGGTGAAAAATGAAATATCCGCAATACAAGCTGGAAAGAAGCGTTCTGAGAAAATGCTTCGTGACGTGTGAATGCAACCCACAGAGTTACACATTTCTTTTCATTGATCAGTTTGCTACCTCTCTTTTCTTCAAATCTGCAATGGGATATTTCTTTGCATAATGAAGCTTGCGGTGAGAAAGGAAATATACTCAAACAAAAAGTACAAATAAGCTTTCTGAGAAACTGCTTTGTGATGTGTGAATTCACCTCAGTAAGTTACAGCAGTATTTCATGGAGTTTTTTGCTAGTCCTGTTTTTGTGGAATCTAAGACCTGATATTTTGGACTGATATTTCGGATTGATTTCAAAATGATACGGAAAAAGGAAATATCCTCACATAAAAACAAGAAAGATTCTTTCTGGGACACTCCTTTGTATTCTGTGAATTCATCTCACAGAATTCCTCCAAAGTGTTCTTGAATGCGTTTTCTAACACTGTTTTAGTGGAATCTGCAGTGTGATATTTGGGAGTGCCTTGAGGGCTATGGTGGAAAGCGAAATATAATCAGATAAAAATGAGAAAGAAGCTTTCTGAGAAACTTCTTTGTGATCTATGCTTTTATCTCACAGAATTCTACCTTTGTGTTCATGAAGTCATTTTCTAACACTGTTCTGGTGGAATCTACAAAGTGATATTTGGGAGGGCATTGAGTGCTGTGGTGAAAAAGGAAGTATAATCAGATAAAAACGAGAAAGAAGTTTTCTGAGAAACTTCTTCATGATCTGTTAATTCATCTCACAGAGCTCCAGCTTTGTCTTCATGAAGACGTTTGCTAACACTGTTTTCGTGGGAACTCTTTAGTGATATTTGGGAGCCTATTGAGGGCTATGGTGAAAAAGGAAATATCCACAGATAATAACTGGAAGGAAGCATTCTGAGAAACCGCTTTGTGACGTGTGAATTCAACTCACTGAGTTAAAACTTTATGTCATGAAGCCCTTTGCTAGCACTGTTTTTGTGGAATCTGAGAATTAGTATTTCAGATCACTTTGAAGATTATAGGCCAAAGGAAGCAACAACAGATAATAACGAGAAAGAAACTTTCTGAGAATATTCTTTGTGATCTGTGAATTCAACTCTCAGAGTTGCACCTTTCTGTTAATGAAGCTGTTTGCTAACACTGTTCTCAGGATTCTGCAAAGTGGTATTTAGAAGAGCATTGAGGGCTATGGTGAAAAAGGAAATATCCTCAGATAAAAACTAGAAAGAAGCTTTCTGAGAAACTGCTTTGTCATGTGTGAATTCAACTCACAGAGTTACTTTTCTTTTCATTGATCAGTTTGCAAACTCTGTTTTTTGGAAATCTGCAATGGGATATTTCTTACTGCAATGAAGCTTGCGGTGACAAAGGAAATATCCTCACATAAAATGTAGAAAATATTTCTGAGAAACTGCTCTAAGATGTGTGAATTCAACTGACTGAATTACACCTGTATTTCATTTAGTTGTTTCCTAGCCCTGTTTTTGTGAAATCTGAGAACTGATGTTTCGGATCATTTTGAAGACGATTCGGAAAATGAAAAATCCTCAGATAAAAACGAGAAAGAAGATTTCTGAGAAATTTCTTTCTGTTCTGTGAATTCATCTCACAGAGTTCCACCTTTCTGTTCAAGAAGCTGTTTGCTAACACTGTTTTCATGGAATCTGCAAAGTGATATTTGGGAGCGCATTGAGGGCTATGGTGGAAAAGGAAATATAATCAGATAAAAACGAGAAAGAAACGTTCTGAGAAACGTCTTTGTGATCTGTGAATTCATGTGACAGTGTTCCACCTTTCTGTTCATGAAGCTGTTTGCTAACACTGTTCTTGTGGAAACTGCAAAGTGATAATTGGGAGCACATTGAGGACTCTGGTGAAAATGGAAACATCCTCAGATAAAAACTGGAAAGAATTGATCTGAGAAACTTCTTTGTGACATGTGAACGCAACTCACAGAGTTACACTTTTATTTCCATTGATCAGTTTGGTCACTCTGCTTTCTTGAAATCTGCAATGGGATATTTCTTAGTGCAATGAAGTTTACGGTGACAAAGGAAATATCCTAGGATAAAAAGTAGAAAGAAGCTTTCTGAGAAACTACTTTGTGATGTGTGAATTCAACTCACTGAGTTACACCTGTATTTCATGGAGCTGTTTGCTAGCCGTGTTTTTGTGGAATCTGAGAACTGATATTTCGAATTGCTTAGAAGAAGATACGGAAAAAGGAAATATCCTCAGATAAAAACCAGAAAGAAATTTTCTGAGAAATTTCTTTCTGATTTGTGAATTCATCTCACAGAGTTCCACCTTTCTGTTCATGAAGCTGTTTGCTAACACTGTTCTTTTAGAATCTGCAAAGAGATATTTGGGAGCGCATACAGGTCTATGGTGCAAAAGGAAATATCCTCAGATAAAAACTGGAAAGAAGCCTTCTGAGAAACTGCATTGTGACATGTGAATGCAACTCACAGAGTTACACTTTTATTTCCGTTGATCAGTTAGCTACCTCTGTTTTCCTGAAATCTGTAATGAGATATTTCTTAGCGCAATGATGCTTCCTGTGACAAAGGAAATATCCTCACATAAATACTAGACAGAAGCTTTCTGAGAAAGTGCTTTGTGATATATGAATTCAACTCACTGAGCTACACCTGTATTTTGTGGAGCCGTTTGCTAGACCTGTTTTTGTGGAATCTGAGAACTGATATTTCAGATTGCTTTCTAGGCTATATGGCCAAGGAAATATCCTCAGATGAAAACGAGAAAGAAGCTTTCTGAGAAACTCCTTTGTGATCTGTGAGTTCATGTCACAGATTTCCAAGTTTCTGTTCAGGAATCCATTTGCTAACATTGTTCTCAAGGAAACTGCAAAGTGATATTTGGGAGTGCATTGAGGGCTATGCTGATAAACGAATTACTGTCAGATAAAAACTGGAAAGTAGCGTTCTGAGAAACTCCTTTGTGACGTGTGAATGCAACTCACAGAGTTACAATTTTCTTTTCAGTGAGCAACTTGGTAACTCTGTTTTCTTGAAATCTGCAATGGGATATTTCTTAGGGCATTGAAGCTTACAGTGACAAAGGAAATAATCTCAAATGAAAAGTAGAAAGAAGCTTTCTGAGCAACTGCTTTGTGATGTGTGAATTCAACTCACTGAGTTAAACCTGTATTTTGTGGACGCGTTTGCTGGCCTTGTTTTTGTGGAATCTGAGAACTGATATTTCGAATCGCCTTGAAGACTATACGGCCAAAGGAAATATCCTCAGATAAAAAACAGAAGGAATTTTTCTGAGATATTTCTTTCTGTTCTGTGAATGTATCTCACAGAGTTCCACCTTTCTCTTTATGTAGTTGTTTGCTAATACTGTTTTCGTGGAATCTGCAAAGTAATTTTGGGAGTGCATTGAGGTCTGTGGTGGAAAACGATGTATAATCAGATAAAAACGAGAAAGAAGTTTTCTGAGAAACTTCTGAGAGATCTGTGAATTCATCTCACAGAGTTGCACCTTTCTGTTCATGAAGCCATTTGCTAACACTGTTCTCGTGGAAACTGAAAGGTGATATTAGGGAGCACATTGAGGGCTATGGAGAATAAGGAAATATCCTAGATAAAATCTGGATAGAAGCGTTCTAAGAAACTGCTTTGTAATGTGTGAATGCAACTCACAGAGTTACACTTTTCTTTTCATTGATCAGTTTGCTAACTCTGTTTTCTTGACATCTGCAATGGGATATCTCTTAGCACTATGAAGTTTATGATGACAAAGGAAATATCCTCACAGAAAAAAGTAGAAAGAAGCTTTCTGAGAAACTTCTTTGTGATGTGTGAGTTCAACTCACTGAGTTACATCTGTATTTCATGGAGCCGTTTGCTAACCCAATTTTTGTGGAATCTGAGAACTGATATTTTGGATGGCTTTGAAGGCTATACTGCCAAAGGAAATATCCACAGATAAAAACGAGAAAGAAGCTTTCTGAGAAACTCCTTTGTGATCTGTGATTTTATCTCACAGAATTCTACCTATCTATTCATGAATCCGTATGCTAACACTGTTTTCGTGGAATCTGCAAAGTGATATTTGGGAGCGTAATGAGGGCTATGGTGGAAAAGGAAATATAATCAGACAAAAAAGAGAAAGAAGCTATCTGAGAAATTTCTTCATGATCTGTGAATTCATCTCACAGAGTTCCACCTTTCTGTTCATGAAACCGTTTGCTGACATGGTTCTTGTGGAATCTGCAAACTGATATTTGGGAGCGCTTTGTGGGTTATGGTGGAAAAGGAATTATAATCAGAAAAAAAAACAGAAAGGGGGTTTCTGAGAAACTTCTTTTTGATCTGTGAATTCATCTCACAGAGTTCCACCTTTCTGTTTATGAATCCGTTTGCTAAAACTGTTTTCATGGAAACTGTGAAGTGATATTTGAGAGCCCATTGAGTGCTATGGTAAAAAGGAAATATTCTCAGATAAAAACTGGAGAGAAGTTTACTTAGAAAATGCTTTGTGGCTGCATAGTATTCCATGGTGTAGAGTTTGTGTCCTTTGTAGGGACATGGATGCAGCTGGAAACCATCATTCTTAGCAAACTATCACAAGAACAGAAAACCAAACACCGCATGTTCTCACTCATAGGCGGGAACTGAACAATGAGATCACTTGGACTCAGGAAAGGCAACATCACACACTGGGGCCTATCATGGGGAGGGGGGAGGGGGGAGGGATTGCGTTGGGAGTTATACCTGATGTAAATGATGAGTTGATTGGTGCTGACGAGTTGATGGGTGCAGAACAGCAACATGACACAAGTATACATATGTAACAAACCTGCACGTTATGTACATGTACCCTAGAACTTAAAGTATAATAATAATAAAAAATAAATAATTTTTTTTTAAAAAAAGAAAATTCTTTATGACATGTGAATGCAACTCAGAGAGTTACATTTTTCTTTTCATTGATCAGTTTGCTAACTCTGTTTTCTTGAAATCTGCAATGGGAAATTTCTTAGTACAATGAAGCTTACAGTGAACAAGGAAATATCTTCAGATAAAAAGGAGAAAAAAACTTTCTGAGAAACTTCTTTGTGATCTGTGAATTCAATTGACTGAAGTACACGTGTATTTCATATAGCCGTTTAGTAGCCCTGTTTTTGTGGAATACGAGAAATGATATTTTGAATCGCTTTGAAGATGATATGGAAAGAGGAAATATCCTCAGGAAAGAATGAGAAAGAAGATTTCTGAGAAATTTCTTTCTGTTCTGTGAATTCATCTCACAGAGTTCCACCTTTCTGTTCGTGAACCTGTTTGCTAATACTGTTCTCGTGGAATCTGCAAAGTGATATTTTGAAGTACATTCAGGGCTACAGTGGAAAAGGATATATAATCAGATAGAAATGAGAAAGAAGCTTTCTGAGAAACTTCTTTGTGATCTGTGAATTTATCTCACAGTGTTCCACCTTTCTGTTAATGAAGCCATTTGCTAGCATGTTCTCATGGAATCTGCAAAGTGAAATTTGGGAACGCATTGTGGGCTATGGTGAAAAAGGAAATATCCTCAGATAAAAACTGGAAAGAAGCCTTCTGAGAAACTGCTTTGTGACGTGTGAATGCAACTCACAGAGTTACACTTTTCTTTCCATTGATCAGTTTGCTAACTCTGCTTTCCTGAAATCTACAATGGAATATTTCTTAGCACAATGAACCTTATGGTGACAAAGGAAATATCCTCAAATAAAAAGTAGCAGGAAGCTTTTTGAGAAACTGCTTTGTGATGTGTGAATTCAATTCACTGAGTTACACCTGTATTTTGTGAATCCGTTTGCTAGCCCTGTTTTTGTGGAATCTGAGAAGTGATATGTCGATTCGCTTTGAAGACTCTACAGAGAAAGGAAATATCCTCAGGTGAAAACGAGAAAGATTTCTGAGGATCTCCTTTGTGATCTGTGAATTCATCTCACAGAATTTCACCTATCTGTTCATGAATCCGTTTGGTAACACGGTTTTCACAGAATCAGAAAAGTGATATTTGGGAGCGCATTGAGGTCTATGGTGCAAAAGGAAATATAATCAGATAAAAACGATAAAGAAGCTTTCTGAGTAACCACTTTGTGATCTGTGAATTCATCTCACAGAGTTCCACCTTTCAGTTCATGATGCCATTTTCTATCACTGTACTCATGGAATCTGCAAAGTGATATTTGGGAGCACATCGATGGTGTGGTGGAAAAGAAAATATCCACAGATAAAATTGAGAAAGAATCTTTCTGAGAAACATTTTTTTGATCTGTGAATTCATCTCACAGAGTTCCACCTTTCTATTCTTGAAGCCGCTTGCTAACACTGTTCATGTGGAAACTGCAAAGTGATATTTGCGAGCACATTGAGTGCTATGGTGACAAAGGAAATATCCTCAGATAAAAACTGGAAAGAAACATTCTGAGAAACTGCTTTGTGATACATGAATGCAACTCACAGAGTTACACTTTTCTTTTCATTGATCAGTTTGCTACTTCTGTTTTCTTGAAATCTGCAATGGGATATTTCTTAGTGCAATGAAGCTTACTGTGACAAAGGAACTATTCTCAGATAAAAAGTAGAAATAATCTTTCTGAGAAACTGCTTTGTGATGTGTGAATTCAACTCACTGAGCTACCCCTGTATTTCGTGGGGTCGTTTGCTAGCCCTGTTTTTGTGCAATCTAAAAACTGATATTTCGTATTGCTTTGAAGACCATATGGAAAAAGAAAATATCCTCAGATAAAAACGAAAAAAAGTTTTTGGAGAAATTTCTGCTTGTTCTGTGAATTCATCTGACAGACTTCTACCTTTCTGTTCATGAAGCTGTTTACTAGTATTGTTCTCGTGGAATCTGCATGGTGATATTTCGGAGCGCATTGAGAGCTATGGTGGAAAAGGAAATATAATCAGATAGAAGTGAGAAAGAAGCTTTCTGAGAAACTTCTTTGTGATCTGTGATTTCATCTCACAGAATTCCACCTTTCTGTTCATGAAGCCATTTGCTAATATTGTTCTCGTGGAATCTGCAAAGTGATATTTGGGAATGCATTGAGGGCTTTGGTGAAAAATGAAATATCCCCAGATAAAAACTGGAAAGAAGCATTCTGAGAAACTGCTTTGTGATGTGTGAATGCAACTCACAGAGTTACACATTTCTTTTCATTGATCAGTTTGCTAACTCTGTTTTCTTCAAATCTGCAATGGGATATTTCTTAGTGCAATGAAGCTTATGTTGACAAGGGAAATATCCTTAGACAAAAAGTAGAAGGAAGATTTCTGAGAAACTGCTTTGTGATGTGTGAATTCAACTCACTGAGTTACACGTGTATTTCATTGAGCCATTAGCCAGCCCTGATTTTGTGGAATCTGAGAAGTGATATTTGGAATCGCTTTGAACTATACGGAAAACAGAAAAATCCTCAGGTGAAAATGAGAAAGAAGCTTTCTGAAAAACGCCTTTGTGATCTGTGAATTCATCTCACAGAATTCCACCTATCTGTTCATGCATCTATTTCGTAACACTGTTTTCATGGAATCTGAAAAGTGATATTTGGGAGCTCATTGAGGGCTATAGTGGATAAGGAAATATAATCAGATAAAAACGAGAAAGAAGATTTCTGAGTAACTCCTTTGTGATCTGTGAATTCATCTCACAGAGTTTCACCTTTCAGTTCATGATGCTGTTCACCATCACTGTACTCGTGAATCTCCAAAGTGATATTTGGGAGCGCATTGATGGCTATGGTAGAAAAGAAACTATCCACAGATAAAAACGAGAAAGAAGCCTTCTGAGAAACATCTTTTTGATCTGTGAATTCATCTTACCGAGTTCCACCTTTGTATTCATGAAGCCGTTTGCTAGCACTGTTCTCGTAAAAACTGCAAAGTGATATTTGGGAGCGCCTTGAGGGCTATGATGACAAAGGAAATCCTCAGGTAAAAACTGGAAAGAACCATTCTGAGAAACTGCTTTGTGACTTGTGATTGCAATTCATAGAGTTACACTTTTCTTGTCATTGATCCATTTGCTAATTCTGTTTTCTTGAAATCTGCAATCAGATATTTCTTAGCACAATGAAGCTTACTGTGACAAACGAACTATCCTCTGATAAAAAGTAGAAAGAAGCTTTCTGAGAAACTGCTTTGTGATGTGTGAATTCAACTCACTGTGTTACACATGTATTTCGTGGGGTCGTTTGCTAGACCTGTTTTTGTGGAATCTGAAAACTGATATTTCGAATTGCTTTGAAGATGATATGGAAAAAGGAAATATCCTCAGATAAAAATGAGAAAAAATTCTTTGGAGAAATTTCTGTCTGTTCTGTGAATTCATCTCACAGATTTCTTCCTTTCTGTTCATGAAGCTGTTTGCTAATATTGTTCTTGTGAGATCTGCATGGAGATATTTCAGAGTGCATTGAGGGGTATGGTGAAAAAGGAAATATAATCAGATAAAAACGAGAAAGAAGGTTTCTGATAAACTTCTTTGTAATCTGTGAATTCATCTCACACACTTCCACCTTTCTGTTCATGAAGCCGTTTGCTAACACTGTTCTCATGGAATCTGCAAAGTGGTATTTGGGAGTGCATTGAAGGCTTTGCTGAAAAACGAAATATCCTCAGATAAAAACTGGAAAGAAGCATTCTGAGAAACTCCTTTGTAACATGTGAATGCAACTCACAGAGTTACACATTTCTTTTCATTGATCAGCTTGCTAACTTTGTTTTTTGAAATCTGCAACGGGATACTCAGTGCAATGAAGCTTATGGTGACACAGGAAATATCCTCAGATAAAATGTAGAAAGAAGCTTTCTGAGAAACTACTTTGTGATGTCTAAATACAATTCACTGAGTGAAACCTGTATTCCATGGAGCTGTTTGCTACCCTGTTTTTGTGGAATCTCAGAACTGATATTTTGGGTTGCTTTGAAGACTATAAGCCAAAGGTAATATCCTCAGATAAAAACGAGAAAGAAGCTTTATGAGAAACTTTTTTGTGATCTGTGAATTCATCTCACAGAAGTACACCGATGTGTTCATGAATCCGTTTGCTAACACTGTTTTCATGGAATATGCAAAGTGATATGTGGGGGTGCATTGATGGCTATGGTGGAAAAGGAAATATAATCAGATAAAAATGAGAAAGAAGCATTCTGAGAAACTTCTTTGTGATCTGTGAATTCGTCTCATAGAGTTCCACCTTTCTCTTCATGAAGCCATTTGCTAACACTGTTCTCGTGAAATCTTCAAAGTTCTATTTGGGTACACATTGCGGGCTGTGGTGAAAAAGGAAATATCCTCAGATGAAAACTGGAAAGAAGCATTCTGAGAAACTGCTTTGTGACGTATGAATGCAACTCACAGAGTTAGACTTTTCATTCCATTGATCAGTTTGCTAACTCTGTTTTCTTGAAATCTGCAGTGGGATATTTCTTAGCGCAATAAAGCTTATGGTGACAAAGAAAATAACCTCAGATAAAATGTAGAAAGAAGCTTTCTGAGAAATTGCTTTGTGATGAGTGAATTCAACTCACTGAGTTACACCTTTATTTCGTGGAGCCATTAACTAACCTTGTTTTTGTGGAATCTGAGAACTGGTATTTCTGATCATTTTGAAGGCTATACAGAAAAAAGAAATATCCTCAGATAAAAACGAGAAAGAAGTTTTCTGAGAAATTTCATATTGATCTGTGAATTCATCTCACAGAGTTCCACATTTCTATTCTTGAATCAGTTTGCTAACACTGTTCTCATGGAATCTGCAAAGTGATATTTGGGAGTGTATTGAGGGTTCTTGCGAGAAACGAAATATCCTCAGATAAAAACTGGAAAAAAGCATTCTGAGGAACTGCTTTGTGACCTGTAAATACAACTCACAGAGTTACACTTTTCTTATCATGAATCAGTTTGCTACCTCTGTTTTCTTCAAATCTGCAATGGGATATTTCTTAGCACAATTAAGCTTAGGGTGACAAAGGAAATATCCTCAGATAAAAAGTAGAATGATGCTTTCTGAGAAATTGCTTTTGATGCGTGAATTCAACTCACTGAGTTACACGTGTATTTCATGGAGCCCTTTGCTAGCCCCTTTTTTGTGTAATCTGAGAACTGATAATTCGGATCACTTTGAAAAGTATGTGGCCAAAGGAAATATCCTCAAATAAAAATGAGAAGGAAATTTTCTGGGGAATTTATTTCTGTTCTCTGAATTCATCTCACAGAGTTCCACCTTTCTGTTCATGAAGCTGTTTGCTATTACTGTTCTTGAGAAATCTGCAAAGTGATATTTGGGAGCCCATTGTTGGCTACAGTGGAAAAGGAAATATATTCAGATGAAAACTAGAAAGAAGCTTTCTGAGAAACTTCATTGTGATATGTGAATTCATCTCACAGAGTCCTAGCTTTGTGTTCATGGAGCCGTTTACTAATAATGTTCTCGTGGAAACTGCAAAGTGATATTTGGGACCACATTAGGGCTATGCTGAAAAAGGATATATCCACAGATAAAACATGGAAAGAAGCGTTCTGAGAAACTGTTTAGTTACATGTCAATGAAACTCACAGAGTTACACATTTCTTTTCATTGATCAGTTTGCTAACTCTGTTTTCTTCAATTCTGCAATGGGATATTTCTTAGTGCAATGAAGCTTACGGTGATGAAGGAAATATGCTCAAACAAAAAGTAGAAAGAAACTTTCTGAGAATCTTCTTTGTGATGTGTGAATTCAAGTCACTGAGTTACATGTGTATTTCGTGAAGCCATTTGCTAGCACTGTTTTTATGCAATCTGAGAAGTGATATTTTGGGTCGCTTTGGTGACTGTAATGCCAAACGAAATATCCTCAGATAAAAACGAGAAAGAAGTTTTCTGAGAAATTTCCTTTTGATCTGTGAGTTCATCTCACAAAGTTCCACCTTTCTGCTCATGAAGCTGTTTGCAAACACTCTTCTCTTGGAATCTGCAAAGTGATATTTGGGAGCTCATTGAGGGCTACAATGAAAAAGGAAATATGTTCAGATAAAAATGGAAAAGAAGCATTCTGAGAAACTACTTTTCTGTGAATTCATCTCACAGAGTTCGACCTTTCTGTTCATGGAGCCGTTTACTAACATTGTTCTCGTGGAAACTGTAAAGTGATATTTGGGAGCGCATTAGGGATATAATGAAAAAAGAAATATTCTCGGATAAAACCTGGAAAGAAGCGTTCTGAGAAACTGCTTTGTAACGTGTGAATGCAACTCACAGAGTTACACTTTTCTGTTCATTGATCAGTTTGCGAACACAGTTTTCTTCAAATCTGCAGTGGGATATTTCTTTGCCCAATGAAGCTTATGTTGATAAAGGAAATATCCTCAAACAAATAGTAGAAAGAAGCTTTTTGAGAAACTGCTTTGTGATGTGCAAATTCAACTCACTGAGTTACAACTGTATTTTTTGGAGCCGTTTCCTAGTCCTGTTTTTGTGGTATCTGAGAACTGATATTTCGGATCGCTTTGAAGACCCTACGGCCAAAGGAAATATACTCATATAAAAATGAGAAAGCATTTTTCTGAGAAATTTCTTTCTGATCTGTGAATTCATCTCACAGAGTTCCAACTTTCTGTACATGAAGCTGTTTGCTAAAACACTTCTCGTGGAATCTGCAAAGTGATATTTGGGAGTGCATTCAGGTTACATTGAAAAAAGAAATATCTTCAGATAAAAACTGAAAAGAAGCGTTTTGATAACCTGCATTGTGACGTGTGAATGCACCTCACAGAGTTACACATTTCTTTTCATTCATCAGTTTGCTAACTCTCTTTTCTTCAAATCTGCAATGGGATATTTCATTGTCCACTGAAGCTTACGGTGACAAAGGAAATATGTTCAGATAAAAAGTAGAAAGAAGTTTTCTGAGAAACTGCTTTGTGATGTGTGAATTCATCTCAATGAGTTACATCTGTATTTCATGGATTTGTTTGCTAGTCCTGTTTTTGTGGAATCTGAGAACTGATATTTCGGATCGCTTTGAAGAGTATACAGCCAAAGGAAATATCCCCAGATAAAAACAAGAAAGAAGTTTTCCAAGAAATGTCTTTCTGATCTGTGAATTCATCTCACAGAGTTCCACCTTTCTGTTCATGTAGCTGTTTGCTAACACTCTTCTTGTGGAATCTGCAAAGTGATATTTGGGAGCACATTGAGGGCTATGGGGGAAAAGGAAATATAATCAGATAAAAATGAGAAAGAAGTTTTCTGAGAAACTTCCTTGTGATCTGTGAATTCATCTCACAGAGTTCCACCTTTCGGTTCATGAAGTCGTTTACTAATAATGTTCTCATAGAAACTGCAAAGTGATATTTGGGAGTGCATTAGGGCTACGGTTAAAAAGGAAATATCCACAGATAAAACCTGGAAAGAAGCATTCTGAGAAATGGCTTTGTGATGTGTAAATGCAACTCACAGATTAACACGTTTCTTTTCATTGATCAGTTTGCTAACTCTGTTTTGTTCCAATGTGCAGTGGGATATTTCCTAGCACAATGAGGCTAACAGTGTCAAAGGAAGTATCCTCAAACAAAAAGTAGAAAGAAGCTTTCTGAGAAACTTCTTTTTGATGTGTGAATTCAATTCATAGAGTTACACGTGTATTTCGTGGAGTCGTTTGCTAGCCCTGTTTTTATGGAATCTGAGAACGGATATTGTGGATCTCTTTGAAGAATATACGGCCAAAGGAAATATCCTCAGATAAAAACGAGAAAGAATTTTTCTGAGAAGTTTCTTTCTGATCTGTGAATTCCTTTCACAGAGTTCCAACTTTCTGTTCATTAAACTGTTTGCTAACACTCTTCTCATGAAATCTGCAAAGTGATAATTGCGAGTGCATTAAGGGCTATGGTGGAAAACGAAATATAATCAGATAAAAACTAGAAAGAAGTTTTCTGAGAAACTTCTTTGAGAACATGAATTCATCTCACAGAGTTGCACATTTCTGTTCGTGAAGCCGTTTGCTAACACTGTTCTCGCGGATACTGCAAAGTTATATTTGGGAGCACATTAGGGCTATGGTGACAATGGAAGTATCCACAGATGAAACCTGGAAAGAAGTGTTCTGAGAAACTGCTTTATTACGTGTGAATGCAACTCAAAGAGTTACACATTGCTTTTCATTGATCAGTTTGCTAACTGTGTTTTCCTCAAATCTGCAAAGGGATATTTCTTAGCGCAATGAAGCTTACAGTGATAAAGGAAATATCCTCAAGGAAATAATAGAAAGAAGTTTTCTGAGAAACTGCTTTGTGATGTGCAAATTCAACTCACTCAGTTATACCTGTATTTTGTGGAGCCGTTTGCTAGGCCTGGTTTTGTGGTATCTCAGAACTGATATTTCGGATCACTTTGAAGACCCTACGGCCAAAGGAAATATCCTCAGATAAAAATGAGAACAAAGTTTTCTGAGAAATTTCTTTCTGATCTGTGAATTCATCTCTCAGTGTTCCACCTTTCTGTTCATGACGCTGTTTGCTAACACTCTTCTCGTGGAATCTGCAAAGTGATATTTGGGTGCCCATGGAGGGCTATGGTGAAAAAGGAAACAACCTCAGATAAAAACTGTAAGGACACGTTCTGAGAAAATGTATTGTGTCATGTGAATGCAACTCAGAGAGTTACACTTTTCTTTTCATTGATGAGTTTGCTGACACTGTTTTCTTGAAATCTGCAATGGGATATTTCTTTGCCCAATAAAGCTTACGGTGACAAAGGAAATATACTGAGATAAAAAGTAGAAAGAAGCTTTCTAAGAAACTGCTTTGTGATGTGTGAATTCAACTCACTGAGTTACAGCTGTATTTCATGGAGCCGTTTACAAGTACTGTTTTTGTGGAATCTGAGAATTGATATTTCAGATCGTTTTGAAGACTATATGTTTAAAGGAAATAACTAACCTCAGATAAAAACGAGAAAGAAACTTTCTGAGAAACTCCTTTGTGATCTGCAGATTCATCTCACAGAGTTCCACCTATCTGTTCATGAATCCATTTGCTAACACTGTTCTCGTGGAATATGCAAAGTGATATTTGGGAGTGCATTTAGGGCTATGGTGGAAAAGGAAATATAATCATATGAAAATTGAAAGAAGCTTTCTGAGAAACTTGTTTGTCATTTGTGAATTCATCTCATAGCATTCTACCTTTCTTTTCAAGAAGCCGTTTGATAACCCTGTTCTTGTGGAATCTGCAAAGTGATATTTGGGAGGGCATTGAGGGATACAGTTTTAAAAGAAATTGATTTGTTTTATGCGACCACCAGGGCAGGTGCCAGAGAAAAGGCAAGTAGGCAAGGTAAAAAGAAACTTTATTAGCTAACCAATGTGAAGGAAGGAAGGGCGAGTTTCACCGGTCTCCGGCGGTGGAGGCCGAGGACGTCGCTCCAGAGTTCTCGGGCGAGGTTCCCAGGTCCTCATATGAGGAGGGTCTGAGGAAGTTCATGCCATGCACCTGCCAGGAGCGGCTTTTCTGTCTAAGGCTTGGGAGTGCGAGGGCAATAGGCGGGACACGGGCATGTCGAGGGCATTCCATAGGTGCAGCCAGGTAAGTTTCAGTTTCCTCGATCAGATGCCATGTTGCGCCTGCACAATTGGTTTGTATTTTTCCTGGGCGTGGGCTGCATTTTCCAGTGCACGGGTAAGTTGGTGATGAAGAACCCGGAAAAGCGCCATCTTAGTAGTCATTGTCCTCTCCCCCTGTCCAGACAGTCCAACCTTTTATTGATTATAGTGATTGGGCGCATCGTTGTCTGTCTGTCTGCTTCCTGCTGTTAAGCAGCGTAATTAGGGTCTGTGGTTGGTATCTGGACGTAGGGATGTAGGAACATCTGGTTGAAGGTGACGCGTGTGATTTCTTGGACCCTGGCTTGGAGAAATTTCATTAAAATGGGAGCAAAACATAAGGCAAGGCAGAGGATTAGTATGGGAATTAGGAATGGAAGCATCTGCTGTACTACGGGCAGCAGCCATACCAGTGGTCCGGGGGTGAGAGGGGTGTTGAATTGTTGAAGCTCCTTTTTGATCTTGTTAAATGTTTGGACGTTGGTGTCAACCAGGCCTGATTCATTTATGTAGTAGCAACACTCCTCTCCTAGGAACATGCATGTCCTTCCTTTTTCAGCAGTAAGAAGATCTAATGCCTGTCTATTTTGTGCTGCTACCTGTGCCACTGAGGTGATTTGACGTTGTAAAGAGGCTAAGCTTTCAGCTGAAGCCTCTATAGCTGCCTGGACCTGAGTGGAGAGGGTCTGTGTGGATTGAATCGAGTGGGTGAGGGCCCCTGTTCCAAGTCCTGAGGCTACTAGGGACGATGCTAGGGAAACCCCGAGAATTAAGAGAAGAAAAACGGCCCACTTTTGGATGTTATTGCTGGGGCTGAGCTGGGAAGCTAGTTTGGACAACTTTTCTTCGCTATATAGGGTTAAGCTAGCCACTAAAGATACCAGAATGCAAAGGGATTGGATGATGGGGGTATGGTTAAGAGTTTCAGATAGAGTTTGGTTACACTAAAAGTAGCCTCCAATGGGAGCCGTCTGGGTCTTGCTGGGAACTTGAGTGCAATTACACCATGAAGAGTTTGGAGTAGAGTAGCAAAAAGGAATCTCTGTCTCACACTGTCTTTCTTCAACTGTCTCTCCCCATCTCTGTCTCTGTCTCTCTCCATCTCTGTCTCTGTCCATCTCTGTATATCTTCATCTATCTCTCTCTCTCCATCTCTGTCTTACTGTCTCTATTCATCTCTGTCTCTCCTTATCTCTGCCTCTGTCTATATCTCTCTGTCTCCATCTCCATCTCCGTCTCCCCACCTCCCACTCACCAAGGCTGCTCCCCTCACCAACCTCCCTCCCTCCTGGCTTCTCCCTATCTCTGACTCAACAGGGACTGAGTGCAGCAGGGGCCCTTGGGGAGGTCTGGGCTTTCTACTGCCTTCTGGTTACAGCCTCTCCTTCCCCGTATCTGTCCTTCATCCTGGCCTAATGAGTCCACATTTTATTTAGGGAGAGGGCAGAGTGACAACCCTGGGGGGGCACAATCTGCAGTGCCCTGCATGACTGAGTGTATCTGGTTGTCTGTAGACCAGTTTTCAGTTATAGAGAATCTCCATACAAAGTTAGGATTAGTATTAGAGTGAACCACAATAATGATAACAAAGGTGTAGAGGGTAAGTTCAACATTGCTGAAATCACAAAGGGCACCCTGCCAAGCTAGGTCTTCTATGAGAGTAAAAAGTCAGGAAACCTACTGGTTGGGGGATGGGTCAGGAAGGAGGGTGTCTATGGGATTTATGAGGGAAAAGTCAGTTAAGAAGAAGACTAGTGAGGAAGCGGGAAAATTTGAGGAGGGTGTTGATCTTTGGGCAGAACCTGGCCACCTGGAGAAAGGGAAGGGGAATAGATGTTTTGAGTTAGGTAAAGATGTTTCATCCCAAGAGGGGGGTGGTACAAGAGGGCATGATGAGGAAAGAGTGGGCAAAGCATGCATAGCCCAGGCAGTAATTTAACATTGGGGTCTGGTGAGGGTTAGACAGTTTACCGTCTAGCCCAACTACGGAGAGAGTGGATGGCTGACTAGGACCTCCATAGGTTGACAAAACAGAATAGGTAGCCTCCGTATTGATAAGAAAAGAAATTGGCTTCCCCGCTATCTGTAGAGTTACCCTAGGCTCGGCGAGGGTGACGGGGGTCTCCAAGTGTGGGCACCGTCAGTCGTCATCCAGGTGTAGGAGCTGGAAGGAGCCTTCTGGCCTTTGAGGAGAGGCACCACGTTGAGGTGCAATGCCTGCCCTGCTGGCGGGGCAATCAGTCTTCCAATGTTTCTCCTGTTGGCAGGTTGGGCATGGCATGGTAAGCGGGCGAGGATTTGGACACCTTTTTGCCCAATGCCCAGTTGTGCCACACTTAAAGCACGGACCAGACAGAGTGGCCAGCTTGGCCTGGGGACCCTGGTTTGCCCAGTGTCCTGGGTCTCCACATTTATAGCAGGAGCCCTTAAGAGACTTATCTTTGGTTTTTCCTGCCGGCAAAGTGGGCAACACGGGTTGGAGGGCAGCCACTAAATCTTGCAACTGAAGCGCAGCCCTTCTTTTCTCCTTGTCTAGCTCTGTGGCCTCAGCTGCTTCCTCTCTGGAGTTAAAACCTTGCGGCCAATTTTACTAAGTCCTGTATGGGAGTCTGAGGCCCCATCTTCAACCTTTTTTAGCTTTTTTTCGAATATCTGAGGCTGACTGGGAAATAAAATAGGAAGCTAGGACAGCTGCCCTGGCTGGGGAAGTGGGGTCTAGCCGGGTAAATTGGGCCAGTGCCTCTGTAAGGTGATTTAGGAAGGAAGCCGGGTTCTCATCTGGGTGTTGAATTATTTCCTTTAATTTATCAAAATGTGACCACTTTGTTAGAGGCTGCTTGCATACCAGCTAAGAGACATTGAATCATAATGTCCTTCCTACAATGGCCAGGCTGCTGCGGTTGATAATCTCAATCTGGTTCTATGGACAGGACAGCCATCTTTCCTAACGGGATGGTGGCATCGGTTAAATACCATTGATCTGCATGTTGCCTGGCGGCTGCGAGAATACACTCTCTTTCCTCTGGGTTAAGATTGGAAGTAAGAATGACATGTAAGTCATGCCAGGTAAGGTCATATGCCTGGCGTAGGTATCGAAACTCTTTGGAATATTAGGTGGGGTTGGCTGAGAAGTCACCAAGTCATTCTTCAATTTTGGAAAGGTAAGCCAGAGAAAAGGGGACGTGGACCCTAACCACGCCTTCGGCTCTGGCAACTTCTCGGGGGGGGGTGGTCCAATAAACTAACAGGGGAGGTTGGAACAGACTGACCAGTAGGGTAGGTTAAGACAGGCTGACTGGTAGAGGGGGTTGGGGCAGGCTGACTGGTAGAGGACTGACTAATGGGGGCCACTACCGTGGTCTTGGAATGAGAGTGGAGGGAAATGGGAGAGGTAAGAGGAGTGGCTGAGGGAGGTGTGTCGGGCAGGGTGGTGGGAGGTCCATAGGGAGGGGTGAGAGGAGTGGCTGAAGGAGGAGCATCAGGAGGGTCGGTGGGAGGTCCATAGGGAGGGGTGAGAGGGGTGGCTGAGGGAGGAGTGTCAGGAGGGGCGGTGGGAGGTCCATAGGGAGGGTGGTTGGAAGGTCGGAAGGGAGGTGCCCCGCCATCAGCCCCATCTAAAATGGAGGTGTAGGCCTCCTCTGATGTTGAAGTGTGGGCCGAGGGCTGGGTTTTGGATAACAAGACCTGGGCCATCGAACACTGGGCACACAGGTCTGGGTGAGAACGCAAGTCTTAAAAGGAAAAAATATCTTCTTTTGTATATAGTTAATTTTGGACTACTTGCCTAGGTGCCGGCAGAAACTGCCAAGATCGAGTAGAATATTGCAGTCTAGAGTGCCTTCAGGTGGCCATTGAGATTGATTGTTTAATTTATATTGGGGCCATGCCACAGTGGAGAGGAAAATCTGTCACTTTCGTTTAAGATCTTGCTCTAATTGTAAAGTTTTGAGGTTAGTTAGAAGACACCCTAAAGGGATATCTCTAGGTATTTTGGATTCGGGATTTCCTATTGCCTTTCTCTCGCCTATAGGCAGAAACCGAACTCTACCTGGCTACAAAGCATCCTTTGGAGCCACTAGAGACTAGGAGGCTCCTGGAGCCGGAATGGAGATTACCTCCAGGTGGTCATCTCCATCCTGGACGGGTCTCACACAGACTGGAATGGAGTTCCTTTGGGCAGACGTCTCCACCTTTGGGAACTCTCCTGTGGGTCACCTGGTGACCAAAAAACCTTGGGCCTGTGCAGGACTTCTGGCCAAGGAGTATGAGAGGGAGGCAAGAGGTACTCACCCCTAGGAGACATGGAGGTGTGGAAAGTGATGTCTAGGTCCTGGTCCATCTGCGGCGTGGAAGGAGGAGGCTCCTCGGACCTTGGGGGGGCCCTGAGGAGGGGTCTCCTCCTGGGTTCGGCACCACCTGATTTGTTTTATGCGACCACCAGAGCAGGCGCCAGAGAAAGGGCAAGTAGGCAAGGTAAAAAGAAACTTTATTAGCTAGCAAATGTGAAGGAAGAAAGGGCAAGGTTCACCGGTCTCCGGTGGTGGAGGCTGAGGAAGTCGCTCCGGTGTTCTCGGGCGAGGTTTCTAGGTCCGCATACGAGCAGAGGCCGAGGAAGTTTGTGCCACGTGCCTGCCGGGAGCGGCTTTTCTGTCTAAGGCTTGGGAATGGGAGGGCAATAGGCAGGACACGGGCATGTGGGGGCGTTCTGTAGGTGCGGCCAGGTAAGTTTCGGTTTCCTCAATCAGACGCCACGTTGCACCTGTGCAGTTTGTCTGTATTTTTCCCGGGCATGGGCTGAATTTTCCGGCGCATGGGTAAGTTGGTGATGAAGAACCCGGAAATGCACCATCTTAGTCATCTTTGTCCTCTTCTACCATCCAGACAGAAATATAATCAGATAAAAACGAGAAAGAAGTTTTCTGAGAAACTTCTTTGTGACTTGTGAATTCATCTCACAGTGTTCCACCTTTCTGTTCATGAAGCCATTTGCTAACACTCTTTTCATGGAATCTGCAAAGTGATATTTGGGAGTGCATTGAGGGCTATGGTGAAAAAGGAAATATCCTCAGATAAAAACTGGAAAGAAGCATTCTGAGAAACTGCATTGTGACATGTGAATGCAACTCACAGAGTTACACTTTGCTTTTCATTGATGAATTTGCTGACACTGTTTTCTTGAAATCAGCAATAGGATATTTCTTAGTGCAATGAAGCTTGCTGTGACAAAGGAAATATCCTCAAATAAAAAGTAGAAAGATGCTTTCTGAGAACTGCTTTGTGACGTATGAATTCAACTCAGTGAGTTACAGCTGAATATCATGGAGTCATTTGCTAGTCCTGTTTTTGTGGAATCTGACAGCTGATAATTCCGATTGCTTTGAATACTATACGACCAAAGGATATATTCTCAGATAAAAATGAGGAAGAAACTTTCTGAGAAACTCAATTTTGAACTGTGAATGCATTTCACAGAGTTCCATCTATCTGTTCATGAATCTGTTTGCTAACACTGTTCTCGTGGAAACTGTAAAGTGATATTTCGGAGCACATTAGGGCTATGGTGAAAATGGAAATATCCACAGATAAAGTCTGGAAAGAAACATTCTGAGAAACTGCTTTGTTACGTGTGAATGCAACTCACAGAGTTACACATTACATTCCATTGACCAGTTTGCTTACTCTGTTTTCTTCAAATCTGGAAAGGGATATTTCTTAGCGCAATGAAGCTTACGGTGATAAAGGAAGTATCCTAAAAAAAATAGTAGAAAGAAGCTTTTAGAGAAACTGCTTTGTGATGTGAGAACAGCTGTATTTTGTGGAGCTGTTTGATAGTCCTGTTTTTGTGATATCTGAGAACTGATATTTCAGATCGCTTTGAAGGCCCTACAGCAAAAGGAAATATCCACCAATAAAAACGAGAAAGAAGTTTTCTGAGAAATGTCTTTCTGATCTGTGAATTCATCTCACAGAGTTCCACCTTTCTGTTCATGAAGTCGTTTGCTACCACTGTTCCTGTGGAATCTGCAAAGTGATATATGGGGAACCTTGATGGGTATGGTGGAAAAGAAAATATCCTCATATAAAAACGAGAAAGAACCTTTATGAGAAACTTCTTTGTGATCTGTGAATTCATCTCACAGGTTTCCACCTTTCTGTTCAAGAAGCCGTTTGCAAACAGTGATCTCGTGGAAACTGCAAAGTGATATTTGGGTGCCACTTGAGGGCTATGGTGAAAAAGGAAATATCCTCAGATAAAAACTGGAAAGAAGCGTTTTGAGAAACTGCTTTGTGACGTGTGAATGCAGCTCACAGAGTTACACTTTTCTTTTCACTGATCGGTTTGCTAATTCTGTTTTCTTGAAATCTGCAATGGGATATTGCTTAACGTATTGAAGGTTACAGTGAAAAAGGAAATATCCTCAGATAAAAAGTAGAAAGAAGCTTTCTAGGAAACTGTTTCATGATGTGTGAATTTAACTCACTGAGTTACACTTGTATTTCATGGAGCCGTGTACTAGTCTGGTTTTTGTGGAATCTGAGAACTGATGTTTCAGATCGTTTTGAAGTGATACGAAAAAATGAATCATCCTCAGATAAAAATGAGAAAGAAGTTTTCTGAGAAATTTCTTTTGCTCTGGGAATTCACCGCACAGAGTTCTACTTTTCTCTTCATGCAGCTGTTTGCTAATACTGTTCTTGTGGAATCTGCAAAGTGATATTTGAGAGTGCATTGAGGGCTATGGTGGAAAAGGAAATGTCCTCAGATAATAACAGGAAAGAATTGTTCTGAGAAACTGCTTTGTCACGTGTGAATGCAACTCACAGATTTACACTTTTCTTTTCTTAGATCAGTTTGCTAACTCTGTTTTCTTGAAATCTGCAATGGGATATCACTTAGCGCAATGAAGCTTATGGTGACAAAGGGATTATCCTCACATTAAAAGCAGAAAAAAGCTTTCTGAGAAACTGCTTTGTGATGTGTGAATTCAACTCACTGAGTTACACCTGTATTTCATGGAGCCGTTTGCGAGCCCTGTTTTTGTGGAATCTGAGAACTGATATATCAGATTGCTTTGAAGATGATATGGAAAAAGGAAATATCCTGAGATAAAAACGATAAAGAAATTTTCTGAGAAGTTCCTTTATGTTCTGTGAATTCATCACACAGAGTTCCACATTTCTGTTCATGAGGCTATTTGCTAATACTGCTCTTGTGGAATCTGCAAAGGATATTTGGGTGTGCTTTGAGTTCTACGGTGGAAAAGGAAATATAATCAGACAAAAACGAGAAAGAAGCTTTCTGAGAAACTTCTTTGTGATCTGTCAATTCATCTCACAGAGTTCCACCTATCTGTTCATGAATCCGTTTGCTAACGGTGTTCTCGTGCAATCCACAAAGTGATATTTGGGAGCATATTGAGGGCTATGGTGGAAAAGGAAATATAATCAGATAAAAACGAGAAAGAACATTTCTGAGAAACTTCTTTGTGATCTGTGAATTCATCTCACAGAGTTCCACCTTTTTGTTAATGAAGCAGTTTGCTAACACTGTTCTCGTAGAACATGCAAGGTGATATTTGGGAGTGCATTGAGGGCTTTGGTGTAAAAGGAAATATAATCAGATAAAAACGAGAAAAAGTTTTCTGAGAAACTTTTTTGTGATCTGTGAATTCATCTCCCTGAGTTCTACGTTTCTATTCATCAAGCCGTTTGCTAACGCTGTTCTTGTGGAGACTACAAAGTGATATTTGGGAGCGTGTTAGATGAAAAGTGGAAAGAAGTTTTCTAAGAAACTGCTTTGTGATGTGTGGATTCAACTCACTGAGTTACAGCTGCATTTCCTGAAGCCGTTTGCTAGATTTGTTTTTCTGGAATCTGAGAACTGATATTTCGAAACGCTTTGAAAACTGTACGGTGAAAGGAAATATCCTCAGATAAAAGCGAAAAAGAAGTTTCTGAGCAATTTCTTTCTGATCTGTAAAATCTACTCACAGAGTTTCACCTTTCTGTTCATGAAGCTGTTTGCTCACAATTTTCTCGTGGAATCTGCAAAGTGATATTTGGAGTACTTTGAGAGCTATATGAAAAAGGAAATATCCTCAGAAAAAAACTAGAAAGAAGCATTCTGAGAAACTGCATTGTGACGTGTGAATGCAACTCACAGAGTTACACTTTTCTTTTCATTGATCAGTTTGCTGTCACTTTTTTCTTGAAATTTGCAATGGGATATTTCTTTGCAAAATGAAGTTTACAGTTACAAAATAAATATCCTCCAGTAAAAAGTAGAAACAAACTTTCTGAGAAACTGCTTTGTGACGTGTGAATTCAACTCATTGAGTTACACCTGTATTTCGTGGAGTCGTTTAGTATCTCTATTTTTATGGAGTCTGAAAACTGATATTTCGGATCGCTATGAAAACTATACAGCAAAAGAAAATATCCTCAGATAAAAATGAGAAAGATGTTTTCTGAGAAATTTCTTTCTATGCTGTGAATTCATCAAACAGAGTTTCACTTTTCTGTTCTTGAAGCTGTATGCTACCCCTGTTCTCGTGGAATCTGCAAAGTGATACAGGGGAGCGCTTTGAGGTCTATTGTGGAAATGGAAATATAATGAGATAAAAAGTAGAAAGAAGCTTTCTGAGAAACTGCTTTGTGATGTGTGGATTCAACTCACTGAGTTACAGCTGTATTTCATGGAGCTGTTTGCTAGTCCTGTTTCTGTGGAATCTGAGAACTGATATTTCGGATCGCTGTGAAGAGTATAAAGCCAAAGGAAATATCCCAGATAAAAACGAGAAAGAAGTTTTCTGAGAAATGACTTTCTGATGTCTGAATTCATCTCACAGAGTTCCACCTTTCTGTTCATGTAGCTGTTTGCTAACACTCTTCTTGTGGAATCTGCAAAGTGATATTTAGGAGTGCATTGAGGGCTACAGTGAAAAAGGAAATATCTTCATATAAAAACTGAAAAGAAACGTTCTGAGAAACTGCATTGTGACATGTGAATGCAACTCACGGAGTTACACATTTCTGTTCATTGATCAGTTTGCTAACACAGTTTTCTTCGAATCTACAATGGGATAGTTCTTTGCCCAATGAAGCTTACATTGACAAAGGAAATATCTTCAGATAAAAAGTAGAAAGAAGCTTTCTGAGAAACTGCTTTGTGATGTGCGGATTCAACTCACTGAGTTACACCTGTATTTCATGGAGCTGTCTGCTAGTCCTGGTTTTGTGGAATCTAAGAATTGATATTTTGGATCCCTTTGAATGCTGTACGGCCAAAGGAAATATCATCAGATAAAAATGAGAGAAGTTTTCTGGAAATTTCTTTCTGATCTGTGAATTCATCTCACAGAGTTCCACCTTTCTGTTCATGAAGCTGTTTGCTAACACTCTTCTCGTGGAATCTGCAAAGTGATTATTGGGAGCTCATTGAAGGCTACGGTGGAAAAGGAAATATAATCGGATGAAAACAAGAAAGAAATTTTCTGAGAAACTTCTTTGTGATCTGTGAATTCATCTCGCAGTTCCACCTTTGTGTTCATGAAGCCGTTTGTTAACATGGTTCTTGTGGAAACTGCAAAGGGATATTTGGGAGGGCATTGAGGGCTATGATGGAAAACGAAATATAATCAGATAAAAAAGAGAAGGAAGCTTTCTAAGAAACTTTTCTGAAATCTGTGAATTCATCTCACAGAGTTCCACCTTGGTGTTCATGAAGCCATTTGCTACACTAACACTTTTCTCGTGGAAATTACAAAGTGATATTTGGGAGCGCATGAGGGCTATGGTTAAAAAAAGAAATATTCTCAGAAAATAATGAGAAAGAAATTTTCTGAGAAATTTTCTTTGTGATCTGTGAATTCATCTCACTGTGTTCCACATTTCTGTTCATGAGCCGTTTGCTAACACTGTTCTCGTGGAATCTGCAAAGTGATATATGGGAGTGTATTAAGGACCACATTGGAAAGGAAAATATCTTCAGATAAAACGAGAGAGAAGGTGTCTGAGAAACTACTTTGTGATCTATGAATTCATCTCACAGAGTTCCACCTTTCTGTTCATGAACCCGTTTGTTAACACTGTTCTCGTGGAAACTGTAAAGTGATATTTGGGAGTGCATTGAGGGCTATGGTGAAAAAGGAAACATCCTCAGATAAAAACTGGAAAGAAGCGTTCTGAGGAACTGCTTTTTGACATGTGAATGCTACTCACAGTATTACACTTTTGTTTTCTTTGATCAGCTTGCTAACTCTGTTTTCTTGAAATCTGTAATGGGATATTTCTTAGGGCAATGAAGCTTATGGTGACAAAGGAGATATCCTGAGATAAAATGTAGAAAGAAGCTCTCTGAGAAACTGCTTTGTGATGTGTGAATTCAACTGACTGCATTACATGGGAATTTCATGGGGTGGTTTGCTAGCTCCATTTTTGTGGAATCTGAGAACTGATATTCCGTATCGCTTTGAAGACGATATGGAAAAACGAATTATCCTCAGATAAAAATAAGAAAAAAGTTTTTGGAGAAATTTCTAACTGTTCTGTGAATTCTTCTCACAGAGTTAAACATTTCTGTTCATGAAGCTATTTGCTAATACTGTTCTTGAGGAATCTGCAAAGTGATATTTGGGAACTCTTTGGGAGCTATGGTGGAAAAGGAAATACAATCAGATAAAAATGAGAAAGAAGCTTTCTGAGAAACTTCTTTTTGATCTGTGAATTCACCTCACAGAGTTCCACCATTCTGTTCATGAAGCCGTTTACAAACACTGTTCTCATGCAATCTGCAAAGTGATATTTGGGAGCTCTTTGAGGTCTATGGTGAAAACGGATATATCCACAGATAAAATAGAGAAAGAAGCTCTCTGAGAAACTTCTTTGTGATTTGTGAATTCATCTCACAGAGTTCCACCTTTCTCTTCATGAAGCCAGTTGCTAACACTGTTCTCGTGGAATCTGCAGAGTGATATATGGGAGTGCATTGAGGGTAACAGTGGAAAAAAAATCCTCAGATAAAAACGAGAAAGAAGCTTTCTGAGAAACTTCTTTGTGATCTGTGAATTCATCCCACAGAGTTCCACCTTTCTGTTCATGAAGCCGTTTACTAACACTGTTCTCATGGAAACTGTAAAGTGATATTTGGGAGCACATTGAGGGCTACAGTAAAAAAAGAAACATCCTAAGAAAAAAACGAGAAAGAAGCTTTCTGAAAAATGTCTTTGTAATCTGTAAATTCATCTCACAGTGTTCCACCTTTCTGTTCATGAGGAATCTGCAAAGTGTTATATGGGAGTGAATTGAGGGCTATGTTGGAAAGGAAAACATCTTCAGATAAAAGAAGAGAGAAGGCTTCTGAAAAACTTATTTGTGATCTGTGAATTCATCTCACAGATTCACACCTTTCTGTTCATGAAGATTTTTGATAACACTGTTCTCATGGAATTCGCAATGTGATATTTGGGAGTGCATTGAGGGCTACAGTGAGAAAGGAAATATCCTCAGATAAAAATTGGAAGGAAGCATTCTGAGAAGCTGCTTTGTGACGTGTGAATGCAGCTCACAGAGTTACAGTTTTCTTTTCATTGATCAGTTTGCCAATTCCGTTTTCATGAAATCTGAAATGGGATATTTATTAGCTCAATGTAGCTTACGGTGACAAAGGAACTATCCACAGATGAAAAGCAGAAAGAAGCTTTCCAAGAAACTGTTTTGTGATGTGTGAATTCAACTCACTGAGTTACAACTGTATTTCGTGGAGCCGTTTGCTACCTTGTTTTTGTGGAATCTGAGAACTGATATTTCGAATTTCTTTGAAGACAATACGGAAGAAGGAAGTTTTCTCAGATAAAAATGACAAAATTTTTCAGAGACATTTCTATCTGTTCTGTGAATTCATCTCAAAGAGTTTCACCTTTCTGTTCATGAAGCCGTTTACTAGCACTGTTTTTGTAGAAACTGCGAAGTGATATTTGGGAGTGCATTGAGGGCTATGGTGAAAAAGGAAATATCCTCAGATAAAAACTGGAAAGAAGCTTTCTGAGAAACTACTTTGTGATGTGACAATGCAACTCACAGAGTTATGCTTTTATTTCCATTGATCAGTTTGTTCACTCTGCTTTCTTGAAAACTGCAATGGGATATTTCATTGGCCAATGAAGCTTATGGTGACAAAGGAAATATCTTCAGATAAAACCTAGAAAGAAGTTTTCTAAGAAAGTGCTTTGTGATGTGTGAATTCAACTCACTGAGTTACAGCTGTGTTTCATGGAGCTGTTTCCTAGTCCTGTTTTTGTGTAATCTAAGAACTGATTTTTTGGATCGCTTTGAATACTATACTGCCAAAGGAAATATCCTCAGATAAAAATGAGAATGAAGTTTTCTGAGAAATTTCTTTGTGATGTGTGAATTCATCTCACAGAGTTCCACCGTTCTGTTCATGAAGCTGTTTGCTAACATTGTTCTCTTGGAATCTGCAAAGTGATATTTGGGAGCACACTGAGGGCTATGGTGAAAAAGGAACTATAATCAGATAAAAATGAGAAAAAAGTTTTCTGAGAAATTTCTTTGTGATCTGCAAAGTGATATTTGGGAGCACATTTGGGCTATGGTGATAAAGGAAATATCCACACATAAAACCTGGAAAGAAGTGCTCTGAGAAACGACTTTGTGATGTGTAAATGCAACTCACAGAGTTACACATTTCTTTTCATTGATCAGTTTGCTAACTCTGTTTTCTTGAAATCTGCAATGGGATATTTCTTAACAAATTGAAGCTTATGACGACAAAGAAAATATCCTCAGATAAAAAGTAGAAAGAAGCTTTCTGAGAAACTGCTTTATGGTGTCTAAATACCATTCACTGAGTGAAACCTCTATTTCTTGGAGCCTTTTGCTAACCCTTTTTTGTGGAATCTGAGAACTGCTATTTTGGAATGCTTTGAAGACAATACAGAAAGAGGAAATATCCTCAGATGAAAAGGAGAAGGATTTTTCTGAGAAATTCTATCTGTTCTGTAATTCATCTCACAGAGTTCCACCTTTCTGTGTCATGGAGCTGCTTGATAACACTGTGCTCGTAGAATCTGCAAAGTGATATTTGGGAGCAGATTGAGGGTTATGCTGAAAAAGAAATATCCTCAGACAAAAACTGAAAAGAAGCATTCTGAGAAACTGCTTTCTGACATGTGAATGCAACTCACAGAGTTACACTTTTCTTTTCACTGATCAGTTTGCCAAATCTGTTTTCTTAAAATCTGAAGTTGGATATTTCTTAGCGCAGTGAAGCTTACTGTGACAGAGGAAATATCCTCAGATAAAAACTAGAAAGAAACTTTCTGAGAAACTGCTTTGTAATATCGAAATAGGATTCACTGAGTTAAACCTGTATTTCATGGAGCCGTTTGCTAGTCCTGTTTTTGTGGAATCTGAGTACTGATATTTTGGATCACTTTGAAGACTATACAGCCAAAGGAATTATCCTCAGATAAAAACGAGAAAGAAGTTTTCTGAGAAATTTCTTTCTGATCTGTAATTCATCTGAAAGAGATCCACCTTACTGTTCATGGAGCTGCTTGCTAACACTGTTCTTGTGGAATCTGCAAAGTGATATTTGGGGGCACATGGAGGGCTATTGTGGAAAAGAAAATATAATCAGATAAAAACAAGAAAGAAGTCTTCTGGGAAACTTCTTTGTGATCTGTGAACTCATCTCACAGAGTTCCACCTTTCTGTTCATGAAGCCGTTTGCTAATACTGTTCTTCTGGAATTTGCAAACTAATATTTGGGAGCACTTTGAGGGCTATGGTGAAAAAGGAAGTATCCTCAGATAAAAACTGGAAAGAAGCTTTCTGAGAAACTGCTTTGTGATGGGTGATTTCAACTCACTGAGTTACACCTGTATTTCTTGGAGCCGTTTGCTAGCCCTGTTTTTGTGGAATCTGAGAACTGATGTTTCAGATCACTTTGAAAACTAGATGGCCAAAGGAAATATCTTCAGATAAAAAGTAGAAATAAGCTTTTTGAGAAACTGCTTTGTGATGTGTGAATTCAACACACTGAGTTACAGTTGCATTTCGTGGAGTTGTTTGCTTGTCCTGTTTTTGTGGAAACTAAGACCTGGTATTTGGATCGCTTTGAATACTATATGGTCAAAGGAAATATCCTCAGATAAAAACGAGAAAGAAACTTTCTGAGAAACTCCTTTGTGATCTGTGAATTCATCTTACAAAATTCCACCAAATTGTTCATGAATCCGTTTGCTAACACTGTTTTCATGGAATCTGCAAAGTGATATTTGGAAGCGCTTTGAGGGCTACAAAGGTAAAGGAAATATAATCAGATAAAAATGAGAAAGAAGCTTTCTGACAAACTTCTTTGCCATCTGTCAATTCATCTCACAGGGTTCCACCTTTCTGTTCATGAAGCCGTTTGCTAACACTGTTCTCATGGAATCTGCAAAGTGATATTTGGTATGCATTGAGGGTTATAGTGGAAAATAAATTACCCTCAGATAAAAACGAGAAAGAAGCCTCCTGATAAACTTCTTTGTGATCTGTAATTCATCTCACAGAGTTCCACCTTTCTGTTGAAGGAGCTGTTTCATAACACTATGCTCGTAGAATCTGATAAGTGATATTTGGGAGCGCATTGAGGGTTATGCTGAAAAAGAAATATGCTCAGATAAAATCTGAAAAGAAGCGTTCTGAGAAACTGTTTTGTGATGTGATAATTCAACTCAGTGAATTATATCTGAATTTCGTGGAGCCGTGTACTACCCCTGTTTTTGTGGATTCTGAGAACCTATATTTCAGATCGCTTTGAAGACTATACGGCCAAAGGAATTATAAACAGATAAAAACGAGAAAGAAGCTTTCTGAGAAACTTCTTTGTGATCTGAGAATTCATCTGACAGAGTTCCACCT
Organism: Chlorocebus sabaeus; assembly: GCF_047675955.1. Taxonomy (NCBI): domain Eukaryota; kingdom Metazoa; phylum Chordata; class Mammalia; order Primates; family Cercopithecidae; genus Chlorocebus; species Chlorocebus sabaeus. The sequence continues at coordinate 58,733,874 of NC_132929.1, read as the reverse complement.
TTCTGTTTATGAAGTTGTTTGCTAATACTGTTCTCGTGGAATATGCAAAGTGATATTTGGGAGCACATTGAGGGCTATGGTGGAAAGGGAAATATAGTCAGATAAAAACGATAAAGAAGCTTTCTGAGAAACTTCTTTGTGTTCTGTGAATTCATCTCACAGAGTTCCACCTTTCTATTCATGAAACCATTTACTAAAACTGTTCTTGTGGAAACTGCAAAGTGATATTTGGGAGCGCTTTGAGGGCTATGGTGAAAAAGGAAATATCCTCAGATAAAAACTGGAAAGAAGCTTTCTGTGAAACTGCTTTGTGAAGTGTGAATGCAGCTCACAGAGTTACACTTTTATTTCCATTGATCAATTTGCTCACTCTGCTTTCTTGAAATGTGCAATGGGAAATTTCTTAGTGCAATGAAGCTTATGGTGACAAAGGAAATATCATCAAACAAATAGTAGAAAGAAGCTTTTTGAGAAACTGCTTTGTGATGTGTGAATTCAACTCACAGAGTTACAGCTGTATTTTGTGGAGCCGTTTGCTAGTCCTGTTTTTGTAGTATCTGAGAACTGATATTTTGGATCGCTTTGAAGACCCTACGGCCAAAGGAAATATCCTCCAATAAAAACGAGAAAGAAGATTTCTGAGAAATTTCTTTCTGATCTGTGAATTCATCTCTCAGAGTTCCACCTTTCTGTTCATGAAGCTGTTTGCTAACGCTCTTTTTGTGAAATCTGCAAGGTGATATTTTGGAGCCCATTGAGGACTACAGTGAAAAAGGAGATATCTTGAGATAAAAACTGAAAAGAAGCGTTTTGAGAACCTGCATTGTGACGTGTGAATGCAACAGACAGAGTTACACATTTGTTTGCATTGATCAGTTTGCTAACTCTGTTATCTTGAAATCTGCAATGGGATATTTTATTGCCCAATGAAGCTTACAGTGACAAAGGAAATATTTTCAGATAAAAAGTAGAAAGAAGCTTTCTGAGAAACTTCTTTGTGATGTGTGAATTCAACTCACTGAGTTACAGCTGTGTTTCGTGGAGCTGTTTAGCAGTCCTGCTTTTGTGGAATCTAAGACCTGATATAATGGATCGCATTGAATACTACACAGCCAAAGGAAATATCCTCAGACAAAAATGAGAATGATGTTTTCTGAGAAATTTCTTTCTGTTCTGTGAGTTCATCTCACAAAGTTCCACCTTTCTATTCATGAAGCTGTTTGCTAACACTGTTCTCCTGGAATCTGCTAAGTGATGTTTGGGAGTGCACTGAGGGCTATATTGAAAGTGGAACTATAATCAGATAAAAATGAGAAAGAAGTTTTCTCAGAAATTTTTTGTGATCTGTGAATTCACCTCAGAGAGTTCAACCTTTTTGGTCATGGAGCCTTATACTAATAATGTTCTCTTGGAAACTGCAAAGTGATATTTGGGAGTGCATTATGGCTATGGTGAAAGAGGAAATGTCCACAGATAAAACCCAGAAAAAAGCCCTCTGAGAAACGGCTTTGTGATGTGTAAATGCAACTCATAGAGTTACACATTTCTTTTCATTGATCAGTTTGTTAACTCTGTTTTCTTGAAATCTGCAACGGGATATTTCTTAACGCAATGAAGCTTATGGTGACAAAGGAAATATCCTCAGATAAAAAGTAGAAAGAAGCTTTCTGAGATACTGCTTTGTGATGTCTAAATACCATTCACTGAATTAAAGCTCTATTTCTTGGATCCTTTTGATAGCCCTGGTTTTGTGGAATCTGAGAACTGCTATTTCAGAATGCTCTGAAGATGATACAGAAAGAGGAAATATCCTCAGATGAATAAGAGAAGGAATTTTCTGAGAAATTCTATCTGATCTGTAATTCGTCTCACAGAGTTCCATCTTTCTGTTCATGGAGCTGTTTGATAACACTGTGCTCGTAGAAACTGCAAAGTGATATTTGCGAGCACATTGAGGGTTATGCTAAAAAAGAAATATCCTCAGATAAAAACTGAAAAGAAGGATTATGAGAAACTGCTTTGTGATGTGTGAATGCAACTCACAGAGTTACACTGTTCTTTTCATTGGTCAGTTTGCTAAATCTGCTTACTTAAAATCTGAAGTTGGATATTTCTTAGCGCAATGAAGCTTACTGTGACAGAGGAAATATCCTCAGATAAAAACTAGAAAGAAACTTTCTGAGAAACTGCTTTGTAATGTTGAAATACAATTCACTGGATTAAACCTGTATTTCGTGGAGCTGTTTGCTAGCCCTGTTTTTGTGGAATCTGAGTACTGATATTTCGGATCGCTATGAAGACTATACGGCCAAAGGAATCATCCTCAGATAAAAATGAGAAAGAAGTTTTCTGAGAAACTTCTTTGTGATCTGTTAATTCATTTCACAGAGTTCCACCTTGTCTTCATGAAGCCATTTGCTAATACTGTTTTCATGGAAACTGTTAAGTGATATTTGGGAGCCTATTGAGGGCTATGGTGAAAAAGGAAATATCCAGATAAAAACTGGAAGGAAGCATTCTGAGAAACTGCTTTGTGACGTGTGAATTCAACTCACTGAGCTACAACTTTTTGTCATGGAGCCCTTTGCTAGCACTGTTTTTGTGGAGTCTGCGAACTAATATTTCAGATCGCTTTGAAGACTATACGGCCAAAGGAAGCAACCTCAGAGAACAACGAGAAAGAAGCTTTCTGATAAAATTCTTTGTGATCTGTGAATTCATCTCACAGAGTTCCAATTTTCCGTTCATGAAGCCATTTGCTAATGCTGTTCTCGTGGAATCTGCAAATGGATATTTGGGTGCGCATTGAGGGCTATTGTGGAAAAGAAAGTATCCTCAGATAAAAACTAGAAAGAAGCATTCTGAGAAACTTTTTGTGATCTGTGAATTCATCTCACAGAGTTCCACCTTTCTGTACATGAAGCCTTTTGCTAACACTCTTCTTGTGGAATCTGCAAAGTGATATTTGGGAGAGCATTGAGGGCTATGGTAAAAAAGGAAATATCCTCAGATAAAAACTGGAAGGAAGCGTTCTGAGAAACTGCTTTGTGTCATTTGAATGCAACCCATACAGTTACACTTTTCTTTTCATTGATCAGTTTGTTAACTCTGTTTCCTTGAAATCTGCAATGGGATATTTCTTAGCACAATGAAGCTTATTGTGACAAAGGAAATATCCTCAGATAAAAAGTAGAAAGAATATTTCTGAGAAACTGCTTTGTGATGTGTGAATTCAACTCACTGAATTACACCTGTATTTCATTTAATTGTTTCCTAGCACTGTTTTTGTGGAATCTGAGAACTGATGTTTCGGATCATTTAGAAGACGATTCAGTAAAAGGAAAAATCTTCAGATAAAAAGGAGAAAGAAGTTTTCTGGGAAATTTCTTTCTGTTCTGTGAATTCATCTCACAGAGTTCCAACTTTCTTTTCAAGAACCTGTTTGCTAATACTGTGTTCGTGGAATCTGCAAAGTGATATTTAGAGCGCTTTGAGGTCTAAGGTGGAAAAGGAAATATAATCAGATAAAAACAAGAAAGAAGGTTTTTGAGAAACTGCTTTGTGACGTGTGAATTCATCTCACAGAATTCCACATATTTCTTTATGAATCCCTTTTCTAACACTCTTTTCGTGGAATCTGCAAAGTGGTATTTCGGAGCGGATTGAAGGCTATGGTGGATAAGGAAATATAATCAGATGAAAACGAGAAAGAAACTTTCTGAGAAACTTATTTCTGATCTGTCAATTCATTTCACCGAGTTCCACCTTTCTGTTCATGAAGCCGTTTGTGAAAACTCTTCTCCTGAAATTGGCAAAGTGATGTTTGGGAGCGCATTGAGGGATATGGTGGGAAAGGAAATGTAATTAGATAAAAATGAGAAACAAATTTTCTGAAACATTTCTTTGTGATCTGTTAATTCACCTCACAGAGTTCCACCTTTCCCTTTAAGAAGCCGTTTGTTAACATTGTTCTCGTGGAAACTGCAAAGTGATATTTGGGAGCGCAGTAGGGCTATGGTGAAAAAGGAAATATCCTCAGTTAAAAACTGGAATGAAGCGTTCTGAGAAACTGTTTTGTAATGCAACTCACAGAGTTATACTTTTCCTTTCATTGATCAGTTTGCTAACTCAGTGTTCTTGAAATCTGCAATGGGATATTTCTTAGCGCAAAGAAGCTTATGGTGACAAAGGAAATATTCTCAGGAAAAAAGTACAAAATAGCTTTCTGGGAAACAGATTTGTGAAGTGTGAATTCAATTCACTGTGCTACCCCTGTATTTCATGTATCTGTTTGCTAGCCCCGTTTTTGTGGAATCTGAGAACTGATATTTCAGATCGCTTTGAAGATGATACGGTCGGAATATCCTCAGATAAAAACGAGAAGGAAATTTTCTAAGAAATTTCATTCTGTTCTGTGAATTCATGTCACAGAGTTGCACCTTTCTGTTCATGAAGCTCTTTGCTAATGCTGTTTTCGTGGCATCTGCAAAGACATATTTCAGAGCACATTGAGAGCTATGCTGTAAAAGGAAATATCAAATGATAAAAATCAGAAAGAAGCTTTCTGATAAATTTCTTTCTGTTCTGTGAATTCATTTCACAGAGTTCCACCTACCTGTTCACGAAGCTGTTTGCTAATACTGTTACCATGGAACCTTTTAAGTGATATTTTGAAGTGCATTGAGGGCTACGGTGGCAAAGGAAATATAATCAGATAAAAACGAGAAAGAAACTTTCTGAGAAACTTCTCTGTGATGTGAATTTATCTCACAGAGTTCCACCTTTCTGTTCATGAAGCCGTTTGCTAACACTGTTCTCCTGGAAACTGCAAAGTGATATTTGGGAGCACTTTGCAGGCTATGGTGAAAAAGGAAATATCCTCAGATAAAAACTGGAAAGAACCGTTCTGAGAACTGCTTTGTGATGTGTGAATGCAACTCACAGAGTTACAGTTTTCTTTTCATTGATCAGTTTGCTAACTCTGTTTTCTTGAAATGTGCAATGGGATGTTTCTTAGAGTAATGAAGTTTATGGTGACAAAGGAAATATCCTCAGATAAAAGTAGAAAGAATGGTTCTGAGAAATTGCTTTGTGATGTGTGAATTCAACTCAAAATATCCTCAGATAAAAAAGAGAAGGAAGTTTTCTGAGAAATTTCTTTCTGTTCTGTGATTTCATTTCACAGAGTTCCACCTTTCTGTTCAGGAAGCTGTTTGATAATATTGTTTTCATGGAATCTACAAAGTGATATTTGGGAGCACATTGAGGGCTAAGGTAGAAAAGGAAATATAATCAGATAAAAACAAGAAAGAAGCTTTCTGAGAAACTGCTTTGTGATAGGTGAATTAAACTCACTAAGTTACACCTGTATTTCATGGAACCATTTGTTAGCCCTTTTTTTGTGGAATCTGGGAACTGATATTTTGGATCGATTTGAAGACTGTATGGCAAAAGTTAATATCCTCAGATGGAAATGAGAAAAAAGCTTTATGAGAAACTTCTTTGTCATCTGTGAATTGATCTCTCAGAATTCTACCTATCTGTTCATGAATCCGTTTGCTAACACTGTTTTCATGGAATCTGCAAAGGGATATTTGGGAGCACACTGAGGGCTCTGGTGAAAAAGGAAATATCCTCTGATAAAAACTGGAAAGAAAAGATCTGAGAAGCTTCTTTGTGAAGTGTGAATGCAACTCAAATAGTTACACATTTCTTTCCATTGATCAGTTTGCTAACTGTGATTTCCTGATATCTGCAATGGGATATTTCTTAGCACAATGAACCTTACGGTGACAATGGAAATATTCTCAGGAAAAAAGTAGAAAGAAGTTTTCTGAGAAACTGCTTTGTGATGTGTGAATTCAACTCACTGAGTTACACCTGTATTTCATGGAGCCGTTTGCTAGCCCTGTTTTTGTGGAATCTGAGAACTGACATTTCGGATTGCTTTGAAGACAATACAGCCTAAGAGAATATCCTCAGATATAAACGAGAAGGAAGTTTTCTGAGAAATTTGTTTCTGTTCTGTGAATTCATTTCACAGAGTTCCACCTTTCCCTTCAGGAAGCTGTTTGCTAATAGTGTTTTCGTGGCATCTGCAAAGAGATATTTGTGAGTGCACTGAGAGCTATGGTGGAAAAGGAAATATAATCAGATAAAAACGAGAAAGCAGCTTTCTGAGAAACTTCTTTGTGATCTGTTAATTCATCACACAGAATTCCACCTTTCTATTCATGAAGCTGTTTGCTAATATGGTTCTCGTGTAATCTGCAAAGTGATATTTGGGAGAGCACTGAGGGCTATGTGGAAAAGGAAGTATAATCGGATAAAAATGAGAAAGAAGCTTTCTGAGAAACTTCTTTGTGATCTGTGAATTCATTTGACAGAGTTCCAACTTTGTGTTCATGAAGCCGTTTGCTAACACTGTTCTCATGGAATCTGCAAATTGATATATGGGTGGGCATTGAGGGCTATGGTGGAAAAGAAAATATGTTCAGATAAAAACTAGTAAGAAGCTTTCTGAGAAACTTCTTTGTGATCTGTGAATTCATCTCACAGGATTCCACCTTTCTGTTCAAGAAGCCATTTGCTAACACTGTTCTCATGGAAACTGCAAAGTGATATTTGGGAGCGCTTTGTGGATTATGGTGGAAAAGGAAATGTAATCAGACAAAAACGAGAAAGAAGGTTTCCGAGAAACTTCTTTTTGATCTGTGAATTCGTCTCACAGAGTTCCACTTTTCTGTTCATGAAGCCATTTGCTAACCCTGTTTCCGTGGAAACTGTAAAGTGATATTTGAGAGGCCATTGAGTGCTATGGTGAAAAAGGAAATATTCTCAGATAAAAATGAAAGAAGCTTACTTAGAAAATGCTTTGTGACGTGTGAATGCAACTCACAGAGTTACATTTTTCTTTTCATTGATCAGTTTGCTAACTCTGTTTTCTTGAAATCTGCAATGAGATATTTCTTAGTGCAATGAAGCTTACAGTGAGCAAGGAAATATCCTCAGATAAAAAGGAGAAAGAAGCTTTCTGAGAAACTTCGTGTTCTGTGAATTCAATTGACTGAGTTACAACTGTATTTCATGCAGCCGTTTGGTAGCCTTGTTTTTGTGGAATCCGAGAAATGATATTTCAAATCACTTTGAAGACAATTTGGAAAGCGGAAATATCCTCAAGTATGAACGCGAAAGAAGTTTTCTGAGAAATTCCTTTCTGTTCTGTGAATTCATCTCACAGAGTTCCACCTTTCTGTTAATGAAACTGTTTGCTATTACTGTACTCGTGGAATCTGCAAAGTGATATTTTGAAGTGCATTGAGGGCTATGGTGGAAAAGGAAATATAATCAGCTTAAAACAAGATAGAAGCTTTCTTAGAAACTTCTTCATGATCTGCGAATTCATCACAGAGTTCCACCTTTCTGTTAATGAAGGCATTTGCTAACACTGTTCTCGTGGAATCTGAAAAGTGATATTTGTGAGTGCATTGGGGGCTATGGTGACAAACGAAATATCCACAGATAAAAACTGGAAAGAAGCGTTCTGAGAAACTGCTTTGTGATATATGAATGCAACTCATAGAGTTACACTTTTCTTTTCATTGATCAGTTTGCTACTTCTGTTTTCTTGAAATCTGCAATGGGATGTTTCTTAGTGCAATAAAGCTTATGGTGAAAAAGGAACTATTCTCAGATAAAAAGTAGAAAGAAGTTTTCTGAGAAACTGCTTTGTGATGTGTGAAATCAACTCACTGAGTTACACGTGTATTTCATGGGGCCGCATGCTAGCACTGTTTTTGTGCAATCTAAAAACTGACATTAAAAACTGCTTTGAAGACCACATGGATAAAGGAAATATCCTCAGACAAAAAAGAGAAAAAATTTTTCGGAGAACTTTCTGTCTGTTCTGTGAATTCATCTCACAGATTTCCACTTTCTGTTAATAAAGCTGTATGCTAATATTGTTCTCGTGGAATCTACATGGAGATATTTCAGAGCGCATTGAGGGCTATGGTGGAAAACGAAATATAATCAGATAAAAATGAGAAAGAAACTTTCTGAGAAACTTCTTTGTAATCTGTGAATTCATCTCAGAGAATTCCACTTTTCTGTTCATGCAGCCGTTTGCTAACACTGTTCTGGTGGAATCTGAAAAGTGATATTTTGGAGCACGTTGAGGGCTTTGGTGAAAAATGAAATATCCTCAGATAAAAACTAGAAAGAAGCCTTCGGAAAAACTGCTTTGTGACGAGTTAATGCAACTCACAGAGTTACACATTTCTTTTCATTGATTAGTTTGCTAACTCTGTTTTCTTCAAATCTGCAATGGGATATTTCTTAGTGCAATGAACCTTACAGTGACAAAGGAAAGATGCTCAGAAAAAAAGTAGAATGAAGATTTCTGAGAAACTGCTTTGTGATGTGTGAATTCAACTCACTAAGTTACACCTGTATTTCCTGGACCCGTCTGCCAGCCCTGTTTTTGTGGAATCTGAGAAGTGATATTTCGAATCGCTTTGAAGACTAAACGGAAAAAGGAAATATCCTCAGGTGAAAATGAGAAAGAGGTTTTCTGAGAAACTCCTTTGTGGTCTGTGAATTCATCTCACAGTATTCCACCTATCTGTTCATGAATCCGTTTGGTAACACTGTTTTCATTGAATCTGAAAAGTGATATTTGGGATCGCATTGAGGGCTATGGTGGAAAAGGAAATATAATCAGATAAAAACTAGAAAGAAGCTTTCTGAGTAACTTCTTTGTGATCTGTAAATTCATCTCACAGAGTACCACCTTTCATTTCATGATACTGTTCGCTATCACTGTACTCGTGGAATCTCCAAAGTGATATTTGGGAGCACACTGAGGGCTACAGTGAAAAAGGAAATAGCTTCAGATAAAAACTGAAAAGAAGCATTCTGAGAAACTGCATTGTGACGTGTGAATGCAACTAATAGAGTTACACAATTCTGTTCATTGATCAGTTTGCTAATACAGTTTTCTTCAAATCTACAATGGGATATTTCTTTGCCCAATGAAGCTTATGGTGACAAAGGAAATATCTTCAGATAAAAAGTAGAAAGAAGCTTTCTGAGAAACTGCTTTGTGATGTGTGAATTCAACTCACTGAGTTACAGCTGTATTTCATGGAGCTGTTTGCTAGTCCAGTTTTTGTGGAATCTGAGAACTGATATTTTGGATTGCTTTGAAGAGTATACAGCCAAAGGAAATATCCCCAGATAAAAACGAGAAAGAAGTTTTCTGAGAAATGTCTTTCTGATCTCTGAATCAATCTCACAGAGTTCCACCTTTCTGTTCATGTAGCTGTTTGCTAACATCTTCTCGTGGAATCTGCAAAGTGATATTTGGGAGCACATTGGGGCTCTGGTGAAAAAGGAAATATCCACAAATAAAAACTGGAAAGAAGCATTCTGAGAAACTGCATTCTGCCGTGTGAATGCAACTCACAGAGATACACTTTCCTATTCATTGGTTAGTTTAGCAGAACAGTTTCCTTGAATTCTGCAATCGGATACTTCTCAGTGCAATGAATCTTAGCATGACAAAGAAAATATCCTCTGAAAAAAACTAGAAAGAAGCTTTCTGAGAAACTACTTTGTGATGTGTGAATTCAACTCACTGAGTTACACCTGTATTTCTTGGAGCCGTTTGCTAGTCCTTTTTTGTGGAATCTGAGAACTGATATTTCGGATCGCTTTAAAGAGTATAAGGACAAAGGAAATATCCTCAGATAAAAATGTGAAAGAATCTTTCTGAGAAACTTCTTTGTGATATATGAATTCATCTTCCAGAGTTACAACTTAGTCTTCATGAGGCAGTTTGCTAACACTGTTCTCGTGGAATCTGCAAATTCATATTTGGGGGCGCTTTGAGGCCTATGGTGAAAAAGGAAGTATCCTCAGATAATAAATGGAAGGAAGCTTTCTGAGAACTTGCTTTCGGATTTGTGGATTCATCACACAGAGATTTTCCTTTGCCTTCTCTTAGCAGTTTGCTAACATGGTTTTCGTGGAATCTGTAAAGTGGTATTTGGGAGTGCATTGAGGCCTATGGTGAGAAAGGAAATATTCACAGATAAAAACTTAAAGAAGCGTTCTGAGAAACTGCATTGTGATGTCTCAATGCAACTCACAGAGATACACGTTCCTCTTCATTGATCAGTTTACTAACACAGTTTTCTTGAAATCTGCACTCAGATACTTCTTAGTGCATTGAAGCTAAGGGTGACATAGAAAATATCCTCAGACAAAAACTAGAAAGAAGCTTTCTGAGAATCTGCTTTGTGAAATGTGAATTCCACTCACTGAGTTACACCTGTATTTCATGGAGCCGTCAGCTAGCCCCTTTTTTTGTGGAATCTGAGAACTGATATTTCGGATCACTTTGAAGAATATAAGGACAAAGGAAATATCCTCAGATAAAAACGGGAAAGAAGCTTTTTGAGAAACTTCTGTGTGATATATGAATTCATCTCCCAGAGTTACAACTTAGTCTTCATGAGGCAGTTTGCTAACACTGTTCTCCTGGAACTGCAAATTGATATTTGGGAGCGCTTTGAGGCCTGTGGTGAAAAAGGAAGTATTCTCAGATAATAACTAGAAAGAAACATTCTGAGAACTTACTTTCTGACATGTGAATTCATCACACAGAAATTCACCTTTCCCTTCTTGTAGCAGTTGGCTAACACTGTTTTCGTGGAATCTGTAAAGTGATATTTGAGAGTGCATTGAGGCCTATGGTGAAAAAGGAAATATCCACAAATAAAAACTGGAAAGAAGCGTTCTGAGAAACTTCTCTGTGATATATGAATTCATCTCCCAGAGTTACAACTTAGTCTTCATGAAATAATTTGTTAACACTGTTCTCATGGAATCTGCCAAGTGATGTTTGGGAGCGCATTGGGGGCTCCGGTGAAAAAAGAAGTATCCACAAATAAAAACTGGAAAGAAGCGTTCTGAGAAACTGCATTGTGACGTGTGAATGCAGCTCACAGAGATACACTTTCCTATTCATTGATTAGTTTGCTAGAACAGTTTCCTTGAAATCTGCAATCGGATACTCCTTAGCTCAAAGAATCTTAGCGTGACAAAGGAAATATCATCAGAAAAAAACTAGAAAGAAGTTTTCTGAGAAACTACTTGGTGATGTGTGAATTCAACTCACTGAGGTACAACTGTATTTCTTGGAGCCGTTTGCTAGCCCTTTTTTTGTGGAATCTGAGAACTGATATTTCGGATCGCTTTGAAGAGTAGAAGTACAAAGGAAATATCCTCAGATAAAAACGGGCAAGAAGCTTTCTGAGAAACTTCTTTGTGATATATGAATTCATCTTCCAGAGTTACAACTTAGTCTTCATGAGGCAGTTTGCTAACACTGTTCTCCTGGATTCTGCAAATTGATATTTGGTAGCACTTTGAGGCCTATGGTAAAAAAGGAAGTATCCTCAGATAATAACTAGAAAGAACCTTTTGAGAAATTGCTTTTTGAAGTTTGAATTCATCACACAGAGGTTCACCTTTCCCTTCTTGTAGCAGTTTTCTAACACTCTTTTTGTGGAATCTGTAAATTGATATTTGGGAGTGCATTGAGGCCTATGGTGAAAAAGGAAATATCCACAGATAAAAACTGGAAAGAAGCTTTCTGAGAAACTACAATGTGATGTGTGAATGCAACTCAGAGAGATACACTTTTCTCTTCATTAATCCGTTTGCTAAAACAGTTTTCTTGAAACTTGCAGTCAGATGCTTCTTAGTGCAATGGGGCTTATGGTAACAAAGGAAATATCCTCAGATAAAAACGTGAAAGAAGTTTTCTGAGAGACTTCTTTGTGATATATGAATTCATCTCCCAGAGTTACAAAGTAGTCTTCATGAAGCAGTTTGCTAACACTCTTCTTGTGGAATCTGCAAAGTGATATTTGGGAGTGCATTGGGGGCTCTGGTGAAAAAGGAAATATTCACAGATAAAAACTGGAAAGAAGCTTTCTGAGATACTGCATTCTGACGTGTGAATGCAAGTCACAGGGATACACTTTCCTATTCATTCATCAGTTTGCTAGAACAGTTTCCTTGAAATCTGCAATCAGATACTTCTTAGTACAATGAATCTTAGCGTGACAAATGAATTATCCTCTAATAAAAACTAGAAAGAAGCTTTCTGAGAAACTACTTTGTGATGTGTGAATTCAACTCACTGAGTTACACCTGTATTTCTTGGAGCCGTTTGCTAGCCCTTTTTTTGTGGAATCTGAGAACTGATATTTCGGGTCGCTTTGAAGAGTATAAGGACAAAGGAAATATCCTCAGATAAAAACGTGCAAGAAGCTGTCTGAGAAACTTCTTTGTGATATATGAATTCATCTTCCAGAGTTAAAACTTAGTCTTCATGAAGAATTTTGCTAACACTGTTCTCCTGGAATCTGCAAATTGATATTTGGGAGCGCTTTGAGGCCTATGGTGAAAAAGGAAGTATCCTCAGATAATAACTAGAAAGAAGCTCTCTGAGACTTGCTTTCGGATTTGTGAATTCATCACACAGAGATTCTCCTTTCTCTTCTCTTAGCAGTTGGCTAACACTGTTTTCGTGGAATCTGTAAAGTGATATTTGGGAGCGCATTGAGTCCTGTGACTGGAAAGGAAATACCCACAGACAAAAACTTCAAATAAGCGTTCTGAGAAACTGCATTGTGATGTGTGAATGCAACTCTCAGAGATACATGTTCCTCTTCATTGATCAGTTTGCTAACACAGTTTTCTTGAAGTCTGAAATCGGATACTTCTTAGCACAATGAAATTTTGGGTGACAAAGGAAATATCCTCAGAGAAAAACTAGAAAGAAGCTTTCTGAGAAACCACTTTGTGATGTGTGAATTCAACTCACTGAGTTACACCAGTATTTCGTGGAGTCTTTTGCTAGCCCTTTTTGTGTGCAAGCTGAGATCTGATATTTTGGATTTCTCTGAAGAATATAAGGACAAAGAAAATATCCTCAGATAAAAACGGGAAAGAAGCTTTCTGAGAAACTACTTTGTGATACATGAATTCATCTCCCAGAGTTACAACATAGTCTTCATGAGGCAGTTTGCTAACACTGTTCTCCTGGAATCTGCAAATTGGTATTTGGGAGCCCTATGAAGCCTATGGTGAAAATGGAAGTATCCTCAGATAATAACTAGAAAGAAACTTTCCGAGAACTTGCTTTCTGATGTGGGTATTCATCACACAGAGATTCATCTTTCCCTTCTTGTAGCAGTTTGCTAACACTCTTTTCGTGGAATCTGTAAATTGATATTTGGGAGCGCATTGAGGCCTATCATGAAAAAGGAAATATCCACAGATAAGAACTGGAAGGAAGCGTTCTGAGAAACTACATTGTGATGTGTTAATGCGACTCACAGAGGTACACTTTTCTCTTCATTAATCCGTTTTCTAACACAGTTTTCTTGAAATTTGCAGTCAGATAGTTCTTAGTGCAATGAAGTTTATGGTGACAAAGGAAATGTCCCAAGAGAAAAATTAGAAAGAAGCTTTCTGAGAGGCTACTTTGTGATGTGTGAATTCAACTCACGGAGATACACGTTTCTTTTCATTGATCGGTTGCTAAAACAGTTTTCTTGAAATCTACAATCGGATACTTCTTAGAGCAATGAAACTTAGGGTGACAAAGAAAATATCCTCAGAGAAAAACTAGATAGAAGCTTTCTGAGAAACTGCTTTGTGATGTGTGAATTCAACTCACTGAGTTACCCCTGTATTTGGTGGAGCCCTTTTTTCGTGGAATCTGAGAACTGATATTTCTGATCTCTTTGAAGAATATAAGGACAAAGGAAATATCATCTGATAATAAGGTGAAAGAAACTTCCTGGAAACTGCTTTATGATGTGTGAATTCAACTCACTGAGTTACCCCTGTATTTCATGGAGTCCTTTGCTAGCCCAGTTTTTGTGGAATCTGAGAACTGATATTTCGGATTGCTTTGAAGAGTATAAGGACAAAGGAACTATCCTCAGATAAAAACGTGAAGGAAGCTTTCTGAGAAACTTCTTTGTGATATATGAACTAATCTCCCAGAGTTACAACTTAGTCTACATGAGGCAGTTTCCTAACACTCTTCTTGTGGAATCTGCAAATTGATATTTGGGAGCACATTGAGGCCGATGGTGAAAAAGGAAGTATCCTCAGATAATAACTAGAAAGAAGCTTTCTGAGAACTTGCTTTCTGATGTGGGTATTCATCACACAGAGATTCACATTTTCCTTCTTGTAGTAGTTTGCTAACACTCTTTTCGTGGAATCTGTAAAGTGATATTTAGGAGTGCATTGAGGCCTATGGTGAAAAAGGAAATATCCACAGATAATAACTGGAAAGAAGCGTTCTGAGAAACTGCATTGTGATGTGTGAATGCAACTCACAGAGATACACTTTTGTCTTCATTGATCAGTTTGCTAACACAGTTTTCTTGAAATTTACAGGTGGATATTTCTTACCTCAATGAAACATATGGTGACAAAGGAAATGTCCCAAGATAACAAATAGAAAGAAGTTTTCTGAGAAACTACTTTGTGATGTGTGAATTCAACTCACTGAGGTACAACTGTATTTCGTGGAGCCGTTTGCTAGCCCTTTTTTTGTGGAATCTGAGAACTGATATTTCGGATCGCTTTGAAGAGTAGAAGTACAAAGGAAATATCCTCAGATAAAAACGGGCAAGAAGCTTTCTGAGAAACTTCTTTGTGATATATGAATTCATCTTCCAGAGTTACAACTTAGTCTTCATGAGGCAGTTTGCTAACACTGTTCTCCTGGATTCTGCAAATTGATATTTGGTAGCACTTTGAGGCCTATGGTAAAAAAGGAAGTATCCTCAGATAATAACTAGAAAGAACCTTTTGAGAAATTGCTTTTTGAAGTTTGAATTCATCACACAGAGGTTCACCTTTCCCTTCTTGTAGCAGTTTTCTAACACTCTTTTTGTGGAATCTGTAAATTGATATTTGGGAGTGCATTGAGGCCTATGGTGAAAAAGGAAATATCCACAGATAAAAACTGGAAAGAAGCTTTCTGAGAAACTACAATGTGATGTGTGAATGCAACTCAGAGAGATACACTTTTCTCTTCATTAATCCGTTTGCTAAAACAGTTTTCTTGAAACTTGCAGTCAGATGCTTCTTAGTGCAATGGGGCTTATGGTAACAAAGGAAATATCCTCAGATAAAAACGTGAAAGAAGTTTTCTGAGAGACTTCTTTGTGATATATGAATTCATCTCCCAGAGTTACAAAGTAGTCTTCATGAAGCAGTTTGCTAACACTCTTCTCGTGGAATCTGCTAAGTGATATTTGGGAGCACATTGGGGGCTCTGGTGAAAAAGGAAATATCCAGAGATAAAACTGGAAAGAGGCATTCTGAGAAACTGCATTGTGACGTGTGAATGCAGCTCACAGAGATAAACTTTCCTATTCTAGATCAGTTTGCTAGAACAGTTTCCTTGAAATTTGCAATGGGATACTTCTTAGTGCAATGAATCTTAGCGTGACAAAGGAAATATCCTCTGAAAAAAACTAGAAAGAAGCTTTCTGAGAAACTACTTTGTGATGTGTGAATTCAACTCACTGAGGTACAACTGTATTTCTTGGAGCCGTTTGCTAGCCCTTTTTTTGTGGAATCTGAGAACTGATATTTCGAATCCCTTTGAAGAGTACAAGGACAAAGGAAATATCCTCAGATAAAAACGGGAAAGAAGCTTTCTGAGAATTTTTTGTGTTATATGAATTCATCTCCCAGAGTTACAACTTAGTCTTCATGAGGCAGTTTGCTAACACTGTTCTCCTGGAATCTGCAAATTGATATTTGCGAGCGCATTGAGGCCTATGGTGAAAAAGGAAATATCGTCAGATAATAATTAGAAAGAAGCCTTCTGAGAACTTGATTTCTGATGTGTGAATTCATCACACAGAGATTCACCTTTCCCTTCTTGTAGCAGTTTGCTAACCCTCTTTTCGTGGAATCTTAAAGTGATATTTGGGAGCGTATTGAGGCCTACGGTGAAAAAGGAAATATCCACAGATAAAAACTGGAAAGAAGCGTTCTGAGAAACTACATTGTGATGTGTGAATGCTACTCACAGAGATACACTTTTCTCTTCATTATCAGTTTGCTAACACAGTTTTCTTGAAATTTGCAGGTGGATACTTCTTACCTCAATGAAGCTTAAGTGACAAAGAAAATGTCCCAAGATAACAACTAGAAAGAAGCTTTCTCAGAAACTGCTTTGTGATGTGTGAAGTCACATCACTGAGTTACTCCTGTATTTCGTGGAGCCTTTTGCTAGCCCTGTTTTTGTGAAATCTGAGTACTGTTATTTCTATTTGCTTTGTAGAATATAAGAACAAAAGAAATATCCTCAGATAAAAACGTGAAAGAATCTTTCTGAGAATCTTCTTTGTGATATATGAATTCATCTCCCAGATTACAATTTAGTCTTCATAAAGCAGTTTGCTAACACTGTTCTCGTGGAATCCGCAAAGTGGTACTTGGGAATGCATTGGGGGCTCTGGTGAAAAAGGAAATATCCACAGATAAAACTGCAAAGAAGCGTTCTGAGAAACTACATTGTGATGTGTGAAAGCAACTCACAGAGATACACTTTTCTCTTCATTAATCACTTTGCTAACACAGTTTTCTTGAAATTTGCAGTCGGATACTCATAGCGCAATGAAGCTTATGGTGACAAAGGAAATGTCCCAAGATTAAAACTAGAAAGAAGTTTTCTGAGAAACTACTTTGCGATGTGTGAATTCAACTCACCGAGTTACACCTGTATTTCTTGGAACCGTTTGCTACCCCGGTTTTTCTGGAATCTAAGAACTGTTATTTCTGATCATTTTGAAGAATAAAAGGACAAAGGAATTATCCTCAGATAAAAATGAGAAAGAAGCTTTCTGAGAAACTTCCTTGTGATATATGAATTCATCTTCCAGAGTTACAACTTAGTCTTCATGAAGCAGTTTGCTAACACTGTTCTCGTGGAATCTGCAAAGTGATATTTGGGAGAGCATTGGGGACTCTGGTGAAAAAGGAAATATCCACAGATAAAAACTGGAAAGAAGCGTTCTGAGAGACTGCATTCTGACATGTGAATGCAACTCACAGAGATACAGTTTCCTATTCATTGATCAGTTTGCTAGAACAGTTTCCTTGAAATCTGCAATTGCATACTTCTTAGCAAAATGAATCTTAGCGTGACAAAGGAAGTATTCTCTGAAAAAAAACTAGAAAGAAGCTTTCTGAGAAACTACTTTGTGATGTGTGAATTCATCACACAGAGATTGTCCTTTCCCTTCTCTTAGCAGTTTGTTACAGTTTTCTTGAATTCTGCACTCGGATACTTCTTAGTGCAATGAAGCTTAGGGTGACGAAGGAAATATCCTCAGACAAAAACTAGAAAGAAGCTTTCTGAGAATCTGCTTTGTGATATGTGAATTCAACTCACTGAGTTACACCTGTATTTCTTGGAGTCATTCGCTAGTCCTTTTTTTGTGGAATTTGAGAATTGATATTTCGGATCACCTTGAAGAATAAAACGACAAACGAAATATCTCAGATAAGAACATGAAAGAAGCTTTCCGAGAAACTTCTTTGTCATATATGAATTCATCTCTCAGAGTTACAACTTAGTCTTCATGAGGCAGTTTGCTAACACTCTTTTCGTGGAATCTGTAAAGTGATATTTGGGAGTGCATTGAGGCCTATGGTGAAAAAGGAAATATCCACAGATAATAACTGGAAAGAAGTGTTCTGAGAAACTACATTGTGATGTGTGAAAGCAACTCACAGAGATACACTTTTTTCTTCATTAATCAGTTTGCTAACACAGTTTTCTTGAAATTTACAGGTGGATACTTCTTAGCGCAATGAAGCTTATGGTGACAAAGGAAATGTCCCAAGACAACAAATAGAAAGAAGTTTTCTGAGAAACTACTTTGTGATGTGTGAATTCAACTCACTGAGTTACAACTGTATTTCATGGAGCCGTTTGCTAGCGCTGTTTTTGTGGAATCTGAGTACTGTTATTTTTGATTGCTTTGAAGTATATAAGAACCAAGGGAATATCCTCAGACAATAATGTGAAAGAAGCTTTCTGAGAAATTTCTTTGTGATATATGAATTCATCTCCCAGAGTTACAATTAAGTCTTCATGAGGCAGTTTGCTAACACTGTTCTCGGAGAATCTGCAAATTGATATTTGGGAGTGCATTGAGGCCTATGGTGAAAAAGGAAATATCCACAGATAAAAACTAGAAAGAAGCTTTCTGAGAAACTACTTTGTGATGTGTGAATTCATCACAAAGAGATTCTTCTTTCCCCTCTCTTAGCAGTTTGCTATCACTGTTGTCGTGGAATCTGTAAAGTGATATTTGGGAGCGCATTGAGGCCTATGGTGAAAAAGGAAGTATCCTCAGATAATAACTAGAAAGAAGCTTTCTGAGAACTTGCTTTCTGATGTGTGAATTCATCACACAGAGATTGACCTATTCCTTCTTCTAGCAGTTTGCTAACACTGTTCTCGTGGAATTTGCAAAGTGATATTTGGGAGCGCATTGAGGCCTGTGGTGAAAAAGGAAATATCAACAGATAAAAACTGGAAAGAAGCGTTCTGAGAAATTGCATTGTGATGTGTGATGCAACTCGTGGAGATACACGTTCCTCTTCATTGATCGGTTTGCTAACACAGTTTTCTTGAAATCTGCAATCGGATACTTCTTAGCTCAATGAAACTTAAGGTGACAAAGGAAATATCCTCAGAGAAAAACTAGAAAGAAGCTTTCTGAGAATCTGCTTTGTGATATGTAAATTCAACTCACTGAGTTACACCTGTATTTTGTGGAGCCATTCGCTAGCCATTTTTTTGTAGAATCTGAGAACTGATATTTTGGATCACTTTGAAGAATATAAGGACAAAGGAAATATCCTCAGATAAAAACGAGAAAGAAACTTTCTGAGCAACTTTATTGGGATATATGAATTCATCTCCCAGAGTTACAACTTAGTCTTCATGAAGCTGTTTGCTAACACTGTTCTTGGAGAATCTGCAAATTGATATTTGGGAGTGCATTGAGGCCTATGGTGAAAAAGGAAGTATCCTCAGATAATAAATGGAAGGAAGCTTTCTGAGAACTTACTTTCTGATTTGTAAAATTCATCACACAGAGATTCATCTTTCCCTTCTCATAGCAGTTTGCTAACACTGTTCTGGTGGAATTTGCAAAGTGATATTTGGGAGCGCATGGAGGCCTATCGTGAAAAAGGAAATATCCACAGATAAAAACTGGAAAGAAGCGTTCTGAGAAATTGCATCGTGTTGTGTGAATGCAACTCACAGAGATACACGTTCCTCTTCATTGATCAGTTTGCTAACGCAGTTTTCTTGAAATCTGCCATCAGATAATGCTTAGCGCAGTGAAACTTAGGGTGACAAAGGAAATATCCTCAGAGAAAAACTAGAAAGAAGCTTTCTGAGAAACTTCTTTGTGATGTGTGAATTCACCTCACAGAATTACACCTTTGTCTTCATGAAGGAGTTTGCTAACACTGTGTTCCTGTAATCTGCAAAGTGATATTTGGGAGTGCACTGAGTCCTATGGTGAAAAAGGAAATATTCTCTGATGAAAAGTAGAAAGAAGGTTACTGAGAAGCTGTTTTCCAATGTGTGAATTCGTCTCACAGAGTTACAGTACCTTTTCATGGAGCAGTCTGTTACCCCTCTTTTTTGGGAATCTGAAAAGTGATATTTTTTATCGCTTTGAAGTCTAAGAAGACAGAGGAAGTATCCTCAAATGAAAGAGAGAAAGAAGCTTTTTGGGAAACTTCTCTGTGATGTGTGAATCATCCCAATGAAATACACCTTCCTCTTCATGAAAGTTTGCTAACACTGTTTTTGTGGAATCTGCAAAAGGATATTTGAGAGCGCATAGAGGCATAAGGTAGAAAAGAAAATATCCTCAGATGGACATCAGAAAGATGCTTTCTGAGAAATTGATTTCTGCTATGTGAATTCTTCTCACAGAGTTAAATATTCCTTTCATGGAGCACTCTGTTACCAGCGTTTTTGGGGAATCTCAGAAATGATATTTTGGATCGCATTGAAGGCTATGCTGACAAAGGAAATATCCTCAAATAAAAACAAGAAAGAAGCTTTCTGAGAAACATCTTTATTATGTGTGAATTCACCTCACAGAACTACATCTTTCTCTTCATGAAGGAGTTTGCTAACACTGTGTTGCTGTATTCTGCAAAGTGATATTTGGGAGTGCACTGAGGCTTATGGTGAAAAAGGAAATGTCCTCAGATGCAAAGCAGAAAGAAAGTTTATGAGAAACTGTTCTCTGATGTGTGAATTCGTCTCACAGAGTTACACCTTCTTTTCCTGGAGCAGTCTGTTACCACTGTTTTGGGGGAACCCGAGAAGAGATAATTTTATCGCAGTGAAGTCTATGCGGAGAAAGGAAATATCCTCAAATAAAACTGGAAAGAAGATTTCTGAGAAACTTCCTTGTGAGAGGTGAATTCACCTCACAGAATTACATCTTTCTCTTCAAGAAGGGGTTTGGTAACACTGTTTGCCTGTAATATGCAAAGTGATATTTTGGAGTGCACTGAGGTATGTGGTGAAAAAGGAAATATCCTCAGATGAAAACTAGAAAGAAAGTTTCTGAGAAACTGTTCTCTGATGTGAATTCGTCTCACAGAGTAACAGTTTCCTTTCCTGGAGCAGACTGTTACCACTCTTTTTGGGGAACCTGAGAAGTGATATTTTTATCGCCTTGAAGCCTACGTGGACAAAGGACATATCATCAAATAAAAACTACAAAGAAGCTTTCTGAGAATCTTCTTTGTGATGTTTGAATTCACCTCTCAAAATTACACCTTCCTCTTCATGAAAGAATTTGCTAACACTGTGTTCCTGTAATCAGCAAAGTGATATTTGAGAGTGCTCTGAGGTTTATGGTGGAAAAGGATATATCCTCAGATGAAAACTAGAAAGAAGGTTTCTGTGAAACTGTTCTCTGTCATGCGAATTCGTTTTAAAGAGTTAAAAATTCTTCTTCTGGAGCAGTCTGTTATCACTCTTTTTGAGGAATCTGAAAAGGGATATTTTTTATCGCATTGAAGCCTAAGAAGAGAAAGGAAGTATCCTCAAATGAAAGTTAGAAAAATCTTTCTGGGAAACTTCTCTGGGATGTGTGAATTCATCTGAATGAAATACACCTTCCTCTTCATGAAACAGTATGCTACCACTGTTTTGGTGGAATCTGCAAATGGATATTTGGGAGCGCATAGAAGCATAAGGTAAAGAAGGAAATATCCTCAGCTGAAAACCTGAAAGAAACTTTCTGAGAAACTGATTTCTGATGGGAGAATTCATCTCACAGAGTTAAACATTCGTTTCATGGAGCAGTCTGTTACCAGAGTTTTAGGGGAATCTCAAAAATGATATTTTGAATCGCATTGAAGCCTATGCTGACAAAGAAAATATCCTCAAATAAAAACGAGAAAGAAGCTTTCTGAGAAACATCTTTATTATGTGTGAATTCAACTCACAGAATTACACCGTTCTCTTCATGAAGGAGTTTGCTAACACTGTGTTCCTGGAATCTAAATAATGATATTTGGGACTCCACTGAGGCATAGGTAGAAAAAGGAAATATCTTCAGATGAAAACTAGAAAGAAGGGTTCTGAGAAACTGTTCTCTGATGTGTGAATTTGTCTCACAGAGTTACACTTACCTTTCATGGAGCACTTGTTACCACTGTTTTTAGGGAAACTGAGAAGTGATAATTTTATCGCATTGAAGCCTATGCAGACAAAGGAAATATCCTCAAATAAAACTGGAAAGAAGCTTTCTGAGAAACTTTTTTGTGATGTGTGAATTCACCTCACAGAATTACACCTTTCCCTTCATGAAGGAGTTTGCTAACACTGTGTTCCTGTAATCTGCAAAGTGATACTTGGGAGTACACTGAGATCTATGGTGAAAAAGGAAAGATCCTCAAATGAAATGTAGAAAGAAGGTTTCTGAGAAACTGTTCTCTGATGTGTGAATTCGTCTCACAGAATTACACTTTCTTTTCATGGAGCAGTCTGTTACCACTCATTTTTGGGAATCTGAAAAGGGCTATTTTTTATCGCATTGAAGCCTAAGTAGACAAAGGAAGTATCCTCAAATGAAAGTTAGAAAAAAGCTCTCTGGTAAACTTCTCTGTGATAGGTGAATTCATCCCAATGCAATACACCTTCCTCTTCATGAAACAGTTTGCTACCACTGTTTTCGTGGAATCTGCAAAAGGATATTTGGGAGCACATAGAAGCAGAAGGTAAAAAAGGAAATATCCTCATATGAAAGCCTGAGAGAAGCTTTCTGAGAAACTGATTTCTGATGTGTGAATTCATCTCACAGAGTTAAACATTCGTTTCATGGTGTAGTCTATTACCAGTATTTAAGGGGAATCTCAGAAATGATATTTCGATTCACTTTGAAACCCACGCTGACAAAAGAAATATCCTCAAATAAAAATGAGAAAGAAGCTTTATGAGAAACGTCTTTATTATGTGAGAATTCAATTCACAGAAATACACCTTTCTATTCAAGAAGGAGTTTGCTTCCACTGTGTTCTTTTAATCTGCAAAGTGATATTTGGGAGTACACTGAAGTATATGGTGAGAAAGGAAATATCCTCAGATGAAAAACAGAAAGAATGTTTCTGAGAAACTGTTATCTGATGTGTGAATTCGTCTCAAAGAGTTACACTTTCTTTTCCTGGAGCAGTCTGTTACCACTCTTTTTGGGGAACCTGAAAAGTGATATTTTTATCACATTAAAGCCTACGCGGAAAAAGGACATATCCTCAAATAAAAACTAGAAAGTAGCTTTCTGAGAATCTTCTTAGTGGTGTGTGAATTCACCTCACATAATTACACCTTTCTCTTCATGAAGGAGTTTGCTAACACTGTGTTCCAGTGATCGGCAAAGTGATATTTGGGAGTGCTCTGAGGCTCATGGTGAAAAAGGTAATAATCTCAGATGAAAACTAGAAAGAAGGTTTCTGGGAAACGGTTCTCTGATGTGTGAATTCGTCTCACGGAGTTACAATTTCTTTACCTGGAGCACTCTGTTACCACTCTTTTTTGGGAATCTGAAAAGGGATACGTTTTATTGCATTGAAGCCTAAGAAGACAAAGGATGTATCCTCAAATGAAAGTTAGAAAAAAGCTTTCTGGGAAACTTCTCTGGGATTGTGAATTCATCACAGTGAAATATACCTTCCTCTTCATGAAACAGTTTGCTACCACTGTTTTGGTGGAATCTGCAAATCGATAATTAGGAGCGCATAAGGTAAAAAAGGAAATATCCTCAGATGAAAACCTGAAAGAAGCTTTCTGAGAAACGAATTTCTGATGTGTGAATTCATCTCACACAGTTAAACATTCCTTTTATGGACAGTCTATTACCAGTGTTTTAGGGGAATCTCAGATATGATATTTCAAATCACGTTGAAGCCCATGCTGAGAAAAGAAAAATCCTCAAATAAAAACGAGAAAGAAATTTTCTTAGAAACTTATTTATTATGTGTGAATTCACCTCACAGAATTACACCTTTCTCTTCATGAAGGAATTTGCTAACACTGTGTTCCTGTAATCTGCAAAGTGATATTTGGGAGTACACTGAGGCATATGGTGATAATGGAAATATCCTCATGTGAAAAGCAGAAAGAAGCTTTCTGAGAAACAGTTTTCTGATGTGTTAATTCGTCTCACAGAGTTACACTTACCTTTCATGGAGCAGTCTGTTACCACTATTTTTGAGGAAGCTGAGAAGTGATACTTTTATCGCATTGAAGACTACGCAGAGAAAGGAAATATTGTAAAATAAAACTGGAAAGAAGCTTTCTGAGAAACTTCTTTGTAATGTGTGAATTCACCACACAGTATTACACCTTTCTCTTCAAGAAGGAGTTTGCTAACACTGTGTTCCTGTAATCTGCAAAGTGATATTTGGGAGTGTACTGAGGTATGTGGTGAAAAAGGAAATATCTTAGATGAAAATTAGAAAGAAGGTTTCTGAGAAACTGCTCTCTGATGTGTGAATTCGTCTCACAGAGTTACAGTTTCCTTTCCTGGAGCAGTCTGTTACCACTGTTTTTGGGGAACTGGAGAAGTGATAATTTTTATCACATTGAAGCCTAGACGGACAAAGGAAATATCCTGAAATGAAAACTAGAAGGAAGCTTTCTGAGAATCTTCTTTGTTATTGTGAATTCACCTCACAGAATTACACCTTTCTCTTCATGAAGGAGTTTGCTAACACTGTGTTCCTGTAATCTGCAAAGTGATATTTGGGAGTGCTCTGAGGCTTATGGTGAAAAAGGAAATATCCTCGGATGAAAACTAGAAAGAAGGTTTCTGTGAAACTGTTCTCTGTCGTGTGAATTCGTCTCACAGAGTTACAAATTCTTTCTCTGGAGCAGTCTGTTACCACTCTTTTGGGGAATCTGAAAAAGGATACTTTTTATCTCATTGAAGCCTAAGAAGACAAAAGAAGTATCCTCAAATGAAAGTTAGAAAAAAGCTTTCTGGGAAACTTCTCTGTGATATGTGAATTCAGCCCAATGAAATACACTTTCCTCTTCTTGAAACAATTTGCTAGCATTTTTTTCGTGGAATCTGCAAAAGGATATTTGCGAACCCATAGAGGCATAAGGTAAAAAGGGAAATATCCTCAGATGAAAACCAGATAGAAGCACTCTGAGAAACTGATTTCTAGTGTGTGAGTTCATCTCACAGAAGTAAACATTCATTTCATGGAGCAGTCTGTTGCCAGTGTTTTTGGGGAATCTCAGAAATGATATTTGGATCACATTGAAGACTTCGATGACAAAGGAAATATCCTCAAGTAAAAAGGAGAAAGAAGCTTTCTGAGAAACAGCTTTATTATGTGTGAAATCACCTCAGAGAATTACACTTCTCTCTAAAGGAAGGAGTTTGCTAACTCTGTGTCCCTGTAATCTGCAAAGTGACATTTGGGAGTGCACTGAGGCGTATGGTTGAAAAGGAAATATCCTCAAATGAAAACTAGGAAGAAGGTTTCAGAGAAACTGTTCTCTGTTGTGTGAATTCATCTCACAGAGTTACACTTTCTTTTCCTGGAGCGGTCTGTTACCACCGTTTTTGGGGAACCTGAGAAGTGATATTTTTATCGCATTGAAACCTACGTGGACAAAGGAAATACTATCAAATAGAAACTAGAAAGAAGCTTTCCGAGAAACTTCTTTATGATGTGTGAATTCACCTCATAGAATTACACCTTTCTCTTCATGAAGGAGTTTGCTAACACTGTGTTCCTGTAATCTGCAAAGTGAAATTTGGGAGTGCACTGAGGCATATGGTTAAAAAGGGAATATTCTCTGATGAAAAGTAGAAAGAATGTTTCTGGGAAACAGTTCTCTGATGTGTGAATTCGTCTCACATAGTTACACTTTCTTTTCCTGGAGCAGTCTGTTATCGCTGTTTTGGGGGAACTTGTGAAGGGATAGTTTTATCGCATTGAAGCCTATGTGGACAAAGGAAATATCCTCAAATAAAAACTAAAAGGAAGCTTTCTGAGAAACTGTTCTCTGATGTGTGAATTCGTGTCACAGAGTTACACTTTCTTTTGCTGGAGCAGTCTCTTACCACTCTTTTGGGGAATCTGAAAAAGGATATTTTTTATCGCACCAAAGCCTAAGAAGACAAAGGAAATATCCTCAAATGAAAGTTATAAAAAAGCTTTCTGGGAAACTTCTCTGGGAATTGTGAATTCATCACAATGAAATATACCTTCCTCTTCATGAAACGGTTTGCTAGTACTGCTTTGGTGGAATTTGCAAATGGATATTTGTTAGTGCATAGAAGCATAAGGTTAAAAAGGAAATATACTCAGATGTAGACCAGAAAGAAGCTTCCTGAGAAACTGATTTCTTATGTGTGAATTCATCTCACAGAGTTAAACATTCCTTTCATGGACAGTCCATTACCAGTGTTTTAGAGAAATCTCAGAAATGATATTTCAAATTGCATTGAAGCCTATACTGACAAAAGACATAGCCTCAAATAAAAACTAGAAAGAACTTTTCTGATAATCTTTGTGATGTGAGAATTCACCTCACAGAATTCCTCCTTTCTCCTCATGAAGACTTTTGTTAACATGGTGTTCTTATAATAGGGAAAGTAATATTTGGGAGTGCTCTGAGGCTTATGGTGAAAAACGATATATCCTCAGATGAAAACTAGAAAGAAGGTTTCTGTGAAACTGTTCTCTGTTGTGTGAATTCGTCTCACAGAGTTACAAATACTTTTTCTGGAGCAGTCTGTTACCACTCTTTTTGGGGAATCTGAAAGGGATATTTTTTATTGCAATGAAGCCTAAGAAAACTAAGGAAGTATCCTCAAATGAAAGTTAGAGAAAAGCTTTCCGGGAAACTTCTCTGGGAATTGTGAATTCATCGCAATGAAATACACCTTCCTCTTCATGAAACAGCTTGCTGCCACTGTTTTGGTGGAATCTGCAAATGGATATTTGTTAGCACATAGAAGCATAAGGTAAAAAAGGAAATATCCTCAGATGAAAACCAGAAAGAAGCCTTCTGAGAAACTGATTTCTGATGGGAGAATTCATCTCACAGAGTTAAACATTCGTTTCATGGAGCAGTCTGTTACCAGTGTTTTAGGGGAATCTCTGAAATGATATTTCGAATTGCATTGAAGGCTATGCTGACAAAGGAAATATCCTCAAATAAAAATGAGGAAGAAGCTTTCTGAGAAACACCTTTATTATGTGTGAATTCACCTTGCAGAATTACACCTTTCTCTTCATGAGGGAGTTGGCTAACACTGTGTTCCTGTAATCTGCAAAGTGATATTTGGAATCAACTGAGGCATATGGTGAAAAAGGAAGTATCCTCAGATGAAAAGCAGAAAGAAGATTTCTGAGAAACTGTTCTCTGATGAGTGAACTCGTCTCAAAGAGTTACATTTTCTTTTCCTACAGCAGTCGGTTACCACTGTTTTTGGGGAACCTGAGAGGTGATATTTTTATCAAATTGAAGCCTACGCAGACAAAGGACATATCATCAAATAAAAGCTACAAAGAAACTTTCTGAAAATCTTCTTTATGATGTGTGAATTCACCTCACAGAATTACACCTTTCTCTTCATGAAAGAATTTGCTAACACTGTGTTCCTGTAATCAGCAAAGTGATATTTGGGAGTGCTCTGAGGCTTATGGTGAAAAAGGAAATATCCTGGGATGAAAACTAGAAAGAAGGTTTCTGTGGAACTGTTCTCTCTCGTGTGAATTCGTCTCACAGAGTTACAAATTCTTTTTCTGGAGCACTCTGTTACCACTGTTTTTGGGGATTCAGAAAAGGGATTTTTTTTTATCGCATTGAAGCCTAAGAAGACAAAAGAAGTATCCTCAAATGAAAGTTAGAAAAAAGCTTTCTGGGAAACTTCTCTGTGATGTATGAATTCATCCCAATGAAATACACTTTCCGCTTCATGAAACAGTTTGCTACCACTGTTTTCATGGAATCTGCAACTGGATATTTAGGGGCGCATAGAGGCATAAGGTAAAAAAGGAAATATCCTCAGATGAAAACCTGAAAGAAGCTTTCTGAGAAACAGTTTTCTGATGTGTGAATTCATCTCACAGAGTTACACATTCTTTTCATGGAGCAGTCTGTTACCACTCTTTTTGGGGAACCTGAAAAGTGATATTTTTTATCGCATTGAAGCCTATGCGGACAAAGGAAACATCCTCAAATCAAAACGAGAAAGAAGCTTTCTGAGAAACTTCTTTTTTGAGTTCATCTCACAGAATTACACCTTTCCCTTCATGAAGGAGTATGCTAACATTGTGTTCCTATAATCTGCAAAATGATATTTGCGACTGCACTGAGGCATATGGTGAAAAAGGAAATATCCTGAGATGAAAACTAGAAAGAAGGTTTCTGAGAAACTTCTCTGATGTGTGAATTCGTCTCACAGAGTTACACTTTCTTTTCAAGGAGCAATCTGTTACCATTGTTTTTGGGAAATCTGAGAAGTGATATTTTTTATCACATTGAAGCCTACTTGAACAAAGGAAATATACTCAAATAAAAACTAGAAAGAAGCTTTCTGAGAAACTTCTTTGTGATGTGTGCATTCACCTCACAGAATTACACATTTCTCTTCGTGAACGAGTTTGCTAACCCTGTGTTCGTGTAATCTGCAAAGTGATATTTGGGAGTGTGCTGAGGCATATGGTGAAAAGGAAATATCCTCAGATGAAAACTAGAAAGAAGGTTTCTGAGAAACTTCTCTGATGTGTGAATTCGTCTCACAGAGTTACACTTTCTTTTCATGGAGCAATCTGTTACCACTGTTTTTGGGAAATCTGTGAAGTGATATTTTTTATCACATTGAAGCCTACTTGAACAAAGGAAATATACTCAAATAAAAACTAGAAAGAAGCTTTCTGAGAAACTTCTTTGTGATGTGTGCATTCACCTCACAGAATTACACCTTTCTCTTCATGAACGAGTTTGCTAACCCTGTGTTCGTGTAATCCACAAAGTGATATTTGGGAGTGCGCTGAGGCATATGGTGAAAAGGAAATATCCTCAGATGAAAACTAGAAAGAAGGTTTCAGAGAAATTGTTCTCTGATGTGTGAATACGTCTCACAGAGTTATGCTTTCTTTTCATGGAGCACTCTGTTACCTCTGTTTTTGGGGAACCTGAGAAGTGATATTTTTATCAATTTGAAGCCTACGTGGACAAAGGAAACATTCTCAAATAAAAACTAGAAAGAAGCTCTCTGGGAAACTCCTTTGTGATGTTTGAATTCGCCTCAGAGAATAATACCTATCTCTTCATGAAGGAGTTTGCTAACACTGTGTTCCTGTAATTGGCAAAGATGTATTTGGAAGTGCACTTGGGCATATAGTGAAAAAGGAAATATCCTCAGATGAAAACTAGAAAGAAGGTTTCTGAGAAATTGTTCTCTGATGTGTGAATTCGTTTCACAGAGTTACACTTTCTTTTCATGGAGAAGTCGGTTATCACTGTTTTTGGGGAAGCTAAGAAGGGACACTTTTATCGCCTTGAAGCTTACGCATACAAAGGATATATCTTAAAATAAAAACTAGAAAGAACTTTCTGAGAAATTTCCTTGTCATTTGTCATGTGTGAATTCTCCTCACAGAATTACACCTTTCACTTCCTGAAGGAGTCTGCTAACACTGTGTTTCAGTGCAAAGTGAAATTTGGGAGTGAACTGAGGCATATGGTGAGAAAGGAAATATTCTCAGATGAAAACTAGAAACAAGGCTTCTGAGACACTGTTCTCTGATGTGTGAATTCATCTCACAGAGTTACTTTTTCTTTTCCTGGAGCAGTCTCTTACCACTCTTTTTAGGGAATCTGAAAAGGGATATTTTTTATCGCATTGAAGCCTAAGAAGACAAAGGAAGTATCCTCAAATGAAAGTGAGAGAAAAACTTTCTGGGAAACCTCTGTGATATGTGAATTCATCCCAATGAAATACATGTTCCTTTCCATGAAACAGTTTGCTACCACTGTTTTCTTGGAATCTGCAAAAGGATATTTGGGAACGCATCGAGGCAAAAGGTAAAAAAGGAAATATCCTCACATGAAAACTAGAAAGAAGCTTTCTGAGAAAGTGATTTCTGATGTGTGAATTCATCTCACGGAGTTAAACATTCGTTTCATGGCGCCGTCTGTTACAATGTTTTTTTGGGAATCTCAGATATGATAATTTGGATCACATTGAAGGCTATGCTGACAAAGGAAATATCCTCAAATAAAAATTAGAAAGAGACTTTCTGAGAAAGTTCTTTGTGATGTGTGAATTCACCTCACAGAATTACACCTTTCTCTTCATGAAGGAGTTTGCTAACACTGTGTCCCTGTAATCTGCAAAGTGATATTTGGGAGTGCACTGAGGCATATGTTGAAAAAGGACATACCCTCAGATGAAAACTAGAAAGAAAGATTCTGAGAAACTGTTCTCTGATGTGTGAATTCGTCTCACAGGGTTACACTTTCTTTTCATGGAGCAGTCTGTTACCACTGTTTTTGGGGAATCTGAGAAATGATATTTTTTATCCCATTGAAGCCTACTTGAACAAAGGAAATATCCTCAAATAAAAACTAGAAAGAATCTTTCTGACAAACTCCTTTCTGATGTGTGAATTCACCTCACATAATTACACCTTTCTCTTCATGAAGGAGTTTGCTAACCCTGTGTTCCTGTAATCTGCAAAGTGATATTTCGGAGTGCACTGAGGCATATGGTGCAAAAGGAAGTATCCTCAGATGAAAAATAGAAAGAAGGTTTCTGAGAAACTGTTCTCTGATGTGTGAATTCATCTAACAGAGTTATACTTTCTTTTCCTGGATCAGTCTGTTACCACTGTTTTTTGGGAACCTGAGAAATGATATTTTTATCGCATTGAGGCCTACTTGAACAAATGAAATATTCTCAAATGAAAATTAGAAAGAAGCTTTTTGAGAAACTTCTTTATGATGTATGAATTCACATAACAGAATTACACCTTTCTCTTCATGAAGGAGTTTGCTAACACTGTGTTTGTGTAATCTGCGAAGTGATATTTGGGAGTACACTGAGGCATATGGCAAAAAAGGAAATATCCTCAGATTAAAATTAGAAAGAAGGTTTCAGAGAAACTGTTCTCTGATGTGTGAATTTGTCTCACAGAGTTAAGATTTCTTTTCATGGAGCAGTCTCTTACCTCTGTTTTTAGGGGACCTGAGAATTGATATTTTTATCGCCTGGAAGGCTACACAGACAAAGGAAATATTCTCAAATAAAAACTAGAGAGAAGCTCTCTGAGAAAATTCTTTGTGATGTGTGAATTCATCTCACAGAATTACACCTTTCTCTTCATGATGGAT
This sequence comes from Chlorocebus sabaeus, assembly GCF_047675955.1. Taxonomy (NCBI): domain Eukaryota; kingdom Metazoa; phylum Chordata; class Mammalia; order Primates; family Cercopithecidae; genus Chlorocebus; species Chlorocebus sabaeus. The sequence goes on along the minus strand of NC_132929.1, from coordinate 58,702,841 downwards.
TTGCTAACACTGTGTTCCTGTAATCTGTAAAGTGATATTTGGGAGTGCACTGGGGCATATGGCGAAAAAGGAAATATCCTCAGATCAAAACTAGAAAGATAGTTTCTGAGAAACAGTTTTCTGATGTGTGAATTCATCTCACAGAGTTACACATTCTTTTCATGGAGCAGTCTGTTACCACTGTTTTTGGGGAGCCTGACTAATGATAATTTAATCTCATTGAAGCCTACGCTGACAGTGGAAATATCCTCAAATAAAAACGAGAAAGAAACTTTCTGAGAAACTTCCTTATGATGTATAAATTCACCTCACAGAATTACACCTTTCTATTCATGAAGGAGTTTGCTAACACTCTCTTCCTGTAATCTGCTAGGCAATACTTGGGAGTGTACTGGGGCACATTGTGAAAAAGGAAATATCCTCAGATGAAAAGTAGAAAGGTTTCTGAGAAACTGTTCTCAGATGTGTGAATTCGTCTCACAGAGTTACATTTTCTTTTTCTGGAGCAGTCTGTTACCACTCTTTTGGGGGAATCTGAAAAGGGATATTTTTTATTGCATTGAAGCCTAAGAAGACAAAGGAAGTATCCTCAAATGAAAGTTAGAAAAAAGTTTTCTGGGAAATTTCTCTTTGATGTGTGAATTCACCTCACGGAATTACACCTTTCTCTTCATGAAGGAGTTAGCTAACACTGTGTTCCTGTAATCTGCAAAGTGATATTTGGGAGTGCACTGAGGAATATGGTGAAAAAGGAAATATCCTCAGATGAAAACCAGAAAGAAGCTTTCTTAGAAACTGATTTCTGATGTGTGAATTCATCTCACAGATGAATTTGTTTCATGGAGCAGTCTGTTACCAGTGTTTTTGGGGAATCCCAAAAATGGTGTTTTGAATCACATTGAACCTTATGCTGAAAAAGGAAACATCCTCAAATAAAAACGAGAAAGTTGCTTTCTGAGAAACATCTTTATTATGTGTCATTTCACTTCACAGAATTACACCTTTCTCTTTATAAAGGAGTTTGCTAACACTGTGTTCGTGTAATCTGCAAAGTGATATTTGGGAGTGCACTAACTCATGACCATAATCCAGGATGTCCTTCCAGAGAGACCCGAGCTCTTTGTGAGCAGCCATTCAGTAAGCACTGAGGCCCAGGACTGCCCTGGCTCACCTCCCTCTCCTAGCAGCCTTTTGCAGAAGAGTCCTAGAATTCTCTCTCCTGTGGCACCTCTCTCATGCGTTACTGGCTGTAACTTCCCCCCTTCCATAACCTTCCCCAATAATTCCTTCTGCAAAGAGTATCTCCCACACCTCGTTTCCTTTCTTGCTTTCACCAAAACACATGTTTAATTTAACTCTATTGGACCCTTCACAGCATTGTTATAAATTATCCATTTAATCATTAACTTCAAAATGGCTCATTCTTGTATTGCCAACATTGTTACAAAATTATCCATTTAATCATTAACTTCAAAATGGCTCATTTTTGTGTTGCCAAAGTATTACTTTATATCATGTCCAAAGTATGTGCTCAAAAATGGTTTTTAACTGAACTAAGTCAAACTTACTAAGTGTTCAAAAAATGTTAACTAATTTACTTTTTGAAACTGTTGCTGGGCTTCACATTGCGAATCTCCAAAAGCAGTAATTATTTTTCTGTTTTGCTTAAAATTAGATGACTGTCAGCTAACAAACAGAGCACTGTAAAGCACCTAGAAGTATTATACTTATACCATGTGTATCCACGGCGAATCAGATATGTCTCTTACAATATTCACAGTAACTCAATGAGTTTTGTTTTCAACAATGGGGAGCTAAGGAGAAAGAGGTTAAAGCTGCTCAGGTTACACACCTGATAGGTGACCAAACTCATATGTGAACCTAAGGCTGGTGTTACTTCAAAATCCAGATGAGTTTTTGTTGTTGTTGTAGTTCCTTCTTTTGTTTTTGCTCATCATCGCACTATATCATTGTTCAATCGGGACTCCACCTACTTCACCAGAGCTGCCCTTCTCCTCATCCTTTCCACCTCAGTCACACTGGGGCTTCTTTTCTTTTTTCTTCCATTTTCTTTTGCCTAAGGACATCTGCCAAGAACTTTCTCTCCTCTCTTTGCCTAGTTCAAATCTCCACTAAATAGTCACTTTCTCAGTGAAATATTCTCTGATCCACTTGATTGTTACATGCTCTAAAAGCATGTTTCTATGTAGAAATGATCATAGTTTCTCACTATATATTCATTACTGTGATTGTTTAATTTGTATTACCCCAACACACACAAGCTCCATGTTCATTTTATTCACTATTGTAGTCTCAACACTACCAGAGTGTCTCGTAAGTATTTGCAGAATGAATTAATGATTGTCTTGAGCCATATATTCAGTGACTACATCTGGTCATTTTAAAGTCCATGCCCTAAAAGGAAGTATCTCCAAAGCTTATTGTGAGCAGTAAAACCCTTTTCTGCACCTTTGAAGGAGTCTTTCCAAGGGTTCAATATTTAAACAATGTGACATGTGAACAGAACTCAAAAGAAGCATGTCAAGGACTGTTGAAAAAGCCCTTCTCTACCCACTTCTTTAGTTAGTAGTAGAAATCCCTTTGGCAATTTATTTAAGCCTTAAGAAATAAAACTCAAAATGCAAACACCACTGGTCAAGCCATTGGCCTTCACTCATTCATTCAGCAACTATTTTGTAAATAGCTATTAGGTGCTATTACAGGTGATAAGCACATCAGTAAAAAAGGCAAAGAAGATTCCTGCCAACATGGAACTTATAGTACATAAGCAAACAAATAAATGAAGAATTTTAATGAAACATATCTACATGGAAGAATATAAAATACAGTAATGTAATACAAAGGGAATGAGAGCTATTCTAGGTAAGGTGGCCAGGAAAGGCCTCCCTGAGTATGTAATTGGTATATAAATAGATAAGCAGAACATTGAAGAGAATGAACAACCCAGAAAAGACTCATGAAAAAATGGAAATGTACCACCTGAGAAAGGGAGCATTTAAACTTGGTGAAGAAGTTTCAGATGCTTTAATAGTTGACATAGGCACAGGCAAGGACTTCATGTCTAAAACACCAAAAGCAACGGCAACAAAAGCCAAAATAGACAAATGGGATCTAATTAAACTAAAGTGCTTCTGCACAGCAAAAGAAACTACTATCAGAGTGAACAGACAAACTACAGAATGGGAGAAAATTTTTGCAGTCTACTCATCTGACAAAGTGCTAATATCCAGAACCTACAAAGAACTTAATCAAATTTACAAGAAAAAAAAAAACCATCAAAAAGTGAGATTTCAAGAAAAGAGTTTTAGCAAACTGATCAATGAAAAGAACACTGTAACTCTGTGAGTTACATTCACACACCACAATGCAGTTTCTCAGAACGCTTCTTTAAAATTTTCATATGGGGATATATCCTTTTCCACCGTAGACCTCAATGTGCTCCCAAATATCATTTTGCAGATTCCACGAAAACACTGTTAGGAAACTGCTTCATGAAGAGAAAGTTGTAACTCTGTGAGATGAAACCACACATCACGAAACAGTTTCTCAGATCACTGCTTTCCAGTTTTCATCTGAGGATATTTCCTTTTTCACCGCAGACCTCATTGCGTCCCAAATATCATTTTGCAGATTCCACGAAAACTGCGTTAGGAAACTGCTTTATGGAGAGAAAGGGGTACCTCTGTGAGATGAACTCACTCATCACAAAGCAGTTTCTCGGAAAGCTGCTGTCTAGTTTTTCTCAGAGGATATTTTCTTTGTCACCGTAAGCTTCATGGCACTAAGAAATATCCCATTGTAGATTTCAAGAAAACAGTTTTAGCAAACTGATCAATGAAAAGAACACTGTAACTCTGTGAGTTGCATTGACACATCACAATGCAGTTTCTCACAACGCTTTTTTAAGGTTTCATATGAGGCTATATCCTTTTCCACCATAGCCCTCGGTGCATTCCCAAATATCACTTTTCAGGTTCCACGAAATCAATGTAGCAAACTGCTTCATGAAGAGAAAGGTGTAATTCTGTAAGATGAAACCACATATCACAAAGAACTTTCTCAGAAAGCTTCTTTCTAGTTTTTCTGTGAGGACATTTCCTATGACCGAGGAGTCTTCATAATGATCCAAATGATCACTTCTCAGATGCCACAAAAAGAGTGCCAGGGAATGTTTCCATGAAATACAGGTGTAAATCTGTGAGATGAATTCACACATCACAAAGCAGATTCTCAGATCGCTGTTTTCCAGTTTTCATCTGACGATATTTCCTTTTTCAACACAGCCCTCAATGCATTCCCAAATATCACTTTTCAGAACCATGAAAACAGTGTTAGCAAACTGCTACATGAAGAGAAAGGGGTAAATCTGTGAGATGAATTCACACTTCACAAAGAAGTTTCTCAGAAAGCTTCTTTCCAGGTTTCATCTGAGGATATTTCCTTCGTCCGAGGAGTCTTCATATCGATTCAAAATATCACTTCTCAGATGCCATAAAAAGAGTGTTAGCAAACAGTTCCACAAAATACATGTGTAACTCTGTGAGATGAATTCATACATCACACAGCAGCATCTCAGAAAGCTTCTTTCTCGTTTTTATTGGAGGATATTTCCTTTGTCACCGTAAACTTCATGGTGCTAAGAAATATCCCATTGCAGATTTCAAGAAAAGAGTATTAGCAAACTGATCGATGAAAAGAACACTGTAACTCTGTGAGCTGCATTCACACATCACAATGCAGTTTCTCAGAACGCTTCTTTAAAGTTTTCATCTGAGGATATACCCTTTCTCACCATAGCCCTCAATGCGCTCCCAAATATCACTTTTCAGATTCCACGAAATCAATGTTAACAAACTGCTTCATGAAGAGAAAGGTGTAACTCTGTGAGATGAAACCACACATCACAAAGAAGTTTCTCAGAAAGCTTCTTTCTAGTTTTTCTGTGAGGACATTTCCTTCGTCTGAGGAGTCTTCATAGCAATCCACATGTTCACTTCACAGATGCCACAAAAAGAGTGGTAGGAAACGGCTCCACGAAATACAGGTGTAACTCTGTGAGATGAATTCACATATCACAAAGTAGTTTCTCAGATCACTGCTTTTCAGTTTTCATCTGAGGATATTTCCTTTTTCACCGCACGCCTCAATGCGCTCCCAAATATCACTGCAGATTCCACGAAAACTGCGTTAGGAAACTGCTTTATGGAGAGAAAGGGGTAACTCTGTGAGATGAACTCACTCATCACAAAGCAGTTTCTCGGGACACTTCTGTCTAGGTTTTCTCGAAGGATATTTCCTTTGTCACCATAAGCTTCATGGTGTTAAGAAATATCCCATTGTAGATTTCAAGAAAACAGTTTTAGCAAACTGAGTAATGAAAAGAGCAGTGTAACTCTGTGAGTTGCATTCACACATCACAATGTAGTTTCTCAGAATGCTTCTTTAAAGTTTTCATATGAGGATATATCCTTTTCCACCATAGCCCTCAATGCGTTCACAAATCTCACTTTTCAGATTCCACAAAAACAGTGTTAGCAAACTGCTTCATGAAGAGAAAGGGGTAACTCTGTGACATGAATTCACACATCACAAAGAAGTTTCTCAGAAAGCTTCTTTCCATTTTCATCTGAGGATATTTCCTTCGTCTGAGGAGTCTTCATAGCGATTCAAAATATCACTTCTCAGATGCCACAAAAAGAGTGTTAGCAAACAGCTCCACGAAATACATGTGTAACTCTGTGAGATGAATTCATATATCACACAGCAGTTTCTCAGAAAGCTTCTTTCTCGTTTTTATCAGAGGATATTTCCTTTGTCACCATAAGCTTCACGGCGCTAAGAAATATCCGATTGCAGATTTCAAGAACACAGTGTTGGCAAACTGATCAATGAAAAGAACACCGTAACTCTATAAGCTGCATTCACACATCACAATGCAGTTTCTCAGAATGCTTCTTTCCAGTTTTCATCTGAAGATATTTCCTTTGTCACCACAGGTCCCAATGTGCTCCCAAATATCACGTTGCAGTTTCTACGAAAACAGTGTTAGCAAACTGCTCCATGAAGACTAAGGTGTAACACTCTGACATGAATTAACACATCACAAAGAAGTTTCTCAGAAAGCTTCTTTCACGTTTTTAATTAAAGATATTTCCTTTCTTAGCGTAGGCCTCCATGTGATCCAATATAGCCCTTCTCACATTCCCCAAAGACAGTAGTAATAGACTGCTCCATGATGTGAATGTGTAACTCTCTAAAATGAACTCACACATCATAAAGCGGCTTCTCAGAAAGTTTCCTTCTAGTTTTCATCTAAGGATATTTCCTGTTTCACCATAGGCCTCAATGCATCCCCAAATATCACTTTGCAGATTCCTCGAAAACACTGTTAGCAAATTCCTTCATGAAGAGAAAGGTGTAACACTGTGAGATGATTTTGCACATCACAAAGCAGTTTCTCAGAAAGCTTCTTTCTGGTTTTTATCTGAGGATGTTTCCTCTGTCTGAGGAGTCTTCATAGCGATCCAAAATATCACTTCTGAGATTCCACAAAAACAGGGCTAGCAAACGACTCCATGAAATATGTGTGGAACTCTGTGAGATGAATTCACACATCACAAGGCAGTTTCTCAGAAAGCTTCATTCTGGTTTTTATCTGAGGATATTTCCTTTCGCCGTGTAGTCTTCAAAGCGTTTCAAAATATCTGCTCTCAGATTCCACAAAATCAGGGCTAGCAAATGGCTCCACGAAATGCAGGTGTAATTCAAGGAGTTGAATTCACACATCACAAACAGTTTCTCAGAAACCTTCCTTCTTTTTCAGCTGAGGCTATTTGTTGTCTCCAAGCACCCCAGTGTGTCGTGTGTCTCATTGCACATTCTGTGAAAACACTGTTAGCAAGCTTCTCACTGAAAACAATGATGTCACTCTGTGAGCTGAATTCACCCACAACAAAGCAGTTTCAGAGAAGGCCTCTCTGCAGTTTTTATCTGAGGATATTTCATTTTTCACCATGGGATTCAATGACATTCAAGCTATTACTTCTGAGATTCCACAAAAACGGCGCTAGCAAACTCCTCCATCAAAGAGTGGTTTAACTCCATGAAATGAAGTCACACATCACACAGCAGTTTCCCAGAAAGCTTCTTTCAGGTTTTCAATGGAGGATATTTCCCTTTTCCGTATAGTCTTCATTGCGAACCGAAATATTCCTTCCCAACTCAATAAAAAGAGTGGAAACAGAATGCTCCATGAAAGGAAAGTGTGTCTCTGTGAGATGAATTCACAGATCAGATAGCAGTTTCTCAGAAACCTTCTTTCTAGTTTTCATCTGAGGATATTGCCTTTTTCACCACAGGCCTCAGTGCACTCCCAAATATCACTTTGCAGATTCCACGAAAACAATGTTAGGAAACTGCTTCATGGAGAGAAACTTGTAAATCTGTGAGATGAATTCACACATGATAAAGTGGTTTCTCAGAAAGCTTCTTTCTCGTTTTTATTGGAGGATATTTCCTTTGTCGTGGTAAGCTTCATGGCACTAAGAAATATCCCATTGCAGATTTCAAGAAAAGAGTGTTAGCAAACTGATCAATAAAAAGAACACTGTAACTCTGTGAGCTGCATTCACACAACACAATGCAGTTTCTCAGAATGTTTCTTTAATGGTGAATTCATTTCACAGAGATAAACCACTGGAGGAGTTTGCTAGCACCTTTTTTGTGGAATCTCAGAAGTGATAGCTTGAATATCATTGAATCCCATGGTGAAAAATAAAATATCCTCAGATAAAAACTGCAGAGAGGCCTTCTCAGAAACTGCTTGGTTGTGGGTGAGTTCAGCTCACAGAGTGACATCATTGCTATCAGTGAGAAGCTTGCTAACAGTGTTTTCGCAGAATGTGCAATGAGACACACTGGGGCGCTTGGAGACCACAAATAGCCTCAGCTGAAAAAAGAGAGAAGCTTTCTGAGAAACTATTTGTGATGTGTGAATTCAACTCCTTGAATTACACCTGCATTTCGTGGAGCCATTTGCTAGCCCTGATTTTGTGGAATCTGAGAGTGGATATTTCGAAACGCTTTGAAGACTACACGTCCAAAGTAAATATCATCGGATAAAAACCAGAATGAAGTTTTCTGAGAAACTACCTTGTGATGTATTAATACATCTCCCACAGTTCCACATGTACTTCGTGGAGCCATTTGTTAGGCCTGTTTTTGTGGAATCTCAGAAGTGATATTTTGGATCGCTATGAAGAAGAGGAAACATCCTCGGATAAACACCAGAAAGAAGCTTTCTGGGAATCTGCTTTGTGATGTGTGAATTCATCTCACAGAGTTACACCTTTCTCTTCATGAAGCAGTTTGCTAACATTGTTTTCCTTGGAATCTGCAAAGTGATATTTGGGAGCTCATTGAGGCCTATGGTGAAACAGGAAATATCCTTAGATGAAAACTAGAAGGAAGTTTTCTGAGAAACCATTTTATGATGTGTGAGTTCATTTTAGAGAGTTACACGTTCACATCATGGAGCAGTCTATTACCACTGTCTTTGGGGAATGTGAGAAGGGCTATATTGGATCACATGGAGGCCTACGCTGAGAAAGGATATATCTTCAATTAAAAACCAGAAGGAAGCCTTCTGAGAAACTTCTTTGTGATGTGTTAATTCATCTCAGAGAGTTACACCTTAGTCTTCATGGAGCAGTTTGCTAACACTGTTTTCGTAGAAACTGCAACGTGATATTTGGGAGCCCATTGGGGCCTGTGGTGACAAAGGAAATATCCTCAGATGAAAACTGGAAGGGAACATTCTGAGAAACTGCATTGTGATGTGTGAATGCAACTCCCAGACTTACACTGTTCTTTCCGTTGATCAATTTGCCAATACTGTGTTCTTGAAATCTACAATGGGATATTTCTTAGTGCTGTTAAGCTTTCAGTGACAAAGGAAATATCCTCTGATAAAAACGAGAAAGAAGCTTTCTGAGAAACTGCTGTGTGATGTATGAATTCATCTCACAGATTTTTACACATGTATTTCGTGGAGCTGTTTGCTAAAACTCTTTTTGTGGCAAATGAGAAGTGATACTTTGAAACACTGTGAAGACTCTTCAGACGAAGGAAATATCCTCCGAGGAAACCTTTAAGAAGCTTTTTGAGAAACTTCTTTGAGATGTGTGAATTCATCTTACAGTGTTACCCCTTTCTCTTCATGAAGCAGTTTGTTAACACTGTTTTCGTGGAATCTGAAAAGTGATATTTGGGAACGCATTGAGGGCTATGGTGGAAAAGGATATATTCCCTGATGAATACTTTAAAGAAGCATTCTGAGAAACTGCATCATGATGTGTGAATGCAACTCATAGAGTTGCAGTGTTCTTTTCATTGATCAGTTTGCTAAAACTGTTTTCTTGAAACGTACAATGTGATATTTCATAGCGCCATGAAGCTTACGGTGACAAAGGAAATATCCTCCAAGAAAAGCTAGACAGCAGCTTTCCGAGAAACTGCTTTGTGCTGAGTGAGTTCGTCTCACAGTTACCCCTTTCTCTCCATAAAGCAGTTTCCTAATTCAGTTTTCGTGGAATCTCCAAAGTGATATTTTGGAGCGCATTGAGGCCTGTGGTGAAAAAGGAAATATCCTCAGATGAAAACTGGAAAGCAGCAATCTGAGGAACTGTTTTGTGATGTGTGATGTGTGGTTTCATCCCACAGAGTTACACCTTTCTCTTTATGAAGCTGGTTCCTAACTGTGTTTTCGTGGAATCTGCAAAGTGATATTTGGGAGCACATTGAGGCTTATGGTGAAACAGGTAATATCCTTAGATGAAAACTAGAAGGAAGCTTTCTAAGAAACCGCTTTATGATGTATGAGTTCATTTTAGAGAGTTATACGTTCACATAATGGAGCAGTGTATTACCACTGTCTTTGGGGAATGTGAAAAGGGCTATATTGGATCACATTGAGGCCTACGCTGAGAAAGGAAATATCTTCAATTAAAAACGTGAAAGAAGCTTTCTGAGAACCTTCTTTGTGGTGCATTAATTCGTCTCAGAGAGTTACACCTTAGTCTTCATGGAGCAGTTTGCTAACACTGTTTTCGTGGAAACTGCAAAGTGATATTTGGGAGCGCATTGGGGCCTGAGGTGACAAAGGAAATATCTTTAGATAAAAAGTAGAAAGAAGCTTTCTGAGAAACTGCTTTGTGATGTGTGAATTCAACTCACTGAGTTACAGCTGTATTTCGTGGAGCTGTTTGCTAGTCCTGGTTTTGTGGAATCTAAGACCTGATATTTTGGATTACTTTGAATACTATACAGCCAAAGGAAATATCCTCACATAAAAACGAGAAAGAAGTTTTCTGAGAAATTGCTTTCTGATCTGTAAATTCATCTCACAGAGTTCCACCTTTCTGTTCCTGAAGCTGTTTGCTAAGACTCTTCTCGTGGAATCTGCAAAGTGATAATTGGAGTGCATTGAAGGCTATGGTGGAAAAGGAAATATAATCAGATAAAAACGAGAAAGAAGACTCATGGTGGAGCAAGATGGCCGAATAGGAACAGCTCCAGTCTCCAACTGCCATGGTGAGCGACACAGAAGACAGGTGATTTCTGCATTTTCAACTGAGGTACTGGGTTTATCTCACTAGAGAGTGCCTGACAGTCACTGCTGGTCAGCCGCTGCAGCCTGACCAGTGAGAGCTGAAGCAGGGCGAGGCATCACCTCACCTGGGAAGTGCAAGGGAGAAGGGAATCCCTTTTCCTAGCCAGGGGAACTGAGACACACAATACCTGGAAAATCGGGTAACTCCCACCCCAATACTGCGCTCTACCAAAAATCTTAGCAAACAGGCACACCAGGAGACTATATCCCACACCTGGCCGGGAGGGTCCCACGCCCACGGAGTCTCCCTCATTGCTAGCACAGCAGTCTGCGATCTCGTGGCAAGGCAGTAACGAGGCTGGGGGAGGGGCGCCCGCCATTGCTGAGGCTTAAGTAGATAAACAAAGTGGCTGGGAAGCTCGAACGGGGTGGAGCTCACAGCAGCTCAAGGAGTCCTGCCGGTCTCTGTAGATTCCACCTCTGGGGACAGGGCACAGTTAAACAACAACAACAACAACAACAAAAAGCAGCTGAAACCTCTGCAGATGCAAACGACTCTGTCTGACAGCTTTGAAGTGAACAGTGGATCTCCCAACACTGAGGTTGAGGTCTGAGAACGGACAGACTACCTGCTCAAGTGGGTCCCTGACCCCTGAGTAGCCTAACTGGAAGACATCCCCCACTAGGGGCAGACCGACACCCCACACCTCACACGGTGGACTACAACCCTGAGAGGAAGCTTCTATAGCAAGAATCAGACAGGTGCACTCGCTGTTCAGCAATATTCTATCTTCTGCAGCCTCGGCTGCTGATACCCAGGCAAACAAGGTCTGGAGTGGACCTCAAGCAATCTCCAACAGACCTACAGCTGAGGGTCCTGACTGTTAGATGGAAAACTAATAAACAGGAAGGATACCCACACCAAAACCCCATCAGTATGTCACCATCATCAAAGACCAGAGGTAGATAAAACCACAAAGATGGGGAAAAAGCAGGGCAGAAAAGCTGGAAATTCAAAAAATAAGAGCGCATCTCCCCCTGTAAAGGTACGCAGCTCATCGCCAGCAACGGATCACAGCCGGATGGAGAATGACTTTGACGAGATGAGAGAAGAAGGCTTCACTCCATCAAACTTCTCAGAGCTAAAGGAAGAATTACATACTCAGCGCAAAGAAACTAAAAATCTTGAAAAAAAAAGTGGAAGAATTGATAACTAGAATAATTAATGCAGAGAAGGTGATAAACGAATGGACAGAGATGAAAACCATGACACGAGAAATACGTGACAAATGCGCAAGCTTCAGCAACCAACTCAATCAACTAGAGGAAAGAGTATCAGAGATTGAGGATCAAATGAATGAAATGAAGCAAGAAGAGAAACCAAAAGAAAAAAGAAGAAATAGAAATGAACAAAGCCTGCAAGACGTATGGGATTATGTAAAAAGACCAAATCTACGTCTGACTGGGGTGCCTGAAAGTGAGAGGGAAAATGTAACCAAGTTGGAAAACACTCTTCAGGATATCATCCAGGAGAACTTCCCCAACCTAGTAGGGCAGGCCAACATTAAAATTCAGGAAATACAGAGAATGCCACAAAGATACTCCTCGAGAAGCAACTCCAAGACACATAATTGCCAGATTCACCAAAGTTGAAATGAAGGAAAAAATCTTAAGGGCAGCTACAGAGAAAGGTTGGGTTACCCACAAAGGGAAGCCCATCAGATTAACAGCAGATCTCTCGGCAGAAACTCTACAAGCCAGAAGAGAGTGGGGGTCAATATTCAACATTCTTAAAGAAAAGAATTTTCAACCCAGAATTTCATATCCAGCCAAACTAAGTTTCATAAGTGAAGGAGAAATAAAATCCTTTACAGATAAGCAAATGCTTAGAGATTTTGTCACCACCAGGCCTGCCTTACAAGAGACCCTGAAGGAAGCACGAAACATGGAAAGGAACAACCGGTACCAGCCATTGCAAAAACATACCAAAATGTAAAGACCATCGAGGCTAGGAAGAAACTGCATCAACTAACGAGCAAAATAACCAGTTAATATCATAACGGCAGGATCAAGTTCACACATAACAATCTTAACCTTAAATATAAATGGACTAAATGGTCCAATTAAAAGACACAGACTGGCAAACTGGATAAAGAATCAAGACCCATCAGTTTGCTGTATTCAGGAGACCCATCTCACATGCAGAGACATACATAGACTAAAAATAAAGGGATGGAGGAAGATCTACCAAGGAAATGGAGAAAAAAAAAGCAGGGGTTGCAATACTAGTTTCTGATAAATCAGACTTTAAACCATCGAAGATCAAAAGAGACAAAGAAGGCCATTACATAATGGTAAAGGGATCAATTCAACAGGAAGAGCTAACTATCCTAAATATATATGCACCCAATACAGGAGCACCCAGATTCATAAAGCAAGTCCTTAGAGACTTACAAAGAGACTTAGACTCCCATACAATAACAATGTGAGACTTCAACACCTCAGTGTCAACATTAGACAGATCAACAAGACAGAAAGTTAACAAGGATATCCAGGAATTGAACTCATCTCTGCAGCAAGCAGACATAATAGACATCTACAGAACTCTCCACCCCAAATCAACAGAATATACATCCCTCTCAGCACCACATCACACTTATTCCAAAATTGACCACATAATTGGAAGTAAAGCACTCCTCAGCAAATGTACAAGAAGAGAAATTATAACAAACTGTCTCCCACACCACAGTGCAATCAAACTAGAACTCAGGACTAAGAAACTCAATCAAAACCACTCAGCTACATGGAAGCTGAATAACCTGCTCCTGAATGACTACTGGGTACATAACGAAATGAAGGCAGAAATAAAGATGTTCTTTGAAACCGATGAGAACAAAGATACAACATACCAGAATCTCTGGGACACATTTAAAGCAATGGGTAGAGGGAAAATTATAGCACTACATGCCCACGAGAGAAAGCAGGAAAGATCTAAAATTGACACTCTAGCATCACAGTTAAAAGAACTAGAGAAGCAAGAGCAAACACATTCAAAAGCTAGCAGAAGGCAAGAAATAACTAAGATCAGAGCAGAACTGAAGGAGATAGAAACACAAAAAACCCTCCAAAAAATCAATGAATCCAGGAGTTGGTTTTTTGAAAAGATCAACAAAATTGACAGACCTCTAGCAAGACTAATAAAGAAGAAAAGAGAGAAGAATCAAATAGACACAATAAAAAATGATAAACGGGATATCACCACCGACCCCACAGAAATACAAACTACCATCAGAGAATACTATAAACACCTCTATGCAAATAAACTAGAAAATCTAGAAGAAATGGATAATTTCCTGGACACTTACACTCTCCCAAGACGAAACCAGGAAGAAGTTGAATCCCTGAATAGACCAATAGCAGGCTCTGAAATTGAGGCAATAATTAATAGCCTACCAACCAAAAAAAGTCCAGGACCAGATGGATTCACAGCTGAATTCTACCAGAGGTACAAGGAGGAGCTGGTACCATTCCTTCTGAAACTATTCCAATCAATAGAAAAAGAGGGAATCCTCCCTAACTCATTTTATGAGGCCAACATCATCCTGATACCAAAGCCTGGCAGAGACACAACAAAAAAGAGAATTTTAGACCAATATCCCTGATGAACATCGAAGCAAAAATCTTCAATAAAATACTGGCAAACTGGATTCAACAGCACATCAAAAAACTTATCCACCATGATCAAGTGGGCTTCATCCCTGGGATGCAAGGCTGGTTCAACATATGCAAGTCAATAAATGTAATCCAGCATATAAACAGAACCAAAGACAAGAACCACATGATTATCTCAATAGATGCAGAAAAGGCCTTTGACAAAATTCTACAGCCCTTCATGCTAAAAACTCTCAATAAATTCGGTATTGATGGAACGTATCTCAAAATCATAAGAGCTATTTATGACACACCCACAGCCAATATCATACTGAATGCCAAAAACTGGAAAAATTCTCTTTGAAAACTGGCACGAGACAGGGAAGCCCTCTCTCACCACTCATGTTCAACATAGTGTTGGAAGTTCTGGCTAGGGTGATCAGGCAAGAGAAAGAAATAATGGGTATTCTGTTCGGAAAAGAAGAAGTCAAATTGTCCCTGTTTGCAGATGACATAATTGTATATTTAGAAAACCGAATAGACTCAGTCTAAAATCTCCTTAAGCTGATAAGCAACTTCAGCAAAGTCTCAGGATACAAAATTAATGTGCAAAAATCACAAGCATTCGTACACACCAGTAACAGACAAACAGAGATCCAAATCATGAATGAACTTCCATTCACAATTGCTTCAAAGAGAATGAAATACCTAGGAATCCAACTTACGAGGGATGTAAAGGACCTCTTCAAGGAGAACTACAAACCACTGCTCAGTGAAATAAAGAGGACACAAACAAATGGAAGAACATACCATGCTGATAGATAGGAAGAATCAATAGCGTGAAAATGGCCATACTGCCCAAGGTAATTTATAGATTCAATGCCATCCCCATCAAGCTACCAATGAGTTTCTTCACAGAATTGAAAAAACTGCTTTAAAGTTCATATGGAACCAAAAAAGAGCCCGCATCTCCAAGACAATCTTAAGTCAAAAGAACAAAGCTGGAGACATCACGCTACCTGACTTCAAACTATACTACAAGGCTACAGTAACCAAAACAGCATGGTACTGGTACCAAAACAGAGATATAGACCAGTGGAACAGAACAGAGTCCTCAGAAATAATACCACACATCTACAACCATCTGATCTTTGGCAAACCTCAGAAAAACAAGAAATGGGGAAAGGATTCCCTATTTAATAAATGGTGCTGGGAAAATTGGCTAGCCATAAGTAGAAAGCTGAAACGGCATCCTTTCCTTTCTCCGTCTACGAAAATTAATTCAAGATGGATTAGAGACTTAAATGTTAGGCCTAATACCATAAAAACCCTAGAAGAAAACCTAGGTAATACCATTCAGGACATAGGCATGGGCAAGGACTTCATGTCTAAAACACCAAAAGCAACGGCAGCAAAAGCCAAAATTGACAAATGGGATCTCATTAAACTAAAGAGCTTCTGCACAGCAAAAGAAACTACCATCAGAGTGAACAGGCAACCTACAGAATGGGAGAAAATTTTTGCAATCTACTCATCTGACAAACGGCTAATATCCAGAACCTACAAAGAACTCAAGCAAATTTACAAGAAAAAAACAAACAACCCCATCAAAAAGTGGGCAAAGGATATGAACAGACAGTTCTCAAAAGAAGACATTCATACAGCCAACAGACACATAAAAAATGCTTATCATCTCTGGCCACCAGAGAAATGCAAATCAAAACCACAATGAGATACCATCTCACACCAGTTAGAATGGCAATCATTCAAAAGTCAGGAAACAACAGGTGCTGGAGAGGATGTGGAGAAATAGGACAATTTTACACTGTTGGTGGGATTGTAAACTAGTTCAACCATTATGGAAAACAGTATGGCGATTATCACAATAGCAAAGACTTGGAATCAACCCAAATGTCCACCAGTGACAGACTGGATTAAGAAAACGTGACACATACACATCATGGAATACTATGCAGCCATAAAAACGGATGAGTTTGTGTCCTTTTTAGGGACATGAATGCAGCTGGAAACCATCTTTCTCAGCAAACTATCACAAGAACAGAAAACCAAACACCGCATGTTCTCGCTCATAGGTGGGAACTGAACAATGAGATAACTTGGACTCGGGAAGGGGAACATCACACACTGGGGCCTATCACGGGGAGGGGGGAGGGGGAAGGGAATGCACTGGGAGTTATACCTGATGTAAATGACGAGTTGATGGATGCTGACGAGTTGATGGGAGCAGCATTCCAACATGGCACAAGTATACATATGTAACAAACCTGCACATTATCCGCATGTACCCTAGAACTTAATGTATAATTAAAAAAAAAAAGAAACTATAAAGATAAAATACAAAAAAAAAAAAAAGAATTTACTCATGTAACCAACGACCACCTGTTCCCCATAAACCTATGGAAATACAAATAAATAATTATATAGCTAATTATCTACGTATTAATCTAAACTCTAAGAGACTTTGAAGAAACTTTATTTTATTTTATTTTATTTCTTTATTTTGAGATGGAGTTTCACTCTTGTTGCCCAGGCTCGATTTCAGCTCACTGCAACCTCCACCTCTGGGGTTCAAGTGGTTCTGCCTTAGCCTCCCAAGTAACTGGGATTGCAGGCATGTGCCACCATGCCCAGCAAATTTTGTATTTTTTAGTACAGATAGGATTTCTCCATGTTGGTCAGGCTGATCTCCAACTCCTGACCTCAGGTGATCTGCCAGCCTCGGCCTCACAAAGTGCTAGGATTCCAGTTGTGAGCCACCGTGCCTGGTCTGAAGAAAATTTTTATCAGTGAAAATTCCATAATAGTTTAATGGAAAGAGAAAAGTCACATGTTAGATGGACCTCTTTTATAAACTTTATATTCTTGTAAAAAACCTTACCTCTTCTATTTATTGTTTGGTTGAAAACTAAATTTTTCAGAAGATATAAGTTAACCAAAAGTGTTTGGCACTTCTCTTCAGAGAAGCACTAAACACAGAGTTTTCTCACTTACTTAACTTCAAATAAATATTTCAACTGTATTTTGTTCAAGAAAAATTTCTCTTTTTTTCAGAGACAGGGTCCAGGTTACTAATAAGAAGCTTTTTGTTAGTCTGACTGTGACCTCATTGTAAGAGGCCTGTGTTATTTGTTTATTTTTTTTCTGACTTTTAGAAGGATTTGAAGTTTGCATTTACACTTTAAAGTTCGAAGTAATAATTGCCAGTGTTCAGGGATGTGTGAGGGACTGGTGAGTGTATTACTAAAAGTTAATAGGAGACAGATTTTTGTATTTATGAAGTAGGTCTGTATCCTGATTGCAGGGATAATTACAAAAATCTACACTTGTGTGATTAAATGACATAGAACAATGATACATCAGTAAAATAACATTGTTATCAATGTGGATTTCCATGTTTAGCTACTATACTATAATTATTTAATATGTATCCATTGGGAGATAAATATGAAATAAGAAATTGATACACAGAACCTCCCCGTCCCTATCTTTCCAACCTTCTATGAATCTACAAGCCTTTCAAAAAAAAAGTTAAAAATGTAAAAAACAAACAAACAACAACAACAACAACAAAAACGAGAAAGAAGTTTTCCGAGAAACTTCTCTGTGATCTGTGAATTCATCTCAGAGATTTCCAACTTTGTGTTCATGAAGCCGTTTGCTAACACTGTTCTCATGGAAACTGCAAAGGGATATTTGGAAGCACATTAGTGCTGTGGAGAAAAAGGAAATATCCACAGATAAAACCAGGAAAGAGGCGTTCTGAGAAACTGCTTTGTGACGTGTGAATGCAACTCACAGAGTTAAACATTTCCTTTCATTGATCAGTTTGCTAACTCTCTTTTCTTCAAATCTGCAATGGGATATTTCTTTGAACAACAAAGCTTGCGGTGACAAAGGAAATATACTCAAACAAAAAGTAGAAAGAAGCTTTCTGAGAAACTGCTTTGTGATGGATGTGTGAATTCAACTCACTGAGTTATAGCTGTATTTCATGGAGCTGTTTGCTAGTCCTGTTTTTGTGGAATCTGAGAACTGATATTTCAGATCGCTTCAAAGAGTATACAGCCAAAGGAAATATCCCCAGACAAAAACGAGAAAGAAGCTTTCTGAGAAACGTCTTTCTGACATCTGAATTCAACTAGCAGAGTTCCACCTTTCTCTTCATGTAGCTGTTTGCTAACATCTTTTCGTGGAATCTGCAAAGTGATATTTGGGAGTGCATTGAGGGCCACAGTGATAAAGGAAATATCTTCAGATAAAAACTGAAAAGAACCATTCTGAGAAACTGCATGGTGATGTGTGAATGCAACTCACAGAGTTACACTTTTGTGTTCATTGATCAGTTTGCTAACACAGTTTCCCTGAAATCTGCAGAGGGATATTTCTTTGCCCAATGAAGCTGACGGTGACAAAGTTAATATCTTCAGATAAAAAGTAGAAAGAAGTTTTCTGAGAAACTGCTTGGTGATGTGTGAATTCAACTCATGGAATTACATCTGTATTTCGTGGACCTGTTTCGTAGTACTGTTTCTGTGGAATCTAAGACCTGATATTTTGGATCGCTTTGAAGAGTATACAGCCAAAGGAAATATCCCCAGATAAAAACGAGAAAGAAGTTTCCTGAGAAATGTATTTCTGATCTCTGAATTCATCTCACAGAGATCCACCTTTCTGTTCATGTAGCTGTTTGCTAACATTCTTCTCGGGCAATCTGCAAAGAGATATTTGGGAGCACTTTGAGGGTTACAGTGAAAAAGGAAATATCTTCAGATAAAAATTGAAAAGAAGCATTCTGAGAAACTTCATTGTGACATGTGAATAAAATTCACAGAGTTACACTTTTCTGTGCTTTGATAAGTTTGCTAACACAGTTTTCTTCAAATCTGCAGTGGGATGTTTGTTTGCCCAATGAAGCTTACGGTGACAAAGGAAACATCTTCAGATAAAAACTAGAAAGAAGCTTTCTGAGAAACTGCTTGGTGATGTGTGAATTGAACACACTGAATTACATCTGTATTTCGTGGACCTGTTGGGTAGTCCTGTTTCTGTGGAATCTAACATCTGATATTTCCGATATCTTTGAAGAGTATACAGCCAAAGGAAATATCCCCAGAAAAAAATGAGAAAGATGTTTTATGAGAAATGTCTTTCTGATCTCTGAATTCTTCTCACAGAGTTCCACCTTTCTGTTCATGTAGCTGTTTGCTAACACTATTCTCGTGGAATCTGCTAAGTCATATTTGGGAACACATTGAGTGCTACAGTGATAAAGGAAATCTCTTCAGATAAAATCTGAAAAGAAGCATTGTGAGAAACTGCACTGTGACGTGTGAATGCAACTGACAGAGTTAAATTTTTCTGTTCATTGATCAGTTTGCTAACACAGTTTTCTTCAAATCTGCAATGGGATATATCCTTCGCCAACGAAGCTTATGATGACAAAGGAAACATCCTCAGATAAAAACTAGAAAGAAGCTATCTGAGAAACCGCTTTGTGATGAGTGAATTAACCTCGCAGAGTTACATCTGTATTTCGTGGAGCTGTTTGCTAGTCCTGTTTTTGTGGAAACTAAGAACTGATATTTCAGCTCGCTATGAAGAGTATCCAGCCAAAGGAAATAACCCAGATAAAAACGAGAAAGAAGTTTCCTGAGAAATGCCTTTCTGATCTCTGAATTCATCTCACAGAGATCCACCTTTGTGTTCATGCAGCTCTTTACTAACACTTTTCTCGTGGAATCTGCAAAGTGATATTTGGGAGCACATTGAGGGCTACAGTGAAAAAGGAAATATCTTCAGATAAAAAGTGTAAAGAAGCGTTCTGAGAAACTGCATTGTGAGGTGTTAATGTAACTCACAGAGTTACACTTTTCTGTTCATTGATCAGTTTGCTGACACAGTTTTCTTCAAATCCGCAATGGGATTTTTCTTTGCCCAATGAAGCTTACGGTAACAAAGGAAACATCTCGAGATAAAAAGTAGAAAGAAGTTTTCTGAGAAACTGCTTTGTGATATGTGAATTCAGCTCACTGAACTACATCTGTATTTCCTGGAACTGTTTGGTAGTCCTGTTTCTGTGTAATTTAAGACCTGATATTTCGGATTGCCTTGAAGAGTATACAGCCAAAGGAAATATCCCCAGATAAAAAAGAGAAAGATGTTTTCTGAGAAATGTCTTTCTGATCTCTGAATTCATCTCGCAGAATTCCACCTTTCTGTTCATGTAGTTGTTTGCTAACACTCTTCTCGCGGAATCTGCAAAGTTATATTTGGGAGCACATTGAGGGCTACAGAAAAAGGAAATACCTTCAGATAAAAACTAAAAAGAAGCGTTCTAAGAAAATTGATTGTGACGTGTGAATGCAACTCACAGAGTTTCACTTTTCTGTTCTTTGATCAGTTTGCTAACACAATTTTCTTCAAATCTGCAATAGGATATTTCTGTGCCCAATGAAGCTTACAGTGACAAAGGAAACATCTTCAGATAAAAACTAGAAAGAAGCTCTCTGAGAAACTGCTTGGTGATGTGTGAATTCAACTCACTGAATTACATCTGTATTTCGTGGACCTTTTTGGTAATCCTGTTTCTGTGGAATATAAGATCTGATATTTCGGATCACTTTGAAGAGTATACAGCCAAAGGAAATATCCCCAGATAAAAATGAGAAAGATGTTCTCTGAGAAATGTCATTCTGATCTATGAATTCTTCTCACAGGGTTCCACCTTCTGCTCATGAAGCTGTTTGCTAACACTATTCTCATGGATTTTGCTAAGTGATATTTGGGAGCACATTGTGTGCTACAGTGAAAAAGGAAATATCTTCAGATAAAAACTGAACAGAAGCGTTGTGAGAAACTGCATTGTGACATGCGAATGCAATTGACAGAGTTAAATTTTTCTGTTCATTGATCAGTTTGCTAACAGTTTTCTTCAAATCCGCATTGGAATATTTCTTTCCCCAATGAAGCTTACGGTGACAAAGGAAACATCTTCAGATAAAAACTAGAAATAAGCTACCTGAGAAACTGCTTTGTAATGTGTGAATTCAACTCGCTGTGTTACATTTGTATTTCTTGTAGCTGTGTGCTAGCCCTTTTTTTGTGGAATTCAAGACCTGATATTTCATCTCGCCTTGAAGAGGATACAGCCAAAGGAAATATCCACAGATAAAAACGAGAAAGAAGTTTCCTGAGAAATGTCTTTCTGATCTCTGAATTCATCTCACAGAGATCCACCTTTCTGTTCATGTAGCTGTTTCCTAACACTCTTTTCATGGAATCTGCAAAGAGATATTTGGGAGCACATTGAGGACTACAGTGAGAAAGGAAATATCTTCAGACAAAACTGAAAAGAAGAGTTCTGAGAAACGTCACTGTAACATGTGAATGCAACTCACAGAGTTACACTTTTCTGTTCTTTGATCAATTTGCTAACACAGTTTTCTTCAAATCTGCAATGGGATATTTCTTTGCCCAATGAAGTTTACGGTGACAAAGGAAACATATGGAGATAAAAAGTAGAAAGAAGCTTTCTGAGAAACTGCTTTGTGCTGTGTGCATTCAGCTCACTGAGTTACATCTGTATTTCCTGGAGCTCTTTGCCAGTTCTGTTTTTGTGGAATCTAAGACCCGATATTTCAGGACGCTTTGAAGAGTGTACAGCCAAAGGAAATATTCCCAGATAAAAACGAGAAAGAAGTTTTCTGAGAAATGTGTTTTTGATCTCTGAATTCATCTCACAGAGTTCCACCTTTCTGTACATGCAGTTGTTTGTTAACACTCTTCACGTGGAATATGCAAAGTGATATTTGGGATCACATTGAGGGCTACAGTGAAATAGGAAATATCTTCAGATGAATCTGAAAAGAAGCGTTCTGAAAAACTGCATTGTGACGTGTGAATGCAACTCACATAGTTACACTTTTCTATTCTTTGATTAGTTTGCTAACACAGTTTACTTCAAATCAGCAGTGGGATATTTCTTTGCCCAATGAAGCTCACAGTGACAAAGGAAACATCTTCAGATAAAAATAGAAAGAAGCTTTCTGAGAAACTGCTTTGTGATGTGTGAATTCAGCTTACTGAGTAACATCTGTGTTTAGTGGGGCTCTTTGCTAGTCCTGTTTTTGTGGAATCTAAGACCTGATATTTCAGTTCGCTTTGAACAGTATACAGCCAAAGGAAATATCCCCAGATAAGAACAAAAAAGAAGTATTCTGAGAAATGTCTTTCTGATCTCTGAGTTCATCTCACAGATTTCCACCTTACTGTTCATATAGCTGTTTGCTAACACTCTTCTTGTGGAATCTGCAAAGTCATATTTGGGAGCACATTGATGACTACAGTGAAAAACCATATGCCTACAGATAAAAACTGAAAAGAAGCGTTCTGAGAAACTGCATTGTGACATGTGAATGCAACACACAGAGTTACACTTTTCTGTTCTTTGATCAGTTTGCCAACACAGTTTTTTTAAATCTGCAGTGGGATATTTCTTTGCCCAACGATGAATACGGTGACAAAGGAAACATCTTCAGATAAAAAGTAGAAAGAAGTTTTCTAAGAAACTGCTTTGTGATGTGTGAATTCAACTCACTGAGTTACATCTGCATTTGGTGGAGCTGTTTGCTAGTCCTGTTATTGTGGACTCTAAGACCTGACATTTAGGATCGCTTTGAAGAGTATAGAGCCAAAGGAAATATACCGAGATAAAAACGAGAAAGAGGTTTTCAGAGAAATGTCTTTCTGATCTCTGAATTCATCTCACAGAGATTCACCTTTCTGTTTATGTAGCTGTTTGCTAACACTCTTCTTGTGGAATCAGCAAAGTGATAGTCGGAGCACATTGAGGGCTACAGTAAAAAAGGAAATATCTTCAGATAAAAACTAAAAAGAAGCGTTCTGGGTAACTGCATTGTGATGTATGAATGCAATTCACAGAGTTACACTTTTCTGTTCTTTGATCAGTTTGCTAACACCGTTTTTTTCCAATCAGCAATGGAATATTTCTTTGCCCAATGAAGCTTAAGGTGACAAAGGAAACATCTTCAGATAAAAACTGGAAAGAAGCTCTCTGAGAAACTGCTTGGTGGTGTGTGAATTCAACTCACTGAATTACATCTGTATTTCGTGGACCTGTTGGGTAGTCCTGTTTCTGTGGAATCTAACACCTGATATTTCGGATCATTTTGAAGACTATACAGTCAAAGGAAATATCCCCAGATAAAAATGATAAAGATGTTTTCTGAGAAATGTCTTTCTGATCTCTGAATTCTTCTCACAGAGTTCCACCTTTCTGTTCATGTAGCTGTTTGCTAACACTATGCTTGTGGAATCTGCAAAGTGATATTTGGGAGCACATTGAGTGTTAGAGTGAAAAAGGAATTATCTTCAGATAAAAACTGAAAGGAAGTGTTCTGAGAAATTTCTATGTGACCGGTGCATTCATCTCACAGAGTTACACCTTTCTGTTCATGTAGCTGTTTGGTAACATTCATCTCGTGGAATCTGCTAAGTGATGTTTGGGAGCTCTTTGATGGTTACAGTGAAAAAGGAAATATCTTAGGATAAAAACTGAAAAGAAGCATTATGAGAAACTGCATTGGGACGTGTGAATGCAACTCACAGAGTTACACTTTTCCATTGATTGATCAGTTTGCTAACACACTTTTCTTGAAATCTGCAGTGGGATATTTCTTTGCCCAGTGAAGATTACGGTGACAAAGGAAATATCTTCAGATAAAAAGTAGAAAGAAGCTTCCTGAGAAACTGCTTTGTGATGTGTGAATTCAACTCACTGAGTTATAGCTTTATTTCATGGAGTTCTTTGCTAGTCCAGTTTCTATTGAATCTGAGAACCGATATTTCGGATCACTTGGAGGAGTATACAGCCAAAGGAAATATCACCAGGTAAAAATGAGAAAGAAGGTTTCTGAGAAATATCTTTCTGATCTCTGAGTTCATGTCACAGAGTTCCACCTTTCTTTTAATGTAGTTCTTTGCTAACACTCTTCTCATGGGATCTGCAAAGTGATATTTGAGAGCGCATTGAGGGCTACAGTGAAAAAGGAAATATCTTCAGATAAATACTGAAAGGATGCGTTCTGAGAAACTTCTATGCAACCAATGCATTTATCTCACAGAGTTCCACCTTACTGTTCATGTATCTGTTTGCTAACACTCTGCTGGTGGTATCTGCTAAATAATATATGGGAGCCCATTGACGGCTACAGTGAAAAAAGAAATATCTTCAGATAAAAACTGAAAACAAGCGTTCTGAGAAACTGCATTGTGACGCGTGAATGCAACTCACAGAGTTACACTTTTCTGTTAATTGATCAGTTTGCTAACACAGTTTTCTTCAAAACTGCAGTGCCATATTTCTTTGCCCAAAGAATCTTTTGGTGACAAAGGACAATTTTCAGATAAAAAGTAGAAAGAAGCTTTCTGAAAAACTGCTTTGTGATGTGTGAATTCAACTTACAGAGTTACAGCTGTTTTTCAGGGAGCTGTTTGTTAGTCCAGTTTTTGTTGACACTGAGAACAAATATTTCAGACCACTTGGAGGAAAATATAGCCAAAGGAAATATCCCCTTCAGTTTGGTAACACAGTTTTCTTTCTACTTTTTATCTGAAGATATTTCCTTTTTCACTGTAGCCCTCAATGTGCTCCCAAATATCACTTAGCATATTCCACGAGAAGCTTGTTAGCAAACAACTACATGAAAAGAAAGGTGGAACTCTGTGAGATGAATTCAGAGATCAGAAAGACATTTCTCAGAAAACATCTTTCTCATTTTTATCTGTGGATATTTCCTTTGGCTGTATACTCTACAAAGCAAGCTGAAATATCAGGTCTTAGATTACACAGAAACAGGACAACCAAACAGTTTCACGAAATACAAATTTAACTCAGTGAGCTGAATTCACACTTCACAAAGCAGTTTCTCAGAAGGCTTCTTTCTACTTTTTTTCTGATGATGTTTCCTTTGTCACGGGTAGCTTCATTGGGCAAAGAAATATCCCATTACAGATTTGAAGAAAACTGTGTTAGCAAACTGATCAATGAAGAGAAAAGTGTAACTCTGTGAGGTGCATTCACACATCACAATGAAATTTCTCAGAAGGCTTCTTTTCAGTTTTTATCTGAAGATATTTCCTTTTTCACTGTAGCCCTCAATGTGCTCCCAAATAACACTTTCCAGATTCCACGAGAGGAGTGTTAGCAAACAGCTACATGAACTGAAATGTGGATCTTTCTGAGATGAATTCAGAGATCAGAAAGACATGTCTCAGGAAACTTCTTTCTCCCTTTATCTGGGGATACTTCCTTTGGCTGTATACTCTTCAATGCAAGGTGAAATATCAGGTCTTAGAATCCACAAAAACAAGTCTAGCAAACAGATCCACAAAATACAGATGTAACTCAGTGAGTTGAATTCACACATCACAAAGCAATTTCTCAGAAAGCTTCTTTCTACTTTTTATCTGAAGATGCTTCCTTTGTCACCGTAAGCTTCTTTGGGCAAAGAAATATCCCTTTGCAGAATTGAAGAAAACTGTGTTAGCAAGCTGATCAATGAACAGAAAAGACTAACTCTGTGAGTTGTGTACACATGTCACAATGAAGTTTCTCAGAACGCTTCTTTTCAGTTTTTATCTGAAGATATTTCCTTTTTCACTGTAGCCCTCAATGTGCTCCCAAATATCACTTTGCAGATTCCACGAGAAGAGTGTTAGGAAACAGTTACATGAAAAGAAAGGTGGAACTCTGTGAGATTAATTCACAGATCAGAAAGACATTTCCCAGAAAACACCTTTATCGGTTTTATCTGGGGATATTTCCTTTGGCTGTATACTCTTCAAAAGGATCCGAAATATCAGGTCTTAGATTCCACAGAAAGAGGACTACCAAACAGCTGCATGAAATACAGATGTAACTCAGAGAGCTGCATTAACACATCACAAAGCAGTTTCTCAGAACGCTTCTTTCTACTTTTTATCTGAAGATATTTCCTTTGTCACGGTAAGCTTCATTGGGCAAAGAAATATCCCATTGCAGATTTGAAGTAAACGGTGTTAGTAAACTGATCAATGAACAGAAAAGTATAACTCTGTGAATTGCATTCACAAGTCACAATGCAGTTTCTCAGAATGCTTCTTTTCACTTTTTATCTGAAGATAATTCCTTTTTCACTGTAGCCCTCAATGTGCTCCCAAATATCACTTTGCAGATTCCCCAAGAAGAGTGTTAGCAAAAAGCTCCATGAAGAGAAAGGTGGAACTCTGAGGGATGAATGTACAGTCACATAGAAGTTTCTCAGAACTCTTACTTTCAGTTTTTATATGAAGATATTTCCTTTTTCACTGTAGCCCTCAATGCATTCTCAAATATCACTTTGCAGATTCCATGAGAAGAGTGTTAGCAAACAGCTACATGAACAGAAAGGTGGAGTTCTGTGAGATGAACTCAGAGATCAGAAAGACATTTCTCAGAAATCTTCTTTCTCTTTTTTATCTGAGTATTTTTCCTTTGGCTATATACTCCTCTAAGCAATCTGAAATATCGGTTGTCTCACTCCACAAAAACTGGACAAGCAAACAGTTCCATGAAATACAGCTGTAACTCAGGGAGTTGAATTCACACAACACAGAGCAGTTTCTCAGAAAGCTTCTTTCTGCTTTTTATTTGAAGATATTTCTTTTGTCACCATCAGCTTCATTGGGCAAAGAAATATCCCACTGCAGTATTCTAGAAAACTATGTCAGTAAACATCAATGAACAGAAAAGTGTAGCTATGTGAGTTGCATTCACATGTCAGAATGTTGTTTCTCAGAACGCTTCCTTTCAGTTTTTATCTGAAGATATTTTCTTTTTCACTGTAGCCATCAATGCGCTTTGAAATATCACTTACCAGATACCACAAAAAGAGTATTAGCTAACAGCTACATGAACAGAAAAGTTGAACTCTGTGTGATGAATGCACAGGTCACATTAAAGTTTCTCAGAACGCCTCCTTTCAGTTTTTATCTGAAGATATTTCTGTTTTCACTGTAGCTCTCAATGTGCTCCCAAATATCACTATGCAGATTCCACGAGAAGAGTGTTAGCAAAGAGGTACATGAACAGAAAGGTGAACTCTGTGAGATGAACTCAGAGATCAGAAAGACATTTCTCAGAAAATATCTTTCTCATTTATATCTGGTGATATTTCCTTTGGCTATATATTCCTCCAAGCCATCCCAAATATCAGTTCTCAGATTCAACAAAAACTGGACTAGCAAGCAACTCCATGACATACAGCTGTAACTTAGTGAGCTGAATTCAGACATCACAAAGCAGTTTCTCAGAAAGCTTCTTTCTACTTTTTATCTGAAGATATTTACTTTGTCACCGTCAACTTCATAGGACAAAGAAATATCCCACTGCAGATTTCAAGAAAACTGTGTTAGTAAACTGATCAATGAACACAAAAGTGTAACTCTGTGAGTTACATTCACACGTCACAATGCAGTTTCTGAGAACTCTTCAGTTTTTATCTGAAGATATATCCTTTTTCACTGTTGCCGTCAATGTGCTCCCAAATATCACTTAGCATATTCCACGAGAAGAGTGTTAGCAAACAGCTATATGAACAGAAAGGTGGAACTCTGTGAGATGAATATACAGTCACATAGAAGTTTCTCAGAACGTTTCCTTTCAGTTTTTATTTGAAAATATTTCCTTTTTCACTGTAGCCCACAATGCGCTCCCAAATATCACTTTGCAGATTCCACGAGAAGAGTGTTAGCAAACAGCTACATAAACAGAAAAGTGGAACTCTGTAAGAAACTCATAGATCAGAAAGATATTTCTCATAAATGTTCTTTCTCATTTTTATCTGGGGCTATTTCCTTTGGCTCTATACTCCTCCAAGTGATCTGATATATCGGTTCTCAGAGTCAACAAAAACTGGACTAGCAAACAGCTCCATGAAATATAGCTGTAACTCAATGAGTTGAATTCACACATCACAAAGCAGTTTCTCAGAAAGTTTCTTTCTGCTTTTTATCTGAAGATATTTCCTTTGTCACCGTCAGCTTCATTGGGCAAAGAAATATACCACTGCAGATTTCAAGAAAATTGTGTTAGCAAAATGATCAATGAACACAAAAATGTAACTCTGTGAGTTGCATTCACACGTCCCAATGCAGTTTCTCAGAACACTTCTTTTCAGTGTTTATCTGAAGATATTTCCTTTTTCACTGTAGCCATCAATGTGCTCCCAAATATCACTTAGCATATTCCACAAGAAGAGTGTTAGCAAACAGTTATATGAACAGAAAGGTGGAACTCTGTGAGATGAATGTACAGTCACATAGCAGTTTCTCAGAACGCAACCTTTCGGTTTTGATTTGAAGATATTTACTTTTTCACTGTAGCCCTCAATGCGCTCCAAAATATCACTTTGGGGATTCCACGAGAAGAGTGTTGGCAAACAGCTACAGGAACAGAAAGGTGGAACTCTGTGAGATGAACTCAGAGATCAGAAAGACATTTCTCAGAAATGTTATTTCTCTTTTTTATCTGGGGATATATTCTTTGGCTGTATACTCCTCCATGTGATCCGAAATATCGGTTCTCAGATTCAACAAAAACTGGACTAGGAAACAGCTCCAGGAAATACAGCTGTAACTCAGCGAGTTGAATTCACACATCACAAAACAGTTTCTCAGAAGGCTTCCTTCGACTTTTTATCTGAAGATATTTCCTTTGTCACCATCAGCTTCATTGGGAAAAGAAATATCCCACTGCAGATTTCAAGAAAACCGTGTTAGCAAACTGATCAATGAACACAAAAGTATAAATCTGTGAGTTTCATTCACACGTCCCAATGCAGTTTCTCTGAACACTTCTTTTCAGATTTTATTGAAGATATTTCCTTTATCACTGTAGCTGTCAATGTGCTCCGAAATATCACTTAGCAGATTCCACGAGAAGAGTATAAGGAAACACCTACATGAACACAAAGGTGGAACTCTATGAGATGAACTCAGAGATCAGGATGACATTTCTCGGAAGTCTTCTATCTCATTTTTATCTGTTGATATTTCCTTTGGCTATATACTCCTCCAAGCAATCCGAAATATTGGTTCTCAGATTCAACAAAAACTGGACTACCAAACAGCTTCATGAAATACAGCTTTAACTCAGTGAGTTGAATTCACACATCACAAAACAGTTTCTCAGAAAGCTTCTTTCTACTTTTTATCTGAAGATATTTCCTCTGTCACCATAAGCTTCATTGGGCAAAGAAATACCCCACTGCCGTTTTGAAGAAAATTGTGTTAGCAAACTGATCTATGAACAGAAAAGTGTAACTCTGTGAGTTGCATTCACATGTCACAATGAAGTTTCTCAGAATGCTTCTTTTCAATATTTTTCTGAAGATATTTCCTCTTACCCTGTGGCCCTCAATGCGCTCTCAAATATCACTTTGTAGATTCCAGAAGACGAGTGTTAGCAAACAGCTACATTAACAGAAAGGTGAAAGTCTGTGAGATGAATGCACAGGTTACATAGAAGTTTCCCAGAATGCTTCCTTTCAGTTTTGATCTGAAGATATTTCCTTTTCCACTGTATCCCTTAATGCGCTCAAAAGTATCACTTAGCAGAATCAATGAGAAGAGAGTTAGGAAACAGCTACATGAAGAGAAAGGTGGAACTCTGTGAGTTGAATACACTGAAAGCAGTGCAGTTTCTCAGAATGCTTCTTTTCAGTTTTTATCTGAAGATATATCCTTTATCACTGCAGCCGTCAATGGGCTAACAAATATCAGTCAGCAGATTCCACTACAAGAGAGTTAGCAAACATTCACATTAACAGAAAGGTGGAACTCTGTTAGATGAATGCAGAGGCCACATAGAAGTTTCTCAGAACGCTTCCTTTCAGTATTTATCTGAAGATATTTCCTTTGTCACCATAAGCTTCATTGGGCAAAGAAATATCCCACTGCAGATTCAAAGAAAACTGTGTTAGTAAACTGATCAATGAACAGAAAAGTGTAACTCTGTGAGTGGCATTTACACGTCACAATGCAGTTTCTCAGAACGCTTCTTTTCAGTTTTTATCTGAAGATATTTCCTTTTTCACTGTAGCCGTCAATGGGCTCCCAAATATCACTTTGCAGATTGCACGAGAAGAGTGTTAACAAACAGGTACATGAACAGAAAGTTGGAACTCTGTGAGGTGAATGCACAGGCCACATAGAAGATTCTCAGAATGCTTCCTTTCAGTTTTTATCTGAAGATATTTCCTTTTTGACTGTAGCCCTCAGTGTGCTCCCAAATATCACTTTGCAGATTCCACGAGAAGAGTGTTAGCAAACAGCTCCATTAACAGAATGGTGGAACTCTGTCGGATGAACTCAGTGATCAGAAAGACATTTCTCAGAAAACTTCTTTCTCGTTTTTATCTGGGGATATTTCCTTTGACTGTATACACCTCCAAGCAATCCGAAATATCGGTTCTCAGATTCAACGAACACTATGCCAGCAAACAACTCCATGAAATACAGCTGTATCTCACAGAGAATTGAATTCACACATCACAAAGCAGTTTCTCAGAAAGCTTCCTTTTACTTTTTATCTGAAGATATTTCCTTTGTCACCATAAGTTTTATTGGGCAAAGAAATATACCCCTGCTGTTTTGAAGAAAACTGTGTTAGCAAACTGATCAATGAACAGAAAAGTGTAACTCTGTGAGTTGCATTTACACGTCACAATGCAGTTTCTCAGAACGTTTCTTTTCAGTTTTTTTCAGAAGATATTTCCTTTTTCACTGTAGCCCTCAATGCGCTCCCAAATATCACTTAGCAGATTCCACGAAAAGACTGTTAGCAAACAGCTACATAAACAGAAAGGCCGAACTCTGTGAGATGAATGCATAGATCACATAGAAATTTCTCAGAACGCTTCCTTTCAGTATTTATCTGAAGATATTTCCTTTTACACAGTAGTCCACAGTGCGCTCCCAATTATCACATTCCATATTCCACGAGAAGAGTGTTAGCAAACAGATACATGAACAGAAACGTTGAACTCTGTGAGATGAATGCATAGATCAAAGTTTCTCAGATCGCTTTCTTTAAGTATTTATCTGAAGATATTTCCTTTTTCACTGTAGCAATCAATGCGCTCCGAAATATCACATAGCAGATTACATGAGAAAATCATTAGCAAACAGCTACATGAACAGAAAGGTGAAATTCTGTGAGATGAATGCACAGGTCACATAGAAGTTTCTCAGAACGCTTCCTTTCAGTTTTCATCTGAAGATATTTCTTTTTCACTATAGCCCTCAATGTGCTTCCAAATACCACTTTGCAGATTCCACGAGAAGAGTGTTAGCAAACAGCCACATGAACAGAGAGTTGGAACTCTGAGAGGTGAGTGAACAGGTCACAGAGAAGTTTCACAGAGTGCTGGCTTTCAGTTTTTATCTGAAGATATTCCCTTTTTGACAGTAGCCCTCAATGTGGTCCCAAATAACACTTGGCAGATTTCATGAGACCAGTGTTAGCAAACACCTACGTGAACAGACAGGTGGAACTCTGTGAGATGAATGCATAGATCAGATAGAAGTTTCTCAGACCGATTCCTTTCAGTATTTATCTGAAAATATATCCTTTTCACTGTAGCAATCAATGCGCTCCCAAATATCACTTTGCAGTTTCCACAAGAAGAGCGTTAGCAAACAGCTACATGAACAGACAGATGGAACTCTGTGAGATAATCTCAGAGATCAGAAAGACGTTTCTCAGAAATCTTCTTTCTCATTTTCATCTGGGTATATTACCTTTGATTGTATACTCCTCCAAGCAATCCAAAATATTGGTTATCAAATTCAACAAAAACTGGACAAGCAAACAGCTCCATGAAATACAGCTGTATCTCAGTGAGTTGAATTCACACATCACAAAGCAGTTTCTCAGAAAACATCTTTCTACATTTTACTTGAAGGTATTTCCTTCGCCACCATAAGCTTCATTGGGCAAAGAAATATCCCACGGCAGTTTTGAAGAAAACTCTGCTAGCAAACTCATCAATGAACAGAAAAGTGTAACACTGTGAGTTGCATTCACACGTTTCAATGCAGTTTCTCAGAACGCTTCTTTTCAGTTTTTATCTGAAGATATTTCGTTTTTCACTGTAGCCCTCAATGCGCTCCCAAATGTCACTTAGCAGATTCCACGAGAAGAGTGTTAGCAAACAGCTACATGAACAGAAACGTGGAACTCTGTGAGATGAACTCGGAGATCAGAAAGACATTTCTCAGAAATCTCCTTTCTTGTTTTTATCTGGGGATATTTCCTTTGGCTGTATACTCCTCCAAGTGATCCAAAATATCGGTTCTCAGAAGCAACAACTGGAATAGCAAACAGCTCCCTGAAATACAGCTGTAACTCAGTGAGTTGAATTCACACATCACAAAGCAGTTTCTTACGAAGCTTCCTTCTTCTTTTTATCTGAAGATATTTCATTTGTCACCGTCAGCTTCACTGGGAAAAGATATATTCCACTGTAGATTTCAAGAAAACTGTGTTAGCAAACTGATCCATGAACAGAAAAGTGTAACTCTCTGAGTTGCATTCACAGGTCACAATGCAGTTTCTCAGAACGCCTCTTTTCAGTTTTTATCTGAAGATATTTCCTTTTTCACTGTAGTCGTCAATGCGCTCCAAAACATCACTTAGCAGATACGATGACAAAAATGTTAGCAAACAGCTACATGAACAGAAACGTGGAATTCTGTGAGATGAATGCACAGGTCACATAGAAGTTTCTCAGAAGGCTTCCTTTCAGTTTTTATCTGAAGACGTTTCCTTTTTCCCTGTAGCCCTCAAAGTGCTCCCAAATATCACGTTGCAGATTCCAAGAGAAGAGTGTGAGCAAACAGCTACATGAACAGAAAGGTGGAACTCTGTGACATGAATCCATAGGTTACATAGAAGTTTCTCAGAACACTTCTTTTCAGGATTTATCGGAAGATATTTCCTTTTTCACTGTAGCCCTCAATGCGCTCCCAAATATCACTTTGCAGATTCCTCAAGAAAAGTGTTAGCAAACAGCCACATGAACAGAAAGGTAGAACTCTGTGAGATGAACTCAGAGATCAGAAAGACATTTCTCAGGAATCTTTTTTCCTCGTTTTTATCTGGGGATATTTCCTTTGGCTGTATACTCCTCCATGTGATCCAAAATATCTGTTCTCAGATACAACAAAAACTGGACTAGCAAACACTTCCATGAAATACAGCTCTAACTCAGTGAGTTGAATTCCCACATCACAAAGCAGTTTCTAAGAGAGCTTCTTTCTACTTTTTATCTGAAGATATTTCCTTTGTCACCCTAAGCCTCATAGGGCAAAGAAATATCCCACTGCTGTTTTGAAGAAAACTGTGTTAGCAAACTTATCAGTGAACATAAAAGTGTAACTCTGTGAGTTGCATTCACACGTCACATTGCAGTTTCTCAGAACGCTTCTTTCCAGGTTTTATCTGAAGGTATTTCCTTTTTCACTGTACCCGTCAATGGGCTCCCAAACATCACTTAGCTGATTCCACGAGAAGAGTGTTAACAAACAGGTACATGAACAGAAAGGTGGAATTCTGTGAGGTAAATGCACAGGTCACATGGAAGTTTCTCAGAACGCTTCCTTTCAGTTTTTACCTGAAGATATTTCCTTTTCCACTGTAGCCCTCAATGTGCTCCCAAATATCACTTTGCAGATAGCACGAGAAGAGTGTTAGAAAACAGCTACATGAACAGAAAGATGAAACTCTGTGAGATGAATGTAGAGGTCACATAGAAGTTTCTCAGAATGCTTCCTTTCAGTTTTTATCTGAAGATATTTCCTTTTCCACTGTATCCCTTAATGCACTGAAAAATATCACTTAGCAGATTCAATGAGAAGAGTGTTAGCAAAACCGCTACATGAACAGAAAGGTGGAACTCTGTGAGATGAATCCACAGGTCACAGTGTAGTTTCTCAGAACGCTTCTTTTCAGTTTTTATCTGAAGATATTTCCTTTTTCACTGTAACCGTCAATGGCCTAACAAATATCACTCAGCAGATTCCACTACAAGAGAGTTAGCAAACATCCACCTTAACAGAAAGGTGGAACTCTGTGAGATGAATGCACAGGTCATATAGAAGTTTCTCAGAATGCTTCCTTTGAATATTTATCTGAAGATATTTCCTTTGTCACCGTTAGCTTCATTGAGCAAAGAAATATCCCACTGCAGTTTTGAAGAAAACGTTTCAGCAAACTGATCAATGAACAGAAAAGTGTAACTCAGTGAGTTGCATTCACAGGTCACAATGTAGTTTCTTGGAACGCTTTTTTCCTGTTTCTATCTTTAGGTATTTCCTTTTTCACTGTAGCAATCAATTCGCTCACAAATATCACTTAGTAGATTACACGAGAAGAGTGTTAGCAAACAGCTACATGAACAGAAGGGTGGAACTCTGTGAGATGAATGAACAGGTCACATAGAAGTTTCTCTGAACGCTTCCTTTCAGTTTTTATCTGAAGATATTTCCTTTTTCACTGTAGCCCTCAATGTGATCCCAAATATCACTTTGCAGATTCCATGAGAGGAGTGTTAGCAAACAGCTACATGAAGAGATAGGTAGAACTCTGTGAGATGAACTGAGAGATCAGGAAGACATTTCTCAGAAATCTTCTTTCTCTTTTCTATCTGGGAATATTTTCTTTGGCTGTATACTCCTCCAAGCGATCTGAAATAGCTGTTCTCAGATTCAACTAAAACTGGACTAGCAAACAGCTCCGTGAAATACAGCTGTAACTCAGTGAGTTGAATTCACACATCACAAAGCAGTTTCTCAGAAAGTTTCTTTTTACTTTTTGTCTGAAGACATTTCCTTGTCACCCTTAGCTTCAATGGGGAAAGTATTATCCCACTGCAGTTTAAAGAAAACGGTGTTAGCAAACTGATCAAGGAACAGAAAAATGTAACTCTCTGAGTTGCATTCACACGTCACAATACAGTTTCTCAGAATGCTTCGTTTCAATTTTTTTCTGCAGATAGTTCCTTTTTCACTGTAGCCCTCAAAGTGCCCCCAAATATCAATTTCCAAATTCCATGAGAAGAGTGTTAGCAAACAGCTACATGAAGACAATGATGGAACTCTGTGAAATGAATGCACAGGACACATAGAAGTTTCTCAGAACGCTTCTTTTCAGTTTATATCTGAAGATATTTCCTTTTTCACTGTAGCCGTCAATGCACTCGCAAATATCACTTAGCGGATTTCAAGAGAAGAGTGTTAGCGAACAGCTACATGAACAGAAAGATGGAACTCTGTGAGATGAATGTATAGGTTATGTAGAAGTTTCTCTGAACGCTTCATTTCTGTATTTATCTGAAGATATTTTCTTTTTCACTGTAGCCCTCAATGTGCTCCCAAATATCACTTTGCAGATTCCACGAGAGGAGTGTTAGCAAACACCGACAAGAACAGAAAGGTGGAACTCTGTGAGATGAATGTGTACGTCACATAGAAGTTTCTGTGAATGCTTCCTTTTAGTATTTATCTGAAGATATTTCCTTTTTCACTGTAGACCTCAAAGGGCTCCCAAATATCACTTTGCAGATTCCACAAGAAGAGTGTTAGCAAACAGCTACATGTACAGAAAGGTAGAACTCTGTGAGATGAACACAGAGATCAGAAAGACATTTCTCAGAACTCTTCTTTCTCGTTTTTATCTGGGAATATTTCCTTTGGCTTCATACTCCTCACAGCGATCCGAAATATTGGTTCTCAGATTCAACAGAAACTGCACTAGCAAACAGCTCCAATAAATACAGCTGTAAGTCAGTGAGTTGAATTCACACATCACAAAGCAGTTTCCCAGAAAGTTTCTTTCTAGGTTTTACCTGAAGATACTTCCTTTGTCACAAAAAGCTTGATTGAGGAAAAAAATATCAGACTGCAGAATTCAAGAAAACTCTGCTAGCAAACAGATGAACAAAAGAGTGTAACTCCGTGAGTCACATTCACATGTCACAATGCAGTTTCTCAGAACGCTTGTTTTCAGTTTTTATTTAAAGGTACTTCCTTTTTCACTATAGCCATCAATGGGCTTCCAAATATCACTTAGCAGATTCCACAGGAAGATTGTTATCAAACAACTACATGAACAGAAAGGTGGAACTCTGTGAGGTGAATGAACAGGTCACACAGAAGTTTCTCAGAACGCTTCCTTTCAGTTTTTATCTGAAAATATTACCTTTTTCACTGTAGCCGTCAAGGCGCTCCCAAATATCACTTTGCAGATTCCACGAGAAGAGTGTTAGCAAACAGCTACGTGAACAGAAAGGTCGACCTCTGTGAGATGAATGCATAGATCAGACAGAAGTATCTTAGATCGCTTCCTTTCAGTATTAATCTGAAAATATTTCTTTTTTCACTGTAGCAATCAATGTGCTCCCAAATATCACTTTGCAGATTCCACGAGAAGAGTGTTAGCAAACAGCTACATGAACACAAAGGTGAACTCTGTGAGATGAATTGATTGATCAGAAAGACATTTCTCAGAAATCTTCTTTGTCGTTTTTATCTGGGGATATTTCCTTTGGCTGTATACTCCTCCAAGCAATCCGAATTATCTGATCTCAGA
Source organism: Chlorocebus sabaeus (assembly GCF_047675955.1). Lineage (NCBI taxonomy): Eukaryota > Metazoa > Chordata > Mammalia > Primates > Cercopithecidae > Chlorocebus > Chlorocebus sabaeus. Next base: position 58,665,852 of record NC_132929.1, on the reverse strand, counting down.
TTCAACAAAAACTGGACAAGGAAACAGGTCCATGAAATACACCTGTATCTCAGTGAGTTGAATTCACACATCACAGAGCAGTTTCTCAGAAAACTTCTTTCCACATTTTACATGAAGATATTTCCTTTGTCACCGTCAGCTTCATTGGGCAAAGAAATATCCCATTGCAGTTTTGAAGAAAACTGTGCTAGCAAACTCATCAATGAACAGAAAAGTGTAACTCTGTGATTTGCATTCACACGTCACAATGTAGTTTCTCAGAATGCTTCTTTTCAGTTTTTATCTGAAGATATTTCCTTTTTCACTGTAGCCCTCAATGCGCTCCCAAATATCACCTAGCAGATTCCACGAGAAGAGTGTTAGTAAACAGCTACATGAACTGCAATGTGGAACTCTGTGAGATGAACTCAGAGATCAGAAAGACTTTTCTCAGCAATATTCTTTCTCGTTTTTATCTGGGTATATTTTCTTTGGCTGTATAATCCCCCAAGCGGTCTGAAATATCGGTTCTCAGATTCAACAAAAATTGGACTAGCAAACAGATCCATGAAATACAGCTGTAACTCAATGAGTTGAATTAACACATCAAAAAGCAGTTTCTTAGGAAGCTTCTTATCAATTTTTATCTGAAGATATTTTCTATCTCACCATAAGCTTCATTGGGCAAGGAAATATCCCACTGCAGATTTCAAGAAAACTATGTTAGCAAACTGATCAATGAACAGAAAAGTGTAACTCTGTGAGTTGCATTCACACGTCACAATGCAGTTTCTTAGAAAGATTCTTTTCAGTTTAATCTGAAGATATTTCCTTTTTCACTGTAGCCGTCAATGCGCTCCCAAACATCCGTTAGCTGATTCCACGAGAAGAATGTTAGCAAACAGCTACATGAACAGAAATGTGGAATTCTGTGAGATGAATGCACAAGTCACATGGAAGTTTCTCGGAACACTTCCTTTCAGTTTTTCTCTGAAGATAATTCCTTTTTCACTGTAGCCCTCAATGTGCTCCCAAATATCAGTTTGCAGATTCCATGAGAAGAGTGTCAGCAAACAGCTACATGAACAGAAAGGTGGAACTCTCTGAGGCGAATACACATGCCACATAGAAGTTTCTCAGAAGCTTCCTTTCAGTTTTTACCTGAAGATATTTCCTTTTTCACTGTAGCCCTCAATGTGCTCCCAAATATCACTTTGCAGATTCCCCAAGAAGAGTGTTAACAAACAGCTACACGAACAGAAAGGTGGAGCTCTGTGCGATGAACTCAGAGATCAGAAAGACATTTCTCAGAAATCTTCTTTCTCGGTTTTATCAGGGGATATTTTCTTTGGCTTTATACTCCTCCAAGTGATCCATAATATCGGTTCTCAGATTCAACAAAAATTGGATTAGCAAACAGCTCCATGAAATACAGCTGTAACTCAGTGAGTTGAATTCACATATCACAAAGCAGTTTCTCTGAAATCTTCTTTCTACTTTTCACCTGAAGATATTTCCTTTGTCACCGTAAGCTTTATTGGGCAAAGAAATATTCCACTGTAGATTTCAAGAAAACTGTGATAGAAAACTGATCAATGAACAGAAAAGTGTAACTCTGTGAGTTGCATTCACACGTCACAATGTAGTTTCTTGGAACGCTTCTTTTCAGTTATTATCTGAAGATATTTCCTTTTTCACTGTAGCCGTCAAAGGGGTCCCAAATATCACTTAGCAGATTGCACGAGAAGAATATTAGCAAACTGCTACATGAACAGAAAGTTGGAACTCTGTGAGATGAATGCACAGCTCACATAGAAGTTTCTCAGAACGCATCCGTTCAGTTTTTATCTGAAGATATTTCCTTTTTCACTGTAGCCCTCAATGCACTCCCAAATATCACTTTGCAGATTCCACGAGAAGAGTATTAGCAAACAGCTACATGAACAGAAAGTTGGAACTCTGTGAGATGAATGCACAGGCCACATTAAAGGTTCACTGATCGCTTTCTTTCAGTGTTTATCTGAAGATGTTTCCTTTTTCACTGTAGCCCTCAATGCGTGCCCAAATATCACTTTGCATATTCCACGAGAAGAGTGTTAGCAAACAGCCACATGAACAGAAAGGTGGAACTCTGTGAGATGAACTAGAGATCACAAAGACTTTTCTCAGAAATCTTCTTTCTCGTTTTCATCTTGGTGTATTTTCTTTGGGTTTATACTCCTCCAAGTGATCCGAAATATCGGTTCTCAGATTCAACAACAACTGGACTAGCAAACAGCTCCATGAATACAGCTGTAACTCAGTGAGTTGAATTTACACACCAAAAAGCAGTTTCTCAGAAATCTTCTTTCTACTATTTATCTGAAGATTTTTCCTTGTCACCGTAAGCCTCATTGGGCAAAGAAATATCCCACTGCAGATTTGAAGAAAACTGTGTTAGCAAACTGATCAATGAACAGAAAAGTGTAAGTCTGTTAGTGAAATTCACAGGTCACAATGCAGTTTCTCAGAACGCTTCTTTTCAGTTTTTATCTGAAGATATTTCCTTTTTCACTATAGCCGTCAATGCGCTCCCAAACATCACTTAGCAGATTCCTCGAGAAGAATGTTAACAAACCGCTACATGAACAGAAAGGTAGAACTCTGTTAGGTGATTGCACAGGTCACATAGAAGTTTCTCAGAACGCTTCCTTCCAGTTTTTCTCTGAAGATATTTCCTTTTTCACTGTAGCCCTCAATGCCCTCCCAAATATCACTTTGCTGATTCCACAAGAAGTGTGTTAGCAAACAGCTACATGAACAGAAAGGTAGAACTATGTGAGATGAACTAAGAGATCAGAAACATATTTCTCAGAAATCTCCTTTCTCGTTTTTATCCGGCGATATTTCCTTTGGCTGTATACTCTTCCAAGCAATCCGAAATATCGGATCTCAGTTTCAACAAAAACGGTACTATCAAACAGCTCCATGAAATACAGCTGTAACTCAGTGTGTTTAATTCACACATCACAAAGCAGTTTCTCAGAAATCTTCTTTCTACTTTTTACCTGAAGATATTTCCTTTGTCACCATAAGCTTCATTGGGCAAACAAGTATCCCAATGCAGAGTTCAAGAACACTGTGCTAGCAAACTGATCAATGAACAGAGAAGTGTAACTCTGTGAGTGGCATTCACATATCACAATGCAGTTCCTCAGAACGGTTCTTTCCAGTTTTTATCTGAGGATATTTCCTTTTTCACCATAGCTCTCCATGGGCTCCCAAATATCACTTTGCCAATTCAACGAGATCAGTCTTAGCGAACCGCTTCATGAGAAGAGAGGTGGAACTCTGTAAGATGAATTCACAGATCACAAAGAAGTTTCTCAGAAGGCTTCTTTCTCGTTTTTATCAGAGGATATTTCCTTTGGCCCTATAGTCCTCAAAGGGATCCGAAATATCAGTTCTCAGATTCCACAAAAACCGGGCTAGCCAACGGCTCCACGAAATACAGCTGTAACTCAGTGAGTTGAATGCACACATCACAAAGCAGTTTCTCAGAAAGCGGCTTTTTGGAGCTGAGGTTATTTGTGGTCTCGGAGCGCCACCGTGTGTCTTATTGCAGATTCTGCGAAAACACTGTTAGCAAGCTTCTCAATGAAAACAATGATGTAACCCTGTGAGCTGAATTCACCCATACCAAAGAAGTTTCTGAGAAGGTTTCTAGGCAGATTTGTCTGAGGTTCTTTCATGATTCACCATGAGATTCAACGATATCCAGGATATCACTTCTGAGATTCCACACAATTAGTGCTAGCAAACTCCTCCATGAAAGAGTGGTGTAACACTGTGAAATGAATTCACACATGACAAAGTGGTTTCTCAGAAAGCTTCATTCCGGTTTTTCTCAGAAGATATTTCCTTTCTCCTTCCACTCTTCAAACCCATCGGAAATATCAGTTCTCAGAATCCACAAAAACAGGGCTAGCAAACGGCTGCACGAAATAGTGGTGTAACTCTGGGAGATAAAGTTACATATCAGAAAACAATTTTTCAGAAAGCTTCTTTCCCGTTTTTAACTCAGGACATCTCCTTTGTCACTGTAAGCTGCATGGCGCTAAGAAGTAACCTGTTGCAGATTTCAAGACAACTGTGTTAGCAAACTGATGCCTGAAGAGAAATGTGTAACTCTGTGAGATGCATTCACACATCGCAGTGCAGTTTCTCAGAATGCTTCTTTCCAGTTTGAATCTGAGGATATTTCCTTTTTCACCAACAGCTCCCTGAAATACAGCTGTCTGAAGATATTTCCTTTGTCACCATAAGCATCATTGGGCAAAGAAATATCCCACTGCAGATTTGAAGAAAACTGTGCTAGCAAAGTCATCAAGGAACAGAAAAATGTAACTTGGTGAGTTGCATTCACACTTCAGAATGCAGTTTCTCAGAACGCTTCTTTTCAGTTTTTATCTGAAGATATTTCCTTTTTCGCTGTAGCACTCAATGCGCTCCCAAACATCATTTAGTAGACTCCACGAGAAGAGTGTTAGCAAACAGCTGCATGAACAGAAACTTGGAACTTTGTGAGACGAATACACAGGCCACATAGAAGTTTCTCAGAAGCTTCCTTTCAGCTTTTATCTGAAGATATTTCCTTGTACACTGTAGCCCTCAATGTGCCTCCAATTCTCTCTTTGTAGATTCCACGCGAAGAGTGTTAGCAAACAGCTTCATGAACAGAAAGGTGGAACTCTGTGAGATGAACTCAGATATCAGAAAGACATTTCTCAGAAATCTTCTTTCTCGTTTTTATCTGGGGATATTTCCTTTGGCTGTATACTCCTCCAAGAAATCACAAATAGCGATTCTCAGAGTCAACAAAAACTAGACTAGCAAACAGTTCCCTGAAATAGAACTGTAACTCAGTGAGTTGAATTCACACATCACAAACCAGTTTCTCAGGAGGATCCTTTCTACTTTTTACCTGAATATATTTCTTTTGTCACCGTAAGCTTCATTGGGCAAAGAAATATCCCACTGCAGATTTGAAGAAAACTGTGCTAGCAAACTCATCAATGAACAGAGAAGTGTAACTCTGTGAGTTGCATTCAGAGGTCACAATGCAATTTCTCAGAAGGCTTTTTTTCAGTTATTATCTGAAGACATTTCCTTTTTCACTGTAGCTGTCAACGGGCTCCCAAATATCACTTTACACATTCCACGAGAAGAGTGTTAGGAAACAGCTACATGAACACAAAGGTGGAACTCTGTGAGAGGAATGCATAGATCACATAGAAGCTTCTCAGAACGCTACCTTTCAGTATTTATCTAAAGATATTTCCTTTTTCACTGTAGCCCTCAATGCACTCCCAAATATCACTGTGTAGATTCCACGAGAAAAGTGTTAGCAAACAGATACATGAACAGAAAGGTAGAACTCTGTGAGATGAACTCAGAGATCAGAAAGACATTTCTCAGAAATCTTCTTTCTCATTTTTATCTAGGGATATTTCCTTTGGCTGTACATCCTCCAAGTGATCCGAAATATCGGTTCTCAGATTCATCAAACACTGGACTACCAAACAGCTCCATGAAATACAGCTGTAACTCAGTGAGTTGAATTCACACATCACAAAGCAGTTTCTCAGGAAGCTTTTTTCTACTTCTTATCTGAAGATATTTCCTTTGTCACCATAAGCTTCATTGGGCAAAGAAACATCCCACTGCAGATTTCAAGAAAACTGTGTTAGCAAACTGAACAATGAACAGAAATGTGTAACTCTGTCAGTTTCATTCACAGGTCACAATGCAGTTTCTCAGAACGCTTCTTTTCAGTTTTTATCAGAAGATATTTCCTTTTTCACTGTAGCCCTCAATGCGATCCCAAACATCACTTAGCAGATTCCAAGAGAAGAATGTTAGCAAACATGTATAAGAATAGAAAGGCGGAACTCAGGGAGATGAATGCACAGGTCACATAGAAGTTTCTCAGAGCGCTTTCTTTCAGTATTTATCTGAAAATATTTTCTTTTTCACAGTAACCCTCAATGCGCTCCCAAATATCACTTTGCATATTTCCTTTGGCTGTATACTCCTCCAAGTGATCCGTAATATAGATTCTCAGATTCAACAAAAACTGGACTAACAAACAGCTCCATGAAGTACAGCTGCATCTCAGTGAATTGAATTCACATATCACAAAACAGTTTCCCAGAAAGCTTCTTTCTACTTTTTACCTGAAGATATTTCCTTTGTCATCGTAAGCTTTATTGGGAAAAGAAATATCTCACTGCAGTTTTGAAGAATACTGTACTTCCAAACCCATCAATGAACAGAAAAGTGTAACTCTGTGAGTTGCATTGAAATGTCACAATGCAGTTTCTCAGAATGCTTCTTTTCAGTTTTTATCTGAAGATATTTCCTTTTTCACTCTAGCCTTCAATTCGCTCCCAAATATCACTTAGCTGATTACACGAGAAGAGTGTTAGCAAACTGCTACATGAACAGAAAGGTGGAACTCTGTGAGGTGAATGCACAGGTCACAGAGAAGTTTCTCAGAATGCTTCCTTTCAGTTTTTATCTGAAGATATTTCCTTTTTCACTGTAGCCCTCAATTTGCTCCCAAATATCACTTTGCCAATTCCAAGAGAAGACTGCCAGCAAACAACTACATGAACAGAAAGGTGGATCTCTGTGAGGTGAATACACAGGCCACATAGAGGTTTCTCAGAAGCCTCCTTTCAGTTTTTACCTGAAGATATTTCCTTTTTCACTGTAGCCCTCAATGTGCTTCAAAATATCACTTTACAGATGCCACGAGAAGAGCATCAGCAAAGAGTTACAAGAACAGAAAGGTGGAACTCTGTGAGATGAACTCACAGGTCAGAAAGACATTTCTCAGAAATCTTCTTTCTCATTTTTATCTGGGGATATTTCCTTTGGCTGCATACCCCTGCAAGTGATCCGAAATATCGGTTCTCAGATTCAACAAAAACTGGACTAGCAAACAGTTCCGTGAAATACAGTTGTAACTCAGTGAGTTGAATTCACACATGACAAAGCAGTTTCTCAGGAAGCTTCTTTCTACTTTTTATCTGAAGATGTTTCCTTTGTCACCATAAGATTCATTGGGCAAGGAAATATCCCACTGCAGATTTCAAGAAAACAGTGTTAGCAAATTGATCAATGAACAGAAAAATGTAACTCTGTGTGTTGCATTCACAGGTCACAATGCAGTTTCTCAGAACGCTTCTTTTCAGTTTTTATCTGAAGATATTTCCATTTTCACTATAGCCGTCAAAGCGCTCCCAAACATCACTTAGCAGATTCCACAAGAAGAGTGTTAGCAAACAGCTACATGAACAGAAAGGTGGAACTCTGTGAGATGAACTTAGAGATCAGAAAGATATTTCTCAGAAATCTTCTTTCTCGTTTTTACCTGGGAATATTTCCTTTGGCTGTATACTCCTCCATGTGATCCGAAATATCGGTTCTCAGATTCAACAAAAACTGGACTAGCAAACAGATCCATGATATACAGATGTAACTCAGTGAGTTGAATTTACACATCACAAAGCAGTTTCTCAGGAAGCTTCTTTCTACTTTTTATCTGAAGATATTTCCCTTGTCACCATAAAGCTTCATTGGGCAGTGAAATATCCCACTGCAGATTTCAAGAAAACTGTGTTAGCAAACTGATCAATGAACAGAAATGTGTTACTCTGTGAGTTGCATTCATACATCACAATGCAGTTTCTCAGAACGCTTCTTCTCAGTTTTTATCTGAAGATATTTCCTTTTTCACTGTAGCCGTCAATGGGCTCCCAAATATCACTTTACACATTCCACGAGAAGAGTGTTAGCAAACAGCTTCATGAACAGAAAGGTGGAACTCTGTGAGGTGAATGCAAAGATCACATAGAAGTTTCTCAGCACGCTTCCTTTCAGTGTTTATCTGAAGATATTTTCTTTTTCACTGTAGCCCTTAATGAGCTCCCAAATATCACTTTCCACGAACACAGTGTTAGCAATCTCATGCCTAAAGAGAAATGTGTAACTCTGGGCGTTGCATTCACACATGGCAGTGCAGTTTCTCCGAAGGCTTCTTCCCAGTTTGAATCTGAGGATATTTCCTTTTTCACTATGGTCCTCAATGAGCTCCCAAATATCACTTTGCAGAATCCATGAACAGAGTGTTAGCAAACTGCTTCATGAAGACAAAGATGTAACTCGGTGAGATGAATTCACGTATCACAAAGAAGTTTCTCAGAAAGCTACTTTCTAGTTTTTATTGGGGGATACATCCAGTGTCAGCATAAGCCTCATTGCACTAAGAAATATCCCAATGCAGATTTGAAAAAAAAAGGGAGAGCAAACGGATCAAAGGAAAGGAGAGTGTAACTCTGTGAGTTGCATTCACACATCACTATGCCGTTTCTCAGAATGTTTCTTTTCAGTTTTTATCTGAAGGTATTTCCTTTTTCACTGCAGCCCTCAATGCACTCCCAAGTATCACTTTGCAGATTCCACGAGAAGAGTGTTAGCAAACAGCAACATGAACAGAAAGGTAGAATCTGTGAGATGAACTCAGAGATCAGAAAGACATTTCTCAGAAATCTTGTTTCTCGTTTTTATCTGGGGATATTTCCTTTGGCTCTATACTCCTCCAAGTGATCCGAAATATCGGTTTTCAGAATCAACATTTCTGTGAGATGATTGTAGAGGTACATAGAAGTTTTTCAGAATGCTTCCTTTCAGTTTTTTTCTGAAGATATATCCTTTTTCACTGTAACCCTCAATGCGCTCCCAATTATCACTTTGCAGATTCCATGAGAAGAGTATTAGCAAACAGCTACATGAACAGAAAGGTGGAATTCTGTGAGATAAATGTACAGTTACATAGTAGTTTCTCAGAACGCTTCCTTTCAGTTTTTATCTGAAGATATTTCCTTTTTCACTGCAGTCCTCAATGCGTTCCCAAATATCACTTAGCAGATTCCACGAGAGGAGTATTAACAAACAGCTACATAAACAGAAAGGTGGAACTCTGTGAGATGAACTCAGAGATCAGGAAGACATTTCTCAGAAATCTTCTTTCTCTTTTTTAACTGGGTATATTTCCTTTGGCTGTATACTCCTCCAAGTGATCCGAAATACTGGTTCTCAGATTCAACAAAAACTGGACTAGCAAACAGCTGCATGAAATAGAGCTGATACTTAGTGAGTTGAATTCACACATCACAAAGCAGTTTCTCAAAAGCTTCTTTCTGCTTTTTATCTGAAGATATTTCCTTTATCACCGTCAGCTTCATTGGACAAAGAAATATCCCACTGCAGATTTCAAGAAAACTGTGTTAGCAAACTGATCAATGAACACAAAAGTGTAACTCTGTGAGTTGCATTCACATGTCACAATGAAATTTCTCAGAAAACTTCTTTTAAGTTTTTATCTGAAGATATTTCCTTTACACTGTTGCCATCAAAGCATTCCCAAATATCACTTAGCATATTCCCCGAGAAGAGTGTTAGCAAACAGCTATATGAACAAAAATGTGGAACTCTGTGAGATGAATGTACAGTCACACAGAAGTTTCTCAGAACGCTTCCTTTCAGTTTTTATTTGAAGATATTTCCTTTTTCACTGTAGCCCTCAATGCGCTCCTAAATATCACTTTGCAGATTCCACGAGAAGAGTGTTAGCAAACAGCTATATGAACAGAATGGTGGAACTCTGTGAGATGAACTCAGAGATCCAAAAGGCATTTCTCAGAAATGTTCTTTCTCATTTTTATCTGAGGATATTTCCTTTGGCTATATACTCCTCCAAGCGATCCGAAATATCTGTTCTCAGATTGAAGAAAAACTGGACTAGCAAACAGCTCCATGAAATACAGCTGTAACTCAGTGAGTTGAATAGACACATCACAAAGCAGTTTCTCTCAAAGCTTCTTTCTCCTTTTATCTGAAGATTTTTCCTTTTCACCATCAGCTTCATTGGACAAAGAAATATCCCACTGCAGATTTCAAGAAAACTGTGTTAGCAAACTGATCAATGAACAGAAAAGTGTAACTCTATGAGTTGCATTGACACGTCACAATGCAGTTTCTCAGAACGCTTCTTTTCAGTTTTCATCTGAAGATATTTTCTTTTTCACTGTAGCCGTCAATGCACTCTCAAATATCACTTAGCAGATTCTACGAGAGGAATATTAGCAGTTACATGAACACAAAGGTGGAACTCTGTAGATGAATGCACAGGTCACTTAGAAGTTTCTCTGAACACTTCATTTCAGTATTATTCTGAAGATATTTCATTTTTCACTGTAGACCTCAATGCGCTCCCAAATATCACTTTGCAGATTCCACGAGAAGAGTGTTAGCAAACAGCTACATGAACAGAAAGGTGGATCTCTGGGAGATGAATTCAGAGATGAGAAAGACATTTCTCAGAAAACCTCCTTTTCATTTTTATCTGGGGATATTTCCTTTGGCTGTATACTCTTCAAATCGAGCTGAAACATCAGGTCTTAGTTTCCAGAAAAACAGGACTAGCAAACAGCTCAACGAAATACAAATGTAACTCAGTGAGCTGAATTCACACATCACAAAGCAATTTCTCAGAAAGCTTCTTTTGACTTTTTATCTGAAGATGTTTCCTTTGTCACCATAAGCTTCATTGGGCAAAAAAATATCCCATTTCAGATTTGAAGAAAACTGTGTTAGCAAACTGATCAAAGAACAGAAAAGTGTAACGTTGTGAGTTGCCTTCACACTTCACAATGAAGTTTCTCAGAACGCTTCTTTTCAGTTTTTATCTGAAGATATTTCCTTTTTCAGTGTAGCCCTCAATGTGCTCCAAAAATTACTTTGCAGATTCCACGAGAAGAGTGTTAGCAAACAGCTACATGAACAGAAAGGTGGAACTATGTGAGATGAATTCAGAGATCAGAAAGGCATTTCTCAGAAAGCATCTTTCTCCTTTTTATCTGGGGGTATTTCCCAGGCTGTATACTGTTCTAAGCGATCCGAAATATCAGGTCATAGATTCCACAAAAACAGGACAACCAAGCAGCTCCATGAAAAACTGATGTAATTCAGTGAGTTAAATTCACACATCACGAAGCAGTTCCTCAGAAAGCTTCTTTCTACTTTTTATCTGAAGATGTTTCCTTTGTCACCATAAGCTTCATTGGGCAAGGAAATATCCCATTGTAGATTTGAAGAAAACTATCTTAGCACACTGATGAAAGAACAGAAAAATGTAACTCTGTGAGTTGCATTCACACGTCATAATGAAGTTTCTCAGAACGCTTCTTTTCAGTTTTTATCTGAAGACGTTTCCTTCTTCATTGTAACCCTCAATGTGCTCCCAAATATCACTTTACAGATTCCATGAGAAGAGTTATAGAAAACAGCTACATGAACAGAAAGGGGGATCTCTGTGAGATGAATTCAGCGATCAGAAAGACATTTCTCAGGAAATATCTTTCTTGTTTTTATCTGAGGGATATTTTCTTAGACTATATACTCCTCAAAACGAGCTGAAATATAAGGTCTTACATTCCACAAAAACAGGACTAGTAAACAGCTCAACAAAATACACATGTTAATCAGTGAGCTGAATTCACACATCACAAAGCAGTTTCTTGGAAAGCTTCTTTCTACTTTTTATCTCAAGATGTTTCCTTTCTCACCGTAAGCTTCATTGGGCAAAGAAATATCCCATTGTAGATTTGAAGAAAATTGTGTTAACAAACTGATCAAAGAACAGAAAAGTGTACTTCTGTGAGTTGCCTTCAAACTTCACAATGAAGTTTCTCAGAACGCTTCTTTTCAGTTTTTATCTGAAGATATTTCCTTTTTCATTGTAGCCCTCAATGCACTCCGAAATATCACTTTGCATATTCCACAAGAAGAGTGTTAGCAAACAGCTACATGAACAGAAAGGTGGATCTCTGTTAGATGAATTCAGAGATCAGAAAGACATTTCTCAGGAAACTTCTTTTCTACCTTTCTCTTCACGTAGCTTCTACTTTTCTCTTCACGTAGCTCTTTGCTGACATTCATCTCGTGGAATCTGCTAAGTGATGTTTGGGAGCGCATCGATGACTAAGTGAAAAAGGAAATATCTTCAGATAAAAACTGAAAACAAGCTTTGTGAGAAACTGCATTGTGACGTGTGAATGCCACTCACAGAGTTACAGTTTTCTGTTCATTGATCAGTTTGCTAACACAGTTTTCTTCAAAACTGCAGTGGGATATTTCTTTGCCCAATGAAGCTCATGGTGACAAAGGAAATGTCTTAAGATAAAAAGTAGAAAGATACTTTCTAAGAAACTGATTTGTGATGTGTGAATTCAACTCATTGAGTTACAGCTGTATTTCATGGAGCTGTTTGCTAGCCATTTTGTTGAATCTGAGAACCAATATTTCAGATCACTTGGAGGAGTATACAGCCAAAGGAAATATCCCCAGATAAAAACGAGAAAGAAGATTTCTGAGAAATGTCTTTCTGATCCCTGAGTTTATCTCACAGAGTTCTACCTTTCTGTCCATGTAGCTGTTTGCTAACACTCTTCTCATGGAATCTACAAAGTGATATTTGGAAGCGCATTGAGGGCTACAGTGAAAAAGGAAATATGTTCAGATAAATACTAAAAGGAAGCGTTCTGAGAAACTTCTTTGTGACCTGTGAATTCACCTCACAGACTTCCACCTTTCTGTTCATGTAGCTGTTTCCAAACACTCTTCTTGTGGAATCTTCTAAGTGATATTTGGTACCCCTTTGATGGCTACAGTGAAAAAGGAAATATCTTCAGATAAAACCTGAAAAGAAGTGTTCTGAGAAACTGCATGTGACTTGTGAATGCAACTCACAGAGTTACACTTTTCTGTTCATTGATCAGTTTGCTAACACAGTTTTCTTCAAAATTGCTGTGGGATATTTCTTTGCCCAATGAAGCGTATAGTGACAAAGTAAATATATTCAGATAAAAAGTAGAAAGAAGCTTTCTGAGAAACTACTTTGTGATGTGTGAATTCAACTCACTGAGTTACAGCTGTTTTTCCTGGAGCTGTTTGCTAGTCCAGTTTTTGTTGAATCTGAGAACCGATATTTCGGATCACTTGGTGGAGTATACAGCCCAAGGAAATATCCCCAGATAAAAATGTGAAAGAAGACTTCTGAGAAATGTCTTTCAGATCTCTGAGTTCATCTCACAGAGTTCTATTTTTTTGTTCATGTACCGTTTGCTAACACTCTTCTCATGGAATCTAGAAAGTGATATTTTTGAGCGTATTGACGGTTACAGTGAAAAGGGAAATATCATAAGATAAATACTGAAAGGAAGCGTTATCAGAAACTTCTATGTGACCTTCGCATTCATCTCACAGTGTTCCACATTTCTGTTCATGTAGCTGTTTGCTAACACACTTCTTGTGGAATCTGCAAAGTGATATTTGGGAGCGCATTGAAGGCTACAGTGTAAAAGGAAATATCTTTAGATAAAAACTGAAAGGAAGTTTTCTGACAAACTTCTATGTGACCTGCGCATTCGTCTCACAGAGTTCCAACTTTCTGTTCATGTAGCTGTTTGCTAACATGCTTCTCGTGTAATCTACCAAGTGATATTTCAGAGTGCATTGACGACTACAGTGAAAAGGGAAATATCTTCAGATAAAAACTGAAGAGAAGCATTTAGAGAAACTGCATTGTGACGTGTGAATGCAACTCACAGAGTTACACTTTACTGTTCATTGATCAATTTGCTAACACAGTTTTCTTCAAAACTGCAGTGGGATATTTTTTTGCCTAATGAAGATTATGGTGTCAAGGGAAATATCTTCAGATAAAAAGTAGAAAGAAGCTTTCTTGGAAACTGCTTTGTGATGTGTGAATTCAACTCTCTGAATTACAGCTGTATTTCATGGAGCTGTTTCCTAGTCCAGTTTTTGTTGAATCTGAGAACCGATATTTCTGATCACTTGGAGGAGTATAGAGCCAAAAGAAATATCCCCAGATAAAAACGAGAAAGAAGATTTCTGAGAAATATCTTTTTGATCTCTGAGTTCATCTCACAGAGTTCTACTTTTCTGTTCATGTAGCTGTTTGCTAACACTCTTCTCGTGGAATCTGCAAAGTAATATTTGGGAGCGCATTGAGGACTACAGTGAAAAAGTAAATATCTTCAGAGAAAAACTGAAAGGAAGCGTTCTGAGAAACTTCTCTGTGACCTGTGAATTCATCTCAGAGTGTTCCACCTTTCTGTTCATGTAGCTGTTTGCTAACACTCTTCTCGTGGAATCTGCTAAGTGATACTTGGTAGCCCTTTGATGGTTACAGTGAAGAAGGAAATATCTTCAGATAAAAACTGAAAAGAAGCGTTCCGTGAAACTGCAGTGTGACCTGTGAATGCAACTCACAGAGTTATACTTTTCTGTTCATTGATCAATTTGCAAACATAGTTTTCTTCAAACTGCAGTGGGATATTTCTGTGCCCAATGAAGCTTATGGTGACAAAGGAAATATCTTCAGGTAAAAAGTAGAAAGAATCCTCCTGAGAAACTGCTTTGTGATGTATAAATTCAACTCACTGAGTTACAGCAGAAATTCATGGAGCTGTTTGCTAGACCAGTTTTTGTTGAATCTCTGAACCGATATTTCAGATCGCTTGGAGGAGTATACAGCCAAAGAAAACATCCACAAGTAAAAACGAGGAAGAAGATATCTGAGTAATGTCATTCTGATCTCTGAGTTCATCTCACAGAATTATACCTTTCTGTTTATGTAGCTGTTTGCTAACACTCTTCTCGTAGAATCTGTAAAGTGATATTTGGGAGCGCTTGGAGGCCTACAGTGAAAAAGAAAATATCTTCAGATAAAAACTGAAAGGAAGCCTTCTGAGAAACTTCTATGTGACTTGTGGATTCACCTCACAAAGCTACACGTTTCTGTTCATGTAGCTGTTTGCTAACATTCTTCTCGTGGAATCTGCTAAGTAATATTTGGGAGCACAATGAGGTCTCCAGTGAAATGGAAATATCATCAGATAAAAACTGAAGGGAAGCGTTCTTAGAAACTTCTATGTGACCTGTGCATTCATCACACAGAGTTCCACTTTTCTGTTCATGTAGCTGTTTTCTCACATTCTTCTCGTGGAATCTGCTAAGTGATGATTTGGAGCGCATTGACGGATACCGTGAAAAAGGAAATATCTACAGATAAAAATAGAAAAGAAGCTTTCTGAAAACTGCATTGTGACAAGTGAATGCAACTCACAGAGTTACACTTTTCTGTTCATTGATCACTTTGCTAACACAGTTTTCTTCAAAACTGCAGTGGGAAATTTCTTTGCCCAATGAAGCTTATGGTGACAAAGGAAATATCATCAGATAAAAAGTAGAAAGAAGCTTCCTGAGAAACTGCTTTGTGATGTGTAAATTCAACTCACTGAGTTACAGCTGTATTTCATGGAGCTGTTTGCAAGTCCAGTTTTTTTTTTTGAATCCTAGAACCGATATTTCGCATCACTTGGAGGAGTATACAGCCAAACGAAATATCCTCAGATAAAAACGAGAAGGAAGATTTCTGAGAAGTGTCTTTCTGATCTCTGAGTTCATCTCACAGAGTTCTACCTTTCAGTTCATGTACCTGTTTGCTAATATTCTTCTCGTGGAATCTGCAAAGTAATATTTGGAGGCGTATTGAGGGCTACAGTGAAAAACGAAATATCTTCAGATAAATACTGAAAGGCAGCATTCTGACAAACTTCTTTGTGTCCTGTGCATTCAACTCACAGAGTGACACCTTTCTGTTCATGTAGCTGTTTGCTAACATTCTTCTTGTGGAATCTGCTAAGTGATGTTTCGGAGCGCATTGAAGACTACAGTGAAAAAGAAATATCTTCAGATAAAAACTGAAAAGAAGCTTTCTGAGAAACTGCATTGTGACCTGTGAATGAAACTCACGAGTTACACTTTTCTGTTCGTTGAATAGTTTGCTAACACAGTTTTCTTCAAAACTGCAGTGGGATATTTCTTTGCCCAATGAAGCTTATGGTGACAAAGGAAATACCTTCAGATAAAAAGTAGAAAGAAGCTACCTGGGAAACTGCTTTGTGATGTGTAAATTCAACTCACTGAGTTACAGCTGTATTTCATAGAGCTGTTTGCTAGTCCAGTTTTTGTTGTATCTGAGAACCGATATTTCAGATCACTTGGAGTATACAGGCAAAGGAAATAGCCCCAGATAAAAATGACAAAGAAGATTTCTGAGAAATGTCTTTCTGATCTCTGAGTTCATCTCACCGAGTTCTACTTTTCTGTTCATGTAGCTGTTTACTAACACTCTTCTCGTGGAATCTGAAAAGTGATATTTGGGAGGGCGTTGAGGGCTCTAGTGAAAAAGGAAATATCTTCAGATAAATACTGAAAGGAAGCATTCTGAGAAACTTCTTTGTGACTTGTGCATTCATCTCACAGACTTCCACCTTTCTGTTCTTGTAGCTGTTTGCTAACACTGTTCTCGTGGAATCTGCAAAGTGATATTTGAGAGCGTATTGAAGACTACAGACAACAAGGAAATATCTTCAGATAAAAATTGAAAATAAGCGTTCTGGGAAACTGTATTGTGACGTGTGAATGCAAATCACAGAGTTTCACATTTCTGTTCAAGTATCAGTTTGCTAACACTCTTCTCGTGAAATCTGCTAAGTGATATTTGGGAGCGCATTGACGGCTACAGTGAAAAAGGAAATATCTTCAGAAAAAAACTGAAAGGAAGCGTTCTGAGAACCTTCTATGTGATCTGTGCATTCTTCTCCAGAGTTCCACCTTTCTCTTCATGTAGCTGCTTGCTAACATTCTTCACGTGGAATCAGCTAAGTGATGTTTGAGAACGCACTGACGGCTACAGTGGATAAAGAAATATCTTCAGATAAAAACTGAAAAGAAGCTTTCTGAGAAACTGCATTGTGACCTGTGAATGCAACTCACAGAGTTACACTTTTCTGTTCTTTGATCACTTTGCTAACACAGATTTCTTCAAAACTGCAGTGGGATATTTCTTTGCCCAGTAAAGCTTATCATGACAATGGAAATATCTTCAGATAAAAGGTAGAAAGAAGTTTCCTGAGAAACTGCTTTGTGATGTGTAAATTCAACTCACTGAGTTTCAGCTGTATTTCATGGAGCTGCTTGCTTGTCCAGTTTTTGTTGAATCTGAGAACCCATATTTCAGATCACATGGAGGAGTATACAGCCAAAGGAAATAGCCCCAGATAAAAACGAGAAAGAAGATTTCTGAGAAATGTCTTTCTGATCTCTGAGTTCATCTCACAGAGTTCTACCATTCTATTCATGTACCAGTTTGTTAACACTCTTATCGTGAAATCTGCAAAGTAATATTTGGGGGCACATTGAGTGCCACAGTGAAAAAGGAAATATGTTCAGATAAATACTGAAAAAAGCGTTCTGAGAAACTACTTTGTGACGTATGCATTCATCTCACAAAGGTACACTTTTCGGTTGATGTTGCTGTTTACTAATACTCTTTTCATGGAATCTGCAAAGTGATATTTGAGAGCGCATTGAGGGCTACAGTGAAAAAGGAAATATCTTCAGAAAAAAACTGAAAGGCAGCATTCTGAGAAACTTCTAAGTGAACTGTGCATTCATCTCACAGAGTTCCACCTTTCTCTTCATGTAGCTGCTTGCGAACATTCATCTCGTGGAATCTGCTAAGTGATGTTTGGGAGCGCATTAACGGCTACAGTGAAAAAGGAAATATCTTCAGATAAAAACTGAATAGAAGCTTTCTGAGAAACTGCATTGTGACGTGTGAATGCAACTCACAGAGTTACACTTTTATGTTCATTGATCACTTTGCTAACACAGATTTCTTCAAAACTGAACTGGGATACTTCTTTGCCCAACGAAGCTTATGGTGACATAGGAAATATCTTCAGGTAAAAAGTAGAAAGAATCATCCTGAGGAACTGCTTGTGACGTGTGAATTCAACTCACTGAGTTACAGCTGTATTTCATGGAGCTGTTTGCTAGTCCAGTATTTGTTGAATCTGTCAACCGCTGTTTTGGGTCACTTGGAGGGGTATACAGCCAAAGGAAATATCCCCAGATAAAAACGAGAAAGAAGATTTTTGAGAAATGTCTTTCTGATCCCTAAGTTCATCTCATAGAGTTCTACCTTTCTGTTCATGTAGCAGTTTGCTAACACTCTTCTCGTGGAATCTGCTAAGTGATATTTGGGAGCACATTGAGGGCTACAGTGAAAAAGGAAATATCTTCACATAAAAACTGAAAACAAGCTTTCAGGGAAGCTGTATTGTGACCTGTGAATGCAACTCACAGAGTTACACTTTTTTGTTCATTGATCAGTTTGCTAACACAGTGTTCTTCAAAATTGCAGTGGGATATTTTTTTGCCCAATGAAGCTTATGGTAACAAAGGAAATATCTTCAGATAAAAAGTAGAAAGAAGCTTTATGAGAAACTGCTTTGTGATGTGTGAATTCAACTCACTGAGTTAAAGCTGTATTTAATGTAGCTGTTTGGTAGTCCAGCTTTTGTTGAATGTGAGAACCAATATTTTTGATCACTTGGAGGAGTATACAGCCAAAGGAAAAATCCCCAGATAAAAACGAGAAAGAAGATTTCTGAGACATGTCTTTTTGATCTCTGAGTTCATCTCACAGACTTCTACCTTTCTCTTCATGTAGCTGTTTGCTAACACTCTTATCCTCGAATCTGCAAAGTGATATTTGGGAGCACATTGAGGGCTACAGTCAAAAAGGAAATATCTTCAGATAAATACTGAAAAGAAGCATTCAGAGAAACTTCTATGTGACCTGTACATTCACCTCACAGAGTTCCACATTTCTGTTCATGTAGCAGTTTACTAACACTCTTCTCGTGGAATCTACAAAGTGATATTTGAGAGAGCATTGATGGCTACAGTGAAAAAGGAAATATCTTCAGATAAAAACTGAAAAGAAGCATTCTGAGAAACTGCATTTTGACGAGTGAATGCAACTCACACAGTTACACTTTTCTGTTCATTGATCAGATTGCTAACACTGTTTTCTTCAAAACTGCAGTGGGATATTTCTTTGCCCAATAAAGCTTATGGTGACAAAGGAAATATCTTCAGATAAAAAGTAGAGTGAAGCTTCCTGAGAACTACTTTGTGATGTGTGAATTCAACTCACTGAGTTACAGCTGTATTTCATGTAGCTGCTTGCTAGTCTTGTTTTTGTTGAATCTGAGAACCAATATTTCGGATCATTTGGAGCAGTATACAGCCAAAGGAAACATCCTCAGATAAAAACAAGAAAGAAGATTTCTGAGAAATGTCTTTCTGATCTCTGAGGTCATCTCACAGAACTCCACCTTTCTGTTTATGTAGCTGTTTGCTAATACTCCTCTCGTGGAATCTGCAACGTGATATTTGGGAGTGCATTGAGGACTACATGAAAAAGGAAATATCTTCAGATAGAAACTGAAAGGAAGCATTCTGAGAAACTGCATTTTGACGAGTGAATGCAACTCACACAGTTACACTTTTCTGTTCATTGATCAGATTGCTAACACTGTTTTCTTCAAAACTGCAGTGGGATATTTCTTTGCCCAATAAAGCTTATGGTGACAAAGGAAATATCTTCAGATAAAAAGTAGAGTGAAGATTCCTGAGAAACTACTTTGTGATGTGTGAATTCAACTCACTGAGTAACAGCTGTATTTCATGTAGCTGCTTGCTAGTCTTGTTTTTGTTGAATCTGAGAACCAATATTTCGGATCACTTGGAGCAGTATACAGCCAAAGGAAACATCCTCAGATAAAAACAAGAAAGAAGATTTCTGAGAAATGTCTTTCTGATCTCTGAGGTCATCTCACAGAGTTCTACCTTTCTGTTCATGTAGCTGTTTGCTAACACTCTTCTCGTGGAATCTGCAACGTGATATTTGGGAGCGCATTGAGGACTACAGTGAAAAAGGAAATATCTTCAGATAAATACTGAAAGGAAACTTTCTGAGAAACTTCTTTGTGGCCATGAATTCATCTCACAGAGTTCCACATTTCTGTTCATGAATCTTTTTGATACACTCTTCTCGTGGAATCTGCTAAGTGATATTTAGGACCCATTTGAAGGGTACGGTGAAAAAGGAAATATCTTCAGATAAAAACTGAAAGGAAGTGGTCTGAGAAAAAGCATTGTGATCTGTACATTCCCCTCACAGAGTTCCACCTTTCTGTTCATGGAGCTGCTTGCTAACACTCTTCTCGTGGAATCTGCAAAGTGATATTTCGGAGCACATTGATGGTTACAGTGTAAAAGGATATATCTTCAGATAAAAACTGAAAGGAAGCATTCTGAGAGAGTTCTATGTGAACTGTGCATTCATCTCACAGAGTTCCACCATTCTGTTCATGTAGATGTTTGCTAACACTCTCCTCGTGGAATCTGCTAAGTGATATTTGGGAGCCCATTGACAGCTACACTGAAAAATTAAATATCTTCAGATAAAAACTCAAAGGAAACTTTCTGAGAAAGTATTATGTCACCTGTGCATTCATTTCATGGAGTTTCACCTTTCTGTTCATGTATCTGTTTTCTATTATAGTTCTCGTGGAATCTGCTAAGTGATGTTTTGGAGCACATTGACGGCTACAGTGAAAACGGAAATATCTTCAGATAAAAACTGAAAAGAAGCGTTCTGAGAAACTACATTGTAACGTGTGCGTTCACCTCACAGAGTTTCACGTTTCCATTCCTGTAGCTGTTTGCTAACACTCTTCTCGTGGAATCTGCAAAGTGATATTTGGGAGCACATTGAGGGATCCAGGAAAAAGGATATATCTTCAGATAAAAACTGAAAGGAAGCGTTCTGAGAGAGTTCTATGTGAACTGTGCATTCATCTCACAGAGTTCCAACTTTCTATTCATGTAGCTGTTTGCTAACATTCTTCTTGTGGAATATGATAAGTGTTATTTGGGAGCGCATTGACGGCTACATTGAAAAAGGAAATATCTTCAGAAAAAAACTGAAAAGAAGCTTTCTGAGAAACTGCATTGTGACAAGTGAATGCAACTCACACAGTTACAGTCTTCTGTTCATTGATCAGATTGCTAACACAGTTTTCTTCAAAACTGCAGTGGGATATTTCTTTGCCCAATGAGGCTTATGGTGACAAAGGAAATACCTTCAGATAAAAAGCAGAAAGAGCCTTCCTGAGAAAATGCTTTGTGATGTGTAAATTCAACTCATTGAGTAATGGCTACATTTCATGGAGGTGTTTCCTAGTCCATTTTTTGTTGAATCTGAGAAACGATATTTTGGATCACTTGGAGGAGAACACAGTCAAAGGAAATATCCTCAGATAAAAACGAGAAAGAAGATTTCTGAAAAATGTCTTTCTGATCTCTGAGTTCATCTCACAAAGTTCTACTTTTCTGTTCATGTAGCTGTTTGCTAACACTCTTCTCGTGGAATCTGCAAAGTGATATTTGGGAGCGCATTGAGGGATACAGTGAAAAAGGAAATATCTTCAGATAAGTACTTAAAGAAAGCTTTCTGAGAAACTTCTTTGTTACCTCTGCATTCATCTCACAGAGTTCCACATTTCTGTTCATGTAGCTGTTTACTAACACTCTTCTCCTGGAATCCGCTAAGTGATATTTGGGAGCCCTTTGACGACTGCAGTGAAAAAGGAAATATCTTCAGATAAAAACTGAAAAGAAGTGTTCTGAGAAACTGCATTGTGTCGTGTGAATGCAACTCATGGTGTTACACTTTTCTGTTCATTGAACAGTTTGCTAACACAGTTTTCTTTAAAACTGCAGTGGGATATTTCTTTATCCAATGAAGCTAATGGTGACAAAGGAAATATCTTCAGACAAAAAGTAGAAAGAAGCTTTCTGAGAAATTGCTTTGTGAAGTGTGAATTAAACTGACTGAGTTACAGCTGTATTTCAGGGAGCTGTTTGCTAGTCCAGTTTTTGTTGAATCTGAGAACTGATTTTCGGATCACTTGGAGGAGTATACAGCCAAAGCAAATACCCCCAGAAAAAAACGAGAAAGAAGATTTCTGAGAAATGTCTTTCTGATCTTTGAGTTCATCTCACAGTGTTCTACCTTTCTGTTCATTTAGCTGTTTGCTAACACTCTTCTCGTGGAATCTTCAAAGTGATATTTGGGAGCCATTTGACAGCTACAGTGAAAAAGGAAATATCTTCAGATAAAAACTGAAAGGAAGAGTTCTGAGAAACTTCTATGTGAACTGTGCATTCATCTCACAGAGTTCCACCTTCCTTTTCACGTAGTTGTTTGCTAACATTCTTCTCGTGGAATCTGCTAAGTGATGTTTGGGAGCGCTTTAATGGCTACAGCATAAAAGGAAATATCTTCGATAAAAACTGAAAAGAAGGTTTCTGAAAAACTGCATTGTGACCCGTGAATGCAACTCAGAGAGTTACACTTTTCTGTTCGTTGATCACTTTGCTAACACAGTTTTCTGCAAAACTGAAGTGGGATACTTCTTTGCCCAATGAAGCTTATGGTGACATAGGAAATATCTTCAGATAAAAAGTAGAAAGAAGCTTCCTGAGAAACTGCTTAGTGATGTGTAAATTCAGCTCACTGAGTTACAGCTGTATTTCATGGAGAAGTTTTCTAGTTCAGTTGTTGTTGAATCTGAGAACCGATATTTCGGATCACTTGGAGGAGTATACAGCCTAAGGAAATGTCCCCAGATAAAAAAGAGAAAGAAGATTTCTGAGAAATGTCTTTCTGGTCTCTGAGTTGACCGCACAGAGTTCTACCTTTCTGTTCATGTATCTGTTTGCTAACACTCTTCTCGTGGAATCTGAAAAGTGATATCTGGGAGCGCATTGAGAGCTCTAGTGAAAAAGAAAATATCTTCAGATAAAAACTGAAAGGCAGCGCTCTGAGAAACTTATTTGTGACCTGTGCATTCATCTCACAGAGTTCCACCTTTAACTTCATATAGCTGTTTGCTAACACTCTTCTCGTGGATATCTGCTAAGTGATGTTTGGGAGCGCATTGACGGCTACAGTGAAAAAGGAAATATATTCAGATAAAAACTGAAAACAAGCTTTCTAAGAAGTTGCATTGTGACCTGTGAATGCAACTCACAGAGTTACACTTTTCTGTTCATTGATCACTTTGTTAAAACAGTTTTCTTCAAAACTGCGGTGCTATATTTCTTTGCCGAATGAAGCTTATGGTGACAAAGGAAATATCTTCAGATAAAAAGTAGAAAGAACCTTCCTGAGAAACTGCTTTGTGATGTGTAAATTCATCGGACTGAGTTACATCTGTATTTCATGGAGCTGTTCGCTAGTCCAGTTTTTGTTGAATCAGAGAATATTTTGGAACACTTGGAGGAGTATACAGCCAAAGGAAATATCACCAGATATAAACGAGAAAGATGATTTCTGAGGAATGTCTCTCTGATCTCTGAATTCATCTAAAAGAGTTCTGCCTTTCTGTTCATGTAGCTGTTTGCTAACACTCTTCTCATTGAATCTGCAAAGTGATATTTCGGAGCACATTGAGGGCTACAGTCAAAAAGGAAATATCTTCAGATAAAAACTGAAAGGAAGCATTCTTAGAAACTTCTATGTCATCTGTGCATTCACCTCACAGAGATCCACCTTTCTGTTCATGTAGCTGTTTGCTAACACTCTTCTCGTGGAATCTGCTAAGTGATATTTGGGAGCGCATTGAGGGCTACAGTAAAAAAGGAAATATCCTCAGATTAAAAACTGAAAATAAGCGTTCTGAGAAACTGCATTGTGAGTTGTGAATGCAACTTCCAGAGTTAGACTTTTCCGTTCATTGATCAGTTTGCTACCACAGTTTTCTTGAAATCTCCAGTGGGATATTTCTTGCCCAGTGAAGCTTACGGTGACAAAGGAAATATCTTCAGATAATAAGTAGAAAGAATGTTTCTGAGAAACTGCTTTGTGATGCATGAATTCAACTCACTGAGTTACAGCTGTATTCCATGGAGGTGTTTGCTAGTCCAGTTTTTCTTGAATCTGAGAACCAATATTTCGGATCACTTGGAGGAGTATACAGCCATGGAAATATCCCCAGATAAAAATGAGAAAGAAGATTTCCGACAAATGACTTTCTGATCTCTGAGTTCATCTCACAGAGTTCCACCTTTCTGTTCATGTAGCTGTTTGCTAACATTCTTCTCTTGGAATCTGCAATGTGATATTTGGGAGCACATTGAGGGTTACTGTGAAAATGGAAATATCTTCAGATAAATACTGAAAGAAAACGTTCTGAGAAACTTCTATGTGACCTGTGCATTCATCTCACAGAGTTGCACCTTTCTATTCATGTAGCTGTTTCCTAACACTCTTCTCGTGGAATCTGTTAAGTGATATTTGGGATCGCATTGTGGGCTTCAGTGAAAAAGGAAATATCTTCAGATAAAAACTGAAAGGAAACTTTCTGAGAAACTTCTATGTGACCTGTGCATTCATCTCACAGACTTCCACCTTTCTTTTCATGTAACTGTTTGCTAACACTCTTCGCTTGGTATCTGCTAAGTGATAATTGGGATGGCACTGATGGCTACAGTGAAAAAGGGAATACCTTCTGATAAAAACTGTAAAGAAGCATTCTGAGAAACTGCATTGTGACCTGTGAAAGTAACTTCCAGAGTTCCAATTTTCTGCAAATTGATCAGCTTGCTACCACTGTTTTCTTGACATCTGCAGTGGGACATTTCTTTGCCCAATGAAGCTTACGGTGACAAAGGAAATATCTTCAGATAAACAGTACAAGGAAACCTTCTGAGAAACCACTTTGTGATGTGTGAATTCCACTCATTGAGTTACAGTGGTATTTCATGGAGCTGTTTGCTAGTACAGTTTTTGTTGAATCTGAGAACCAATATTTCGAATCAATTGGAGGAGTAAACAGCCAAAGGATATATCCCCAGATAAAAATGAGAAAGAAGATTTCTGAGAAATGACTTTCTGGTCTCTGAATTCATGTCACAGAGTTCCACCTTTCTCTTCTTGTAGCTGTTTGCCAGCACTCTTCTCATGGTGTCTGCTAAGTGATATTTGGGAGCGCATTGAGGGCTACAGTGAAAAAGGAAATATCTTCAGATAAAATCTGAAAAGAGGCATTCTGAGAAACTGCATTGTGACGTGTGAATGCAACTACCAGAGTTACACTTTTCCGTTCATTGATCAGTTTGCTAACATAGCTTTCTTGAAATCAGCAGTAGTATATGTATTACAGAACGAAGCTTACGGTGACAAAGGAAATATCTTTAGATAAAAAGTAGAAAGAAGCTTTCTGAGAAACTGCTTTGTGATGTGTGAATTTAACTCACTGAGTTACAGCTGTATTTAATGGAGCTGTTTGCTAATCCACTGTTTGTTAAATCAGAAAACTGATACTTCACATCGCATGGAGTAGTATACAGCCAAAGGAAATATCCCCAGATAGACATGAGAAAGAAGATTTCTGAGAAATGACTTTCTGATCTCTGAGTTCGTCTCACAGAGTCCCACATTTCTGTTCATGTAGCTGTTTGCTAACAGTCTTCTCTTGGAATATGCAAGGTGATATTTGGGAGCACATTGAGGGTTACATTGAAAAAGGAAATATCTTCAGATAAAAACTGAAAGGAAGCGTTCTGAGAAACTTCTATGTGACCCGTGCATTCATCTCACAAAGTTCCACCTTTCTGTTCATGTAGCTATTTGCTAACACTCTTCTTGTGGTATCTGCTAAGTGAATTTTGGGAGCTCATTGAGGGCAAAAGTGAAAAAGGAAATATCTTCAGATAAAAACTGAAATGAAGCATTCTGAGAAACTGCATTGTGACGTGTGAATGCAACTTCCAGAGTTACAGTTTTCTGTTAATTGATCTGTTTACTACCACAGTTTTCTTGAAATCTACAGTGGATTATTTCTTTGCCCATTGTAGCTTACGGAGACAAAGGAAATATGCTTAGATAAAAAGTAGGAAGGAGCACTCTGAGAAACTGCTTTGTGATGTGTGAATTCAATTCACTGAGTTACGGCTGTATTTCATGGAGCTGTTTGCTAGTCCAGTTTTTATTCAATATGAGAATCTATATTTCGGGACACTTAGAGGAGTATACAGCCAAAGGAAATATCCCCACATAAAAACGAGAAAGAAGATTTCTGACAAATGACTTTCTGATCTCTGAGTTCATCTCACAGAGTTCCACCTTTCTGTTCATGTAGCTGTTTGCTAACACTCTTCTCGTGGAATCTGCAACGTGATATTTGGGAGTGCATTGAGGGTTACAGTTAAAAAGGAAATATATTCAGATAAAAACTGAAATGAAGCTTTCTGAGAAACTTCTATGTGACCTGTGAATTCATCTCACAGAGTTCCACCTTTCTGTTCATGTAGCTGTTTGCTAACAGTCTTCTCGTGGAATTTGCAAGGTGATATTTGGGAGCGCATTGAGGGTTACAGTGAAAAAGGAAATATCTTCAGATAAATACTGAAAGGAAGCATTCTGAGAAAGTTCCATGTGACCTGTGTATTCATCTCACAGAGTTCCACCTTTCTGTTCATGTAGCTGTTTGCTAACACTCTTCTCGTGGTATCTGCTAAGTGAAATTTGGGAGAGCATTGAGGGTTACAGTGAAAAAGGAAATATCTTCAGATAAAAACTGAAAAGAAGCAGTCTGAGAAACTGCATTGTGACGTGTGAATGCAACTTCCAGAGTTCCACTTTTCTGTTCATTTATCACTTTGTTAACACAGTTTTCTTGAAATCTGCAGTGGGATATTTCTTTGCCCAATGAAGCTTACTGTGACCCGGGAAATATCTTTAGATAAAAAGTAGAAAGAAGCTTTCTGAGAAACTGCTTTGTGATGTGTGAATTCAACTCACTGAGTTACAGCTGTTTTCCATGGAGCTGTTTGCTAGTCCAGTATTTGTTGAATCTGAGAACCGATATTCGGATCACTTGGAGGAGTATACAGCCAAAAGAAATAACCCGAGATAAAAACGAGACAGAAGATTTCTGAGAAATTAATTTCTGATCTCTGATTTCCTCTCACAAAGTTCCACCTTTCTGTTCATGTAGTAGTTTGTTAACACTCTTCTCGTGGAATCTGCAAGGTGATATTTGGGAACGCATTGAGTGTTACAGTAGAAAAGGAAATATCGTCAGATAAAAACTGAAAGGAAGCATTCGGAGAAACTTCTATGTGACCTGTGCATTCATCTCAGAGAGTTCCACTTTTCTCTTCATGTAGCTGTTTGCTAACACTCTTCTCGTGGTATCTGCTAAGTGATATTTGGAATTGCATAGAGGGCTACAGTGAAAAAGGAAATATCTTCAGAAAAAAACTGAAAAGAAGCATTCTGAGACTGTATTGTGACATGTGAATGCAACTTCCAGAGTTACATTTTTCTGTTCATCGATCAGTTTACTAACACAGTTTTCTTGAAATCAGCAGTGGGATATTTCTTGCCTAATGAAGCTTATGGTGACAAAGGAAATAACTTCAGATAATAAGTAGAAAGAAGCTTTCTGAGAAACTGCTTTGTGATACGTGAATTCAACTCACTGAATTACAGCTGTATTCCATGGAGGTGTTTGCTAGTCCAGTTTTTCTTGAATCTGAGAACCAATATTTTGGATCACTTGGAGGAGTATACAGCCAAAGGAAATATCCCCAGAAAAAAGGAGAAAGAAGTTTTCTGAGAAATGACTTTCTGATCTCTGAGTTCATCTCACAGAGTTCCACCTTTCTGTTCATGTAGCTGTTTGCTAACATTCTTCTCTTGGAATCTGCAATGTGATATTTGGGAGCACATTGAGGGTTACTGTGAAAAAGGAAATATCATCAGATAAAAACTGAAAGAAAGTGTTCTGAGAAACTTCTTTGTGACCTGTGCATTCATCTCACAGAGTTCTACCTTTCTCTTCAGGTAGCTGTTTGCTAACACTCCTCTCGTGGTATCTTCTAAGTGATTTTTGGGAACGCATTAAGGGATACTGTAAAAAAGGAAATACCTTCAGATAAAAACTGAAAAGAAACATTCTGTGAACTGCATTATGACATGTGAATGCAACATCCAGAGTTACACTTTTGTGTTCATTGTTCAGTTTGCTAACAGTTTTCTTGAAATCTGCAGTGGGATGTTTCCTTGCCCAATGAAGCTTACAGTGACAAAGGAAATATCTTCAGATAAAAAGTAGAAATAAGCTCTCTGAGAAACTGCTTTGGGATGTGTGACTTCCACTCACTGAGTTACAGCTGTATTTCATGGAGCCGTTTGCTAGCCCTGTTTCTGTGGAATCTCAGAACTGATATTTCGGATCCCTTTGAAGACTATAGGCTAAAAGGAAACATCCTCCAATAAAAACTGGAAAGAAGCTTTCTGAGAAACTGCTTTGTGATCTGTGAATTCAAGTCAAAGAGTTACAGTTTTCCCCTCTAGAAGCTGTTCGCTAAGACTGTTCTTCTGGAATTTGCAAAGTGATATTTGGAAGACCATGGAGTGCTAAGGTGAAAAAGAAAATATCCTCAGATAAAAACTGGAAAGAAGCTTTCTGAGAAACTTCTTTGCGATATGAGACTTCAACACACTGAGTTACAGCTAAATTTCATGGAGTTATTTGCTAGGCCTATTTCTGTGGAATCTGAGAACTGATATTTTGGAAACCTTCGAAGACTATAGGGCCAAAGGAAATATCCTCCGATAAAAAACAGAAAGAAGGTTTCTGATAAACTTCTTTGGTATCTCTGAATTCATCTCACAGAGTTACAGTTTTCTCCTCAAGAAACAGTTCGCTAAGACTGTTCTTGTGGAATTCACAAAGTGATATTTGGAAGCCCATGGAAAGCTACGGTGAAAAAGAAAATATCCTCAGATAAAAACTTGAAAGAAACTTTCTGAGAAACTTCTTTGTGATGTGTCACTTCCACCTACTGAGTTACAGTTGTATTTCCTGGAACTGTTTGCTAGCATTACTTCTGTGGAATCTGAGAACAGATATTTCGGATCCCTTTGTAGACTATAGGACCAAAGGAAACATCCTCTGATAAAAAAGAGAAAGAAACTTTCTGAGAAACTTTTTGTGATCTGTGAATTCATCTCACAGAGTTCCACGTCACGTCTAGAAGCCGTTCGCTAAGACTGTACTTGTGGAATTTGCAAAGTGATATTTGGAAGCCCATGGAGGGCTATGTGAAAAAGAAAATATTTTCAGATAAAATCTGGGAAGAAGCTTTCTGAGAAACTGCTTTGTGATCTGTGATTTCATCTCACAGAGTTACAGCTTTCCCCTCAAGAAGCCGTTGGCTGAGACTGTTCTTGGGGAATTTGCAAAGTGATATTTGGAAGCCCTGGAGGGCTAAGGTGAAAAAGAAAATATCCTCAGATAAAAACTGGAAAGAAGCTTTCTGAGAAACTGTTTTGTGATGTGTGACTTCCACTCACTGGGTTATAACTGTATTTCGTGGAGCTGTTTGCTAGCCCTATTTCTGTGGAATTTGAGAACTGATATTTCGGAACCCTTTGAAGTCTATAGGGTCAAAGGAAATATCTTCCATTAAGAAAGAGAAAGAAGGGTTCTGAGAAACTTCTTTGTGATCTGTGTATTCATCTCATGGAGTTACAGTAATCCCAGCACTTTGGGAGGCTGAGACGGGCGGATCACGAGGTCAGGAGATCGAGACCATCCTGGCTAACACAGTGAAACCCCGTCTCTACTAAAAAATACAAAAAACTAGCTGGGCGTGGTGGCGGGCGCCTGTAGTCCCAGCTACTCAGGAGGCTGAGGCAGGAGAATGGCGTAAACCCGGGAGGCGGAGCTTGCAGTGAGCCGAGATCTGGCCACTGCACTCAAGCCTGGATGACAGAGTGAGACTCCACCTCAAAAAAAAAAAAAAAAAAAAAAAAAAAAAAAAAAAAAAAAAAAAAGAAGCCGTATGCTAAGACTGTTCTTGTGGAATTGCAAAGTGATATATGGAAGCCCGCGGAGGACTACATTCAAAAAGAAAATAACCTCAGACAAAAACTGGAAGAAGCTTTCTGAGAAACTGCTTTGGGATGTGTGACTTCAACTCACTGAGTTACAGCCGTTTTTCATGGAGGTGTTTGCTTGCCCTATTTCTGTACAATCTGAGAACTGATACTTCAGAAACCTTTGAAGACTATTGGGTCAAAGGAAATATCCTCCGATAAAAAAGAGAAAGAAGGTGTCTGAGAAACCTCTTTGTGATCTGTAAATTCATCTCACAAAGTTACAGATTTCCCCTCAAGAAACCTTCCGCTAAGATTGTCTTTGTGGAATTGCAAAGTGATATTTGGAAGCCCATGTAGGGCTATGGTGAAAAAGAAAATATCCTCAGATAAAAACTGGAAGGAAGCTTTCTGAGAAACTGCTTTGTGATCTGTGAATTCATCTCACAGAGTTACAGCTTTCTCCTCAAGAAGCCGTTCACTAAGACTGTTCTTGTGGTATTTGCAAAATGATATTTGGAAGCCCATGGAGGGCTATGGTGAAAAAGAAAATATCCTCAGATAAAAACTGGAAAGAAGCTTTCTGAGAAACTGCTTTGTGATGTGCGACTTCCACTCACTGAGTTACAGCTGTATTTGCTAGCCCTATTTCTGTGGAATCAGAGAACTGATATTTCGAAGCCTTTGAAAGCTATAGGTCCAAAGGAAATGTCCTCCAATAAAAGAGAAAGAAGCTTTCTGAGAAACTTTTTTGTTATCTGTGAATTCATCTCACACAGTTACAGCTTTCCCCTCAAGAAGCCCTTCGCTAAGACTGTTCTTGTGGGGGGCGGAGCAAGATGGCCGAATAGGAACAGCTCCAGTCTCCAACTCCCAGCGCGAGTGACACAGAATGCCAGCGATTTCTGCATTTTCAACTGAGGTACTGCATTCATCTCACTAGGGAGTGTTGGACAATCGGTGCTGGTCAGCTGCTGCAGCCCAACCAGCGAGAGCTGAAGCGGGGCGAGGCATCGCCACAAATGGGAAGTGCAAGGGGGAAGGGAATACCTTTTCCTAGCCAGGGGAACTGAGACACACAACACCTGGAAAATCGGGTTACTCCCACCCCAATACTGCACTTAAAGCAAATGGGCAAACCAGGAAATTTTATCCCACACCCACGGAGTCTCATGCCCACGGAGCCTCCCTCATTGCTAGCACAGCAGTCTGCAATCTAACCGCAAGGCAGCAGCGAGGCGAGGGGAGGGGCACCTGCCATTACTGATGCTTAAGTAGGTAAACAAAGCCGCTGGGAAGCTTGAACTGGGTGGAGCTCACAACAGCTCAAGGAAAGCTGCCTGTCTCTGTAGACTCCACCTCTGGGGACAGGGCACACCTAACAACAACAAAAGCAGCAGAAACCTCTGCAGATGCCAACGACTCTGTCTGGCATCTTTGAAGAGAGCAGTGGATTTCCCCACACAGAGTTTGAGATATGAGAAGGGACAGACTGCCTATTCAAGTGGGTCCCTGACCCTTGAGTAGCCTAACTGGGAGACATCCCCCACTAGGGGCAGTCTGACACCCCACACCTCACAGGGTGGAGTACACCCCTGAGAGGAAGCTTCCAAAGTAAGAATCAGACAGGTACACTCGCTCTTCAGCAATAATCTATCTTCTGCAGCCTCTGCTGCTGATACCCAGGCAAACAGGGTCTGGTGTGGACCTCAAGCAATCTCCAACAGACCTACAGCTGAGGGTCCTGACTGT
Organism: Chlorocebus sabaeus; assembly: GCF_047675955.1. Classification (NCBI taxonomy): domain Eukaryota; kingdom Metazoa; phylum Chordata; class Mammalia; order Primates; family Cercopithecidae; genus Chlorocebus; species Chlorocebus sabaeus. The sequence goes on along the minus strand of NC_132929.1, from coordinate 58,634,114 downwards.
CAGAAGGAAAACTATCAAACAGGAAGGACACCTACACCGAAACCACATCAGTACGTAACCATCCTCAAAGACCAGAGGCAGATAAAACCACAAAGATGGGGGAAAAGCAGGGCAGAAAAGCTGGAAATTCAAAAAATAAGAGCGTGTCTCCCCCGGCAAAGGAGCGCAGCTCATCGCCAGCAATGGATCAAAGCTGGACGGAGAATGACTTTGACAAGATGAGAGAAGAAGGCTTCAGTCAATCAAACTTCTCAGAGCTAAAGGAGGAATTACATACCCAGTGCAAAGAAACTAAAAATCTTGAAAAAAGAGTGGAAGAATTGATAGCTAAAGTAATTAATGCAGAGAAGGTCATAAACAAAATGAAAGAGATGAAAACCATGACACGAGAAATATGTGACAAATGCACAACCTTCAGTAACCGACTCGATCAACTGGAAGAAAGAGTATCAGTGATTGAGGATCAAATGAATGAAATGAAGTGAGAAGAGAAACCAAAGGAAAAAAGAAGAAAAAGAAATGAACAAAGCCTGCAAGAAGTATGGGATTATGTAAAAAGACCAAATCTACGTCTGATTGGGGTGCCTGAAAGTGAGGGGGAAAATGGAACCAAGTTGGAAAACACTCTTCAGGATATCATCCAGGAGAACTTCCCCAACCTAGTGCGCATGTCAAATTCAAATTCAGGAAATACAGAGAACACCACGAAGATACTCCTCGAGAAGAGCAACTCCAAGACACATAATTGCCAGATGCACCAAAGTTGAAATGAAGGAAAAAATCTTAAGGGCAGCCAGAGAGAAAGGTCGGGTTACACACAAAGGGAAACCCATCCGACTACCAGCAGATCTCTCAGCAGAAACTCTACAAGCCAGAAGAGAGTGGGGGCCAATATTCAACATTCTTAAACAAAAGAATTTTAAACCCAGAATTTCATATCCAGCCAAACTAAGTTTCATAAGTGAAGAAGAAAAAAAATCCTTTACAGATATGCAAATGTTTACAGATTTTGTCACCAGTAGGCGTGCCTTACAAGAGACCCTGAAGGAAGCACTAAACATGGAAAGGAACAACCGGTACCAGCCATGGCAAAAACTTGCCAAAATGTAAAGACCATCGAGGCTAGGAAGAAACTGCATCCACTAACGAGCAAAATAATCAGTTAATATCATAATGGCAGGATCAAGTTCACACATAAAATATTAACCTTAAATGTAAATGGACTAAATGCTCCAATTAAAAGACACAGATTGGCAAACTGGATAAAGAGTCAAGATCCATCAGTCTGCTGTATTCAGGAGACCCATCTCACATGAAGAGTCATACATAGACTCAAAATAAATTGATGGAGGAAGATTTACCAAGCAAATGGAGAAAAAAAAAAAAGCAGGAATTGCAATACTAGTCTCTGATAAAATAGACTTTAAACCATCAAAGATCAAAAGAGACAAAGAAGGCCATTACATAATGGTAAAGGGATCAATTCAACAGGAAGAGCTAACTATCCTAAATATATATGCACCCAATACAGGAGCACCCAGATTCATAAAGCAAGTCCTTAGAGACTTACAAAGAGACTTAGACTCCCATACAATAATAATGGGAGACTTCAACACTCCACTGTCAACATTAGACAGATCAACGAGACAGAAAGTTAACAAGGATATCCAGGAATTGAACTCTTCTCTGCAGAAAGCAGAACTAATAGACATCTATAGAACTCTCCACCCCAAATCAACAGAATATACATTCTTCTCAGCACCATATCGCCCTTACTCCAAAACTGACCACATAATTGGAAGTAAAGCACTCCTCAGCAAAAGGACAAGAACAGAAATTATAACAAACTGTTTCTCAGACCACAGTGCAATCAAACTAGAACTCAGGACTAAGAAACTCAATCAAAACCGCTCAACTACATGGAAACTGAACAACCTGCTCCTGAATGACTACTGGGTACATAACGAAATGAAGGCAGAAATAAAGATGTTCTTTGAAACCAATGAGAACAAAGATACAATATACGAGAATCTCTGGGACACATTTAAAGCAGTGTGTAGAGGGAAATTTATAGCACCAAATGCCCAGAAGAAAAAGCTGGAAAGATCTAAAATTGACACTCTAGCAACACAATTAAAAGAACTAAAGAAGCAAGAGCAAACACATTTGAAAGCTAGCAGAAGGCAAGAAATAACTAAGATCAGAGCAGAACTGAAAAAGATACAGACACAAAAAAACCTCCAAAAAATCAATGAAACCAGGAATTGGTTTCTTGAAAAGATAAACAAAGTTGACAGACCTCTAGCAAGACTAATAAAGAAGAAAACAGAGAAGAATAAAATAGATGCAATAAAAATGATAAAGGGAATATCACCACCGACCCCACAGAAATACAAACTATCATCAGAGAATATTATAAACGCCTCTATGCAAATAAACTAGTAAATCTAGAAGAAATGGATAATTTCCTGGACACTTACACTCTTCCAAGACTAAACCAGGAAGAAGTTGAATCCCTGAATAGACCAATAGCAGGCTCTGAAATTGAGGCAATAATTAATAGCCTACCAACGAAAAAAAGTCCAGGACCAGATGGATTCACAGCTGAATTCTATCAGAGATACAAAGAGGAGCTGATACCATTCCTTCTGAAACTATTCCAATCAATAGAAAAAGAGGGAATCCTCCCTAACTCATTTTATGAGGCCAACATCATCCTGATACCAAAGCCTGTAAGAGACACAACAAAAAAAGAGAATTTTAGACCAATATCCCTGATGAACATCGATGCAAAAATCCTCAATAAAATACGGGCAAACCAGATTCAGCAGCACATCAAAAAGCTTCTCCACCATGATCAAGTGGACTTCATCCCTGGGATGCAAGGCTGGTTCAACATTCACAAATCAATAAACATAATCCAGCATATAAACAGAACCAAAGACAAGAACCACATCATTATCTCAATAGATGCAGAAAAGGCTTTTGACAAAATTCAACAGCCCTTCATGCTAAAAACGCTCAGTAAATTCGGTATTGATGGAACGTACCTCAAAATCATAAGAGCTATTTATGACAAACCCACAGCCAATATCATACTGAATAGGCAAAAACTGGAAAAATTCCCTTTGAAAACTGGCACAAGACAGGGATGCCGTCTCTCACCACTCCTATTCAACATACTGTTGGAAGTTCTGGCTAGGTCAATCAGGCAAGAGAAAGAAATCAAGGGTATTCAGTCAGGAAAAGAAGAAGTCCAATTGTCCCTCTTTGAAGATGACATGATTGTATATTTAGAAAACCCCATTGTCTCAACTCAAACTCTTTTTAAGCTGATAAGCAACTTCAGCAGTCTCAGGATACAAAATTAATGTGCAAAAATCACAAGCATTCTTATACATCAATAACAGACAAACAGACAGCCAAATCATGAATGAACTTCCATTCACAATCGCTTCAAAGAGAATAAAATATCTAGGAATCCAACTTACAAGGGATGTAAAGCACCTCTTCAAAGAGAACTACAAACCACTGCTCAATGAAATAAAAGAAACACAAACAAATGGAAGAACATACCATGCTCATGGATAGGAAGAATCAATATCGTGAATATGACCATACTGCCCAAGGTAATTTATAGATTCAATGCCATCCCCATCAAGCTACCAATGAGTTTCTTCACAGAATTGGAAAAACCTGCTTAAAGTTCATATGGAACCAAAAAAGAGCCCGCATCTCCAAGACAATCCTAAGTCAAAAGAACAAAGCTGGAGGCATCACGCTCCCTGACTTCAAACTATACTACAAGGCTACAGTAACCAAAACAGCATGGTACTGGTACCAAAACAGAGATATAGACCAGTGGAACAGAACAGAGTCCTCCGAAATAGTACCACACATCTACAGCCATCTGATCTTTGGCAAACCTCAGAAAAACAAGAAATGGGGAAAGGATTCCCTATTTAATAATTGGTGCTGGGAAAATTGGCTAGCCATAAGTAGGAAGCTGAAACTGGATCCTTTCCTTACTCCTTATACGAAAATTAATTCAAGATGGTTTAGAGACTTAAATGTTAGACCTAATACCATAAACACCCTAGAAGAAAAACTAGGTAGTACCATTCAGGACCTAGGCATGGGCAAAGACTTCATGTCTAAAACACCAAAAGCAACAGCAGCAAAAGCCAAAATTGACAAATGGGATCTCATTAAACTAAAGAGCTTCTGCACAACAAAAGAAACTACCATCAGAGTGAACAGGCAACCTACAGAATGGGAGAAAATTGTTGCAATCTACTCATCTGACAAAGGGCTAATATCCAGAACTTACGAAGAACTCAAACAAATTTACAAGAAAAAAACAAACAACCCCATCAGAAAGTGGGCAAAGGATATGAACAGACATTTCTCAAAAGAAGACATTCATACAGCCAACAGACACATGAAAAAATGCTCATCATCACTGGCCATCAGAGAAATGCAAATCAAAACGACAATGAGATACCATCTCACACCACTTAGAATGGTGATCATTAAAAAGTAAGGAAACTACAGGTTCTGGAGAGAATGTGGAGAAATAGGAGCACATTTACACTGTTGGTGGGATTGTAAACTAGTTCAACAATTATGGAAAACAGTATGGTGATTCCTCAAAGATCTAGAACTACATGTCCCATATGACCCAGCCATTCCATTACTGGGTATATACCCAAAGGATTATAAATCATGTTGCTATAAAGACACATGCACACGTATGTTTACTGCGGCACTATTCAGAAGAGCAAAGACTTGGAATCAACCCAAATATCCATCAGTGACAGACTGGGTTAAGAAAATGTGGCACATATACACCATGGAATACTATGCAGCCATAAAAAAGGATGAGTCTGTGTCCTTTGTAGGGACATGGATGCAGCTGGAAACCATCCTTCTTAGCAAACTATCGCAAGAACAAAACCCAAACACCGCATGTTCTCACTCATAGGTGGGAACTGAAGAGTGAGATCACTTGGACTCGGGAAGGGGAACATCACACACCGGGGCCTATCATGGGGAGGAGGGAGTGGGGAGGGATTGCACTGGAAGTTATACCAGATGTACATGACGAGTTGATGGGTGCTGACGAGTTGATGGGTGCAGCACACCAACATGGCACAAGTATACATATGTAACAAACCTGCACATTATGCACATGTACCCTAGAACTTAAAGTATAATAATAACAAAAAAAAATTAAAAAAATACAAAAAAAAAAGAGACTGTTCTTGTGGAATTTGCAAAGTGATATTTGGAAGCCCATGGAGGGCTATGGTGAAAAAGAAAATATCCTCAGATAAAAACTGGAAAGAAGCTTTCTGAGAAACTGCTTTGTGATCTGTGAATTCATCTCCAGAGTTACATCTTTCCCCTCAAGAAGCCGTTTGCTAAGGCTCTTCTTGTGGAATTTCCAAAGTGATATTTGGAAGCCCATGGAGGGCTATGGTGAAAAAGAAAATATCCTCAGATAAAAACTGGAAAGAAACTTTCTGAGAAACTGCTTTGAGATCTGTGAATTCATCTCACAGAGTTCCACCTTTCCCCTCAAGAAGCTGTTCGCTAAGACTGTTCTTGTGGAATTTGCAAAGTGATATTTGAAAGCCCTTGGAGGGCTATGGTGAAAAAGAAAATATCCTCAGATAAAAACTGGAAAGAAGCTTTTGGAGAAACTGCTTTGTGATCTGTGAATTCATCTCACAGAGTTACAGCTTTCCCCTCTAGAAGTCGTTTGCTAAGACTGTTCTTGAGGAATTTGCAAAGTGATATTTGCAAGCCCATGGTGGGCTAAAGTTAAAAAGAAAATATCCTCAGATAAAAACTGGAAAGAAGGTTTCTGAGAAACTGTTTTGCGATGTGTGACTTCAGCTCACTGAGTTACAGCTGTATTTCATGGAGTTGTTTGCTAGCCATATTTCTGTGATAACTGAGTATTGATATTTTGGAACCCTTTGAAGACATACGACCAAAGGAAATATCTTCTTATAAAAAAGAGAAAGAAGGTTTCTGAGAAATTTCTTTGTGATTTTGAATTCATCTCAAAGAGTTACAGCTTTCCCCTCAAGTAGCCTTTTGCTAAGACTGTTCTTGTGAAATTTGCAAAGTGATATTTGGGGGCCCATAGAGGGCTAAGGTGAAAAAGAAAATATCCTCAGATAAAAACTGGAAAGAAGCTTTCTGTGAAACTGCTTTGTGTTCTGTTAATTCATCTCACAGAGTTACAGCTTTCCCCTCAAGAAGCCGTTCGCTAAGACTGTTCTTGTGGAATTTGCAAAATGATATTTGGAAGCCATGGAGGGCTAAGGTTAAAAAGAAAATATCCTCAGATGAAAAGTGGAAAGAAGCTTTCTAAGAAACTGCTTTGTGATGTTTGACTTCAACTCACTGAGTTACAGTTGTATTTCATGGAGCTGATTGCTAACCCTATTTCTGTGTTATCTGAGAACTGATATTTCGGAAGCCTTTGAAGGCTATAGGGCCAAAGGAAATATCCTCCGATAAAAAAGAGAAAGAAAGTTTCTGAGAAACTTCTTTGTGATCTGTGATTTCATCTCACAGAGTTACAGCTTTCCCCTCAAGGAGCCGTTCGCCAAGACTGTTCTTGTGGAATTTGCAAAGTGATATTTTGAAGCCCTTGAGGGCCTATGGTGAAAAAGAAAATATCCTCAGAGAAAAACTGAAAAGAAGCTTTCTGAGAAACTGCTTTGTGATGTGTGACTTCCACTCACTGAGTTACAGCTGTATTTCGTGGAGCAGTTTGTTAGCCTTATTGTTGTGGAGTCTGAGACCTGATATTTTGGATCCCTTTGAGGGTTCTAGGGCCAAAGGAAATATCCTCTGATAAAATAGAGAAAGAAGCTGTCTGATTAACTTCTTTGTGATCTGTGATTTCATCTCAGAGAGTTACAGCTATCCCTTCTAGAAGCCAAGCGCTAAGACTGTTCTTGTGGAACGTGCAAAGTGATATTTGGAAACCCATGGAGGGCTATGGTGAAAAAGAAAATATCTTCAGATAAAAACTGGAAAGAAGCTATCTGAGAAACTGCTTTGCGATGTGAGACTTCAACTCACTGAGTTATAGCTGTATTTCATGGAACTGTTTGGTAGTCTTATTATTGTGGAATCTGAGAACTGAGATTTTGAAACCCTTTGAAGACTATAAGGCCAAAGGAAATATCCACCGATAAAAAAGAGAAAGAAGATTTCTGAGAAACTTCTTTGTGATCTGTGAATTTATGTCACAGAGTTACAGCTTTCCCCTCAAGAAGCCATTCTCTAAGACTGTTCTTGTTGAATTTGCAAAATGATATTTGGAAACCCATGGACGGCTATGGTGAAAAAGAAAATATCCTCAGATAAAAACTGGAAAGACGCTTTCTGAGAAACTGCTTTGTGATCTGAAAATTCATCTCACAGAGTTACAGCTTTCCCCTCCTACAAGCGATGTGAAATATCGGTTCTCAGATTTGACAAACTCTGGAAGTTGCATTCACAAGTCACAATGCAGTTTCTCAGAATGCTTCTTTTCAGTTTTTATCAGAAGATATTCCCTTTTTCACTGTAGGCGTCAATGCCCTCCCAAGTATCACTTAGCAGATAACACGAGAGGAGTGTTAGCAAACAGCTACATTAACAGAAAGGTGGAACTCTGTGAGATGAATGCACAGGTCACATAGAAGTTTCTCAGAATGCTTCCTTTCAGTTTTTATCTGAAGATATTTTCTTTTACATCTAACCCTCAATGCGCTCCCAAATATCACTTAGCAGATACTACAAGAAGAGTGTTAGCAAACAGCTACATGAACAGAAAGGTGAAACTCTGTGAGATGAATGCACAGTTCACATAGAAGTTTCTCAGAATGCTTCCTTTCAGTTTTTATCTTACGATATTTCCTTTTTCACTGTAACCCTCAATGTGATCCAAAATATCACCTTGCAGATTCAACGAGAAGAGTATTAGCAAACAGCTACATGAACAGAAAAGTGGAACTCTGTAAGATGAACTCAGAGATCAGAAAGTCATGTCACAGAAATCTTCTTTTTCGTTTTATCTGGCGATATTTCCTTTGGCTGTATACTCCTCCAAGTGATCCAAAATATCGGTTCTCAGGTTCAACAAAAACTGGACTAGCAAACAGCTCCAAAATACAGCTGTAACTCAGTGAGTTTAATTCACACATCACAAAGTGGTTTCCCAGAAAGCTCCTTTCTACTTTTTATCTGAAGATATTTCCATTGCCACCATAAGCTTCATTGGGCAAAGAAATATCCCACCTCCGATTTCAAGAAAACTGTGTTAGCAAACTGATCAGTGAACAGAAAAGTGTAACTCTGGAAGTTGCATTCACACGTCACAATGTAGTTTCTCAGAATGTTTCTTTTCAGGTTTTATCTGAAGATATTTCCTTTTTCACTGTAGCCCTCAATGTGCTCCCAAATATCAGTTAGCAGTTACCACGAAAAGAGTGTTAGCAAACAGCTACATGAACAGAAATGTGGAAATCTGGGAGATAAATGCACACGTCAAATAGAAGTTTCTCAGAACGCTTCATTTCAGTTTTTATTTGAAGATATTTCCTTTTTCACTGTAACCTTCAAAGTGTTCCCAAATATCACCTTGCAGATTCCACGAGAAGACTGTTAGAAAACAGCTGCATGAACAGAAAGGTGGAACTCTGTGAGATGAACTCAGAGATCAGAAAGTCATTTCTCAGAAATCTTCTTTCTCGTTTTTATCTGTGGATATTTCCTTTGGCTGTATACTGCTCCAAGTGATCCGAAATATCGGTTCTCAAATTCAACAAACAGTGCACTAGTGAACAGCTCCATGAAATACAGCTGTAACTCAGTGAGTGGAATTCACACATCACAAAGCAGTTTCTCAGAAAGCTTCTTTCTAGTTTTTCTCTGAAGATGTTTCCTTTGTCACCTTAAGCTTCATTGGGTATGGAAATATCCCATTGCAGATATCAAGAAAACAGTGTTAGCAAACTGATTAAAGAACGGAAAAGTGTAACTCTGTGAGTTGCATTCACACGTCACATTGACGTTTCTCAGAATGCTTCTTTTCAGTTTTTACCTGAAGATGTTTCCTCTTTAACTGTAACCCTCAAAGTGCTCCAAAATATCACTTTGCAGAATCCACGAGAAAAGTGTTTGCAAAGAACTGCATGAACAGAAGGTGGAACTCTGTGAGATGAATTCAGAGATCAGAAAGACATTTCTCAGAACACATCCTTCTCGTTTTTATCTGAGGATATTTCCTTTGGCAGTATACTCTTCAAAGCGATCCGAAATATCAGGTCTAAGACTCCACAGTAAAAGGACTACCAAACAACTCCACAAAATACAGATGTAATTCAGTGAGTTGAATTCACACTTCACAAAGCAGTTTCTCAGAAAGCTTCTTTCTACTTTTTATCTGAAGATGTTTCCTTTGTCAACTTAAGCTTCATTGGGAAAAGAAATATCCCATTGCAGATTTGAAGAAAACTGTGTTAGCAAACTGATCAAAGAGAAGAAAAGTGTAACTCTGTGAGTTGTATTCACACGTCACAATGAAGTTTCTCAGAACGCTTCTTTTCAGTTTTTATCTGAAGATATTTCCTTTTTCACTGTAGCTCTCAATGAGATCCCAAATATCACTTTGCAGATTCCACGAGAAGAGTGTTAGCAAACAAAGACATTTCTCAAGGAACTTCATTCTCCTTTTTATCTGGGGATATTTCCTATGGCTGTATACTCTTAACAGTGAGCTGAAATATCAAGTCTTAGATTCAACAAAAACAGGACTAGCAAACAGTATCACGAAATACAGATGTAACTCAGTGAGCTGAATTCATACGTCACAAAGCAGTTTCTCAGAAAGCTTCTTTCTACTTTTTATCTGCAGATGTTTCCTTTGTCAACTTAAGCTTCATTGGGTAAAGAAATATCCCATTGCAGATTTGAAGAAAACTGTGTTAGCAAACTGATCAAAGAAAAGAAAAGTGTAACTCTGTGAGTTGTATTCGCACGTCACAATGAAGTTTCTCAGAACGCTTCTTTTCAGTTTTTATCTGAAGATATTTCCTTTTTCACTGTAGCTCTCAATGAGATCCCAAATATCACTTTGCAGATTCCATGAGAAGAGTGTTAGCAAACAGCTACATGAACAGAAAGGTGGATATCTGTGAGGTGAATTCAGAGATCAGAAAGACATTTCTCAAGGAACTTCATTCTCCTTTTTATCTGAGGATATTTCCTATGGCTGTATATTCTTAACAGCGAGCTGAAATATCAGGTCTTAAATTCCACAAAAACAGGACTAGCAAACAGTATCACGAAATACAGATGTAACTCAGTGAGATGAATTCACACGTCACAATGCAGTTTCTCAGAACGATTCTTTTCAGTGTTTATGTGAAGATATTTCCTTATTCACTATAGCTCTCAATGTGCTCCCAAATATCACTCTGCAGATTCCACGAGAAGAGAATTAGCAAACAGCTACATGAAGAAAAAGGTGGAACTCTGTGAGATGAATTCAGAGATCACAAAGACATTTCTCAGGAAACTTCTTTCTCGTTTTTATCTGGGGATATTTCCTTTAGATGTACACTCTTCAAAGGGAGCTGAAATATCAGGTCTTAGATTTCACAGAAACAGGACTACCAAAGAGTTCCACGAAATACAGACGTAATTCAGTGAGTTGAATTCACACATCACAAAGCAGTTTCTCAGAAACCTTCTTTCTGCTTTTTATCTCAAGATGTTTCCTTTGTCACTGTAAGCTTCATTGGGCAAAGAAATATTCCATTGCAGATTTCAAGAAAACTGTTTTAGCAAAGTGATGAGAGAACACAAAAGTGTTACTCTGTGAGTTGCATACACACGTCACAATGAAGTTTCTCAGAACGCTTGTTTTCAGTTTTTATCTGAAGATATTTCCTTTTTCACTGTAGCCCTCAATGGCCTCCCAAATATCACTTTGCAGATTCCAAGAGAAGAGAGTTAGCAAACAGTTACCTGAACAGAAGGGTGGATCTGTGTGAAATGAATTCAGAGATCAGAAAGACATTTCTCAGGAAGTTTCTCGCTCGTTTTTATCTAGGGATATTTCCTTTGGCTGTATACTCTTCAAAGCGATCCGAAATATCAGGTCTTATATTCCACAGAAAGAGTACTACAAAACAGCTCCACGAAATACAGAAGTAATTCAGTGAGATGAATTAAAACATCACAAAGCAGTTTCTCAGAAAACTTCTTTCTACTTTTTATCTGAAGATGTTGCCTTTCTCACTGTAAGCTTAATTGGGCAAATAAATATCCCATTGCGGATTTGAAGAAAACTGTGTTAGCAAACTGATCAATAAAGAGAAAAGTGTAATTCTGTGAGTTGCATTCACACGTCACAATGCAGTTTCTCAGAACGCTTCTTTTCAATTTTTATCTGAAGTTATTTCCTTTTTCACTGTATCCACAATGTGCTTCCAAATATCATTTTGCAGATTCCAGGAGAAGAGTGTTAGTAAACAGCTGCAGGAACAGAAAGGTGGATCTCTGTGAGATGAATTCAGAGATCAGAAAGACAAATGTCACAAAACTTCTTTCTCGTTTTTATCTTGGGATATTTCTTTTGGCTGTATACTCTTCAAAGCGAGCTGAAATATCAAGTCTTAGATTCCTCAAAAACAGTACTAGCAAACAGCTCCACAAAACACAGATGTAAGTCAGGGAGCTGAATTCACACATCACAAAGCAGTTTCTCAGAAAGCTTCTTTCTAGTTTTTTTCTGAAGATGTTTCCTTTGTCACCATAAGCTTCATTAGGCACCGAAATATCCCATTGCAGATTTGAAGAAAACTGTGTTTGCAAACTGTTCAATGAACAGAAAAGTGTAACTCTGTGAGTTGCATTCACAAGTCACAATGCAGTTTCTCAGAATACTTCTTTTCAGTTTTCATCTGAAGATATTTCCTTTTTCACGGTAGCCCTCAATGTACTCCCAAATATCACTTTGCAGATTCCATGAGAAGATTGTTAGCAAACAGCTACATGAACAGAAAGGTGGAACTCTGTGAGATGAATTCAGAGATCAGAAAGACATTTCTCAGAAAACATCTTTTTCGTTTTTCTCTGGGGATATTTCCTTCGGCTGTATACTCTTCAATGCGATTCTAAATATCAGCTCTTAGATTCCACAGAAACAGGACTACCAAACAGCTCCACGAAATGCAGATATAATTCAGTGAGTTCAATTTACACATCACAAAGCAGTTTCTCAGGAAGCTTCCTTCTACTTTTTATCTGAAAATGTTTCCTTTGTCACCTTAAGCTTCATTGGGCAAAGAAATATTCCATTGCTGATTGGAAAAAAACGGTGTTAGCAAACTGATCAAAGAATAGAAAAGTGTAATTCTGTGAATTTTATTCACACGTCACAATGAAGTTTCTCAGAACACTTCTTTTCAGTTTTTATCTGAAGGTATTTCCTTTTTCACTGTAGCACTCAATGTGGTCCCAAATATCACTTTGCGGATTCCAAGATGAGAGAGTTAGCAAACAGCTACATGAACAGAAAGGTGGATCTCTGTGAGATGAATTCAGAGATCAGAAAGACATTTCTCAGAAAACATCTTTCTCGTTTTTACCTAGAAATATTTCCTTTGGCTCTATACTCATCAAAGCGATCCGAAATATCAGGTCTTAGATTCCACAGAAACAGGAATACCAAACAGGTCCACGAAGTACAGATGTAATTCAGTGAGTTGAATTCACACATCAAAAGCAGTTTCTCAGAAAGCTTCTTTCTACTTTTTATCTGAAGATGTTTCCTTTGTCACCGTAAGCTTCTTTGGGCAAAGAAATATCCCTTTGCAGAATTGAAGAAAACTGTGTTAGCAAACTGATCAAAGAACAGAAAAATGTAACTCTGTGAGTTGCATTCACACGTCCCAATGCAGTTTCTCAGAATGCTTGTTTTCAGTTTTTATCTGAAAATATTTCCTTTTTCACTGTAGCCCTCAGTATGCTCCCAAATATCAATTTGCAGATTCCACGAGAAGAGTGTTAAAACCAGCTACATGAACAGAAATGTGGATCTCTGTGAGATGAATTCAGAGATCTGAAAGACATTTCTCAGGAAACTTCTTTCTCGTTTTTATCTGGGGATATTTCCTTTGGCTGTATACTCTTCAAAGTGATCAGAAATATCAGGTTTTAGATTCCACAAAAGCAGGACTACCAAACAGCTCCACAAAATACAGACGTAACTCAGTGAGCTGAATTCACACATCACAAAACAGTTTCCCAGAAAACTTCTTTCTACTTTTTATCTGCAGATGTTTCCTTTGTCACCGTAAGTTTCATTGGGCAAAAAAATATCCCATTACAGATTTGAAGAAAACTCTGTTAGCAAACTGATCAATGAACAGAAAAGTGTAACTCTGTAATTGCATTCACACGTCATGATGCAGTTCCTCAGAATGCTTCTTTACAGTTTTTATCTGAAGATATATCAATTTTCACTGTAGCCCTCAATGTGCTCCCAAATATCACTTTGCAGATTCCACGACAAGAGTGTTAGCAAACAGCTACATGAACAGAAAGGTGGAACTCTGTGAGATGAATTCAGTGATCAGAAAGACATTTCTCAAAAAAAAACTTTCTCATTTTTATCTGGGGATATTTCCTTTGGCTGTATACCCTTCAAAGCAATCTGAAATAACAGGTCTTAGATTTCACAGAAAGAGGACTACTAAACAGTTCCACGAATTACAGATGTAACTCAGTGAGATGAATTCACATATCACAAAGCAGTTTCTCAGAAAACTTCTTTCTACTCTTTATCTGAAGATATTTCCATTGTCACCGTAAGATTCATTGGGCAAAGAAATATCCCATTGCAGATTTATAGAAAACAGTGTTAGCAAACTGATCAAAGAACAGAAAAGTGGAACTCTGTGAGTTACATTCACACGTCACAATAATGTTTCTCAGAACACTTGTTTCAGTTTTTATGTGAAGATATTTCCTTTTTCACTGTAGCCCTCAATGTACTCCCAAATATCACTTTGCAGATTCCACGAGAAGAGTGTTAGCAAACAGCTACATGAACAGAAAGGTGGATCTCTGTGAGATGAATTCAGAGATCACAAAGACATTTCTCAGGAAACTACTTTCTTGTTTTTATCTGGGGATATTTCCTTTGGCTATATACTCTTCAAAGGAGCTGGAATATCAGGTCTTAGATTCCACAAAAAGAGGACTACAAACAGCTCCACGAAATACAGATGTAACTCAGTGAGCTGAATTCACACATCACAAGGCAATTTCTCATAAAGCTTCTTTCTACTTTTTATCTGATAATGTTTCCTTTGTCACCATAAGCTTCATTGTACAAAGAAATATCCCATTGCAGATTTGCAGAAAACAGTGTTAGCAAACTGATCAATGAACATAAAAGTGTAATTCTGTGAGTTGCATTCACACGTCACAATGAATTTTCTCAGAACTCTTCTTTTCAGTTTTTATGTGAAGATACTTCCTTTTTCACTGTAGCCCTCAATGTGCTCCCAAATATCACTTTGCAGATTACACGAGAAGAGTGTTATCAATCAGCTACATGAACAGAAAGGTTGGATCTCTGTGAGATGAATTCAGAGACCAGAAAGACATTTCTCAGGAAACTTCTTTCTCGTTTTTATCTGGGGATATTTCCTTTGGATGTATACACTTGAAAGCGAGCTGAAATATCAGGTGTTAGATTCCACAAAAACAGGACTAGCAAACAGCCACATGAAATACAGATGTAACTCCGTGAGCTGAAATCACATTCACAAAGCAGTTTCTCAGAGAGCTTGTTTCTACTTTTTATCTGAAGATGTTTCCTCAGTCACCGTAAGTTTCATTGGGCAAGAAATATCCCATTGCAGATTTAAAGAAAACTGTGTTAGTAAACTGGCCAATGAACAGAAAAGTGTAACTGTGTGAGTTGCAATCACACGTCACAATGCAGTTTCTCAGAACGCTTCTTTTCAGTTTTTTTTTTTTAATTTATTTATTATTATTAAACTTCAAGTTGTAGGGTACATGTGCACAATGTGCAGGTTTGCTACATATGTATACTTGTGCCATGTTGGTGTGCTGCAACCATCAACCCGTCATTTACATAAGGTATAACTCCCAATGCAATCCCTCCCCCCTCCCCCCTCCCCATGATAGGCCCTGGTGTGTGATGTTCCCCTTCTCGAGTCCAAGTGATCTCATTGTTCAGTTCCCACCTATGAGTGAGAACATGCGGTGTTTGGTTTTCTGTTCTTGTGATAGTTTGCTAAGAATGATGGTTTCCAGCTGCATCCATGTCCCTACAAAGGACACAAACTCATCCTTTTTTATGGCTGCATAGTATTCCATGGTGTATATGTGCCACATTTTCTTAATCCAATCTGTCACTGATGGACATTTGGGTTGATTCCAAGTCTTTGCTATTGTGAATAGTGCTGCAATAAACATACGTGTGCATGTGTCTTTATAGCAGCATAATTTATAATCCTTTGGGTATATACCTAGTAATGGGATGGCTGGGTCATATGGTACTTCTAGTTCTAGATCCTTGAGGAATCGCCATACTGTTTTCCATAATGGTTGAACTAGTTTACAATCCCACCAACAGTGTAAAAGTGTTCCTATTTCTCCACATCCTCTCCAGCACCTGTTGTTTCCTGATTTTTGAATGATCGCCATTCTAACTGGTGTGAGATGGGATCTCATTGTGGTTTTGATTTGCATTTCTCTGATGGCCAGTGATGATGAGCATTTTTTCATGTGTCTGTTGGCTGTATGAATGTCTTCTTTTGAGAAATGTCTGTTCATATCCTTTGCCCACTTTTTGATGGGGTTGTTTGTTTTTTTCTTGTAAATTTGTTTGAGTTCTCTGTAGGTTCTGGATATTAGCCCTTTGTCAGATGAGTAGATTGCAAAAATTTTCTCCCATTCTGTAGGTTGCCTGTTCACTCTGATAGTAGTTTCTTTTGCTGTCTGATCTCTGATTCAACTCACAGACATCCACCTTTCTGTTCATGTAGCTGTTTGTTAACACTGTTCTCGTGGAATCTGCAAAGTGACATTTGGGAGCACATTGAGTGCTACAGTGAAAAAGGAAATATCTTCAGATAAAAACTGAAAAGACTTCATCAATGTGCTCCCAAATGTCACTTTGCAGATTCCACGAGAACAGTGTTAACAAACAGCTACATGAACAGAAAGGTGGATGTCTGTGAGTTGAATCAGAGATCAGAAAGACATTTCTCATTTCTCAGAAAACATCTTTCCCATTTTTATCTGGGGATATTTCCTTTGGCTGTATACACTTCAAAGCGATTCAAACATCAGGTCTTAGATTCAACAGAAACAGTACTACCAAACAGCTCCATGAAATACAGATGTAATACAGTGAGCTTAATTAACACATCACAAAGCAGTTTCTCAGAAAGCTTCTTTCTAGTTTTTATCTGAAGATGTTTCCTTTGTCACCGTAAGCATCATTGGGCAAAGAAATATTCCACTGCAGATTTGAAGAAAATTCTGTTAGCAAACTGATCAATGAACAGAAAATTGTAATTCTGTGAGTTGCATTCACACGTCACAATGAAGTTTCTCAGAACGCTTCTTTTCATTTTTTATCAGAAGTTATTTCCTTTTTCACTGTAGCCCTCAATGTGCGCCCAAATATCACTTTGCAGATTACACGAGAAGAGTGTTAGCAAACAGCTACATGAACAGAAAGGTGGATCTCTGTGAGATGAATTCAGAAATCACAAAGACATTTCTCAGGAAACTACTTTCTCGTTTTTATCTGGGGATATTTCCTTTGGCTGTGTACTCTACAAGGCAATCCGAAATATCAGGTCTTAGAATACACAGAAACAGGACTACCAAACAGCTCCACGAAATACACATGTAACTCAGTGAGCTGAATTCACACATCACAAAGCAGTTTCTCTGAAAGCTTCTTTCTACTTGTTATATCAATATACTTCCCTTTTCACCATAAGCTTCATTGGGAAAAGAAATATCCCATTGCAGATTTGAAGAAAACTCTGTTAGCAAACTGATCAATGAAAAGAAAAGTGTAACTCTGTGAGTTGCATTCACACATCCCAATGAAGTTTCTCAGTACACTTCTTTTCAGTTTTTATCTGAAGATATTTCCTTTTTTACTGTAGCCCTAACGTGTTCACAAATATCACTTTGCAGATTCCACGAGAAGAGTGTTAGCAAACAGCTACATGAACAGAAAGGTGGATCTCTGTGAGATGAATTCAGAGATCAGAAAGACATTTCTCAGAAAAATTCTTTCTCCTTTTTATCTGGGGATATTTCCTTTGGCTATATACTCTTCAAAGCGAGCTGAAATATCAGGTCTTAGATTCCACAAAAACAGGACTTGCAAACAGCTCCACGAAATACAGATGTAACCAGTTAGCTGAATTCACACATCACAAAGCAGTTTCTCAGAAAGCTTCCTTCTATTTTTTATCTGCAGATGTTTTCTTTGTCACCATAATCTTCATTGGCCAAAGAAATATCCAATTGCAGATTTGAAGAAACTGTGTTACCAAACTGATCAATAAACATAAAAGTGTCTCTTTTTGAGTTGCATTCACAGGTCACAATGCAGTTTCTCAGAACGCTTCTTTTCAGTTTTTATCTGAAGATATTTCCTTTTTCACTGTAACCCTCAATGTGCTCCCAAATATCACTTTGCAGATTCCACGAGAAGAGTGTTAGCAAACAGCTACATGAACAGAAAGGTGGAACACTGTGAGAAGAATTCTGAGATCAGAAGGACATTTCTCAGAAAACCTCTTTCCCGTTTTTTTTCTGGGGATATTTCCTTTGGCAGTACACTCTTCAAAGCGATCCAAAATATCAGTTCTTAGATTCCTCATAAACAGGAATACCAAACAGCTCCATGAAATACAGATGTAATTCAGTGAGTTGAATTCACACAACACAAAGCAGTTTCTCAGAAAGCTTCTTTCTACTTTTTATCTGAAGATGTTTCCTGTTCACCGTAAGCTTTATTGGGAAAGAAATATCCCTTTGAAGATTTGAAGCAAACTGTGTTAGCAAACTGATCAAAGAACATAAAAGTGAAACTCTGTGGGTTGCATTCACACGTCACAATGCAGTTTCTCAGAATGCTTGTTTTCAGTTTTTATCTGAAGATATTTCCTTTTTCACTGTAACCCTCAATGAGCTCTCAAATATCACTTTGCAGATTCCAGGAGAAGTGTGTTGGCAAACAGTTACATGAACAGAAAGGTGGAAATCTGTTAGATGAATTCAGAGATCAAACAGATATTTCTCAGATAATATCTTTCTCGTTTTTATCTGGGGATATATCCTTTGGCTGTGGACTTTTCAAAGAGATCTGAAATATCAGGTCTTAGATTCCACAGAAACAGGACTACCAAACAGATCCACGAAAAACTGATGTAACTCAGTGAGCTGAATTCACTCATCACAAAGCAGATTCTCAGAAAACTTCTTTTAGTTTTTATCTGAAGATATTTCCTTTTTCACTGTAGTCCTCAATGTGCTCCCAAATATCACTTTGCAGATTCCACGAGAAGAGTGTTAACAAACAGTTATATGAACAGAAAAGTGGATCTCTGTGAGATGAATTCAGAGATCAGAAACACATTTCTCAGAAAAATTCTGTCTCCTTTTTATCTGGGAATATTTCCTTTGGCTGTACACTCTTCAAAGCAATTCGAAATATCAGGTCTTATATTCCACAGAAACAGGACTATCAAGAGCTCCATGAAATACAGACGTACTCAGTGAGTTGAATTCACACGTCACAAAGCAGTTTCTCAGAAAGCTTCTTTCTACTTTTTATCTGAAGATGTTTCCTTAGTCACCGTAAGCTTCATTGAGCAAAGAAATATCCCATTGCAGATTTGAAGAAAACTGTGGTAGCAAACTGATCAATTAACAGAAAAGTGTAACTCTGTGAGTTGCACTCACACGTCACAATACAGTTTCTCAGAATGCTTCTTTTCAGTTGTTATCTGAAGATATTTCCTTTTTCACTGTAGCACTCAATGTAGTCCCAAACATCACTTTGCAGATTCCAAGAGAAGAGTGTGAGCAAACAGCTACATGAACAGAAAGGTGGAACTCTGTGAGATGAATTCAGAGATCAGAAAGACATTTCTTAGAAAACTTCTTTCTCGTTTTTATCTCAAGATATTTCCTTTGCTGTATACCCTTCAAAACGATCCAAAATATCAGATCTTACATTCCAAAAAAAACGGACTAGCAAACAGCTCCACAAAATACAGCTGTAACTCAGTGAGTTGAATTCACACATCACAGCGCAGATTCTCAGAAAGCTTCTTTATATTTTTTATCTCAAGATGTTTCCTTTGTCACCATAAGCTTCATTGGGCAAAGAAATATCCCATTGCAGATTTGAAGAAAACTGTGGTAGCAAACTGATCAAGGAACAGAAATGTGTAGCTCTGTGAGTTGCATTCACACGTCACAATGCAGTTTCTCAGAATGCTTCCTTTTAGTTTTTATTTGAAGATATTTTCTTTTTCACTGTAGCCCTCAATGTGCTCCCAAATATCACTTTGCAGATTTCACGAGAATAGTGTTAGAAAACAGGTACATGAACAGAAGGGTGGAATTCTGTGAGATGAATTCAGAGATCAGTAGGACGTTTCTCAGGAAACATCTTTCTCATTTTTATCTGGGGATACTTCCTTTGACTGTTTACTCTTCAAAGTGATCCAAAATATCAGGACTTAGATTCCACAGAAATAGGACTAGCAAACAGCTCCACGAAATACAGCTGTAACTCAGTGAGTTGAATTCACACATCACCAAGCAGTTTCTCCGAAAGCTTCTTTCTACTTTTTATCTGAAGATGTTTCCTTTGTCACCGGAAGCTTCATTGAGCAAAGAAATATCCCATTGCAGATTTGAAGAAAACTGTGTTAGCAAACTGATCAATGAAAGAAAAGTGTAACTCTGTGAGTTGCATTCACAAGTCAAACAGCAGTTTCTCAAAACGCTTCTTTTAAGTTGTTATCTGAAGATATTTCCTTTTTCACTGTAGCCCTCAATGTGCTCCCAAATATCACTTTGCAGATTGCAGGAGAGAAGTGTTAGGAAACAGCTACATGAACAGAAAGGTGTAACTCTGTGAGATGAATTCATAGATCAGAAACACATTTCTCAGAAAGCATCCTTCTCGTTTTATCTGGGGATATTTCCTTTGGCTGTATACTCTTCAAAGCGATCCGAAATATGAGGTCTTAGGTTCCACAGAAACAGGACTACCAGAGAGCTCCACGAGGTACTGATGTAACTCAGTGAGCTGAATTCACACATCACAAAGCAATTTCTCAGAAAGCTTCCTTCTAGTTTTTAATCTGAAGATGTTTCCTTTGTCACCGAAAGCTTCATTGGGCTATGAAATATCCAATTGTAGATTGGACGAAAACTGTGTTAGCAAACTGATCAAGGAATGGAAATGTGTAAGTCTGTGAGTTGCATTCACACGTCACAATGCAGTTTCTCAGAATGCTTCTTTTCAGTTGTTATCTGAAGATATTTCCTTTTTCACTGTAGCCCTCAATTCGCTCCCAAATATCACTTTGCAGATTCCAAGAGAAGAGTGTGGGCAAACAGCTACATGAACAGAAAGGTGGAACTCTGTGAGATGAATTCAGAGATCAGAAAGTCATTTCTCAGAAAACTTCTTTCCCGTTTTTATCTCGAGATATTTCCTTTCCTGTATACCCTTCAAAGCGATCCAAAATATCAGATCTTACATTCCAAAAAAAAAAAAAAAACAGGCTAGCAAACAGCTCCACGAAACACAGTGGTAACTAAGTGAGTTGAATTCACACATCACAGCACAGATTCTAAGAAAATTCTTTCTACTTTTTATCTCAAGATTTTTCCTTTGTCACCGAAACCTTCATTGGGCAAAGAAATATCCCATTGTAGATTTGACGAAAATCGTGTTAGCAAATGATAAAGGAACAGAAATATGTAACTCTGTGAGTTGCATTCACACGTCACAATGCAGTTTCTCAGATCGCTTCTTTTCATATTTTATCTGAAGATATTTCCTTTTTCACTGCAGCCCTCAATGTGCTCCCAAATATCACTTTGCAGATTACATGAGAAAAGTGTTAGCAAACAGCTACATGAACAGAAAGGTGGATCTCTGTGAAATGAACTCAGAGATCAGAAAGGCATTTCTCAGGAAACTTCTTTCTCATTTTTATCTGGGGATATTTCATTTGGCTGTATACTCTTCAAAGCGATCCGAAATATCAGGTCTTAGATTTCAAAAAAACAGGTCTAGCAAAGAGCTCCACGAAATACAGCTGTAACTCAGTGAGTTGAATTCATACATCGCAGCACAATTTCTCAGAAACTTCTTTCTACCTTTCATCTGAAGATGTTTCCATTGTCACCGTATGCTTCATTGGGAAAGAAATATCCCATTGAAGATTTGAAGAAAACTGTGTTAGCAAACTGATCAACGAACAGAAAAGTGTAACTCTGTGAGTTGCATTCACTCATCCCAATTCAGTTTCTCTGAACGCCTCTTTTCTGTTTTTATCTGAAGACATTTCCTTTTTCACTGTAGCCCTCAATGCGCTCCCAAATATCACTTTGCAGAGTCCAGGAGAAGAGTGTTAGCTAAGAGCTACATGAACAGAACGGTGGAACTCTGTGAGATGAATTCATAGATCCGAAACACATTTCTCAGAAAGCATCTTTCTCGTTTTTATCTGGGGATATTTCCTTTGGCTGTATACTCTTCAAAGCGATTGGAAATATCAATTCTACATTCCACAAAAACAGGACTAGCAAACAGCTCCACGAAAAATACAGCTGTAACTCAGACAGTTGAATTCACACATCACAAAGCAGTTTCTCAGAAAGACTCTTTCTACTTTTTATCTGAAGATATTTCCTTTTTCACTGAAAGCTTCATTGGGCAAAGAAATATCCCATTGTAGATTTGATGAAAACTGTGTTACCAAACAGATCAATGAACAGAAATGTTTAACTTTGTGAGTTTCATTCACACGTCACAATGCAGTTTCTAAGATCGCTTCTTTTCAGATTTTATCTGAAGATATTTCCTTTTTCACTGTAGCCCTCAATACGCTCCCAAATATCACTTTGTAGATTCCAAGAGAAGAGTGGTAGCAAACAGCTACATGAACAGAAAGGTGGAACTCTGTGAGATTAATTCAGAGATCAGAAAGACATTTCTCATAAAATTTCTGTCTCATTATTATCTGGGGATATTTGCTTTTTCTGTATTCTCTTCAAAGAGATCCGAAATATCAGGTCTTAGATTTCACAAAAACAGGACTAACAAACAGCTTCAGGAAATACAGCTGTAACTCAGTGAGTTGAATTCACACATCACAGCGCAGTTTCTCAGAAAATTCTTTCTACTATTTATCTCAAGATGTTTCCTTTGTCACCATAAGCTTCATTGGCCAAGAAATATCCCATTGTAGATTTGATGAAAACTGTATTAGCAAACTGATCAAGGAACAGAAATGTGTAACTCTGTGAGTTTCATTCACCCGTCACAATGCAGTTTCTCTGAACGACTCTTTTCTGTTTTTATCTGAAGATATTTCCTTTTTCACTTTAGCCCTCAATGTGCTCCCAAATTTCACTTTGCAGGGTCCAGAAGAAGAGTGTTAGCTAACTGCTACAAGAACAGAAGGGTGGAACTCAGTGAAATGAATTCAGAGATCAGAAAGACATTTCTCAGAAAACTTCTTTCTCGTTTTTATCCAGGGATATTTCCATTGTTTGTACACTCTTCAGAGTGATCCGAAATATCAGGTCTTACATTCCACAGAAATAGGACCAGCAAACAGCTCCACGAAATACAGCTGTAACTCAATGAGTTGAATTCACACATCATAAAGCAATTTCTTAAAAAACTTCTTTCTACTTTTTATCTGAAGATGTTTACTTTGTCACCATAAGCTTCATTAGGAAAAGAAATATCCCATTGTAGATTTGATGAAAACTCAAAAGTAGCAAATTGAACAAGGAACAGAAAAGTGTAACTCTGTGAGTTGCATTCACATGTCACAATGCAGTTTCTCTGAACGATTCTTTTCAGTTTTCATCTGAAGATATTTCCTTTTTCACTGTAGCCCTCAATGCGCTCTCAAATATCATTATGCAGATTCCAAGAGAAGAGTGTTAGCAAGCAGCTACATGAACAGAAAGATGGAACTCTGTGAGATGAATTCAGAGATCAGAAAGACATTTCTCAGAAAACTTCTTCCTCATTTTTATCTGAAATTATTTCCTTTGGCTGTATACTCTTCCAAGTGAACCGAAATATCAGGTCTTACATTCCACAAAAACATGACTAGCTAGCATCTCCAGTAATGCAGCTGTACCTCAGTGAGTTGAATTCCCACATCACAAGCAGTTTCTTAGAAAATTTCCTTCTACTTTTTATCTGAAAATATTTCCTTTGTCACTGTAGGCTTCATTGGGCAAAGAAATATCCCATTGTAGATTTGAAGAAAACTGTGTTAGCAAACTGATCAAGGAACAGAATAGTGTAACTCTCTGAGTTGAATTCACAAGTCATATTGCAGTTTCTCAGAACACTTCTTTTCAGTTTTTATCTGAAGATATTTCCTTTTTCACTTTAGCCCTCAATGTGCTCCCAAATATTACTTTGCAGATTCCAAGAGAAGAGTGATAGCAAACAGCTACATGAACAGAAAGGTGGAACTTTGTGAGATGAATTCAGGGATCAGGAAGACATTTGTCAGGAAACTTATTTCTCTTTATTATCTGGGGATATTTGTTTTTTCTGTATGCTCTTCAAGCGATCCGAGATATCAGGTCTTACATTCCACAAAAACAGGACTAGCAAACAGCTCCATGAAATACAACTGTAACACAGTGAGTTTAATTAACACATCACAAAGCAGTTTCTCAGAAAGCTTCTTTCTACTTTTTATCTGAAGATATTTCCTTTGTCACCGTAAGCTTCATTGGGCAGAGAAATATCCCTTTGTAGATTTGAAGAAAAATCTGTTAGGAAACTGATCGAGGAACAGAAACGTGTAACTCTGTGACTTGCATTCACACGTCACAATGCAGTTTCTCAGAACGCTTCTTTTCAGTTTTTATCTGAAGTTATTTCCTTTTTCTCTATAGCCTTCAATGCACTCCCAAATATCACTTTGCAGAATCCAAGAGAAGAGTGTTAGCAAGCAGCTACATGAACAGAAAGATGGAACTCTGTGAGATGAATTCAGAGATCAGAAAGACATTTCTCCGAAAACTTCTTTCTCGTTTTTATCTAGGGATATTTCCTTTGGCTGTATACTCTTCAAAGCGATCCAAAATATCAGGTCTTACATTCCACAAAAACAGGACTAGCAAACACCTCCACGAAATACAGCTGTAACTCAGTGAGTTGAATTCACACATCACAAAGCAGTTTTTCGGAAAGCTTCTATCTACTTTGTATCTGAAGATATTTCCTTTGTCAACGTAAGCTTCAATGGGCAAAGAAATATCCCATTGTAGATTTGAAGAGAACTGTGTTAGAAAACTGATTGAGCAACGGAAAAGTGTAATACTGTGAGTTGCATTCACACGTCACAATGCAGTTTCTCAGAACGCTTCTCTTCTGTTTTTATCTGAAGATATTTCCTTTTTCACTGTTGTCCTCAATGCACACCAAAATATCACTTTGCAGATTCCATGAGAAGAGTGTTAGCAAACAGCTACATGAAGAGAAAGGTGGAACTCTGTGAGATGAATTCAGAGATCAGAAAGGCATTTCTAAGAGAAATTGTATCTCTTTTCTTTCTGGGGATATTTCCTCTGACTGTATACTCCTCAATTTTATCCGAAATATCATGTCTTACATTCCACGAAAACAGGACTAGCAAACAGCTCCACAAAATACAGCTGTAACTCAGTGAGTTGAATTCACACATCACAAAGCAGTTTCTCAGAAAGTTTCTTTCTAGTTTTTATCAGAAGATGTTTCCTTTGTCACTGTAAGCTTCATTGGGCAAAGAAATGTCCCATTGTAGATTTGAAGAAAACTGTTTTAGCAAACTGATCAAAGAACAGAAAAGTGTAACCCTGTGAGTTGCATTCACACATCACAATGCAGTTTCTCAGAATGCTTCATTTCAGTTTTTACCTGAAGATATTTTCTTTTTCAGTGTAGGCCTCAATGCGCTCCCAAATATCACTTTGAAGTTTCCAAGAGAAGAGTGTTAGCAAACAGCTACATGAACAGAAAGGTGGAAGTCTGTGAGATGAATTCACAGATCAGAAAGACATTTCTTCAAAAATTTCTTTCTCGGTTTTTTTTGTGTGTGTGTAGAGAGTATGAGATATTTATTTATTTATTTTAATTTAATTAATTAATTAATTTGTATATTTATTTTAAATTAATTAATTATTATTATTATACTTTAAGTTCTAGGGTACATGTGCCTAACGTGCAGGATTGTTACATATGTATACTTGTGCCATGTTGGTGTGCTGCATCCATCAACTTGTCAGCACCCATCAACTCCTCATTTAATTCAGGTATAACTCCGAATGCAATCCCTCTCCCCGCCCCTCCCCATGATAGTCCCCGGTGTGTGATGTTCCCCTTCCTAAGTCCAAGTGATCTCATTTTTCAGTTCCCACCTATGAGTGAGAGCATACGGTGTTTGGTTTTCCGTTCTTGTGATAGTTTGCTAAGAATGATGGTTTCCAGCTGCATCCATGTCCCTACAAAGGACACAAACTCATCCTTTTTGGGGCTGCATAGTATTCCATGGTGTATATGTGCCATATTTTCTTAATCCAATCTGTCACTGATGGACATTTGGGTTGATTCCAAGTCTTTGCTATTGTGAATAGTGCTGCAATAAACATACGTGTGCATGTGTCTTTATAGCAGCATGATTTCTAATCCTTTGGGTATATACCCAGTAATGGGATGGCTGGGTCATATGGTACATCTAGTTCTAGATCCTTGAGGAATCGCCATACTGTTTTCCATAATGGTTGAACTTGTTTACAATCCGACCAACAGTGTAAAAGTGTTCCTATTTCTCCACATCCTCTCCAGCACCTGTTGTTTCCTGACTTTTGAATGATCGCCATTCTAACTGGTGTGAGATGGTATCTCATTGTGGTTTTGATTTGCATTTCTCTGATGGCCAGTGATGATGAGCATTTTTTCATGTGTCTGTTGGCTGTATGAATGTCTTCTTTTGAGAAATGTCTGTTCATATCCTTTGCCCACTTTTTGATGGGGTTGTTTGTTTTTCTCTTGTAAATTTGTTTGAGTTCTTTGTAGGTTCTGGATATTAGCCCTTTGTCAGATGAGTAGATTGCAAAAATGTTCTCCCATTCTGTAGGTTGCCTGTTCACTCTGATGGTAGTTTCTTTTGCTGTGCAGAAGCTCTTTAGTTTAATGAGATCCCATTTGTCAATTTTGGCTTTTGCTGCCGTTGCTTTTGGTGTTTTAGACATGAAGTCTTTGCCCATGCCTAGGTACTGAATGGTACTACCTAGGTTTTCCTCTAGGATTTTTATGGTATTAGGTCTAACATTTAAGTCTCTAATCCATCTTGAATTAATTTTCGTATAAGGAGTAAGGAAAGGATCCAGTTTCAGCTTTCTACTTATGGCGAGCCAATTTTCCCAGCACCATTTATTAAATAGGGAATCCTTTCCCCATTTCTTGTTTCTCTCAGGTTTGTCAAAGATCAGATGGCTGTAGATTTGCGGTATTATTTCTGAGGACTCTGTTCTGTTCCATTGGTCTATATCTCTGTTTTGGTACCAGTACCATGCTGTTTTGGTTACTGTAGCCTTGTAGTATAGTTTGAAGTCAGGTAGCGTGATGCCTCCAGCTTTGTTCTTTTGACTTAGGATTGTCTTGGAGATGTGGGCTCTTTTTTGGTTCCATATGAACTTTAAAGCAGTTTTTTCCAATTCTGTGAAGAAGCTCATTGATAGCTTGATGGGGATGGCATTGAATCTATAAATTACCTTGGGCAGTATGGCCATTTTCACGATATTGATTCTTCCTATCCATGAGCATGGTATGTTCTTCCATTTGTTTGTGTCCTCTTTTATTTCACTGAGCAGTGGTTTATAGTTCTCCTTGAAGAGGTCCTTTACATCCCTTGTAAGTTGGATTCCTAGGTATTTTATTCTCTTTGAAGCAATTGTGAATGGAAGTTCATTCCTGATTTGGCTCTCTGTTTGTCTGTTACTGGTGTATAAGAATGCTTGTGATTTTTGCACAATAATTTTGTATCCTTAGACTTTGATGAAGTTGCTTATCAGTTTAAGGAGATTTTTGGCTGAGACAATGGGGTTTTCTAAATATACAATCATGTCATCTGCAAACAGGGACAATTTGACTTCTTCTTTTCCTAACTGAATACCCTTGATTTCTTTCTCTTGCCTGATTGCCCTAGCCAGAACTTCCAACACTATGTTGAATAGGAGTGGTGAGAGAGGGCATTCCTGTCTTGTGCCAGTTTTCAAAGGGAATTTTTCCAGTTTTTGCCCATTCAGTATAATATTGGCTGTGGGCTTGTCATAAATAGCTCTTATTATTTTGAGGTACGTTCCATCAATACCGAATTTATTGAGCGTTTTTAGCATGAAGGGCTGTTGAATTTTGTCAAAAGCCTTTTCTGCATCTATTGAGATAATCATGTGATTCTTGTCTTTGGTTCTGTTTATATGCTGGATTATGTTTATTGATTTGTGAATGTTGAACCAGCCTTGCATCCCAGGGATGAAGCTCACTTGATCATGGTGGAGAAGCTTTTTGATGTGTTGCTGAATCCGGTTTGCCAGTATTTTATTGAGGATTTTTGCATCGATGTTCATCACGGATATTGGTCTAAAATTCTCTTTTTTTGTTGTGTCTCTGCCAGGCTTTGGTATCAGGATGATGTTGGCCTCATAAAATGAGTTAGGGAGGATTCCCTCTTTTTCTATTGATTGGAATAGTTTCAGAAGGAATGGTACCAACTCCTCCTTGTACCTCTAGTAGAATTCAGCTGTGAATCCATCTGGTCCTGGACTTTTTTTGGTTCGTAGGCTATTAATTATTGCCTCAATTTCAGAGCCTGCTATTGGTCTATTCAGGGATTCAACTTCTTCCTGGTTTAGTCTTGGAAGAGTGTAAGTGTCCAGGAAATTTTCCATTTCTTCTAGATTTTCCAGTTTATTTGCATAGAGGTGTTTATAGTATTCTCTGATGGTAGTTTGTATTTCTGTGGGGTCGGTGGTGATATCCCCTTTATCATTTTTAATTACGTCAATTTGATTCTTCTCTCTTTTCTTCTTTATTAGTCTTGCTAGTGGTCTGTCAATTTTGTTGATCTTTTCAAAAAACCAACTCCTGGATTCATTGATTTTTTGGAGGGTTTTTTGTGTCTCTATCTCCTTCAGTTCTGCTCTGATCTTAGTTATTTCTTGCCTTCTGCTAGCTTTCGAATGTGTTTGCTCTTGCTTCTCTAGTTCTTTTAATTGCGATGTTAGAGTGTCAATTTTAGATCTTTCCTGCTTTCTCTTGTGGGCATTTAGTGCTATAAATTTCCCTCTACACACTGCTTTAAATGTATCCCAGAGATTCTGGTATGTTGTATCTTTGTTCTCATTGGTTTCAAAGAACATCTTTATTTCTGCCTTCATTTCGTTAGGTACCCAGTAGTCATTCAGGAGCAGGTTGTTCAGTTTCCATGTAGTTGAGCGGTTTTGATTGAGTTTCTTAGTCCTGAGTTCTAGTTTGATTGCACTGTGGTCTGAGAGACAGTTTGTTACAATTTCTGTTCTTGTACATTTGCTGAGGAGTGCTTTACTTCCAATTACGTGGTCAATTTTGGAGTAAGTACGATGTGGTGCTGAGAAGAATGTATATTCTGTTGATTTGGGGTGGAGAGTTCTATAGATGTCTATTAGGTCTGCTTTCTGCAGAGATGAGTTCTATTCCCGGATATCCTTGTTAACTTTCTGTCTCGTTGATCTGTCTAATGTTGACAGTGGAGTGTTGAAGTCTCCCATTATTATTGTATGGGAGTCTAAGTCTCTTTGTAAGTCTCTAAAGACTTGCTTTATGAATCTGGGTGCTCCTGTATTGGGTGCATATATATTTAGGATAGTTAGCTCTTCCTGTTGAATTGATCCCTTTACCATTATGTAATGGCTTTCTTTGTCTCTTTTGATCTTTAAAGTCTGTTTTATCAGAGACTAGTATTGCAACCCCCGCTTTTTTTTTTGTTCTCCATTTGCTTGGTAAATCTTCCTCCATCCCTTTATTTTGAGCCTATGTATGTCTCTGCGTGTGAGATGGGTCTCCTGAATACAGCAGACTGATGGGTCTTGACTCTTTATCCAGTTTGCCAGTCTGTGTCTTTTAATTGGAGCATTTAGTCCATTTACATTTAAGGTTAAGATTGTTATGTGTGAACTTGATCCTGCCATTATGATATTAACTGGTTATTTTGCTCGTTAGTTGACGCAGTTTCTTCCTAGCCTTGATGGTCTTTACATTTTGGTATGTTTTTGCCATGGCTGGTACCGATTTTTCCTTTCCATGTTTTGTGTTTCCTTCAGGGTCTCTTGTAAGGCAGGCCTGGTGGTGACAAAATCTCTAAGCATTTGCTTATCTGTAAAGGATTTTATTTCTCCTTCACTTATGAAACTTAGTTTGGCTGGATATAAAATTCTGGGTTTAAAATTCTTTTCTTTAAGAATGTTGAATATTGGCCCCCACTCTCTTCCGGCTTCAAGAGCTTCTGCCGAGAGATCTGCTGTTAGTCTGATGGGCTTCCCTTTGTGTGTAACCCGACCTTTCTCTCTGGCTGCCCTTAAGATTTTTTCCTTCATTTCAACTTTGGTGAATCTGGCAATTATGTGTCTTGGAGTTGCTCTTCTCGAGGAGTATCTTTGTGGCGTTCTCTGTATTTCCTGGATTTGAATGTTGGCCTGCCCTACTAGGTTGGGGAAGTTCTCCTGGATGATATCCTGAAGAGTGTTTTCCAACTTGGTTCCATTTTCCCCCTCACTTTCAGGCACCCCAATCAGACGTAGATTTGGTCTTTTTACATAATCCCATACTTCTTGCAGGCTTTGTTCATTTCTTTTTCTTCTTTTTTCTTTTGGTTTCTCTTCTCGCTTCATTTCATTCATTTGATCCTCAATCGCTGACATTCTTTCTTCCAGTTGATCGAGTCAGTTACTGAAGCTTGTGCATTTGTCACGTATTTCTCGTGTCATGGTTTTCGTCTCTTTCATTTTGCTTATGAGCTTCTCTGCATTAATTACTCTAGCCATCAATTCTTCCACTTTTTTTTCAAGATTTTTAGTTTCTTTGCATTGGGTACGTAATTCCTCCTTTAGCTCTGAGAAATTTGATGGACTGAAGGCTTCTTCTCTCATCTCGTCGAAGTCATTCTCCGTCCAGCTTTCATCCGTTGCTGGCGATGAGCTGCGCTCCTTTGCCGGGGGAGATGCGCTCTCATTTTTTGAATTTCCAACTTTTCTGCCCTGCTTTTCCCCCATCTTTGTGGTTTTATCTGCCTCTGGTCTTTGATGATGGTGATGTACTGATGGGGTTTTGGTGTAGGTGTCCTTCCTGTTTGATAGTTTTACTTCTAACAGTCAGGACCCTCAGCTGTAGGTCTGTAGGAGATTGCTTGAGGTCCACTCCAGACCCTGTTTGCCTGGGTATCAGCAGCAGAGGCTGCAGAAGATAGAATATTTCTGAAGAGCGAGTGTACCTGTCTGATTCTTGCTTTGGAAGCTTCCTCTCGGGGGTGTACTCCACCCTGTGAGGTGTGGGGTGTCAGACTGCCCCTAGTGGGGGATGTCTCCCAGTTAGGCTATTCAGGGGTCAGGGACCCACTTGTGCAGGGAGTCTGTCCCTTCTCAGATCTCAACCTCCGTGTTGGGAGATCCACTGCCCTCTTCAAAGCTGTCAGACAGAGTCGTTTGCGTCTGCAGAGGGTTCTGCTGCATTGGTTATTGTTTACTGTGCCCTGTTCCCAGAGGTGGAGTCTACAGACACAGGCAGGTTTCCTTGAGCTGCTGTGAGCTCCACCCAGTTCGAGCTTCCCAGCAGCTTTGTTTACCTACTTAAGCCTCAGCAATGGCGGGCGCCCCTCCCCCAGCCTCACTGCTGCCTTGCCGGTAGATCACAGACTGCTGTGCTAGCAATGAGGGAGGCTCCGTGGGTGTGGGACCCTCCCGGCCAGGTGTTGGATATGATCTCCTGGTGTGCCTGTTTGCTTAAAGCGCAGTATTGGGGTGGGAGTTACCTGATTTTCCAGGTGTTGTGTGTCTCAGTTCCCCTGGCTAGGAAAAGGGATTCCCTTCCCCCTTGCGCTTTCCAGGTGAGGCAATGCCTCGCCCTGCTTCAGCTCTCGCTGGTCGGGCTGCAGCAGCTGACCAGCACCGATCGTCTGGCACTCCCCAGTGAGATGAACCCAGTACCTCAGTTGAAAATGCAGAAATCACCGGTCGTCTGTGTTGCTCGCGCTGGGAGTTGGAGACTGAAGCTGTTCCTATTCGGCCATCTTGCTCCGCCCTGTTATGCGTGAACTTGATCCTGCCATTATGATATTAACTGGTTATTTTGCTTGTTAGTTGATGCAGTTTCTTCCTAGCCTCGATGGTCTTTACATTTTGGTATGTTTTTGCCATGGCTGGTACCGATTTTTCCTTTCCATGTTTTGTGCTTCCTTCAGGGTCTCTTGTAAGGCAGGCCTGGTGGTGACAAAATCTCTAAGCATTTGCTTATCTGTAAAGGATTTTATTTCTCCTTCACTTATGAAACTTAGTTTGGCTGGATATGAAATTCTGGGTTTAAAATTCTTTTCTTTAAGAATGTTGAATATCGTCCCCCACTCTCTTCTGGCTTGTAGAGTTTCTGCCGAGAGATCTGCTGTTAGTCTCATGGGCTTCCCTTTGTGTGTAACCCGACCTTTCTCTCTTTCTGACCTTAAGATGTTTTCCTTCATTTCAACTTTGGTGAATCTGGCAATTATGTGTCTTGGAGTTGCTCTTCTCGAGGAGTATCTTTGTGGCGTTCTCTGTAATTCCCGAATATCAATGTTGGCCTGCCCTACTAGGTTGGGGAAGTTCTACAGGATGATATCTTGAAGAGTGTTTTCCAACTTGGTTCCATTTTCCCCCTCACTTTCAGGCACCCCAATCAGACGTAGATTTGGTCTTTTTACATAATCCCATACTTCTTGCATGCTTTGTTCATTTCTTTTTCTTCTTTTTTCTTTTGGTCTCTCTTCTCACTTCATTTCATTCATTTGATCCTCAATCACTGATACTCTTTCTTCCAGTTGATCGAGTTGGTTACTGAAGCTTGTGGATTTGTGACGTATTTCTTGTGTCATGGTTTTCATCTCTGTCATTTCGTTTATGACCTTCTCTGCATTAATTACTCTAGCTATCAATTCTTCCACTCCTTTTTCAAGATTTTTAGTTTCTTTGCGTTGGGTACGTAATTCCTCCTTTAGCTCTGAGAAGTTTGATGGACTGAAGCCTTCTTCTCTCATCTCGTCAAAGTTGTTCTCCATCCAGCTTTGATCTTTTGTTGGTGATAAGCTGTGCTCCTTTGCAGGGGGAGATGTGCTCTTATTTTTTGAATTTCCAGCTTTTCTGCCCTGCTTTTTCCCCATCTTTGTGGTTTTATCTGCCTCTGGTCTTTGATGATGGTGACGTACTGATGGGGTTTTGGTGTAGTTGTCCTTCCTGTTTGATAGTTTTCCTTCTGACAGTCAGGACCCTCAGCTGTAGGTCTGTTGAAGATTGCTTGAGGTCCACTCCAGACCCTGTTTGCCTGGGTATCAGCAGCAGAGGCTGCAGAAGATAGAATATTGCTGAAGAGCGAGTGTACCTGTCTGATTCTTACTTTGGAAGCTTCTTCTCAGGGGTGTACTCCACCCTGTGAGGTGTGGGGTGTCAGAGTGCCCCTAGTGGGGGATGTCTCCCAGTTAGGCTACTCAGGGGTCAGGGACCCACATGAGCAGGCAGTCTGTCCCTTCTCAGATCTCAACCTCTGTGTTGGGAGATACACTGCTCTCTTCAAAGCTGTCAGACAGAGTCATTTGCGTCTGCACAGGTTTCTGCTCCTTTTGTTTACTGTGCCCTGTCCCCAGAGGTGGAGTCTACAGAGACAGGCAGCTTTCCTTGAGCTGTTGTGAGCTCCACCTAGTTCGAGCTTCCCAGTGGCTTAGTTTACCTACTTAAGCCTCAGCAATGGCGGGCGCCCCTCCCCTAGCCTGGCTGCTACCTTGCGGTTAGATCACAGACTGCTGTGCTAGCAATGAGGGAGGCTCCGTAGGCATGGGACCCTCCCAGGCAGGTGTGGGATATAATCTCCTAGTGGGCCCGTTTGTTTAAAACACAGTATTGGGTTGGGAGTTACCCGATTTTCCAGGTGTTGTGTGTCTCAGTTCCCCTGGCTAGGAAAAGGTATTCCCTTCCCCCTTGCACTTCCCAGGTGAGGCCATGACTCGACCTATTTCAGCTCTCTCTGGTCGGGCTGCAGCAGCAGACCAGCACTGATTGTCCCACACTCCCCAGTGAGATGAACCCAGTACCTCAGTTGAAAATGCAGAAATCACCAGTCTTCTCTGTCGCTCGCACTGGGAGTTGGAGCTCTTTCTCATTTTTATCTTGGGATATTTCCTTTGGCTGTATAGTCTTCAAAGCGATCCAAAATATCAGGTCTTACATTCCACAAAAACAGGACTAGCACACAGCTCCACGAAATACAACTCTAACTCAGTGAGTTTAATTCACATATCACAAAGCAGTTTCTCAGAAAGCTTCTTTCTACTTTTTATCTGAAGACTTTTCCTTTGTCACCGTAAGCTTCACTGAGCAAAGAAATATCCCATTTTAGATTTGATGAAAACTGTGTTAGCAAAATGATCAAGGAATGGAAAACTGTAATTCTGTGAGTTGCATTCACACGTCACAATGCAGTTTCTCAGAATGCTTCTTTTCAGTTTTTATCTGAAGATATTTCCTTTTTCACTGTAGCCCTCAATGCACTCCCAAATATCACTTTACAGATTCCAAGAGAAGAGTGTTAGCAAAAAGCTCCGTGAGCAGAAAGGTGGAATTCTGTGAGATGAATTCAGAGATCAGAAAGACATTTCTCAGAAAACTTCTTTCTCGTTTTTATCTGGGGATATTTCGTTTGGCTATATACTCTTCAAAGCGATCCAAAATATCAGGTCTTACATTCCACAAAAACAGGACTAGCAAACAGCTCCATGAAATACAGCTGAAACTCAGTGAGTCGAATTCACACATCACAAAGCAGTTTCTCAGAAAGCTTCCTTCTACTTTTTATCTGAATATATTTTTGTTGTTACCGTAAGCTTCAATGGGCAAAGAAATATCCCATTGTAGATATGAAGAAAACTGTGTTAGCAAACTAATCAAGGTACAGAAATGTGTAACTGTGTGAGTTGCATACACACGTCACAATACAGTTTCTCAGAACGCTTCTTTTCAGTTTTTATCTGAAGGTATTTCCTTTTTCAATGTAGCCATCAATGCGCTCCCAAATATCACCTTGCAGATACCATGAGAGCAATGTTAGCAAACAGCTACGGGAACAGAAAGGAAGAACTCTGTGAGATGAATTCAGAGATCAGAAAGTCATTTCTCAGAAAACTTCTTTCTCGTTTTTCTCTCGGGATATTTCCTTTGGCTGTATACACTTCAAAGCAATCCGAAATATCAGGTCTTACATTCCACAAAAACAGGACTAGCAAACAGCTTCAAGAAATACAGCTGTAACTCAGTGAGTTGAATTCACACATCACAAAGCAGTTTCTCAGAAAGCTTCCTTCTACTTTTTAACTGAAGATATTTCCTTTGTCACCGTAAGCTTCATTGGGCAAAGAAATATCCCATTGTAGATTTAAAGAAAACTGTGTTAGCAAACTAATCAAGGAACACAAAAGGGTAACTCTGTTAGTTGCATTCACACGTCACAACGCAGTTTCTCAGAAGGCTTCTTTTCAGTTTTTATCTGAAGATATTTCCTTTCTCACTTTAGCCCTCAACGTGCTCCCTAATATTACCTTTCAGGTTCCAAGAGACGAGTGTTAGGAATCAGCTACATGAACAGTAAGGTGGAATTCTGTGAGACGAATTCACAGATCAGAAAGACATTTCTCAGGAAACTTCTTTCTCTTTTTTATCTGGGGTTATTTCCTTTGGCTGTATACTCTTCAAAGTGATCCGAAATTTCAGCTCTTACATTCTAGAAAAACAGGACTAGCAAACAGCTACACGAAATACAGCTGTAACTCACTGAGTTGAATTCACACATCAAAAAAGTTTCAGAGAAAGCTTCTTTCTGCTTTTTATCTGAAGATATTTCCTTTGCCACCGTAAGCTTCATTGGGCAAATAAATATCTCAATGTAGATTTGAAGAAAACTGTGTTAGCAAACTGATCAAAGAACAGAAAAGTGTAACTGTGAGTTGCATTCACACGTCACAAGCAGTTTCTCAGAACACTTCTTTCCAGTTTTTATCTGAACATATTTCCTTTTTCACTGCAGCCCTCAATGCGCTCCCAAATATCACTTTGTAGATTCCAAGAGAAGAGTGTTAGCAAACAGCTACATGAACACAAAGGTGGAACTCTGTGAGATGAATTCAGAGATCAGAAAGACATTTCTCAGAAAACTTCTTTCTCGTTTTTATCTGGGGATACTTCCTTTGGCTGTATACACTTCAAAGCGATCCAAAATATCAGGCCTTAGACTCCACAAAAACAGGACTGGAAAACAGCTCCAAGAAATACAGCTGTAACTCACTGAGTTGAATTCACACATCACAAAGTAGTTTCTCAGAAATCTTCTTTCTATTTTTTAACTGAAGATATTTCATTTGTCACCGCAAGCTTCATTGGGAAAAGAAGTATCCCATGGTAGATTTGAAGAAAACTGTGTTAGCAAACTGATCAAGGAAGAGTAAAGTGTAACTCTGTGAGTTGCATTCACACGTCACAATGCAGTTTCTCAGAAATCTTCTTTTGTATTTCTATCTGAAGATAGTTCCTTTTTCACTGTAGCCAACTATGAGCTCCCAAATATCACTTTGCAGATTCCAAGAGAAGAGTGTTAGCAACCAGCTGCATAAACAGAAAGCTGGAACTCTGTGAGATGAATTCAGAGATCAGAAAGACATTTCTCAGAAAACTTCTTTCTCGTTTTAATCTGGGGATATATCCTTTGGCTGTATACTCTTCAAAGCGATCCCAAATATCAGGTCTTATGTTCCACAAAAACGGGACTAGCAAACAGCTCCACAAAATACAGCTGTAACTCAGTGAGTTGAATTCACACATAAAGCTATTTCTCAGAAAGCTTCTTTCCACTTTTTATCTGAAGATGTTTCCTTTGTAACTGGAAGCTTCATTGGGCAAAGAAATATCCCATTGTAGATTTGAAGAAAACTGTGTTAGCCAACTGATCAAGGAACAGAAAAGTGTAACTCTGTGAATTGCATTCACACGTTACAATGCAGTTTCTCGGAATGCTTCTTTTCAGTTTTTATCTGAAGATATTTCCTTTTTTACTGTTGCCCTCAATGCGCTACCAAATATCACTTTGCAGATTCCAAGAGAAGAGTGTTAGTAAACAGGCACATGAACAGAAAGGTGGAATTCTGTGAGATGAATTCAGAGATTAGATAGACGTTTTTCAGCAATCTACTTTCTCGTTTTTATCAGGGGATACTTCCTTTTTCTGTATACTCATCAAAGCAATCCGAAATATCAGGACTTAGATTCCACAAAAACAGAATTAGCCAACAGCTCCACGAAATACAACTGTAACTCAGTGAGTTGAATTCACACTTCACAAAGCAGTTTCTCAGAATGCTTCTTTCAACTTTTTATCTGAAGATATTTCCTTTGTCACCGTAATCTTCATTGAGCAAAGAAATATCCCATTGCAGATTTGAAGAAAACTTTGTTAGAAAACTGATCAAAGAACAGAAAAGTATAACTTTCTGAGTTGAATTCACGTGTCACAACGCAGTTCGTCCGAACGCTTCTTTTCAGTTTTTACCTGAGGATATTTTCTTTTTCACTGTAGCTCTCAATGCGCTCCCAAATATCACTTTGCAGATTCCAAGAGAAGAGTGTTAGCAAACAGCTACATGTACAAAAGGGTGGAATTCTGGGAGATGAATTCAGAGATCAGAGAGACAGTTCTCAGAACACTTCTTTTTTGTTTTTATTTTGGGATGTTTCCTTTGGCTGTATACTCTTCAAAGCAATATAAAATGTAAGGTCTTACATGCCACAAAAACAGGACTAACAAACATCTCCAAGAAATACAGCTGTAACTCATAGAGTTGAATTCACACATCACAAAGCACTTTCTCAGAAAGCTTATTTCTACTGTTTTTCTGAAGATATTTCCTCTGTCACCGTAATCTTCACTGGGCAAAGAAATATCCGATTGTAGATTTTAAAAAAGCTCTATTAGCAAACTGATCAAGGAACAGAAAAGTGTAACTCTGTGAGTTGCATTCACAAGTCACAATGCATTTTCTCAGAACGCTTCTTTTCATTTTTTATCTGAAGATATTTCCTTTTTCACTGTAACCCTCAATGGCCTCCCAAATATCACTTTGTAGATTCCAAGAGAAGAGTGTTAGCAAACAGCTACGTGAACAGAAAGGTGGAACTCTGTGAGATGAATTCAGAGATCAGAGAGATATTTCTCAGAAAACTTCTTTGTCATTTTTATCTGGGGATACTTCCTTTGGCTGTATACTCTTCAAAGCGATCCGAAATATCAGGTCTTAGATTCCACAAAAACAGGATTAGCAAACAGCTCCACGAAATAGAGCTGTAACTCAGTGAGTTGAATTCACACATCACAAAGCAGATTCTCAGAAAGCTTCTTTCTACTTTTTATCTGAAGATATTTCCTTTGTCATCATAAGCTTCAATGGGCAAAGAAATATCCCATTGTAGATTTGAAGAAAACTCTGTTAGCAAACTGATCAAGGGACAGAAAAGTGTAACTCTGTGAGTTGTGTTCACACGTCACAATGCAGTTTCTAAGAATGCATCTTTTCAGTTATTATCTAAGATATATCCATTTTCACTGTAGCCCTCAATGCACTCCCAAATATCACATTGCAGATTCCAAGAGAAGCATGTTAGCAAACAGCTACATGAACAGAAAGGTGGAACTCCGTGAGATGAAATCAGAGATCAGAAAAACAATTCTCAGAAAACTTCTGTCTCGTTTTTATCTGGGGATATTTCCTTTGGCTGTATACTCTTCAAAGTGATCCTAAATATCAGGTCTAGATTCCACAAAAATGGGACTAGCAAACAGCTCCACGAAATAAATATGTAACTCAGTGATTTGAATTCACACAGCACAAAGCAGTTCCTCACAAAGCTTCTTTCTACTTCTTATCTGAACATGTTTCCTTTGTCACCGTAAGCTTCATTGGGCTAAGAAACACCCCATTGCAGATTTCAAGAAAACTGTATTCGCAAACTAATTAATGAACAGAAAAATGTAACCCTGTAAGTTGCATTCATACATCACAGTGCAGTTTCTCAGAAAGGTTCTATTCAGTTTTTATCTGAAGATATTTCCTTTTTCACTGTAGACCTCAATGTGCTCCCAAATATCACTTTA
This sequence comes from Chlorocebus sabaeus, assembly GCF_047675955.1. NCBI lineage: Eukaryota > Metazoa > Chordata > Mammalia > Primates > Cercopithecidae > Chlorocebus > Chlorocebus sabaeus. The sequence continues at coordinate 58,595,296 of NC_132929.1, read as the reverse complement.
CAGATTCCACTAGAAGAGTGTTAGCAAACAGCTACATGAACAAAAATGTGGAACTCTGTGAGATGAATTCAGAGAACAGAAAGACATTTCTCACAAAATTTCTTTCTCGTTTTTTTCTGGGGATATTTCCTTTGGATGTATACTCTTCAAAGGGATGCGAAATATCCAGTCTTAGATTCCACAAAAACAGGACTAGCAAACAGCTCCATGACATAGAGATGTAACTCAGTGAGTTGAATTCACACATCACAAAGCAGTTTTTCAGAAAGTTTCTTTCTATTTTTTATCTGAAGATGTTTCCTTTGTCATCATAAGCTTCATTGGGCAAAGAAATTTCCCATTGCAGATTTGAAGAAGACTCTGTTAGCAAACTGATCAACGAACAGAAAAGTGTAACTATGTAGGTTGCATTCACACGTCACAATGCAGTTTTTCAGAACGCTTCTTTTCAGTTTTAACTGAAGACATTTCCTTTTTCACTGTAGCCCTCCATGCGCTCCCAAATATCACTTTGCAGATTCCAAGAGAAGAGTGTTAGCAAACAGCTGCAGTAACAGAAAGGTGGAACTCTGTGACATGAATTCAGAGATCAGAAAGGCATTTCTCAGAAAACTTCTTTCTCATTTTTATCTGGGGATATTTCTTTTGGCTGTATACTCTTCAAAGTGATACAAAATATCAGGTCTTACATGCCACAAAAACAGGAGTAGCAAACAGCTCCAGAAATACAGCTGTAACTCGGTGAGATGAATTCACACATCACAAAGCAGTTTCTCAGAAAGCTTCTTTCTACTTTTTATCTGAATATATTTCCTTTTTCACCGTAAGCTTCATTGGGCAAAGAAATATCCCATTGTAGATTTGAAGAAAACTGTCTTAGTAAACTGATCAAGGAACAGAAAAGTGTAACTCTGTGAGTTGCATTCACACGTCGCTATGCTGTTTCTCTGAACGCCTCTTTTAAGTTTTTATCTGAAGATACTACCTTTTTCACTGTAGCCCTCAAATGTGCTCCCAAATATCACTTTGCAGATTCCACAGGAAGAGTGTTAGCAAACATGTACATGAACAGAAAGGTGGAACTCGGTGAGATGAATTCAGAAATCAGAAAGACATTTCTCAGAAAACGTCTTTCTCATCTTTATCTGGGATACTTCCTTTGGCAGTATACTCTTCAAAGCGATCTGAAATCTCAGGTCTTACATTCCACAAAAACAGGACTAGCAAAAGCTCCACGAAATGCAGATGTAACTCAGTGAGATGAATTCACACATCACAGAGCAGTTTTTCAGAAAGCTTCTTTCTACTTCTTATCTGAAGATGTTTCCTTTGTCATTGAAAGCTTCATTGGGCAGAGAAATGTCCCACTGCAGTTTTGAAAACAATTGTGTTAGCAAACTGATCAATGAACAGAAAAGTGTAACTCTGTGAGTTGCATTCACACGTCACAATACAGTTTCTCAGAATGCTTCTTTTCACTTTTTATCTGAAGATATTTCCCTTTTCACTGTAGCCCTCAATGTGCTCCCAAATATCACTTTGCAGATTCCAAGAGAAAAGTGTTAGCAAACAGCAAGATGAACAGAAAGGTGGAACTCTGTGAGATGAATTCAGAGGTCAGAAAGACATTTCTCAGGAAACTTCTTTTTCGTTTTTATCTGGGGATATTTCTTTTGGCTGTATACTCTTCAAAGCGATCCAAAATATCAGGTCTAGATTCCACAAAAACAGGACTAGCAAACAGCTCCACGATATACAGATATAACTCAGTGAGTTGAATTCACACATCACAAAGCAGTTTCTCAGAAACTTTCCTTCTATTTTTTATCTGAAGATGTTTCCTTTGTCACCGTAAGCTTCACTGGGCAAAGAAATATCCCATTGTAGATTTGAAGAAAACTGTGTTAGCCAACTGATCAAGGAACAGAAAAGTGTAACTCTGAGTTGCATTCACACGTCACAATGCAATTTCTCAGAACGCTTCCTTTCAGTTTTTATCTGAAGACATTTCCTTTTTCACTGTAGCCCTCAATGCGCTCCCAAATATCACTTTGCAGATTCCAGGAGAAAAGTCTTAGCAAAGAGGTACATGAACAGAAAGGTGGAACTCTGAGATGAAGTCATATATCAGAAAGACATTTCTCACAAAACTTCTTTCTCGTTTTTATCTGGGGATATTTTCTTTGGCTGTATACACTTCAAAGTAATCCGAAATATCAGGTCTTAGATTCCACAAAAATGGGACTAGCCAACAGCTCCACGATATACTGCTGTAACTCAGTGAGATGAATTCACACATCACAAAGCAGTTTCTCAGAAATTTTCTTTCTACTTTTTATCTGAGGATGTTTCCTTTGTCACCGTAAGCTTCATTGGGCAAAGAAATATCATATTGCAGGTTTGAAGAAAACTGTGTTAGGAAACTGATCAATGAACAGAAAGGTGAAACTCTGTGAGGGGCATTCACACGTCACAATGCAGTTTCTCAGAACGCTTCTTTCCCTTTTTATCTGAGGATATTTCCTTTTTCGCTGTGGCCCTCAATAGGCTCCCAAATATCACTTTGCAGATTACACAAGAAGAGTGTTAGCAAACAGTTACATGAGCAGAAAGGTGGAACTCTGTGTGATGAATTCAGAGATCAGAAAGACATTTTTCTGAAAACTTCTTTCTCGTTTTTATCTGGGATATTTCCTTTGGCTGTATACAGTTAAAAGCGATCTGAAATGTCAGGTCTTAGATTCCACAAAAACAGAACTAGCCAACAGCTCCAAGAAATACAGATGTAACTCAGTGAGTTGAATTCACACATCACAAAGCAGTTTCTCAGAAAGTTTCTTTCTACTTTTTATCTTAAGATGTTTACTTTGTCACCGTAAGCTTCACTGGCCAAAGAAATATCCCATTGCAGATTTGAAGAAAACTGTGGTAGCAAACTGATCAATGAAGAGAAAAGTGTAAGTCTGTAAGGTGCGTTCACACGTCACAATGCAGTTTCTCAGAATACTTCTTTTCAGTTTTTATCTGAAGATATTTCCTTTTTCACTGTAGTCCACAATGTGCTCCCAAATCTCATTTTGCAGATTCCACGAGAAAAGTGTCAGCAAACAGCTACAGGAACAGAAACTTGGAACTCTGTGAGATCAATTCAGAGATCAGAAAGACATTTCTCAGAAAACTTCTTTCTCGTTTTTATCTGGGGATATTTCCTTTGGCCATATAGTATTCACAGCGATCCAAAATATCAGGTCTTACATGCCACAAAAACAGGACTAGCAAACAGTTCCATGATGTAAAGATATAACTCAGTGAGTTGAATTCACATCACAAAGCAGTTTCTCAGAAAGCTTCTTTCTACTTTTTATCTGAATATATTTCCTTTGTCACTGTAAGCTTCATTGGGCAAAGAAATATCCCATTGCAGATTTGAAGAAAACTGTGTTAGCAAACTGATCAATGAACAGAAAAGTGTAACTCTGTGAGTTGCTTTCACACGTCACAATGCAGTTTATCAGAATGCTTCTTTTCAGATTTTATCTGAAGATATTTCCTTTTTCACTGTAGCCCTCAATGTGCTCCCCAATATCACCTTGCAGATTCCACGAGAAGAGTGTTAGCAAACAGCTACATGGACGAAAGGTGGAACTCTGTGAGATGAATTCAAATATCAAAAAGACATTTCTCACAAAACTTCTTTCTTTTTTTTATCTATGGATATTTCCTTTAGCTGTATACTCTTCAAAGCGATCCGAAATATCAGGTCTTACATTCCACAGAAACAGGACTAGCAAACAGCTCCAGGAAGTACAGATGTAACTCAGTGAGTTTAAGTCACATATCACAAAGCAGTTTCTCAGAAAGCTTCTTTCTACTTTTTATCTGAAGATGTTTCCTTTGTCACTGTAAGCGTCATTGGGCAAAGAAATATCCTATTGCGGTTTTGAAGAAAAACATGTTAGCAAACTGATCAATGAAGAGAAAAGTGGAACTGTGCAAGGTGCATTGGCATGTCATAATGCTGTTTCTCAGAACGCTTCTTTTCAGTTTTTATCTGAAGATATTTCCTTTTTCATTGTTGCCCACAATGTGTTCCCAAATCTCATTTTGCAGATTCCATGAGAAGAGTGTTAGCAAACAGCTACAGGAATAGGAAGATTTTACTCTGTGAGATGAATTCAGAAATCAGAAAGACATTTCTCATAAAATTTTCTTCTCGTGTTTATCTGTGGATATTTCCTTTGACTGTATACTCTTCAAAGCGATCCGAAATATCAGGTCTTCCATGCCACAAAAACAGGACTAGCAAACAGTTGCACGAAATACAGATGTAACTGAGTGAGTTGAATTCACACATCACAAAGCAGTTTCTCAGAAAGTTTCTTTCTACTTTTTATCTGAAGATGTTTCCCTTGTTACCGTAAGCTTCATTGGGCAAAGAAATATCCCATTACAGATTTGAAGAAAACTGTGTTAGCAAACTGACCAATGAACAGAAAAGAGTAACTCTGTGAGTTGCATTCACACGTCACAATGCAGTTACTCAGAATGCTTCCCTTCAGTTTTTATCTGAAGATATTCTCTTTTTCACTGTAGCCTTCAATGTGCTCCCAAATATCACTTTGCAGATTCCACTAGAAGAGGGTTAGCATACAGCTCCATGAACAGAAAGGTGGAACTCTGTGAGATGAATTCAGAGATCAGAAAGTCATTTCTCAGAAAATTTCTTTCTTGTTTTCATCTGGGGATAATTCCTTTGGCTATATACTCTTCAAAGCGATCTGAAATATCAAGTCTTTGATTCCACAGAAGCAGTACTAGCAAACAGCTCCATGAAATACAGATGTAACTCAGTGAGATGAATTCACACATCACGAAGCAGTTTCTCAGAAAGATTCTTTCTACTTTATATCTGAAGATGTTTCATTTGTCACCATAAGCTTCATTGGGCAAAGAAATATCCCATTACAGATTTCAGGAAAACTGTGTTAGCAAAGTGATCAATGAACAGAAAAGTGTAACTCTGTGAGTTGCATTCAGTAGTCACAGAGCAGTTTATCACAAGGTTTCTTTTCAGTTTTTATCTGAAAAAATTTCACGTTTTACTGTAGCCCTCAATGTGCTCCCAAATATCACATGGCAGATTCCAGGAGAAGAGTGTTAGCAAACAGCTACATGAACAGAAAGGTGGAACTTGGTGAGATGAATTCAGAGATCAGGGAGACTTTCTCAGAAAACTTCTTTCCCGTTTTTATCTGGGGATACTTCCTTTGGCTGTATACTCTTCAAAGCGATCCAAAATATCAGGTCTTAGATTCCACAAAAACAGGACTAGCAAACAGCTGCACGAAATACAGATGTAACTCAGGGAGTTGAATTGACACATCACAAAGTAGTTTCTCAGAAGGCTTAATTCTACTTTTTATGCGAAGATGTTTCCCTTGTTACCGTAAACTTCATTAGGCAAAAAAATATCCCATTGCAGATTTGATGAAAACTGTGTTACCAAACTGATCAATGAACAGAAAAGTGTAACTCTGTGAGTTGCATTCACACGTCACAATGCAGTTTCTTAGAATGCTTCTTTTCAGTTTTTTTCTAAAGATATTTCCTTTTTCACTGTAGCCCTCAATGTGCTCCCAAATATCACTTTGCAGATTCCAGAAGAAGAATGTTAGCAAACAGCTATATGAACAGAAAGGTGGAACTCTGTGAGATGAATTCAGAGATCATAAAGACATTTCTCAGAAAACTTCCCTCTCATTTTTATCTGGGGATATTTCCTTTGGCTGTATACTATTCAAAGCGATCCGAAATATCAGGTCTAGATTCCACAAAAACAGGACTAGCAAAGAGCTCCATGAAATACAGATGTAACTCAGTGAGTTGAATTCACACATCAAAAAGCAGTTTCTCAGAAAGTTTCTTTCTACTTTTTATCTGAAGATGTTTCCTTTGTCACCACAAGCTTCACTGGGCAAAGAAATATCCCATTGCAGATTTGAAGAAAACTGTGGTAGCAAACTGATCAAGGAACAGGGAAGTGTAACTCTGTGAGTTTCATTCTCACGTCACAATGACGTTTCTCAGAACGCTTCTTTTCAGTTTTTATCTGAATATATTTCCTTTTTCACTTTAGCCCTCAATGCGATCCAAAATATCACTTTGCAGATTCCAAGAGAAGAGTGTTAGCAAACAGCTCAATGAACAGAAAGGTGGAACTCTGTGAGATGAATTCAGAGATCAGAAAGACATTTCTCAGAAAATTTCTTTCTGGTTTTTATCTGGGGATATTTCCTTTGGCCGTATACTCTTCACAGCAATCCGAAATATTAGGTCTTAGATTCCACAAAAACAAGATTAGCAAACAGCTCCACGAAATGCAGCTGTAACTCAGTGAGCTGAATTCACACATCACAAAGCAGTTTTTCAGATAAATTCTTTCTACTTTTTATCTGAAGATGTTTCATTTGTCACCATAAGCTTCATTGGGCAAAGAAATATCCCATTACAGATTTGAAAAAAACTGTTAGCAAACTGATCAATGAACAGAAAAGTGTAACTCTGTAAGTTGCATACACAGATCACAATACAGTTTCTCAGAATGCTTCTTTTCAGTTTTTATCTGAAAATATTTCCTTTTTCACTGTAGCCTTCAATGTTCTCCCAAATATCACATTGTAGATTCCAGGAGAAGAGTGTTAGCCTGCAGCTACATGAACAGAAAGGTGGAACTCTGTGAGATGAATTCAGAATTCAGAAACACATTTTTCAGAAAACTGCCTTCTCGTTTTTATCTGGGGATATTTCCTTTGGCTGTATACTCTACAAAGCGATCCGAAATATCAAGTCTTAGATTCCACAGAAACAGGACTAGCAATCAGCTCCACGAAATACAGATGTAACTCAGTGAGTTGAATTCACACATCAGAAAGCAGTTTTTCAGAAAGATTCTTTCTGCTTTTTCTCTGAAGACGTTTCCTTTGTCACCCCTAAGCTTCGTTGTGCAAAGAAATATCCCATTGCAGTTTTGAAGAAAACTTTGTAAGCAGACTGATCAAGGAACAGTAAAGTGTAACTCTGTGAGTTGCATTCACACGTCACAAAGCAGTTTCTCAGAACGCTTCTTTTCAGTGTTTATCTGAAGATATTTTCTTTTTCACTATAGCTCTCAATGTGCTCCCAAATATCACTTCACAGATTCCACGAGAGAGGGTGAGCAAACAGCAACATGAACAGAAAGGTGGAACTCTGTGAGATGAATTCAGAGTTCAGAAACACATTTTTCAGAAAACTTCTTTCTCTTTTTTATCTGGGGATATTTCCTTTGACTGTATACTCTTCAAAGCAATCCGAAGTATCGGGTCTTACATTCCACAAAAACAGGACTAGCTAACAGCTCCACGAAATTCAGCTGTAACTCAGTGAGTTGAATACACACATCACAAAGCAGTTTTTCAGAAAGCTTCTTTCTACTTTTTATGTGAAGACGTTACCTGTTCAATGTAAGCTTCATTGGGCAAAGAAATATCCCATTGCAGATTTGAAGAACACTGTGTTAGCAAACTGATCAAGGAACAGAAAAGTGTAACTCTGTAAGCAGCTTTCACACGTCACAATGCAGTTTCTCGGAACAGTACTTTTCAGTTTTTATCTGAAGGTATTTTCTTATTTACTGTAGCCCTCATTGCCCTCCCAAATATCACTTTGCAGATTCCATGAGAAAAGTGTTAGCAAACAGCTACATGAACAGAAAGGTGGAACTCTGTGACATGAATTCAGAGATCATAAAGACATTTCTTAGAAAACTTCTTTCTCGTTTTTATCTGTGGGTAATTCCTTTAGCTGTATACTCTTCAAAGCGATCTGAAGTATCAGGTCTTACATTCCACAAAAACAGGACTAGCATCAGCTCCGCGAAATTCAGCTGTAACTCAGGGAGTTGAATACACACATCACAAAACAGTTTTTCAGAAAGTTTCTCTCTACTTTTTATCTGAAGGTGTTACGTTTTCATCGTAAGCTTCACTGGTCAAAGAAATATCCCATTGCAGATTTGATGAAAACTGTATTAGCAAACTGATCAAGGAACAGAAAAGTGTAACTCTGTGAGTTGCATTCACACGTCACAATGCAGTTTCTCAGTATGCTTCTTTTCAGTTTTTATCTGAAGATATTTCCTTTATCACTGTAGCCCTCACTGCCCTCCCAGATATCACTTTGCTGTTTCCAAGAGAAGGGTGTTAGCAAACAGCTACATGAACAGAAAGGTGTAACTCTGTGAGATGAATTCAGAGATCAGAAAGACTTTTCTCAGAAAACTTCTTTCTCATTTTTATCTGGGAATATTTCCTTTGGCTGTATATACTTCAAAGCAGTCCGAAATATCAAGTCTTATATTCCACAAATCAGGACTAGCAAACACCTCCACGAAATACAGATATAATTCAGTGAGTTGAATTCACACATCACAAAGCAGTTTTTCAGAAAGATTCTTTCTACTTTTTATCTGAAGATGTTTCCTTTGTCACCGTAAGCTTCATTGGGCAAAGAAATATCCCATTGCAGATTTGATGAAAACTGTGTTAGCAAACTGATCAAAAAAGAGAACACTGTAACTCTCTGAGTTGCATTCACACATCACAATGCAGTTTCTCAGAACGCTTCTTTAAAATTATCATATGAGGATATATCCTTTTCTACCATAGCCCTCAATGCGTTCCCAAATATCACTTTTCAGATTCCACAAAAACAGTGTTATTAAACTGCTTCATGAAGTGAAGCGGGTAACTCTGTGAGATGAATTCCCACATCACAAAGCAGTTTCTCAGAAAGCTTCTTTCTGGTTTTTATCTGAGGATGTTTCCTGTGTCTGAGGAGTCTTCATAGTGATCCAAAAAATCATTTCCCCGATGCCACAAAATCAGGGCTAGCAAACGGCTCCACGAAATCCATGTGTAACTCTGTGAGATTAATTCACACATCACAAGGCAGTTTCTGGAAAGCTTCGTTCTGGTTTTTCACCAATGATATCTTCTTTGGTAGTGTAGTCTTCAAAGCGATTCGAAATATCCGCCCTCAGATTCCACAAAAATCAGGGCTAGCAAACGGCTCCATGAAATGCAGGTGTAATTCATGGAGTTGAATTCACACATCACAAACAGTTTCTCAGAAAGCTTCTTTCTTTTTTCAGCTGAGGCTATTTGTGGTCTCCAAGTGAACCCATGTGTCTCATTGAACAGTCTGCTAAAACACTGTTAGCAAGCTTCTCACTGAAAACAATGATGTCACTCTGTGAGCTGAATTCACCCACAACAAAGCAGTTTTTGAGAAGGCCTCTCTGCAGTTTTTATCTGAGGATATTTCATTTTTCACCATGGGATTCAATGATATTCAAGCTATCACTTCTGAGATTCCACAGAAACGGCGCTAGCAAACTCCTCCATCAAAGAGTGGTTTAACTCCATGAAATGAATTCACACTTCACAGAGCAGTTTCGCAGAAAGCTTCTTTCACGTTTTCAATGGAGGATATTTCCCTTGTCCATATAGTCTTCATAGCGAACCAAAATATTCCTTCCCAGACTCAACAAAAACAGTGGTAACAGAATGCTCCATGAAAGGAAAGTGTATCTCTGGGAGATGAATTCACACATCAGAGAGCAGTTTCTCAGAAATCTTCTTTCTGGTTTTCATCTGAGGATATTGCCTTTTTAACCACAGCCTCAATGTGCTCCCAAATATCACTTTGCAGATTCCACGAAAACAATGTTAGGAAACTGCTTCATGAAGAGAAACCTGTAAATCTGTGAGACGAATTCACACATCCTAAAACAGTTTCTCAGAGAGCTTCTTTCTTGTTTTAATCGGAGGATGTTTCCTTTGTCACGGTAAGCTTCACAGTGCTAAGAAATATCCCATTGCAGATTTCAAGAAAAGAGTGTTAGCAAACTGATCAATGAAAAGAACACTGTAACTCTGTGAGCTGCATTCACACATCACAATGCAGTTTCTCAAAATGCTTCTTTAAAGTTTTCATCTGAGGATATATCCTTTTTCACCATAGCCCACAATGCGCTCCCAAATATCACTTTTCAGATTCCACCAAAACAGTGTTAGCAAACTGCTTCATGAAGAGAAAGGTGTAACTCTGTGAGATGAAACCAGACATCACAAAGAAGTTTCTCAGAAAGCTTCTTTCTAGTTTTTCTCTGATGACATTTCCTTCGTCCGAGGAGTCTTCATAGCGATTCAAATGATCACTTCTCAGATGCCACAAAAAGAGTGCTAGGAAATGGCTCCACAAAATAGCAGGTGTAACTCTGTGAGATGAATTCACACATCACAAAGCAGTTTCTCAGATCGCTGCTTTCCAGTTTTCATCTGAGGATATTTCCATTTTCACCACAGGCCTCAATGTGCTCCCAAATAACACTTTGCAGATTCCATGAAAACTGCGTTAGGAAACTGCTTTATGGAGAGAAAGGGGTACCTCTGTGAGATGAACTCTCTCACCATAAAGAAGTTTCTCGGAAAGCTTCTCTCTAGTTTTCCTCAGAGGATATTTCCTTTGTCAATGTAAGCTTCATGGAGTTAAGAAATATCTCATTGTAGATTTCAAGAAAACAGTTTTAGCAAACTGATCAATGAAAAGAACACTGTAATTCTGTGAGCTGCATTCACACAACACAATGCAGTTTCTCAGAACGCTTCTTGAAAGTTTTCATATGAGGATATATCCTTTTCCACCATAGCCCTCAATGCGTTCCCAAATATCACTTTTCAGATTCCACGAAAACAGTGTTAGCAAACTGCTTCATGAAGAGAAAGCGGTAATTCTGTGAGATGAATTCACACATCACAAAGAAGTTTCTCAGAAAGCTTCTTTCTGGTTTTTACCTGAGGATGTTTCCTCTGTCTGAGGAGTCTTCATAGCGATCAAAAATATCACTTCTGAGATACCACAAAAACAGGGCTAGCAAACGGCTCCACGAAATCCATGTGGAACTCTGTGAGATGAATTCACACATCACACAGCAGTTTCTCAGAAAGCTTCTTTCTTGTTTTTATTGGAGGATATTTCCTTTGTCACCTTAAGCTTCATGGCACTAAAATATCCCATTGCAGATTTCAAAAACACAGTGTTGGCAAACTGGTCAATGAAAAGAATAGTGTAAGTCTGTGAGTTGCATTCACACATCACAATGCAGTTTCTCAGAACGCTTCTTTCCAGTTTTCCTCTATGGATATTTCCTTTGCCACCACAGGCCCCAGTGCTCTCCCAAATATCATGTTGCAGTTTCCACGAAATCAGTGTTCGCAAACTGCTCCATGAAGACTAAGGTGTAACTCTCCAAGATGAATTAACACATCACAAAGAAGTTTCTCAGAAAACTTCTTTCACGTTTTTAATTGAAGATATTTCCTTTCTCAGCGTAGGCCACCATGCGACCCATATAGCCCTTCTCACATTCCCCAAAAACAGTGGTAATAGACTGCTCCATGATGTGAACGAATAACTCTCTAAAGCCAACTCACACATAATAAAGCGGTTTCTCAGAAAGCTTCCTTCTAGTTTTCATTTAAGGATATTTCCTGTTTCACCACATGCTTCAATGCACTCCCAAATATCACTTTGCAGATTCCATGAAAACATTGTTAGCAAACTGCTTCATGAAGAGAAAGGTGTAACTCTGTGAGAAGAATTCACACATCACAAAGAAGTTTCTCATAATGCTTTTATCCAGTTTTCATCTGAGGATATTTTCTTCATTCGAGGAGTCTTCTTAATGATTCAAAATATCACTTCTCAGATGCCACAAAAAGAGTGTTAACAAACAGCTCCACGAAATACATGTGTAACTCTGTGAGATGAATTCACACATCACAAGGCAGTTTCTCAGAAAGCTTCTTTCTCGTTTTTATCGGAGGATATTTCCTTTGTCACCATGAGCTTCATGGCGCCAAGAAATATCCCATTGCAGATTTCAAGAACACAGTGTTGGCAAACTGATCAATGAGAAGAACAGTGTAAGTCTGTGAGTTGCATTCACACATCACAATGCAGTTTCTTAGAACGCTTCTTTCCCGTTTTCATCTGAGGATATTTCCTTTGTCACCACAGGCCCCAAAGAGCTCCCAAATATCACGTTGCAGTTTCCACGAAAACAGTGTGAGCAAACAGCTCCATGAAGACTAAGGTGTAACTCTCTGAGATGAATTAACACATCACAAAGAAGTTTCTCAGAAAGCTTCTTTCATGTTTTTGATTGAAGATATTTCCTTTCTCAGCGAAGGCCTCCATCCGACCCGATATGGCCCTTGTCACATTCCCCAAAGACAGTGGTAATAGACTGCTCCATGATGTGAACGTATAACTCTCTAAAATGAACTCACACATCACAAAGCGGTTTCTCAGAAAGCTTCCTTCTAGTTTTCATCTAAGGATATTTCCTCTTTCACCATAAGCCTCAATGCACTCCCAAATTTCACTTTGCAGATTCCACGAAAACACTGTTAGCAAACTGCTTCATAAAGAGAAAGGTGTAACTCTGTGACATGAATTCACACATCACGAAGCAGTTTCTCAAGAAGCTTCTTTCGGTTTTTACCTGAGGATGTTTCCCCTGTCTGAGGAGTTTTCATAGCAATATAAAATATCACGTCTCAGATGCCACAAAAAAAGGACTTGCAAATGGCTCCACGAAATACATGCAGAACTCTGTGGTATGAATTCACACATTACAAGGCAGTTTCTCAGAAAGCTTCATTCTGGTTGTTATCTTAGGATGTTTCCTTTGGCCGTGTAGTCTTCAAAGCGATTCGAAATATCCGTTCTCAGATTCCACAACATAAGGGCTAGCAAACGGCTCCATGAAATGCAGGTGTAATTCAGGGAGTTGAATTCACACATTACAAACAATTTCTCGGAAAGCTGCTTTCTTTTTTCAGCCTAGGCTGTTCGTGGTCTCTAAGCTCCCATGTGTCTCATTGCATATTCTGCAAAAACATTGTTAGCAAGCTTCTCACTGAAAACAATGATGTCACTCTGTGAGCTGAATTCACCCACAACAAAGCAGTTTCTGAGAAGGCCTCTCTGCAGTTTTTATTTGAGAATATTTAATTTTTCATCATGGGATTCAAAGATATTCAAGCTATCACTTCTGAGATTCCACAAAAACAGCGCTAGCAAACTCCTCCATCAAAGAGTGGTTTAACTCCCTGAAATGAGTTCACACATCACAGAGCAGTTTCGCAGAAAGCTTCTTTCACGTTTTCAATGGAGGATATTTCCCTTGTCCATATAGTCTTCATAGCGAACCAAAATATTCCTTCCCAGACTCAACAAAAACAGTGGTAACAGAATGCTCCATGAAAGGAAAGTGTATCTCTGGGAGATGAATTCACACATCAGAGAGCAGTTTCTCAGAAATCTTCTTTCTGGTTTTCATCTGAGGATATTGCCTTTTTCACCACAGGCATCAATGCGCTCCCAAATATCACTTTGCAGATTCCATAAAAACAATGTTAGGAAACTGCTTCATGGAGAGAAACGTGTAAGTCTGTGAGATGATTACACATATCATAAAGCAGTTTCTCAGAAAGCTCCTTTCTCGTTTTAATCGGAAGATATTTCCTTTGTCACGGTAAGCTTCATGGCGCTAAGAAATATCCCATTGCAGATTTCAAGAAAAGAGTGTTAGCAAACGGATCAATGAAAAGAATACCGTAACTCTGTGAGTTGCATTCACACATCACAATGCAGTTTCTCAGAACGCTTCTTTAAAGGTTTCATCTGAAGATATATCCTTTTTCACCATAGCCCTCAATGCACTCCCAAATATCACTTTTCAGATTCCAGGAAATCAGTGTTATCAAACTGCTTCATGAAGAGAAAGGTGTAACTCTGTGAGATGAAACCGCACATCACAAAGAAGTTTCTCAGAAAGCTTCTTTCCAGTTTTCATCTGAGGATATTTCCTTCGTCTGAGGAGTCTTCATAACGATTCAAAATATCACTTCTCAGTTGCCACAAAAAGAGTGTTAACAAACAGCTCCACGAAATACATGTGTAACTCTGTGAGATGAATTCACACATCACAAGGCAGTTTCTAAGAAAGCTTCTTTCTCGTTTTCATCGGAGGATATTTCCTTTGTCACTGTGAGCTTCATGGCACTAAGAAATATCCCATTGCAGATTTCAAGAACACAGTGTTGGCAAACTGATCAATGAAAAGAACAGTGTAAGTCTGTGAGTTGCATTCACACATCACAATGCAGTTTCTCAGAACGCTTCTTTCCAGTTTTCATCTGAGGATATTTCCTTTGTCACCACAGGCCCCAATGCGCTCCTAAATATCACGTTGCAGTTTCCACGAAAACAGTGTTAGCAAACAGCTCCATGAAAACTGAGGTGTAACTCTCTGAGATGAATTAACACATCACAAAGAAGTTTCTCAGAAAGCTTCTTTCATGTTTTTAATTGAAGATATTTCCTTTCTCAGCGTAGACCTCCGTCCGATCCAATATAGCCCTTCTCACATTCCCCAAAGACAGTAGTAATAGACTGCTCCATGATGTGAACGTGTAACTCTCTAAAATGAACTCACACATCATAAAGTAGTTTCTCAGAAAGCTTCCTTTTAGTTTTCATCTAAGGATATTTCCTGTTTCACCATAAGCCTCAATGCACTCCCAAATATCACTTTGCAGATTCCACGAAAACACTGTTAGGAAACTGCTTCATGGAGAGAAACGTGTAAATCTGTGAGATGAATTCACACATCACAAAGCAGTTTCTCAGAAAGCTTCTTTCTGGTTTTTATCTGAAGATGTTTCCTCTGTCTGAGGAGTCTTCATAGCGATCCAAAATATCACTTCTGAGACTCCACAAAAACAGGACTAGCAAACGGCTTCATAAAATACATGTGTAACTCTGTGAGATGAATTCACACATCACAACGCAGTTTCTCAGAAAGCTTCATTCTGGTTTTTATCTGAGGATATTTCCTTTGGCCGTGTAGTCTTCAAAGCGATTCGAAATATCCGCTCACAGATTCCACAAAATCAGGACTAGCAAACGGCTCCACGAAATGCAGGGTGTAATTCAGGGAGTTGAATTCACACATCACAAACAGTTTCTCAGAAAGCTTCTTTCTTTTTTCAGCTGAGGCTATTTGTGGTCTCCAAGCACCCCCATGTGTCTCATTGCACATTCTGCGAAAACACTGTTAGCAAGCTTCTCACTGAAAACAATGATGTCACTCTGTGAGCTGAATTCACCCACAACAAAGCAGTTTTTGAGAAGGCCTCTCTGCAGTTTTTATCTGAGAATATTTCATTTTTCACCGTGGGATTCAATGATATTCAAGCTATCACTTCTGAGATTCCACAGAAACGGCACTAGCAAACTCCTCCATCAAAGAGTGGTTTAACTCCATGAAATGAATTCACACATCACAGAGCAGTTTCACAGAAAACTTCTTTCAGGTTTTCAATGGAGGATATTTCCCTTGTCTGTATAGTCTTCATAGCGAACCAAAATATTCCTTCCCAGACTCAACAAAAAGAGTGGTAACAGAATGTTCCATGAAATGAAAGTGTATCTCTGGGAGATGAATTCACACATCAGATAACAGTTTCTCAGAAACCTTCTTTCTAGTTTTCATCTGACGATATTGCCTTTTTCACCACAGGCCTCAATGCGCTCCCAAACATCACTTTGTAGATTCCACGAAAACAGTGTTAGGAAACTGCTTCGTGGAGAGAAATGTGTAAATCTGTGAGATGAATTCACACATCTTACAGCAGCTTCTCAGAAAGCTTCTTTCTCATTTTAATCGGAGGATATTTCCTTTGCCACGGTAAGCTTCATGGCGCTAAGAAATATCCCATTGCAGATTTCAAAAAAAATAGTGTTAGCAAACTGTTCAATGAAAAGAACACTGTAACTCTGTGAGTTGCATTCACACATCACAATGCAGTTTCTCAGAACGCTTCTTTAAAGTTTTCATCTGAGGATATATCCTTTTTCACCATAGCCCTCAATGCATTCCCAAATATCACTTTTCAGATTCCACCAAAACAGTGTTAGCAAACTGCTTCATGAAGAGAAAGGTGTAACTCTGAGATGAAACCACACATCACAAGGAAGTTTCTCAGAAAATTCCTGTCTAGTTTTTCTGTGAGAACATTTCCTTCGTCCGAGGAGTCTTCATAGCGATCCAAATGATCACTTCTCAGATGCCACAAAAAGAGTGCTAGGAAACGGCTCCACAAAATACAGGTGTAACTCTGTGAGATGAATTCACACATAACAAAGCAGTTTCTCAGATTGCTGCTTTCCAGTTTTCATCTGAGGATATTTCCTTTTTCACCACAGGTCTCATTGCACTCCCAAATATCACTTTGCAGATTCCACGAAAACTGCGTTAGGATACCGCTTTATGGAGAGAAAGGGGTAACTCTGTGAGATGAACTCACTCATCACAAAGCAGTTTCTTGGAAAGCTTCTGTCTAGTTTTTCTTGGAGGATATTTCCTTTGTCACCATAAGATTCATGGCGCTAAGAAACATCCCATTGTAGATTTCAAGAAAGACAGTTTTAGCAAACTGATCAATGAAAAGAACACTGTAACTCTGTGAGTTGCATTCACACATCACAATGCAGTTTCTCAGAATGCTTCTTTAAAGTTTTCATATGAGGATATATCCTTTTCCACTATAGCCCTCAATGCGTTCCCAAATATCACTTTTCAGATTCCACGAAAACAGTGTTAGCAAACTGCTTCATGAAGAGAAAGTGGTATCTCTGTGAGATGAATTCACACATCACAAAGAAGTTTCTAAGAAAGCTTCTTTCCAGTTTTCATCTGAGGATATTTCCTTCATCCGAGGAGTCTTCATAGCAATTCAAAATATCACTTCTCAGATGCTGTTGGGGTTCACGTGTTTCCTAAACAGAGGAATGAACACACAAGACAACACAGAACAAGACATACATGGTGGATGCCCCGAACAGCACACTCTGCTTTATTTTATCCAGCCGTTTGTGGAATGTTGCCAAGTCACGGGACATGTTTTGCTTCTCTGACCTTTCCTTGACTCGCAAGATCAGTAAACATTGACCAGTTCCAGAGCCCGCTGTTCACAGCTGGCTCCTTTATCCTTCTTGTTTGCAGAGAAGGAATGTCCTGCTTTGTTTGCAAGAGAAGTGCTTATCGGGAACATCTCATTTGCGAGCACACAGTCCTCTACATCTCCCCCTTCTTTATTTACAGGTTTGAATTTTTTAAAAAACCATCATTACATGTTGGGCTCGCTGGAATTTGGTGTTTGCCCTTTGGCTCCGTTTCTAGTAGACTGTGAAAATGACCAACGCAAAAACAACAATCAATATATTACTAGAAACAGAAGTCAGTAAAGTTTTTACAGGACTCATAGGGTTTAAAGATTTCAGGCTTTGCGCAATACCAGTCATTAAATCTGCGCCAGTCAACAATGGTAACTGATTACGAAACGTTTTAGAAATATTGTGGGTGAGTTCTTGTATTTCCAGGGAAAGATTGTTATGGCCAATTAAAAGCCTTTTTATCTCTGTCCAGTTATGTACAGTGTTGTTAAAAGGAACAGGGGTAATACAAAATTGAGTAGTATTCCAGTCACATTTTAACAAGGCTCGACTATTTAACACTGTCAACTGATCCCCTATCCAAGAAACCACTTGTTCTAAGTTATTTATTCATTCAGTCAAATGAGCATCGATGTCTCGTTGTTGTTGCCACAACAAGTGAGATTGTTCATGCTATTGTTGCACGAACTCTGCATTTTGGATACTCTGATGTAATGCCAGTCCAGCAACAGCAGTGGTGGAAGCAATGGCCACAAGTCTCACTACTGCTATTACGACAATCCCAACCGCTCTCCAGCTCTGGTGGACAAGATCTTGCATTACTTTGTAAATTTGAATAACCCCAGCAGATTCACTCCAAGTTCGTGTCAAGTTTATAGGTAACCAGGTTTCTTTTTTAGTTCTTAAAATATATATATTGGAGTGAGTCTCATTCCAATTATTATGCCACCAAGTAGTATTTATACAGCTTAAAAATGTACAATTGTCCATATAGTTAACTACTCCTGTATCATTATCTCATTTAAAGATTCCTGCTAACAACAAGTAAGGTTTTTCTTAACACAAGCAATGACATTTTTAGATCTGTTTCGATTTAAAGATATATGGAAAGGATTAGAAAGATTAGTAGTATTTAAAGACATGTTTCCCATAAAAGTAGACATTGGTTTGCCAGCAGCTAGTAACTTCCATATATGACTTTGTATTTGTGAGGTGTTGGCCAAATGTGGCATAGGGGGCGACAAGCCACCATCATGCCAAATAATAGTTTCGTTACCATCAGCATAAATGCTGTGATTATTTCTATGTCATTGTAGGCTAATGTGGCTAAACTTAGTCTGAAAATCTCCATGCACACTCTAGTCAGTGAAAAGGTATCTGTAATTCCTACCTTTTACCTCTAATAATAATTGTGGTCCATTTTCTCTACATTTAGTCCACTCTAATTGGGAAACACCTCCGGACACATCAGGAATAGGACATAAGGATAATATAGTAGGCAAGGTTTCATTAAGCAGAGCAGTATGATTATATTTAAAACTCTGAGTAACAATAATCATAGTAAAGGCAGCAGTGTGACTATGATTATAGCGCACAGCCCAAGCCTTATGAGAAGGATGTAAACAATGTGGACTGTTCTCAAGACATATAGGTAATCCTTCTATTCCAAATTGATATGAACTGTTTACTGCACCCGTGTCTAACTCAGGATCCTGATTTTAAAAAGGTGATGGCATCCAAGCATTATCATTAGTAAATACTAAAACTTCTTTGTCTCCCTAGGCCACACCTTGATATAAGGGTGGAAAGGGAATGTAAGCCCAATATGTGAAATTTCCAGCTGTAATCTGGCAACTCACTACAGCTAGCATAGCCAGAAGTAAGCTCAGTGAGGTTTTGGGCTGTCCAGCTTGTTGAACAACCCCTTCAGCTTCTTGAGTAAGTGTTTTTAGCTGACCCCATGTCAGGGGTGCCGCTCGACGAGTTTTGAAGGTGAAGGTTCTCTGAGCACTCAGATTTAATTCCTAAAATGCCACCAGGAAGTCCTCCGGCTGGCTCCTCTTCACCATGGCACTGCTTCAACCGTCGGGATGGGAACCACTCATCTCCGGCACCTGTATGAACGAGAGCATAACCTCAACCCAATTGTAAAACTTTTTCTTTTAAATGTTGGCCTTGTAGTGAAGGATAGTACACCCACAAATTGCTAGCTTGTGGCTTTCTTAATGGTTGTTGAAAATGTTTCACTGCTGCAGATTGCTGTAATTGGCACCAATAGTTAAGAAAATTTAAAGTAAAAAGAGCTTTCAGAATTTGATGTTTGGGGGAATCTCGTCCATTTCCCCCTGTTTGTTTTAAAAGTTGTAATTTTAAGATAGCATTAGCTCTTTTAATAATTGTTTGACCTTGACTGTTAAATGGAATGTCAGTGGAATGACGAATGTGGTATGAAGAGAGGAAGGCACCCAATTTATGAGAGCAATAAGCAGAAGCATTGTCAGTTTTTAATTTAGTAGGAACTCCTATAACTGTAAAGCAAGTAAGTAAATGAGTAATAACAGAATCAGCTTTTTTAGAGGGTAATGGTGTAGTCCATTGGAAGTGTGACCAAGTATCAATTGTATGATGAACATATTTTAAACGACCAAAAGAAGAAATATAAGTTACATCTATTTGTCAAATATGATTTTGTTGAGTGTCTTGGGGATTTATATCTGGACTTAAAAAGGGTGTAATAATAGGAGCACAAGATGGACAAGCTCTGACAATAGCTCGGGCTTGACGGCATGTTATAGAAAATCGCCACTGTAATCCTAAACTGTTAGTATGATGTAATTGATGTTTATTCTGAGTCTGTTGGACATTGTTAACAAGTAAAGAATCAATTTGGCTATTGCCAAAAGTTAAAGGTCTCAGTAAAGCTGAATGTGAATGAATACGAGTGATAAAAAGGGGGGTTGTATGGGAAGTAAGAATCAAGAACAATAAGGAAAATAGTTTTTGTAAAGGGGTTTTTGGGAGTAATGGTAAAGAAGTTTGAGAAATATACTTACATATATAGTATATTGGGAATTACTAACTATATTACAAGGGGTTTGAGGCCAATCTTGCAGTACCATAAGAATGGCAAAAAGTTCTCTTTGTTGTACAGATTTAAATGGATAGTAGGAAATTTTTGAATTATTTGATGCCCAGTATTTAGTTTTTTCATTGTTAGAAGTATTAGTAAAAAAGGTGGGACCTTCAACTGGAGTATAAGAAATAGGATTATAGGGCAGGAAAGAATATTGTTGTACAAAAGTAAATAATCTATGACTGGGATAGTGCTGAGAAAAGGAACCAGTATATTTAGTGTGAGTCACTTGTTATTGTTTATGAGTTTTTAGTAAAGATTTAATGTATTGATTAGATAATTGGGTAATAATTTTTACAGGGTCAGTTTCAAGCAATTGACGAGCTCTATGTTGTCCTTTAATAATTAATTAATTTAGTCAATTTATTAATATAAGGGTAAATTTTTTAATGGCTTTATTAGCCAAAAATAGCCACTCTAGAATGTTATTATCTGATGTAAGATGGCTGTTGGTGAATGAGGAGTATGAAAAAGACATAAAAAGAGTGGAAGATCGGGTATAATATAATCAAGGTGAGTTTTACTAATTTTGTTTTTTATAAGAGACAATTTCTTTTTTGTATTAGGGGATAATTGCCGAGAACTGTTTAAATTTGAATTTCTTTTTAAGGTAGCAAACAAATGTTGCAATTTATAAGTAGGAATATTTAAGATGGGATGAAGTCAATCAATATTTTTCAAAAATTTTTGAAAATTATTAAGGGTCATAAGTTGTTGATTTCTCTTAATTTGAACCTTTTGTGGGCGGATTTGTTTTTTAGCCAATAGATACCCCAAATATTGAATGGGGAACTGAGTTTGTACCTTTTTAGGGGATATTTGTAAATTATAATGAATTAACTGTTGTAAAACCTTAAAAACTTAATTTTGGAGGGTTACGTCAGGGGTAGCCAATAAAATATTATCCATATAATGATAAATTAACACAATTGGAAACTGATTTTTCACAGGATTTAAAGTCTTATGTATGAATTTTTGACATAAAGTAGGGCTATTAAGCATATCCTGGGGAAGAATCTTTTACTGATATCTTTGTGTGGGCTGCCCATTATTATATTTAGGAATGATAAAGGCAAACTTCTTACAATCTTGATGTTGTAATGGAATAGAGAAAAAACAATCTTTGAGCTCTATGACCATTAATTTATAACTTTGTGGGATAAGGGCGAGATTAGGAAGACAGGCTGTAAACTCTCTATAGGTTGAATGTAAGCATTTATAGATTTAAGATCAGTTAATAAACGCCATTTTTTTACTTTTTATTTTATTTTATTTTATTATTTTCTTATTTATTTTTTTTTTTTTGTATAACAAAGACGGGAATTCCATGCAGAAGTACTTGGCTTTATATTCCCCTCAGTCAATTGTTTTTTGACTAACTCTTTTAAAGCCCCAACTTTTTTTTTTTTTTTTAGATAATGGCCACTGTTTCACCTAAACAGGAGTGGTAGTTTTCCACTTTAATTATAAAGCTTGAGGCTGGTGAACAGTGGCTATGAGTTTAAAGGATTGTTGCCCATTTTGAACATCATATTTTTGGCAGCTGAAGAAATATGAGGAATGTTTAAAAAAGCACCAAATTGTTGTAAAAGATCTTGTCCCCAAAGATTAATATTGATTGGAACAATATAAAAAAAACACTTGACCCTGTTGACCTTTAGGACCGACACAGGTTAAAGGTTCTACGCTTTGATAAACCACAGAAGCAGCACCCAAGCCAGTGAGTGTAACTGAAACTTGTCTTTTTTTCCATTGCATAGGCCACTGATTTAAACAAATTATACACACATCCAACCCCGTGTTAATTAACCCTTTAAAAATTATTTTATTGAGGGCGGAGCAAGATGGCCGAATAGGAACAGCTCCAGTCTCCAACTCCCAGCGCGAGCAACACAGAAGATCGGTGATTTCTGCATTTTCAACTGAGGTACTGGGTTCATCTCACTGGGGAGTGCCAGACGATCGGTGCTGGTCAGCTGCTGCAACCCGACCAGTGAGAGCTGAAGCAGGGCGAGGCATTGCCTCACCTGGAAAGCGCAAGGGGGAAGGGAATCCCTTTTCCTAGCCAGAGGAACTGAGACACACAACACCTGGAAAATTGGGTAACTCCCACCCCAACACTGCGCTTTAAGCAACCCGGCACACCAGGAGATCATATCCCACACCTGGCCAGGAGGGTCCCACACGCACGGAGCCTCCCTCATTGCTAGCACAGCAGTCTGTGATCTACCGGCAAGGCAGCAGCGAGACTGGGGGAGGGGCGCCCGCCATTGCTGAGGCTTAAGTAGGTAAACAAAGCTGCTGGGAAGCTCGAACTGGGTGGAGCTCACAGCAGCTCAAGGAAACCTGCCTGTCTCTGTAGACTCCACCTCTGGGGACAGGGCACAGTAAATAATAACAAACGCAGCAGCTCTGCAGACGCAAACGACTCTGTCTGACAGCTTTGAAGAGAGCAGTGGATCTCCCAACACGGAGGTTGAGATCTGAGAAGGGACAGACTCCCTGCTCAAGTGGGTCCCTGACCCCTGAGTAGCCTAACTGGGAGACATCCCCCACTAGGGGCAGCCTGACACCCCACACCTCACAGGGTGGAGTACACCCCTGAGAGGAAGCTTCCAAAGCAAGAATCAGACAGGTACACTCGCTGTTCAGAAATATACTATCTTCTGCAGCCTCTGCTGCTGATACCCAGGCAAACAGGGTCTGGAGTGGACCTCAAGCAATCTCCTACAGCTACAACCTACAGCTGAGGATCCTGACTGTTAGAAGGAAAGCTACCAAACAGGAAGGACACCTACACCAAAACCCCATCAGTACATCACCATCATCAAAGACCAGAGGCAGATAAAACCACAAAGATGGGGAAAAAGCAGGGCAGAAAAGCTGGAAATTCAAAAAATAAGAGCGCATCTCCCCCGGCAAAGGAGCGCAGCTCATCACCAGCAACGGATCAAAGCTGGACGGAGAATGACTTCGACGAGATGAGAGAAGAAGGCTTCAGTCCATCAAATTTCTCAGAGCTAAAGGAGGAATTACGTACCCAGCGCAAAGAAACTAAAAATCTTGAAAAAAAAGTGGAAGAATTGATGGCTAGAGTAATTAATGCAGAGAAGTTCACAAACGAAATGAAAGAGACGAAAACCATGGCACGAGAAATACGTGACAAATGCACAAGCTTCAGTAACCGACTCGATCAACTGGAAGAAAGAATGTCAGCGATTGAGGATCAAATGAATGAAATGAAGCGAGAAGAGAAACCAAAAGAAAAAAGAAGAAAAAGAAATGAACAAAGCCTGCAAGAAGTATGGGATTATGTAAAAAGACCAAATCTACGTCTGATTGGGGTACCTGAAAGTGAGGGGGAAAATGGAACCAAGTTGGAAAACACTCTTCAGGATATCATCCAGGAGAACTTCCCCAACCTAGTAGGGCAGGCCAACATTCAAATCCAGGAAATACAGAGAACGCCACAAAGATACTCCTCGAGAAGAGCAACTCCAAGACACATAATTGCCAGATTCACCAAAGTTTCAATGAAGGAAAAACTCTTAAGGGCAGCCAGAGAGAAAGGTCGGGTTACCCACAAAGGGAAGCCCATCAGACTAACAGCAGATCTCTTGGCAGAAACTCTACAAGCCAGAAGAGAGTGGGGGCCAATATTCAACATTCTTAAAGAAAAGAATTTTAAACACAGAATTTTATATCCAGCCAAACTAAGTTTCATAAGTGAAGGAGAAATAAAATCCTTTACAGATAAGCAAATGCTTAAAGATTTTGTCACCACTAGGCCTGCCTTACAAGAGACCCTGAAGGAAGCACTAAACATGGAAAGGAACAACCGGTACCAGCCATTGCAAAAACATGCCAAAATGTAAAGACCATCAAGGCTAGGAAGAAACTGCATCAACTAACGAGCAAAATAACCAGTTAATATCATCATGGCAGGATCAAGTTCACACATAACAATCCTAACCTTAAATGTAAATGGACTAAATGCTCCAATTAAAAGACACAGACTGGCAAACTGGATCAAGAGTCAAGACCCATCAGTCTGCTGTATTCAGGAGACCCATCTCACATGCAGAGACATACATAGGCTCAAACTAAAGGGATGGAGGAAGATTTACCAAGCAAATGGAGAACAAAAAAAAGCGGGGGTTGCAATACTAGTCTCTGATAAAACAGACTTTAAACCATCAAAGATCAAAAGAGACAAAGAAGGCCATTACATAATGGTAAAGGGATCAATTCAACAGGAAGAGCTAACTATCCTAAATATATATGCACCCAATACAGGAGCACCCAGATTCATAAAGCAAGTCCTTAGAGACTTACAAAGAGACTTAGACTCCCATACAATAATAATGGGAGACTTCAACACTCCACTGTCAACATTAGACAGATCAACGAGACAGAACGTTAACAAGGATATCCAGGAATTGAACTCATCTCTGCAGCAAGCAGACCTAATAGACATCTATAGAACTCTCCACCCCAAATCAGCAGAATATACATTCTTCTCAGCACCACATCGTACTTACTCCAAAATTGACCACGTAATTGGAAGTAAAGCACTCCTCAGCAAATGTACAAGAACAGAAATTATAACAAACTGTCTTTCAGACCACAGTGCAATCAAATTAGAACTCAGGACTAAGAAACTCAATCAAAACCGCTCAACTACATGGAAACTGAACAACCTGCTCCTGAATGACTACTGGGTACATAACGAAATGAAGGCAGAAATAAAGATGTTCTTTGAAACCAATGAGAACAAAGATACAACATACCAGAATCTCTGGGACACATTTAAAGCAGTGTGTAGAGGGAAATTTATAGCACTAAATGCCCACAAGAGAAAGCAGGAAAGATCTAAAATTGACACTCTAACCTCGCAATTAAAAGAACTAGAGAAGCAAGAGCAAACACATTCGAAAGCTAGCAGAAGGCAAGAAATAACTAAGATCAGAGCAGAACTGAAGGAGATAGAGACACAAAAAACCCTCCAAAAAATCAATGAATCCAGGAGTTGGTTTTTTGAAAAGATCAACAAAATTGACAGACCACTAGCAAGACTAATAAAGAAGAAAAGAGAGAAGAATCAAATCGACGTAATTAAAAATGATAAAGGGGATATCACCACCGACCCCACAGAAATACAAACTACCATCAGAGAATACTATAAACACCTCTACGCAAATAAACTGGAAAATCTAGAAGAAATGGATAATTTCCTGGACACTTACACTCTTCCAAGACTAAACCAGGAAGAAGTTGAATCCCTGAATAGACCAAAAGCAGGCTCTGAAATTGAGGCAATAATTAATAGCCTACCAACCAAAAAAAGTCCAGGACCAGATGGATTCACAGCTGAATTCTACCAGAGGTACAAGGAGGAGCTGGTACCATTCCTTCTGAAACTATTCCAATCAATAGAAAAAGAGGGAATCCTCCCTAACTCATTTTATGAGGCCAACATCATCCTGATACCAAAGCCTGGCAGAGACACAACAAAAAAAGAGAATTTTAGACCAATATCCCTGATGAACATCGATGCAAAAATCCTCAATAAAATACTGGCAAACCGGATTCAGCAGCACATCAAAAAGCTTATCCACCATGATCAAGTGGGCTTCATCCCTGGGATGCAAGGCTGGTTCAACATTCGCAAATCAATAAACATAATCCAGCATATAAACAGAACCAAAGACAAGAACCACATCATTATCTCAATAGATGCAGAAAAGGCTTTTGACAAAATTCAACAGCCCTTCATGCTAAAAACTCTCAATAAATTCGGTATTGATGGAACGTACCTCAAAATAATAAGAGCTATTTATGACAAACCCACAGCCAATATCATACTGAATGGGCAAAAACTGGAAAAATTCCCTTTGAAAACTGGCACAAGACAGGGATGCCCTCTCTCACCACTCCTATTCAACATAGTGTTGGAAGTTCTGGCTAGGGCAATCAGGCAAGAGAAAGAAATCAAGGGTATTCAGTTAGGAAAAGAAGAAGTCAAATTGTCCCTGTTTGCAGACGACATGATTGTATATTTAGAAAACCCCATTGTCTCAGCCCAAAATCTCCTTAAGCTGATCAGCAACTTCAGCAAAGTCTCAGGATACAAAATTAATGTGCAAAAATCACAAGCATTCTTATACACCAGTGACAGTCAAACAGAGAGCCAAATCAGGAATGAACTTCCATTCACAATTGCTTCAAAGAGAATAAAATACCTAGGAATCCAACTTACAAGGGATGTAAAGGACCTCTTCAAGGAGAACTACAAACCACTGCTCAGTGAAATCAAAGAGGACACAAACAAATGGAAGAACATACCATGCTCATGGATAGGAAGAATCAATATCGTGAAAATGGCCATACTGCCCAAGGTAATTTATAGATTCAATGCCATCCCCATCAAGCTACCAATGAGCTTCTTCACAGAATTGGAAAAAACTGCTTTAAAGTTCATATGGAACCAAAAAAGAGCCCGCATCTCCAAGACAATCCTAAGTCAAAAGAACAAAGCTGGAGGCATCACGCTACCTGACTTCAAACTATACTACAAGGCTACAGTAACCAAAACAGCATGGTACTGGTACCAAAACAGACATATAGACCAATGGAACAGAACAGAGTCCTCAGAAATAATACCACACATCTACAGCCATCTGATCTTTGACAAACCTGAGAGAAACAAGAAATGGGGAAAGGATTCCCTATTTAATAAATGGTGCTGGGAAAATTGGCTAGCCATAAGTAGAAAGCTGAAACTGGATCCTTTCCTTACTCCTTATACGAAAATTAATTCAAGATGGATTAGAGACTTAAATGTTAGACCTAATACCATAAAAATCCTAGAGGAAAACCTAGGTAGTACCATTCAGGACAGAGGCATGGGCAAAGACTTCATGTCTAAAACACCAAAAGCAACGGCAGCAAAAGCCAAAATTGACAAATGGGATCTCATTAAACTAAAGAGCTTCTGCACAGCAAAAGAAACTACCATCAGAGTGAACAGGCAACCTACAGAATGGGAGAAAATTTTTGCAATCTACTCATCTGACAAAGGGCTAATATCCAGAACCTACAAAGAACTCAAACAAATTTACAAGAAAAAAACAAACAACCCCATCAAAAAGTGGGCAAAGGATATGAACAG
The DNA here is from genome assembly GCF_047675955.1 of Chlorocebus sabaeus. Classification (NCBI taxonomy): domain Eukaryota; kingdom Metazoa; phylum Chordata; class Mammalia; order Primates; family Cercopithecidae; genus Chlorocebus; species Chlorocebus sabaeus. The sequence goes on along the minus strand of NC_132929.1, from coordinate 58,567,865 downwards.
ACATTTCTCAAAAGAAGACATTCATACAGCCAACAGACACATGAAAAAATGCTCATCATCACTGGCCATCAGAGAAATGCAAATCAAAACCACAATGAGATACCATCTCACATCAGTTAGAATGGCGATCATTCAAAAGTCAGGAAACAACAGGTGCTGGAGAGGATGTGGAGAAATAGGAACACTTTTACACTGTTGGTGGGAGTGTAAACTAGTTCAACCATTATGGAAAACAGTATGGCGATTCCTCAAGGATCTAGAACTAGATGTACCATATGACCCAGCCATCCCATTACTGGGTATATACCCAAAGGATTATAAATTATGCTGCTATAAAGACACATGCACTCGTATGTTTATTGCAGCACTATTCACAAGAGCAAAGACTTGTAATCAACCCAAATGTCCATCAGTGACAGATTGGATTAAGAAAATGTGGCACATATACACCATGGAATACTATGCAGCCATAAAAAAGGATGAGTTTGTGTCCTTTGTAGGGACATGGATGCAGCTGGAAACCATCATTCTCAGCAAACTATCACAAGAACAGAAAACCAAACACCGCATGTTCTCACTCATAGGCGGCAAATGAACAATGAGATCACTTGGACTCGGGAAGGGGAACATCACACACCGGGGCCTATCATGGGGAGGGGGGAGGGGGGAGGGATTGCATTGGGAGTTATACCTGATGTAAATGACGAGTTGATGGGTGCAGCACACCAACATGGCACAAGTATACATATGTAGCAAACCTGCACGTTGTGCACATGTACCCTACAACTTGAAGTCTAATAATAATAAATAAATTAAAAAAAAATAATAAATAAAAAAAATAAAAATTATTTTATTAATATGTAATGAACATAAGGGCTTTTGATCAGAAACTAAAGTTTCCCAAAAAACAGTTTTTCCTGTGCTATCGAACTCTCTTTGGCTAGATACCTCTCTAGATAGGAACGAAAAAAAAGGCAACAAAAGTAATTGTGCAGTATGCTCCCCTGCCTCTAGGCGCATAAATTGTGAGACTTGTACCATAATAAGAATTTCACTAGTAAAATCAGGATTAATGATTCCTGGAATCACCATTAACCCCCGTATAGCACTGTTGCTTTGACCTAACAAAAGTCTTACATGTCCTTTTGGCAAAGGGCCACACACTCCAGTAGCTAATTTATATACTCCTCCATTAGGAGACAAGGTACAAGGCTGAGTAATAGCTAAGTCAGCAGCGGCGCTCTGCTTAGTTGCCGCATAAAGCTGGGAAACTGGGGTAAGGTGTGGGATCCTTAAGGAGGACTCGAATTTATTTCTTGATGTTGTAGGCCATTGCTCACTGGGTATTGTAATAGGCTTGCATTGTAATTGTTGAGGCCCCAAGCCTGTGGGCCCTGGCTCCCATTTCCCGGGAGAGAAGACAGTAAATTTCCACTTTTATCAGTTTTGGAATGACATTCACTTGTCCAATGTTGACCTTTGCCACAACGTTTGCACACCTCTGAAGGCAGCTTTCTGCCTTGAGGGATAAAAGTGTTCAATTTTTTATGACTTTTTTTTTTGAAATGTCCAGGTTTACCACATTGAAAGCAAACACCTTGTTTGTTATTTACTTTTAAGGCTTTAGATAGGGCTCCAGCAAATAATTAAACATTATAAGTAGCCCCTCCAACACCAGCACAAGCTCTAATATATTTATCTAAATTGGCCCCACTGGCCTTTAATGGTCTCAACAATTTTTGACAGTCAGCATTAGCATTTTCAAAAGGCAATGTTTGTAACAAAATTTTTGAAGCAGGGCCAACACCCACAGTTTTCAAGACAGCATCCTGATGACGGGCTACAAAATCTGGATACGGTTTATTTGTGCCCTGTAAAATCTTCACAAAGGAGAGGGAAGATTTTTTTGCTATCTCTACCTTATTTTAGGCCCTCAAAAACAAAGTCTTGATTTGAATAAGGGCGACATCATCTAGGCCAGTCTGAGCATTAAGAGTAGCATATTGGCCCGTGTCTGTGAGTTGTTCCTCAGTGGGCCTTGGGAGATCACGCGTAGCATTTTTCCTAGCCTGCACATGTGCCACGTCCATCCACCAACTGCACAATTGTAACTACTGAGAACGATCAAGAACAGCCTTCCCCAAACTCTCTCGGTCTATAGGAATCATCAAATTTTCTGATGAAAAAGCATCAAGAAGACCAAGGACAAAAGGAGATTGAGGTCCATAGTTAGAAATAGCAGCTTTCATTTCTTTCAAAAATTTAAATTGTAAGGCATTAAATTGGACATTATTGCCACCATTTGGAAACTGAGCATTAGGGGCAGAAGGAGCACGAATAATTGGAAACAGATCCAGCTCCTCAAATTTTCTTATCTTTTCCTTTTCTCCCTCCCCCAATGGCAGGAAAGGCACTGAGAAAACTTTGCCAGAAAAAGGTAAGGAAGCTGGCGGGGGTGGAGGCACTGGGAAATCCCCTTCTAATGGGGCAGAAGGAAGAGAAACAGGGAAAGCTCACAAAGGTGAATTAGAAGAATGTATCTGTAATATCTGTTGAAGCATTTCCATAATATGCTGCATGTCAGAATTTCCCTTAGAAGAAGGAAGAGTTGGCTCTTCCTCTTCTCCCCCTTTTGCTATCCCCCATCCTCTGTTACCCTGGCATAAATGGGCTCCATTTCAGATTCATTTTTTCCCAGATCCTCAGATGTCCTTCCTCCTGTGGCTATATCACCACACTCTGAATCAGTCTCAAGTAACTCTAATGCCTGAGTGATAGAGCTACACAAGGTCCACAAATTTAAAGGTATAGTATTCCCTAACTGGTGAGCTCTACGCAAAGCTTTTACTACCTGTAACCATGCTCTCCGATTCAGCTGCACTTTAGTGTGATACTGAAACCAGTAACAATGTTGTTCAACATGGGCAAACAATCGCTTCAAAGTCTTTTCTTTCACTTTTACTCCTATAGACAGCAACAGTCCTTGAAGCAGCCGTAAATATTCTGAGGCTTGAGAGGTGGAATTCCCCATAATTTTCCCGTGGGTCCCCCTTTTTTTTTACTTACATACCTGGGGTGCTCCCCCTCCGGTTCCTTGCTGTCTTGGAGCCACGGACCCTGCTCACTTCGCCAGTTGTTGAGGCCTGCGTGTTTCCTAAACAAAGGAATGAACACACAAGACAACACAGGACAAGACATACATGGTGGCCGCCCCAAACGGCACACTCTGCTTTATTTTATCCAGCCGTTTGTGGAATGTTGCCAAGTCACGGGACATGTGTTGCTTCTCTGACCTCTCCATGACTCGCAAGATCAGTAAACATTGACCAGTTCCCAGAGCCCGCTGTTTACAGTTGGCTCCTTTATCCTTCTTGTTTGCAGAGAAGGAATGTCCTGCTTTGTTTGCAAGAGCAGTGCTTATCGGGAACATCTCGTTTGCGAGCACACAGTCCTCTACAAGATGCCACAAAAAGAGTGTTAGCAAACAGCTCCACGAACTACGTGTGTAACTCTGTGAGATGAATTCACACATCACACAGCAGTTTCTCAGAAAGTTTCTTTCTCGTTTTTTCACAGGATATTTCCTTTGTCACCGTAAGCTTCATGGTGCTAAGAAATATCCCATTGCAGATTTCAAGAACACAGTGTTGGCAAACTGATCAAGGAAAGGAACAGTGTAAGTCTGTCAGTTGCATTCACACGTCAAAATGCAGTTTCTCAGAACACTTCTTTCCAGTTTTCTCCTGGGATATTTCATTTGTCACCACAGGCTTCAAAGCGCTCCCAAATATCACGTTGCAGTTTCCAAGAAAACAGTGTTAGAAAACTGCTCCATGAAGACTAAGGTGTAACTCTCTGAGATGAATTATCACATCATAAAGAAGTTTCTCAGAAAGCTTCTTTCACGTTTTTAATTGAAGAGATTTCCTTTCTCAGTGTAGGCCTCCATGCGATCCAATATAGCCCTTGTCACATTCCCCAAAGACAGTGATAATAGACTGTTCCATGATGTGAACGTATAACTCTCTAAAATGAACTCACACATCATAAGGCAGTTTCTCAGAAAGCTTCCTTCAAGTTTTCATCTAAGAATATTTCCTGTTTCACCATAGGCCTCAATGTGCTCCCAAATATCACTTTGCAGATTCCACGAAAACACTGTTAGCAAACTGCTTCATGAAGAGAAAGGTGTAACTGTGAGACGAATTCACATCTCACGAAGCAGTTTCTCAGAAAGCTTCTTTCTGGTTTTTATCTGAGGACGTTTCCTCTGTCTGAGAAGCCTTCATAACTTTCCAAAATATCACTTCTGAGATTCCACAAAAACAGGGCTAGCAAATGGCTCCATAAAACCCATGTGTAACTCTGTGAGACGAATTCACACATCACAAAGCAGTTTCTCAGAAAGCTTCATTCTGGTTTTTATTCAAGGATATTTACCCTGGCCGTATAGTCTTCAAAGCGATTCAAAATATCCGTTCTCAGATTCCACAAAATCAGGGCTAGCAAACGGCTCCACGAAAAACAGGTGTATTTCCTTCAGTTGAATTTACACATCACAAACAGTTTCTCAGAAAGCTTTTCTTTTTTCAGCTGAAGCTATTTGTGGTCTCCAAGCGCCCCCGTGTGTCTCATTGCATATTCTGCGAAAACACTGTTAGCAAGCTTCTCATTGAAAACAATGATGTCACTCTGTGAGCTGAATTCATCCACAACAAAGCAGTTTCTAAGAAGTCCCCTCTGCAGTTTTTATCTGAGGATATTTCATTTTTCACCGTGGGATTCAACGATATTCAAGATATCACTTCTGAGATTCCACAAAAACGGCGCTAGCAAACTCCTCCATCAAAGAGTGGTTTAACTCCCTGAAATGAATTCACACATCACAGAGCAGTTTCACAGAAAGCTTCTTTCACATATTCAATTGAGGATATTTCCTTTGTCCGTATAGTCTTCATTGCGAACCGAAATATTCCTTCCCAGACTCAACAAAAAGAGTGGTAACAGAATGCTCCAAGAAAGGAAAGTGTATCTCTGTGAGATGAATTCACACAACAGATAACAGTTTCTCAGAAACCTTCTTTCTAGTTTTCATCTGATGATATTGCCTTTTTCAACACAGGTGTCAATGCGCTCCCAGATATCGCATTGCGGATTCCACAAAAACAATGTTAGGAAACTGCTTCATGGAGAGAAACGTGTAAATCTGTGAGATGAGTTCACACATCATAAAGCAGATTATCAGAAAGCTTCTTTCTCATTTTAATCGGAGGATATTTCCTTTGCCACGGTAAGCTTCATGGCGTTAAGAAATATCCCATTGCAGATTTCAAGAAAAGAGTGTTAGCAAGCTGATCAATGAAAAGAACACTATAACTCTGTGAGTTGCATTCACATATCACAATGCAGTTTCTCAGAACCTTCTTTAAAATGTTCATCTGAAGATCTAGCCTTTTTCACCATAGCCCTCAATGTGCTCCCAAATACCACTTTTCAGATTCCATGAAAACAGTGTTAGGAAACTGCTTCATGAAGAGAAAGGTGTAACTCTGTGAGATGAAACCACACATCATAGAGAAATTTCTCAGAAAGCTTCTTTCTAGTTTTTCTGTGAGGACATTTCCTTCATCCGAGGAGTCTTCATAGCAATCCAAATGATCACTTCTCAGATGCCACAAAAAAGAGTGCTAGGAAACGGCTCCATGAAATACAGGTGTAACTCTGTGAGATGAATTCACACATCACAAAACAGTTTCTCAGATCACTGCTTTCCAGTTTTCATCTGAGGATATTTCCTTTTTCAGCTCAGACTTCAATGTGCTTCCAAATATCACTTTGCAGATTCCATGAAAACTGCATTAGGAAGCTGTTTTATGGAGAGAAAGGGGTAACTCTGTGAGATGAACTCACCGATCACAAAGCAGTTTCTCAAAAAGCTTCTGTCTGGTTTTTATTGGAGAATATTTCCTTTGTCACCATAAGCTTCATGGCACTAAGAAACATCCCATTGTAGATTTCAAGAAAAACAGTTTTAGCAAACTGATCAATGAAAAGAACACTGTAACTCTTTGAGTTGCATTCACACATCACAATGTAGTTTCTCAGAAAGCTTCTTTAAAGTTTTCATATGAGGATATATCCTTTTCCACCATAGCCCTCAATGCGTTCCCAAATATCACTTTTCAGATACCATGAAAACAGTGTCAACAAACTGCTTCCTGAAGAGAAAGCGGTAACTCTGTGAGATGAATTCACACATCACAAAGAAGTTTCTCAGAAAGCTTCTTTCCAGTTCTCATCTGTGGGTATTTCCTTCGTCCGAGGAGTCTTCATAGTGATTCAAAATATCACTTCTCAGATGCCACAAAAAGAGTGTTAGCAAACAGCTCCACAAAATACATGTGTAACTCTGTGAGATGAATTCACACATCACAAGGCAGTTTCTCAGAAAGCTTCTTTCTCATTTTCATCGGAGGATATTTCCTTTGTCACCATAAGCTTCATGGCGCTAAGAAATATCCCATTGCAGATTTCAAGAACACAGTGTTGGCAAACTAATCAATGAAAAGAACAGTGTAAGTCTGTGAGTTGCGTTCACACATCACAATGCAGTTTCTCAGAACGCTTCTTTCCAATTTTCATCTGAGGATATTTCCTTTGCACCACAGGCCTCAATGAGCTCCCAAATATCACGTTGCAGTTTCCACGAAAACAGTGTTAGAAAACTGCTCCATGAAGACTAAGGTGTAACTCTCCGAGATGAATTAGCACATCACAAAGAAGTTTCTCAGAAAGCTTCTTTCACGTTTTTAATTGAAGATATTTCCTTTCTCAGTGTAGGCCTCCATGCGATCCAATATATCCCTTCTCACATTCCCCAAAGACATTGGTAGTAGACTGCTCCATGATAGGAAAGTATAACTCTCTAAAATGAACTCACACGTCCTAAAGTGGTTTGTCAGAAAGCTTCCTTCTAGTTTTCATCTAAGGCTATTTCCTGTTTCACATAGGCCTCAATGCGCTCCCAAATATCACTTTGCAGATTCCACGAAAACAGTATTATCAAACTGCTTCATGAAGAGAAAGGTGTAACTCTCTGAGATGAATTATCACATCACAAAGAAGTTTCTCACAAAGCTTCTTTCTGATTTTTATCGAAGGGTATTTCCTTTGTCCGTCTAGTCTTCATAGCGATCCTAAATATCCCTTCCCAGATTCAACAAAAAGAGTGGTAACAGAATGCTCTATGAAAGGAAAGTGTATCTCTGAGAGATGAATTCACACATCAGATAGCAGTTTCTCACAAAACTTCTTTCTAGTTTTCATCTGAGATTATTTCCTTTTTCACCACAGGCCTCAATGCGCTCCCAAATATCACTTTGCAGACTACCCGAAAACAGTGTTAGGAAACGGCTTCATGGAGAGAAACGTGTAAATCTGTGAGATGAATGCACACATCACAAAGAAGTTTCTCAGAAAGCTTCTTTCTAGTTTTTATCTGAGAATAATTCCTCTGCCTGAGGAGTCTTCATAGCGTTCCAAAATGTCACTTCTGAGACTCCACAAAAACAGGACTAGCAAACGGCTCCATGAAATACAGGTGTAACTCCGTGAGGTGAATTCACACATCACAAAGAAGTTTCTCAGAAAGCTTCATTCTGCTTTTTATCCGAGGATATTGACTTTGGCCGTATAGTCTTCAAAGTGATTGGAAATATCCATTCTCAGATTCCACCAAATCAGGGCTAGCAAACGGCTCCAGGAAATACAGGTGTAATTCCGTGAGTTGAATTCACACATCACAAACAGTTTCTCCCAAAGCTTCTTTCTTTCTTCAGCTGAGGATAGAGTGATAACAGAAGGCTCCATGAAAGGAAAGTGTATCTCTGAGAGATGAATTCACACACCACATAGCAGATTCTCAGAAACCTTCTTTCTAGTTTTCATCGGATGAAGTCTGTGAGATGAATTCACACTTCACAAAGCAGTTTCTCATAAAGCGTCTTTCTAGTTTTTATCTGAGGATATTTCCTTCATCTGGGAAGTCTTCACAGTGATCCAATATATCATTTCTCAGATTCCACAAAAAGAGTGCTAGCAAATGGCTCCACGAATTACCTGTGTAACCCTGTGAGATGAATCACACATCACAAAGCCGTTTCTCACAAAGATCCTTTCTCGTTTTATCTAAGGATATTTCCTGTGTCACCGTAAGCTTCATGGTGCTAAGAAATAGCCCATTGCAGATTTCAAGAAAACAGTGCTGGCAAACTGATCAATGAAAAGAAAAGTGTACCTCTGTGAGTTGAACTCACACAAGAGCATGCAGTTTCTCAGAACGCTTCTTTCCTGTTTTCATCTGAGGATATTTCCTTTTTCACCACAGGCCTCAATGCGCTGGGAAATATCACGTTGCAGATTCCACGAAAACAGTGTTAGCAAACTGCTTCATGATGAGAAAGCTGTAACTCTGTGAGATGAATTCACACATCACAGAGCAGTTGTGTAGAAAGCTTCTTTCTGATTTTTATCTGAGGGTATTTCCTTTGTCTGTATAGTCGTCATAATGATCCCAATTATCCTTTCCCAGATTCAACAAAAAGTGTGGTAATAGAATGCTCCATGAAAAGAAAGTTTATCTCTGTGTGGTGAATTAATACATCATATATCGTTTCTTAGAAATCTTCTTTCTAATTTTCATCTGTGGATATTTCCTTTTTTACCACAGGCCTCAAAGCCCTCCCAAATATCACTTTGCAGATTCCACGAAAACAGTGTTAGGAAACTGCTTCATGGAGAGAAACGTGTAAATCTGTGAGATGAATTCACACATCACAAACTAGTTTCTCAGAATGCTTCTTTCTAGTTTTTATCTGGGGATATTTCCTTTGTCACGGTAAGCCTCATGGCGCTATGAATTATCCCATTGCAGATTTCAAGAAAACAGTGTTAGCAAACTGATCAATGAAAAGAACAGTGTAACTCTATCAGTTGCACTTACACATCACAATGCAGTTTCTCAGAACGCTTCTTTCCAGTTTTCATCTGAGGATATTTCCTTTTTCACCACAGGCCTCAATGCCCTTATAAATATCACGTTACAGATTCCACAAAAACACTGTTAGCAAACTGCTTCATGAAGAGAAAGGTGTAACTCTGTGAGATGAATTCACACATCACAAAGAAGTTTCTCATAAAGCTTCTTTCTCATTTTTATCTGAGGATATTTCCTCCATCTGAAGAGTCTTCATAGCGATCCAAAATATCTCTTCTCAGATTCCACGAAATGAGTGCTAGGAAACGGCTCCACGCAATACCTGTGTGACTCTGTGAGATGAATTCACACATCACAAAGCAGTTTCTCACAAAGCTTCATTCTTGTTTTTATCCAAAGATATTGACTTTGGCCCTATAGTATTCAAAGCGATTCGAAATATCCGTTCTCAGATTCCACCAAATCAGGGCTAGCAAAAGGCTCTACGAAATACAGGTGTAATTCAGTGAGTTGAATTCACACATCACACACAGTTTCTCAGAAAGCTTCTTTCTTGCTTCAGCTGAGGATTTTTCTGGTCTCAAAGCGCCCCCGTGTGTCTCATTGCAAATTCTGCGGAAAAACTGTTAGCAAGCTTCTCACTGAAAACAATGATGTCACTCTGAGAGCTGGATTCGCCCACAACAAAGCAGTTTCTTAGAAGGTCTCTCTGCAGTTTTTATCTGAGGATATTTCATTTTCTACCATGGAATTCAACGATATCCAATATATCTCTTCTGAGATTCCACATAAACAGTGCTAGCAAACTCCTCCATCAAAAAGTGGTGTAACTCTGTGAGATGAATTCATACATCACAAAGAATTTTCTCAGAAAGCTTCTTTCTCGTATTTCAGTTCTTAAAGCACTGCCGTATATCTCATTGCAGATTCTCTGAAAACAGTGTTAGGAAACATCTCAATGAAAGCAATAGTGTAACTCTGTGAGGTGAATTCACACACCACAAAGCAGTTTCTGAGAAGGCTTCTTCCCAGGTTTTATCTGTGGATATTTCAATATTCACCATGGGATTCTATGATATGCAAAACATCACTTCTGAGATCCCTCAAAAACGGAGCTGGCAAACTCCTCCATGAGAGAGTGGTGTAACATTGTGAGATGAATTCAAGAATCATAAAGGATAAAAACACATCACAAAGCAGTTTCTCAGAAAGCTTTTTTCTCGTTGTTATCTGAGGATATTTCCTTTTTCACCACAGGCCTCAATGCGCTCCCAAATATCACGTTGCAGAAATATCCCATTGCAGGTTTCAAGAAAACAGTGTTGGCAAACTGATCAATAAAAAGAAAAGTGTAACTCTGTGAGTTGCATTCACACATCACCATGCATTTTTCTCAGAATGCTTCTTTCCAATTTTCATTTGAGGATATTTCCTTTTTCACCACAGGTGTCAATGCTCTCCCAATTATCACTTTGCAGATTCCATGAAAATAGTATTAGCAAACTGCTTCATGAAGAGAAAGGTGTAACTCTGTGAGTTGAATTCAGGAATCACAAAACAGTTTCTCAAAAAGCTTCTTTCTGGTTTTTATCTGAGGATATTTCCTCTGTCTGAGGAGTTTTCATAGTATTCCAAAATATCACTTCTGAGACTCCACAAAAACAGGGCTGGCAAACGGCTCCACGAAATACATGTGTAACTCTCTGAGATGAATTCACACATCAGATAGCAGTTTCTCAGAAACCTTCTTTCTAGTTTTCATCTGAGGATATTTCCTTTATCAGCACAGGCCTCAATGCAATCCAAAATATCACTCCTCAGATTCCACAAAAAAGGTTCTAGCAAATGGCTCCACGAAATACGTGTGTAACTCTGTGAGATGAATTCACACATCACAAAGAAGTTTCTCAGAAAGCTTCATTCTGGTTTTTATACGAGAATATTTCCTTTGGCCATATAGTCTTTTCAAAGCAATTTGAAATATCCATTCTCAGACTCCACAAAATCAGGGCTAGCAAATGGCTCCACGAAATACAGGTGTAATTCTGTTGGTTGACTTCACACATCTCAAACAGTTTCTCAGAAAGCTTCTTTTTTTATTCAGCTGAGGATATTTCAGGTCTCAAAGCGCCCCCATGTGTCTCATTGCACATTCTGCTAAAACACTCTTAGCAAGCTTCTCACTGAAAATAATGATGTAACTCTGTGAGCTGAATTCACCCACAAAAAAGCAGTTTCTGAGAAGGTCTCTCTGCAGTTTTTATCTGAGAATATTTCATTTTTCACCATGGGATTCAACGATATCCAAGATATCACTTCTGAGATTTCACAAACACAATGCTACCAAACTCCTCCACCAAAGAGTGGTGTAACTCTGTGAAATGAATTCACACATCACAGAGCAGTTTCACAGAAAGCTTCTTCCACGTTTTCAATTGAGGATATTTCCTTTGTCCTTGTACTCTTCAAACCGATTTGAAATATCAGTTCTCAGAATCCACAAAAAGAGTGCTAGCAAACGGCTCCACGAAATAGTGGTGTAACTCTGTGAGATGAATTCACATATCACAAAGCAGTTTCTCAGGAAGTTCTTTCTGATTTTTATCTGAGGGTATTTCCCTACATAGGCCTCAGGATGCCACCTAATATCCTTTCGTGGATTCCTGAAAGACAGAGTTTCCAAACTGTGCAATGCGATGAAAGCTTTATCTTGATGAGTCGAATGAACATATCACAAAGGAGTTTCTCAGAAAGCTTCTTTCCAGTTTTTATCTGAGGATATTTCCTTTTTCACCATTGGCTTCAATGGGCTCCGAAATATCCCTTGGTAGCTTTTTCACCAAAAGTGTTTCCATCCTGCTCTATGAGGAGAAATGTATAACTCTTAGAGTGGAATGCACACATCACAAAACAGTTTCACAGAAAGCTACTCTCCAGTTTTTATCTGGAAATATTTATTTTGGAAGGTAGGCCTGAAAGCGCTACCGAGTATCACTGCGCAGTTTACACAAAAATACTGTCAACGAACACCTCAGTGAAAAGCATCTGTTAACACTGTGGGATTGTTTCTTAGTGTGGAATGCACACATCACAAAGCAGTTTCCCAGAAAGCTTCCTTCTAGTTTTCATTCGAGGACGCTTCTTTTTCCACCATATTTCTCATAGCATTCCCAAATGACCCTTCCTGGATTCCACAAAAACAGTCATTTCAAACTGCTCAATCCAAAACGTGGTTTAGCTCTATGAGATGAATACACACATAACAAAGAAGTTACTCAGAAAGCTTCTTTCCAGTGTGTTTCTGAGGGTATTTCCTTTCCCACCATTGGTTTCAAAACACTTTGAAATATCCCTTGTTACCTTTTACACCAAAAGCGTGTACACAGTGCTCGATGAAAAGGGTGGTATAACTCTGCGAGTGGAATGCACACATGACAAAGCAGTCTCACAGAAAGCTTCTCTCCCGTTTTCGTCTGGAGTTATTTCCTTTTTCACCAGAGGCCTGAAAGGGCTCCCGGTTATCCCTTCTCAGATGACAGAGAAACAGTGTTATCAAACTGCTATGTGAAAAGAAAAGGTTAACTCTGCGAGAAGAATTCACACGACCAAAAGCAGTTTCTCAGAAAGCTTCCTTCTAGTTTTCATCCGAGGACGCTTCCTTCTCCACAGTATTTTTCATAGCGTTCCCAAAGTTCCCCTTTCAGATTCCACAAAAACAGCGATTTCAAACTGCTCAATCCCAAGGGTTGCTCAACTCTAGGTGACAAATACACGCATCACAAAACAGTTTCTCAGACAGCTTCTTTCCAGTTTTTCTCTGAGAATATTTCCCTTCTCAACAGAGACTTCCAAGTTCTCTGAAATATCCCTTGGTACCTTATACACCAAAAGTATTTCCACAGTGCAGTATGAGAAGAGAGGTATAACTCTGTTAGTGCAGTGCACATATCACAAAGGAGGCTCATGGAAAGCTTCTCTCCAGTTTTTATCTGGAAATATTTCTTTTTAGACCATAGTCCTGAAAGTGCTCCCAAGTATCGCTGCGCAGTTTACACAAAAACACCGTCAGCAAACGCCTCAGTGTAAAGAATCTTTTAACTCTGCGAGATTGTTTCACACGACACAAAGCAGTTTCTCAGAAAGTTTCTGTCCAGTTTTTATTTGAAGATAGTTCTTTGCTCAACAAAGGCCTCAGGGCACCACCGAATGTGCTTTTGTGGATTCCTCAAAGACAGAGTTTCCAAACTGTGCAATGTAAGGAAAGCTTTATCTCGATGAGTCAAATGAACATATCACAAAGGAGTTTCTCAGAAAGCTTCTTTCCAGTTTTTATCTGAGGATATTTCCTTTTTCACAATAGGCTTCAATGCCCTCCGAAATATCCCTTGGTAGCTTTTTCACCAAATGTGCTTCCATTCTGCTCTATGAGAAGAAATGTATAACTCTTAGAGTGGAACGCACACATCATAAAGCAGTTTCACAGAAAGCTACTCTCCAATTTTTATCTGAAGGTATTTCCCTTTTCACCATAGGCCTCAAAGCACTCCCAAATATCCCTTTGCAGATTACACAGGAAGAGTCCCAGCAAACTGCTGAAAGAAAATTATGCATTCACTCTGTGAGGGGAATTCACACAACAGAAAGCAGTTTCTCAGAAAGCTTCCTTCTAGTTTTCATCCGAGGATATTTCCTTTCACACTGAATTTTTCATAGCGTTCCCCAATTTTCCTTCCAAGATTCCACTGAAACAGCGATTTCAAACTGCTCCTTCCAAAGAATGGTTTAACTGTATGAGATGAATAGACCCATCACAAAGCAGTTTCTCAGAAGGCTTCTTACCCGTTTATCTCTGAGGAGACTTCCTTTCTCACCACAGGTTTCAAAGCGCTCCCAAATATCCCTTGGTAGCCTTGACACCAAAAGTGTTTCCACACTGCTCTCTGAAAAGAGAGGTATAACTCTGTGAGTGGAATGCACCCATGACAAAGCAGTCTCACAGAAAGCTTCTCTCCCATTTTTATCTGGAGTTATTTCCTTTTTCACCATAGGCCTGAAAGGGCTCCCAGATATCCCTTCTCAGATGACACAGAAACAGTGTTATCAAACTGCTATATGAAAAGAAAAGGTTAACTCTGTGAGAGGAATTCACACGACCCAAAGCAGTTTCTCAGAAAGCTTTCTTCTAGTTTTCATCCGAGGATGCTTCCTTCTCCACAATATTTTTCATAGCGTTCTGAAATGTCACTTCTCAGATTCCACAAAAACAGCTATTTCAAACTGCTCAATCCCAAGGGTTACTTAACTCTAGGTGATGAATACACACATCACAAAGCAGTTTCTCAGAAAGCTTCTTTCCAGTTTTTCTCTGAGAATATTTCCCTTCTCAACATAGACCTCAAAGCTCTCTGAAATATCCCTTGGTACCTTATACACCAAAATTGTTTCCACAGTGCAGTATGAGAAGAGAGGTATAACTCTGCTAGTGCAGTGCACACATCACAAAGGAGGCTCACAGAAAGCTTCTCTCCAGTTTTTATCTGGAGATAAAAAATAATATAAAAATAAAAAAGAAATATTTCTTTTTTGACCATACGCCTGAAAGCCCTCCCGAGTATCACTGCCAAGTTTTCAGCAAACACCTCAATGAAAAGCATCTGTTAACACTGCAAGATTGTTTCACACGACACAAAGCAGTTTCTCAGAAAGTTTCTGTCCAGTTTTTATTTGAAGATAGTTCTTTGCTCAACAAAGGCCTCAGGGCACCACCGAATGTGCTTTTGTGGATTCCTCAAAGACAGAGTTTCCAAACTGTGCAATGTAAGGAAAGCTTTATCTCGATGAGTCAAATGAACATATCACAAAGGAGTTTCTCAGAAAGCTTCTTTCCAGTTTTTATCTGAGGATATTTCCTTTTTCACAATAGGCTTCAATGCCCTCCGAAATATCCCTTGGTAGCTTTTTCACCAAAAGTGTTTCCATCCTGGTCTACGAGGAGAAATGTATAACTCTTAGAGTGGACTGCACACATCACAAAGCAGTTTCACAGAAAGCTACTCTCCAGTTTTTATCTGAAGGTATTTCCCTTTTCACCATAGGCCTCAAAGCACTCCTGAATATCCCTTCGTGGATTACACAGAAAGAGTCCCAGCAAACTGCTGAAAGAAAAGTATGCGTTCACTCTGCAAGGGGAATTCACACAACAGAAAGTAGTTTCTCAGAAAGCTTTCTTCTAGTTTTCATCCGAGGATATTCCCTTTCACGCCACATTTTTCATAGCATTCCCAAAGATCCCTTCCGAGATTCCACTGAAACAGTAATTTCAAAATGCTCCTTCCAAAGAATGGTTTAACTGTATGAGATGAATAGATCCATCACAAAGCAGTTTCTCAGAAAACTTCTTTCCTGTTTATCTCTGAGGAGATTTCCTTTCTCACCACAGGCTTCAAAGCACTCCCAAATATCCCTTGGTAGCCTTGACACCAAAAGTGTTTCCACACTGCTCTCTGAAAAGAGAGGTATAACTCTGTGAGTGAAATGCACACATCACAAAGTAGGTTCACAGAAAGCTTCTTTCTGGTTTTCATTCGAGTATATAACCTTTTTCACCGTAGTTTTCACGGCCTTCCGAAACGTCCTTTCTCAGATTCCACAAAAACAGTGCATTCAAACTGCTCAATGTAAAGCGTTGCTTAACTCTAGGAGATGAATACACACACCACAAGGCAGTTTCTCAGAAAAGTTCTTTCCAATTTTTCTGTGAGGATATTGCCTTTCTCAACAGAGACTTCAAAGCTCTCTGAAATATTCCTTGGTACCTTGTACACCAAAAGTGTTTCCACACTGCACTATGAAAGGAGAGGTATAACTCTGTTAGTGGAGTGCACACATCACAAGGGAGGCTCACAGAAAACTTCTCTCTGGTTTTTATCCAGAAATATTTCTTTTGGACCATAGGTCTGAAAGCGCTCCCGAGTATCACTGCGCAGTTTACACAAAAACACCGTCAGTGAGCACCTCAGTGAAAAGAAACTGTTAACACTGTGAGATTGTTTCACACGACACAAAGCAGTTTCTCAGATTCTGTCCAGTTTTCATTTGAAGATAGTTCTTTGCTCAACATAGGCCTCAGGGCCCCACCTAATGCCCTTTTGTGGATTCCTCAGAGACAGAGTTTCCAAACTATGCAATGTGAGGAAAGCTTTATCTCGATGAGTCGAATGAATATATCACAAAGCAGTTTCTCAGAAAGCTTCTTTCCAGTTTTTATCTGAGAATAGTTCCTTTTTCACCATAGGCTTCAATGTGCTCTGAAATATCCCTTGGTAGCTTTTTCACCAAAAGTGTTTCCATCCTGCTCTATGAGGAGAAATGTATAACTCTTAGAGTGGAATGCACACATCACAAAGCAGTTTCACAGAAAGCTACTCTACAGTTTTTACCTGGAGTTATTTCCTTTTTCACCATAGGCCTGAAAGGGCTCCCGGATATCCCTTCTCAGACACAGAAACTGTGTTATCAAACTGCTATATGAAAAGAAAATGTTAACTCTGTGAGAGGAATTCACACGATCCCAAGCAGTTTCTCAGAAAACTACCTTCTAGTTTTCATTCGAGGATATTACCTTTTTCACCGTAGTTTTCATAGTGTTCCCAAATGTCCCTTCTTAGATCCCACAAAACCAGTGCATTCAGACTGCTCAATCCAAAGGTTTGCTTAACTCTAGGAGATGAATAGACACATCACAAGGCAGTTTCTCAGAGAGGTTCTTTCCAGTTTTTCTGTGAGGATATTTGCTTTCTCAACAAAGACTTCAAAGCTCTCTGAAACGTTCCTTGGTATCTTTTGCACCAAAAGTGTTTCCACACTGCAGTATGAGAAGAGAGGTATAACTCTGTTAGCAGAGTGCACACATCACTAAGGAGGCTCACGGAAAGCTTCTCTCTGGTTTTTATCTGGAAATATTTCTTTTTGGACAATAGGCCTGAAAGCGCTCCCGAGTATTGCAGCTCAGTTTACACAAAAACACCATCGACGAACACCTCAGTGTAAAGAAACTGTTAACTCTGCGAGATTGTTTCACATGACACAAAGCAGTTTCTCAGAAAGATTCTGCCCAGTTTTCATTGGAAGATAGTTCTTTGCTCAACATAAGCCTCAGGGTGCCACCTAATATTCTTTCATGGATTCCTCAAAGACACTGTTTCCAAACTGTGCAATGTAAGGAAAGCTTTATCTTGATGAGTCGAATGAACATAACACAAAGCAGTTTCTCAGAAAGCTTCTTTCCAGTTTTTATCTGAGGATAGTTCCTTTTTCACCATAGGCTTCAATGCACTCTGAACTATCTCTTAGTAGCTTTTTCACCAAAAATGTTTCCACCCTGCTCTATGAAAACAAATGTGTGTGTCTTAGAATGGACTGCACACATCACAAAGCAGTTTCACAGAAAGCTTGGCTTCAGTTTTTATCTGAAGATATTTCCTTTTTCACCATAGGCCTCAAAGCACTCCCGAATATCCCTTCGCGGATTACACAGAAAGAGTCCCAGCAAACTGCTGAAAGAAAAGTATGCGTTCACTCTGCCAGGGGAATTCACACAACAGAAAACAGTTTCTCAGAAAGCTTCCTTCTAGTTTTCATCCGAGGATATTTCCTTTCAAACTGCATTTTTCATAGCGTTCCCAAAGGTCCCTTCCGAGATTCCACTGAAACAGTGATTTCAAACTGCTCCTTCCAAAAAATGGTTTACCTGTGTGAGATGAATAGACCCATCACAGAGCAGTTTCTCAGAAAGCTTCTTTCCCGTTTATCTCTGAGGAGATTTCTTTTCTCACCACAGGCTTCAAAGCACTCCAAAATATCCCTTGGCAGCCTTGACACCAAAAATGTTTCCACACTGCTCTCTGAAAACAGAGGTATAACTCTGTGAGTGGAATGCACACATCACAAATCAATTTCACAGAAAGTTTTTCTCCAGTTTTTCTCTGGAGATATTTTCTTTTTTACCGTAGGCTTGAAAATGCTCCACAATATCCCTTCACAGATTACACATAAACAGTGTTATCAAAATGCTCCTTGAAAAGAAAAGGTTAACTCTGGGAGAGGAATTAACATGACACAAAGCAGTTTCTCAGAAATCTGCCTTCTAGTTTTTTTCTGAGGATATTTCCTTTTTCACCATACTTTTCATAGCATTCCCAAATATCCCTTCTCAGATTCCACAAATAGAGTGATTTCAAACTGCTCAATCCAAAGAATTGTTTATCTCTATGAGATGAATACACATGTCACAAAGGAGTTTCTCAGAAAGATTCTTTCCAGTTTTTATCTGAGGATATTTCCTTTTTCACCATAGGGTTCAATACGCTCTGAAATATCCGTTTGTAGTTTTACACCAAAAGCGTTTCCACACTGTTCTATTAAAAGATAGGTATATCTCTGTGAGTGGAATGCACACATCACATAGTAGTTTCTCAGAAAGTTTCTCTCCAGTTTTTATCTAAAGATTTTTCCTTTTTCAATATATTCTTCATTGTACTCCCAAATTTTGCTTGGTAGGTTTTACACAAAAAGTAGTTCCACACTACTTTATGAAAAGAGAGATATAATGCTATGTGTGGAATGCACACATCACAAAGCAGTTTCACAGAAACCTTCTCTCCAGTTTTTATCTAGAGATATTTTCTTTTTTACCATAGGCCTGAAAACACTCTCAATTATCCCTTCGCAGATTATACAAAAACAGTGTTATCAAACTGTTCAATGAAAAGAAAGGTTTACCTCTGGGATAAGGAAAATGTATTATTACTGTACTGTTAAATATCATGAGATAAGTTGTTCCCCCACCAATTTTCTTTTTCTTTCTTTTTCTTATTAAAACTATATTTTATTTATTTATTTATCTATATTTATTAATATTTCCATATTATTTTAAAAATTAACATGCTATGTTAAAACATAACAAAAATTAGCCGGGCATGGTGGCACATGCCTGTAATCCCAGCTACTCAGGAGGTTGAAGAAGGAGAATCTCTTGAACCCGGGAGGTGGAGGTTGCAGTGAGCCGAGATCAGGCCAGTGCCCTCCTGCCTGGGTGACAGAGTGAGGCTCTGTCAATAAAGAGAAGAAAGAAGAAGAAGAAGAAGAAGAAGAAGAAGAAGAAGAAGAAGAAGAAGAAGAAGAAGAAGAAGAAGAAGAAGAAGAAGAAGAAGAAGAAGAGGAAGAGGAAGAGGAAGAGGAAGAGGAAGAGGAAGAGGAAGAGGAAGAGGAAGAGGAAGAAGAAGAAGAAGAAGAAGAAGAAGAAGAAGAAGAAGAAGAAGAAGAAGAAGAAGAAAAAGAAGAAGAAGGAGGAGGAGGAGGAGGAGGGAGAAAAGAGAAAGGAGGAAGGAGGAAAGAAGAAAGAGGAAGAGGAAAGAAGAAAGAAGAAGAAAAAATACAAAACCAACTATTTATAGTAGACAGTTTATCCCCCATAAAGTATTTTAGGCTGAAAATATTTCTACAGATTTCAGATTTCCTTCTGATAGCTAAATTTTTTTTACTGTGTAACAATAAAGTAGTGCCCTATAAGCCAATTCAGTGCACATTAAATGGCTGTTCTTAGAATTATGAATCTGAGGCTTGCAAGGTGAGGCTGTAGCTCTCTGGAGTCAGTTGGCCAAGTGGGATTCCTGAGGACTGAGCAAACACATGCACAGCAGGGTTTTTCCTAAGTTTTCTTAGGGATCTTATCCAAAAACACCATTACTTGAATTTCCCAGCTTCCTTTTACAAGGAGATTTCCTTGCTAGGTGTACTCCCACCTCTGTACATCACATCATTTTCTCAAAGGAAGTACAGCATAAAATAATAACCAACATTTGTAGAGCACTTCTTGTGGGCCTTCTTGGGCAAATAGACTTTCTCATGGAATGCGCTAAAATTGTTAAGTTCTCGCACTTGCTCTGAAGTCATTTATAATCTAATTGCTGGTCTTCCTGGTATGAACAAAGTTGTTTGCTTGGTAAATAAATTCTTACCATATGCCCAGACTTGTGGGGTTTTTTCTATCTAACTATGGAAAATACTAAAGAGTTTTCTAACAAGGAAGAATGATCTGAGTGTCTACCTGCTTTGGAAAAGATGTCTGCTGTGGATAGGAAATGATAAAAATGATTTTGTATCCAAAAATCCTAGTACTGATTTCGAGTGTTGTAAAGGTCAGAGCAGCAAATGCTAGAGAATGGTATTAATGAAAGGTGATAGTGTTCTGCATGCCTTTGAATAATGAATTTTTACTCCATTTTGACTAGCTTGCAACAAAGTAGGTTAAGTGCTGTACTTTTAAGGAAGTCCGTGTACAAGTCTGTGCCTTACAATGCTCAAGTAGTTGCTCACTAACCAATGGAAATAAGTGACTGTTGTTTCCACAAAATCGCTTCACAGATTCTAAATGCTGTCTCTGGGACACTGGATTGTGTGCCCTTCAAAATAAATTCCATGATCAAGGACTTGGCCTTGAATAAGTTGGAACCCCAAAACCTACTGAAGCAAACAGATAACAGGCCAGTAAAGAGTCAGAGACAAACACTCCTGGAAAAGGAATCCACTACTCACCTTTATTTTAAACTGATATATAGAAATTTGTATTATTACAAAATGCACACATTTTAAGTGTTAAGTTTGATGTTTTGACAATTGCATACATCTGTGTAATAACTACCAAAAGAAGACATAAATCATTACAATTCACCCAGAAAGTTCTCAAGTACCTTTAAATCACCCCTGAGCACCTCCACACTCCAGTGATCACTTCCTGATTTTTGTCACTAAAGAGTTGCTTTACCTGCTTTGGATTACATATAAATGGCATCATATAATAATGTACTCTTTTGCATCTGGCTTCTTTCACCAATAATGCTTTAAAGACATCCATATTGTATGTATCAGGACATTGATCTTTATTGCTGAGTAGTATTTCATTCTGTAAATATACCACAATTTGTTTATTCATTTTCCTAGTGAAAGACTTTTAGGTTGTTTCCAGTTTGGAGCTTTTATGAATAAGGATGCTATCGATATTGTTACACAGACTTTTGTTTTTGTTTTTTGTGGATTTATGTTTTCATCTCTCTCGGATAAATAACAGTAGAAAATTACTGGGTCATATGGTAAGTGCATGTTTATTAGAAACTGCCCTCTTGTTCTCCAAAGTGGTTTCACCATTTTGTACTCCCATCAGTGATGTATGAGAGTTGCAGTTGCTTCACATATCTGTCAACATTTACATTGTCAATGTTTTTTATATTAGCCATTTTAGCACACGTGAAATAAACGACTTTAATTTACATTTCCCTGATAATTAATAAATGTTGAGCACTTTTTCATATGCTTTTCACTTGTCTATCTTTCATGAAATGTCTTTCATGTCTTTTCTCATTTTAAATTTGGGTGTCTTTTTATTGTGGGTGTTATTCTTTGTATTCTGGGTATAAATCCTTTGATTGATAGATATGCTATGATTTTTTAAAAGACTCTGGTTTGTATACTTATTGGGATCTTTTGATGAATAATTTTTTTGATAAAATTCACTTTATCAGTTTTTTATTTTATGGGTTTATGACCTCAAAGTCACAAAGAACATATTTTCTTCTAGAAGTTTTATGGTTTGGGATTTTTTTTTTTTTTTTGAGACGGAGTCTCGCTCTGTCGCCCAGGCTGGAGTGCAGTGGCCGGATCTCATCTCACTACAAGCTCCGCCTCCCGGGGGTTTGGGATTTTATATTTAGGTCTGTGATCCATCTCAAATCAATTTTTGTGAACAGAATGAGGTTCAGTTTTTTTCAACATGGATGTACAGTTTTTTCTAGTAAGTCTTTAAAATAGTAAATCCTTCCCTTTTGTTCTTTTTCAGGATTGCTTTGGTTATTCTCGATACTTTGGATTGTCATAAAAGTTTTAGAATTAGCTCATCTTGTTTTTCAAACTTAGCTGTGCTGGGTGAGCTGTGATCACGACACTGCATTCCAGTTTGGGTGACAGCAAGACCCTGTCTTAAAAAAAAAAAAAAAAAAAAAAAAAAAAAAAAAAAAAAAACTGCTAGAATCTTGATATAGGGTTTTGTTGAGTGTACAGGTCCATTTAGAATGAAAATTTTAAGAGTATTGCATTAGCTAATTCATGAACACATTATGTCTTTTCATTTATTTAGGTATTAATTTTTTTCTCAGGATTGTTTTGTAGCTTCCCTAGTATAGAACTTGCATATTTTACATTAGACATTTTCTTAAGCATTTGATTTTTTAAATATTTTAAATTTTCTTTCTTGTTTCCTTTTTTTTTGAAATGGAGTTTTACTCTTGTTGGGTAGGCTGGAAAGCAGTGGCACAGTCTCAGCTCACTGCAACCTCTGCCTCCCAGGTTCAAGTGATTCTTCTTCCTCAGCCTCTAGAGTACCTGGGATTACAGGCACGCACTATGACCGGCAAATTTTTGTAGTTTTAGTAAAGACAGGGCTTCATCGTGTTGGTCAGGCTGGTCTCGATCTCCCGACCTCATGATCTGCCCATCTTGGCCTCCCAAAGTGCTGGGATTACAGGCATCAGCCACTGTGCCCAGTTAGTTTTCATTTTTAAGTTGTTTATTGCTATCATCTAGAAATACAATCGATTTTTTGTTTGTTTTTTAGAGCTGGGTCTTGCTATGTTGCCCAGGTTGTTCTCAAACTCCTGAACTCAAGGGATTCTCCTGCCTCAGCTACCCAAGTATCTGGGACCTTAGGCATGTGTCAGTGTGCCTGACTGATTTTTGTATGCTAATCTTCAATCATTCCAACTCTATAAATTCATTTATTCTAGAAATAGTTCTTGTAGATTCCATAGAGTTTTACATTAAATACATGCACAACAGTCTAGTCTGCAAACAATGTTTTTACTTCTTTTTCTGATTTTCTGATTTTATGCCTTTTCTTCTTCTTTTTTTTTTTTTTTTTTTTTTTTTTTTTTTTTTTTTTTTGCCTTTATGCACTGGCTACAATATCTAGTGCAATGTTTAACGTGTGGTGAGAGCAGACACCTGGCCTTGTTCTCTCAATCTTAGGAATAAAAGTCTTAACATTTCATCACTAAGTATAATGTTAACTGTAAGTCTTTCATAGACCAGCCCAAAGAAGTTCCTTTCTATTCCTAGTTTGTTGAGTTTTTATTAGGCAGGGTTTTTAAATTTTGTGAGTTGCATTTTTAGCTTCTAATAAGATTATTACGTATTTCTCTTTTTTATTTTGTTAAGATGGTATGTTATAGGGGTTGGAAAACAAGTGGGGCCCATTGGCCAGATCCAGCCCATGTACAGTTTTGTTGTTGCTGTTTTAGAGACAGTCTTACTCTGTAGCTCACCCTGTGAGGCTGGAGTACAATGACACGATCATATCTCACTGCAGCCTTGAGCTCCTGGACTCAAGCGACCCTCCTGCCTCAGCCTCCTTAGTGGCTATGTCTACAGGTGCATGTCACCACACCAGGCAAATGTAAGAAATTTTTTGTAGGTCTTGCTGTGTTGCCCATGATAGTGTCAAACTCCTGGCCTCAAGCACTCCTCCTGCCTTGGCCTCCCAAAGTGCTGGTATTAGAGGTGTGAGCCAGCACACTCGGCTCCCATGGACTGTTTTTGTTTTTGTTTTGAGACAGGGTCTCTGTCACCCAGGCTGGAGTGTAGTGGCATGAATGTGGCTCACTGCAGCCTCAACTTTCTTGGCTCCAGCGATCATCCTGCCTCAGCCTCCTGAGTAGCTGGGATCACAGGTGTGTGCCACTACACCTGGCTAATTTTTCTTTTTCTTTTTTGTAGACATGGAGTCTTGATATGTTGCCCAGATTGGTCTGGAACTCCTAAGCTCAAGTGATCCTCCTGCCTTGCCCTCCCAAAGTGTTGCCATTACAGTCATGAGACACAATGGCCAGCCTATTGCAGTGGTTTTTGTCTTTTCTGTTTTTTTGTTTTATTTTTGTTTTTGTTTTTGTTTTTGTTTTGAGACTGACTCTTGCTCTGTTGCCCAGGCTGGGATGCAATGGTGCCATCTGCAACCTCCACCTTCCAGGTTTAAGTGATTCTCCTGCCTTGGTCTCCCAAGTAGGTGGGATTATAGGCACATGTCACCAAGCCGAGCTAAGTTTTGTATTTTTAGTAGAAATGGAGTATCACCATATTGACCAGGCTGGTCTTGAACTCCTGACCTCAGGTGATCTGCCCTCTTTGGCCTCCCAAAGTGCTGGGATTACAGGTGTGAGCCACTGCACCTGGCCCTATTGCAGTTTTTAATATACATGAGTTCTCTCAGCTTTTGTCTGTCAGAGAATGTCCTTACTTTTATTTTCGAGGGGTATTTTAGTTGGATATAGGACTCTATGTTGACCTTTTATTTCTTCTTTCAGTACTTTAAAGAAGTTATTGTATTGTACTCAGGCCTCATTTATTTCTGGTGAGAAATCATTCATCATTTTAATTTTTATTTCCCTTTCCATAGTGTGTGGTTGTTCTCAATGGCTGCATCTGGGCATTATATTTACTTTTCAACAGATTGACTAGGATATGTCCAGGTATGTTTTTCTTTTTATAGAGTTTACTGATCTTCTTGGATCTGTGTTGATGTCTTTCATTAATATTGGTTCTTTCTTGGCCATTATCTGTTTACATTTTTCTCTTGTCTCATACTCTCTTGTTTCTCTTCTTTGGAGATTCTAGTTACATACTTGCACTGAATTATTCATTTCTAATATTTTTATTTCTAGAATTTCATTGTATTTGTATGGTTACCATTTTCTGCTGAAATTTACTATTTCTTCATGCATGTTTTCCACATTTTGCACTCTACTTTTCAGCATTTTAATCGGTTATTTTACTGGGGTTTTTTTTCCTTTTTTTTTCCTTTAATCAGTTGTTTTAAAAATCCAAACTGATAATTCAACATCTGGATCTTTCCTAGTTCTGCTTCTATTGAGCCTTTCCTTTCCCTTACCGTGAATCTTATTTTCTTGATTTTGCACCTCTTGTATATTTGATTGGATGATGGACGTTTTTTGTTGGAAAAAAAAAAAAAAAAAGAAAGAAATTGAAGCAAATATTCACTTTTAAAACAGGGCATGCACTTTGGTTTTTGTTTTGTTTAGTTTTGTTAGGCCAATTTAATGGTGGCTCAATCTGACGTATAAGAGTTCTAGTTCGGGGCTTCATTGTAGTTTTAGTTTAGCTTGATTCAGTCTGTGTCTAGCTTCAAATATATTGAATGAAGATAGAATCAGAACTCTCATCTCATCAGGGCCTGAATTTGGGGCTTTGGCAAGATTCCAGAGATCTGACTTTGCTTCATAGGTAAGCCACCAGCTTTCATCACTGTGGGAGATCTTTCCCTGCTTTACAACCTTGCTGCCAGGAGTTTTTTTTTTATCAATGGGCTGGGGGACAGGAGGATATTTTTCTCAGCTCTCATGTGTGTCCTGCCCTTTTGTAAAGGAATGCCCACAATGCCTAGGAGACGGGATTCTCAGCATTTCTGACCCCACTTAGCCTCCAAGAGTGCCTCTGTTGGATTTCACAACAATCCTGCCTCTGCTTTCATTTTTAAAGGGTATTTTGCCCTTGGGAGATGTCAAACTCTCTCAGCTTTCCTTCTATTATCCACACATTTAGTGTACTACACCTTGCTATACCTGGTCATAATTTAAGGGGTAAGATTGGTTAGAAGCCTTCATCTGTGAATTTGGGTCCTCTAGGTTCTAATGTCAAATCAGCCTCCAAGGGGTTGTGAAAGTTTTGTTAAATTTCAACAGGTTTCTCTTTTCTCCCCCATAGTATTACTCCTCCTACCATAGTTCAACTAGAAATAATAAGAGCTAGGGGATTTCTTCTCTCCTATGAAGGACTTGGCAATTTCTGGAGTTTGGATCATTTAGGTTTCTTTGGTTTTGGTTTTTGTTTTGAGACAGGTTCTCACTCTTACCCAGCCTGGAGTACAGCCTGTAGTGATCTCAGCTCACTACAGTCCCTCTGCCTCCCTGGCTCAACTGATCCTTCCACCTCAGCCTCCTGAGCAACTGGGACTACAGGTGCGTACTACCACACCCAGCTAAGTTTCGTATTTTTTGTTGAGACAGGGTTTTGCCATGTTGCCCAGGCTGATCTCAAACTTCTGAGCTCAAGAGATCTGCCTGCCTTGGTGCCCCAACGTCCTGGGGTTACAGGCATAAACCACTGCACCCAACCTAGATTTCTTTGTGTCCTTAGCTTTCTGATGAGTTAAACATATTTTTTGTTTTCTAGCTCATCTGGCCTGTTGTTGTTTGCTAGAGTGGGAGGTATATTCCCTTGTGACTTCATATCAGTAGTGAATTTCAAAAATAGGAGTTTATTTTTGTAATAAAAACTTTTTTGTAGGTCAGGTGCAGTGGCTCATGTCTGTAATTCCAGCACTTTGGGAGGCCGAGGCAGGTGGATCACCTGAGATCAGGAGTTTGAGACCAGCATGGCCAACATAGTGAAACCCTGACTCTACTAAAAATACAAAAATTAGCCGGGTGTGGTGATGGTCACCTGTAATCCCAGCTACTTGGGAGACTGAGTCAGGAGAATCACTGGAACCTGGGAGGCAGAGGTTGCAGTGAGCCGAGATCATGCCACTGCACTCCAGCCTAGGTGACAGAGTGAGACTCCCTCTCAAAAAATAGAAAAAAATGTTTTTGGAACAGGTCTCACTGCCACACTGGCTGTGGAGTGCCATGACATGATCATAGCTCACTGCTGGCTTGATCTTCTGGACTCAAATGATCCTCCTGCCTCAGTCTCTTGAGTAGCTGGGACCACAGGCATGTGCCACCAT
Source organism: Chlorocebus sabaeus (assembly GCF_047675955.1). Taxonomy (NCBI): domain Eukaryota; kingdom Metazoa; phylum Chordata; class Mammalia; order Primates; family Cercopithecidae; genus Chlorocebus; species Chlorocebus sabaeus. The sequence goes on along the minus strand of NC_132929.1, from coordinate 58,541,022 downwards.
GTCTGGCTAATTTTTGTATTTCTTTGTAGAGTTGGGGTCTGCCCTTTTCTCTCACTGCCATTTTCTCACTCAGATGGGGACACTGAGGTCTAGAGGAAAAGTCACCTGCCCAAGGTCACATATGTGGGAGGTGATCCAGGTCCTATCATGCCATCAGGACACCTATCTAGTCAGTTTTAAATTTTTTGGAGATAGGATTTTGCTCTGTCAGCAGGCTGGAGTACAGTGGGTGAGATCACCGCTCACTGCAGCCTCAACCTCCTGGGCTCAAAGTGATCCTCCAACGTTAGCCCGTTGAGTAGCTAGGACTACAGGCATGTGCCACTACCACGGCCAGTTATTTTTAAAGTTTTTGTGTAGAGATAGGTCTCACTATGTTGCCAACATGGCCTCAATCTCCTGGGCCCAAGAGATCCTTTTGCCTTGACCTCCCAAAGTGCTGGGATTACAGACATGGGGCACCCTGCTCAGTCCCACGTTATATTTCTATGGGACAACTCTGGTCTGAACTGTGCCACTCTCCCTGGACCTGGTCCCATAGGGCTGGTCGGCAGCTACCCTACTCCAACATGGCCACTTGCATCCCCAGTGCCACAGGAGCCCCCTGCCCCCATGAGGCAGTGCATGCACATTGTTGACCATGAGATGCATGGTGGTCTTTGGTATGAGACCAACCATGAGGTCACACACAGTCTTGTTGACAGTGGCCATGTAGGAGTCCACCAGGCTCTCTGTGGTCTCCACTTGCTGCACCAGCTGTGGGTCCATGGAATGCATGAAGCTATCGGAGCCATTCTCCTTGGCCTTGCGGGCCTGCCATGGAGAACACAAGGGCATCAGGATGGCCAGGCCAAGTAGCCAGGTTCCAGTAATTCCCAGGATCTCAACCCCTCCAAGCGTACATGGAACGTTGAGGCACAGAGAGAAGAGACTGGACTGAACACACATCCAGCTCCCCAGACGCTCTAGAGGGTTTCAGGTCTCTGCATTTCAGGACCCCAGACTCCCCTGATCAAGCCTCATCTTAGTTCTCACTCTAACACCCAGAATTTGTCTCCATTTCCCAATCCAGAAATTAGAAAAGAACATCTCCAGGTCCCTTGCTTGAAGTCCTGGCCAGCTGGTTCCAGGCTGCAGACACCTGGCAGGAGGCAAGAGAAGGGCATACTCACTTTCTCCTTGTCCTGGGAGGCCCATGCACCAACATTTTTACCACCACTGCCACTAGGAATCACAGCCAAAGTAGACGCACACAATCCCAGGAAGGGTTGAGTGAACCTGGGACACTACACCCCAACTTTAATGTGTTGTTGAATTCAATTTGCTCATATTTTGTGGAGGATTTTTGCATCAATATTCATCAGTGATATTGGCCTGTAGTACTCTGTTTTGGATGTGTCTTTGTTGTTGGTATTAGGGTAATACTAGCCTTGTAGAATGAGTTTGGAATGGTTGGGTAAGGTCTCTAGTTTTGGAATAGCTTGAGTAAGGTTGGTATGAGTTCTTCTTTAAATGTTTAGTAGAATTCAGCAATGAAGCACCAGGTCCCAGGCTTTTCTTTGCTGGGAGACTTTTTATTATCACTTCAATCTCATTATTTGTTATTGGTCTGTTCAGGTTTTGGATTTCATCATGGTTCAATCTTGCTAGGCTGGATGTGTCTAGAAATGTATCCATTTTTAGTAGGTTTTCCTATTTCTTTGCATATAGTTGCTTGTAATAACCACTACTGATCCTTTGAATTTTTGCAGTATCAGTTGTAATGTTTCCTTTTTCATATTTGATTTTATTCACTTGGGTCTTCTCTCTTTTTTCCTTAGTCTTAGGCTAAGAGTTTCTCGATGTTGTTAATCCTTTACAAAAACCAACTTTTCAATTCATTGATGCTTTGCTTTCTTCATTTAATTTATTTCGCTCTGATCTTTATTATTTTTTTCTTCTACTAATTTTGGGTTTGGCTTGTTCTTGTTTTTCTATTTCTTTAAGGAGCATTGTTAAGTTTTTTATTTGATGCTTTTCTACTTTTTAAAAGTAGGTGTTTATAGCCATAAACTTCCCTCTTAGTCTTGCTTCTGTCATGTCCCATAAGTTTTGGCATGTTGTATTTCCATTATCATTTGTTTTAAGAAATGTTTCAGTTTCCTTCTTAATTTCTTCATTGACCCCCTGGTCATTCCAGAGCATATTATTTAATCTCCATGTGTTTGTATAGTTTCCAACATTTCTCTTGTTACTAACTTCTAGTTTTATTCCATTGTGGTCAGAGAAGACATTTCATATTATTTTAATTTTTTTCAATTTTTTAAGACTTGTCATTTGACCTAAGATATGGTCTATCCTTGAGAATGATCAATGATCCGTATGCTGAGGGAAAAAAAAAATGTGTATTCTGTAGCCCAAGGGAGAAGACACCTGCCCCCACTCTGTGGCAACACACAGCGCTCTGCTCAGGGATGGGGCAGTGGTGTGCTGTTGTTATAAAAGGGGTTCTGTTGGAGAGGGAACAGAAGTCTGTTCTGTAGTGTTTACCATTTTCCATGGTGCAAATATTCCATGGCTCATGTCAAGCTGCCACCATCTTCTCAGCCTGAGCTTGTTTGTACCCACCCTTGGGAAGGCTATCCAAGTACTTGAAAGGAGGTGGGTGTGGTGATCTAAAGTGTATCTTTATTGGATACACTCCAAGCCCAGTTATGCTATGGTTCTTGCAGACTCATAAAGGAGCTACTTGGTGGTCTCGGATAAGATCTGGAAGAATTCTCTGGGCTACCAGGCAGTAGAAACTCTTATTCCCTACCTGTAATTTCTCTCCAAAAAAATTGTCTGTGTGTCTGTCTGTCTGTGTGTGTGTGTGTGTCTCTCTCTCTGTTGAGCCACTCGGAGCTGGGCCACTTGGGCTGACACAGCATCCCTATGGCCACCACCACTGGGACTGCATTGGGTCAAACCTAAAGCCAGCAAAGCACTGGGTCTCACTCAAGGCCCACTGTCAACACTACCTCAAGGTCCTGGGGCTCTACAGTCAGCAGGTGGCAAAGCCAGTCAGGCTTGTGTCTTTCCCTTCAGGGCAGCCAGTTCCCTCAGGCCCTGGTGCATCCAGAGATGCTGTGTAGGAGCCAGGGACTGGAGGCAAAAAGCTTAGAAACTTACCAGTGCTTTATTCTACAGCAGCTGAGCTGATGCTGAAACCATGAGACAAAGTCCTTCCCACTCTGCCTTTCCCTTTCCACAGGCAGAGGAGCCTCGCCCTGTGACCACCACCACAGGCCCACAGGGAGTGCTTCCAGGCTACTGTTGATGTTTACTTAGGGCCTAAGGGCTCTTAAGTCACTTGTGGTGAATGCTTCCAGGCCTGGGACTCACCCTTCAGGGCAGTGGGCTCCCCTCCAGCCCAGGGCAGGTCAAGAAATTCCGTCTAAGAGACAAGGCCTAAAATCAGTGACCACAGGAGCCTATTTGGTGCTCTGCCCCACTGTGGACAAGCAGGTATTTAAGCTGCAAAACAGAGTCCCTTTTACCTTTCCCTCTCCTTTTCTCAAGCAGAAGAAGTCTCTCACCACAGCCACCAAAGCTGGGAATGTGCTGGGTCCCACCTGAAGCCAGCATGTCTCAGAGCCTTATTCCAGGCCCATAGCAGACTACCTGGGTACCACCATTCGCTGTGCAGGGTGGTGCAAGCATTTGGACTTGGGAAGAGGGATGAAAAGAACACACACAGGAAGGTCACAGTGTAAGCAATAGTATGGAGGTGGGAAAGTTCAGCTCATGGATAGAAAAAGTTGATCCAGTTTGGCAGGGCCCACAGGGAGATATGGTGGGGTGGTGAGAGGTAGGCCATGTCAGAAAGAACCTTGAATGCCAGGCTGAGGTGGGAGGCATTTCCTGTTGTATAGAAGGTGCCATGAAGTGGTGGGGAGGGTAACATGACAAAAGGATATTTGGGAGGATGGATCTGGCATCAGTGATGGGTAGGGGTAAGCAGTGAACAAAGCCAGAGGCAAGGAAACTGGACAAACAGTCCAGAGTTCAGGCTTAGCTGTTCAAAGGCAGTTTCTACACTGAATTTCAATGTGGATCCAAGCATGCATGAAGTAGATGATTTGGAAAAGCAAAACCATTCCCTTCCCATTAAAACACTGTTTTCTAGCTGAGCTCATCACCAGAGTCCTACAATGCAGACAGTTGAACTACCCCAAACTCTGTCCCTAGAAGCTGTGACCCAGAGGGAGCCCTTGTCCAACTGTAGCCCGAGGACACTGCAGCCTGGGCAGGACTGCACCTGTTCCCTCCCAGGAGCCTTGTCTCTGTCTGGCCAGGCTTTCACTTCAAATGTCCTCAACTTTGGCTTCAAAATTTGTTGGGTCAGATTCATGAGAGCTCTGGCCTTCTTTGGGTTAGGGATTTTTAAATAGCGTTTTCAAGCAGGCAGTAGATCAACTCTGCTTGCTTACTTCTGTGTGCATCTACTGTTCCCTGGCCCCAGATCTTCTTTTTCCTTGGTTTATCCTCTCATTGTGTTGCAGCACATCTTCCAGTAGCTCCCTGAGACAGAGTGAATGGAAGCCAACCTTTCTGACCTTCACGTAGTTTAGAATGTTACTGTTTTACCCCAACTTCTGATTAATAGTTTGGCTGGATATAATGCTGTAATTTAAGTGTAACATCTCATCACATTGGGAAACATTGCTCTATTGTTTTCTAGTTCCCAGTGTTGTTGGGAAGAAGTCGATGCCATGTGGAGTCTTGGCTCTTTATATATGACCTGTCTTTTCTCTCTGGAAGATTTTAGGATTTTCTCTCTGTTCTTAGTTTTCTGAAATTTCCCAATTACGTTCCCTGTTGTAGATCCTCATTCACCGTGCTAGTCACTTGGTAGACTCTTTTGAACTAGAAAATCATGTCCTTCTATTACAGGAAGCCACCAGAAAGTTTGTGTGAGCTGAGTAATCACATTATTTTCTTCCAAGGACAAGAGGTATCAAGGCTCTGAGAACCTTACAAGTGGATGTGGGGAAAGTGTGCCTGAAGTGAATCCAACAAAGCTGCAGCACCTACTGAGCTCATGTCCTAGGGCCAGGCTCTGCCTGAGGACAGTAGACATGGGTGAGACCCACTTGCTGCCCAGTCTCATGGTAGGGCTCAGGACACACATGGTCCAGGAGGCCCCCAGCCCTGGGCTACATTTACATGCACCTGCCTGCATGTAGCAATCTGTGAGCCACAGGACAACTTAGGGGAAAGGGCAGCACCAGAGAGCAGGATAGGAGGGAGGTAAATAATCACAGGGTGGGGAGTGGCCTTGTTGGGAAGGGACAAAGGCAAGACCATGGTGTGTGTGTGTGTGTGTGATGTGTATTTTGGAAAATGGAGAGAACAATTTTTCTGCCCCTTTTCTGGCCACTGCACCCCATTTTTCATGAAGTTTTTCTTCCCATCATGGACTGAGCGTCTCTGTCTCCTCTAAATTCATATGTTGAAGCCCTAACCCTCTGCATGGCTGTATCTTGAGATGAGGCTTCTCAGGAAGTCATTAAGGTTAAATGAGGTCCTAAGGGTAGGGCCCTGATTCAGTAGTATTAGTGTTCTTATAAGACAAGACACTAGAGAGTGCAGTCACTCTCTGTCTGCATAAATACAAAGAAGAGGTCACGTGAGCACACAATATGGCAGCCAGCTATGGGACAAGAAAAGAGGCCTCAGAATGTAACCTACCTTGCTGGCACTTTGGTCTTGGATTTCCCAGCCTCCAGAACTGTGAGAAATAAATATTTGTGGTTTAAGCCACCCAGTCTGTGGTATTTTGGCATGGCAACGTGAACTAATACATCTCCCTACCCTACTTCAACCACATGACACTAGAGGGGTTGGCAGTTTTAGTGTCCCAGCTCCCCAGCCAACCCAGACCACACCAAGCAGAAACTTTCTTCTGGAGTTTTCTGAATAGGAACTAATGGAGGGGAGCACCATCCTTTGTTGGGGGCAAAGTCAGGAAGATGGAAGTCTCATGCTACCAACAGCCTGACTCCAACCTTGTGGGGAAAGTTTCTCTGAGAGCACAAAACTGATCTACAGACTGAGGTGGAGACAGAGACAAGGAAAAGAGCCTGCAAATCCTGACAGCACTGGTGATTCTGAGACCAGGTATTCCTGAGGCCCAGCTGTTCCCTGCCTTGCACGTGGCTAACTTACTGACCAATGAACTTCCCTTCTTGCCTAAGGCAACTCAAGTGAATTTTCTGTCACTCACCCCCAAAGAGCCCTGACTGCAATGGCAGGGCATGGCAGGGCTGGCCTGGCTGTGATAGAGGACAGTGTGGGTGGAATCAGCTGTGACAGGCACACAGGAAGTGCAGTTATCGAGTGGACTCCATGAGCTCTTCCTCCAGCCCCGACTGTGAGCAAGGCTAGGCTCATACACTCAGTAGGTCAGAGTGAGGAATTTGGTCAGAGGTGCCATGCTCAGGGCCATCTTTCTATGAGTCAGACTCTTCAGCATCAAAGGCTTTGCCATCAGAGATAGTTTTAGTCATATCTTGGGTTCACTTTATCAATTGCTGTTCCCCTGTTTTCAGGATCTTTACACTAGGCTGCCCCACGTGGGTGTTAGGAAGTCAGAGGCATCCTGGTCAGAAGCCCAGACCACAAAAAGGACTTCCGCCAGCCTGCCCTGGGTTCCAGAGGGCAGGACCAAGGGGTGGTGGGAGGATCCCAGACTGGGCAGTCATGACATGTCCACCACTCTTGATCTGTCTTCTGGAATTTTTCACCTCTCCAGTTTGGGTCCTGGTGGGGCACACATGGTAAAGACAATGAACGTCCATGTCTCCGATTAGTTTTCCCATCAGAAGTGGTCGTTGCACCAATCACCCTCCTCCACTAAAACTGGACAGACCAAGGGCCACTTTCCTAATGGATGCGTCTTCTTAGTCCATCTCATGCTCCCAAAAGAGTTCTCTCCCTATGATGGGAATGTGCCATGCCAGGAGAGCCCTCTTGACCCAGCCTCCAGCCAAAGCCAGTCCACCTGCAAGCAGGCCCTGAAGTTACACTGGAGGGTGACAGGCCTCACCTGGAAACTTCTTGTTGAATATTGTCAGTTTCCCACACAAGTGCAGCCTGGCAGTTTAATTCAAATTAAAAACAGAAGGAGACTGCTGCTTCAGTCTCAACTGCTTGAAAATTAGGCCGTGTAGAGCTTTTGTTTGCTGGAAATTGTGGAGTCAGACATTGTGCAGATTGACCCAATAGCTACAGCAGGTACACACATAGGGCGCCAACCAAGGACAAGTGTGCACATGCACACATGCACACAGCAGAAAATCGAGAAATAAACTCTTTTAATTTCAGCTGTCATGGCAGTTTTGTGTCATTTCCCCAAAATATACAAATTTTATTTTATGATTTGTCTTTTTATTTAGAATTACTTAAGGAAAAGGAGATGTGAGTGCAGTGGCTCATATCTATAATCCCAGAACTTTGGGAGGCTGAGGCAGGAGGATCACTTGAGCCAGGGAGTTTGAGACCAGTCTGGGTAACATGGTGAAATCCCATCCCTATAAAAAATATGAAAATTAGCCAGATGTGGTAGCATGTACCTGTGGTCCCAGCTACCCAGGAGACTGAGGATCCTTTGGGCCAGGGAGGTGTAGGTTGCAGTGAGCTGAGATCACATCACTGCACTCCAGCCTGGGTGACAGAGTGAGATCCCAAGTGAAAAACAAAGAAAGAGAAAGAAAGACAGAGAAAGAGAAGAGAAAAGAAAAAGAAGAGAAAGGAAAAGAAATAACAGAAGAGAAAAGAAAGGAGAAAAGAAAAGAGAGGAGAGAAGAGAAAAGAGAGGAAAGAAGAGAAAAGAGAGGAGAGAAAAGAGGGGAGGGAGGGGAGGGGAGAGGAGCAATGGGATCCTGATATCTGGTATGGGGAAACTTAAGTGGATACATCTGAGAACTTCGAACCTCCAGTTTCCACTCAATGCTCTAGGCTAAAAGAAGTAGCCTCCTTTCCTTGCTAAGAGAAGGGCAGCTGTCCCTTGCCTGGAGACTAGGCAAAGAGCCTCCAACAAGACCTTACAGCAGGATGAAGTGTGTCATCATTGCTGCGCCACGTTGACACCAGGCTACGGTCATTCCTCATCATGGCCCAAGGTCACAAGCACAGTCTGCTCTGGGAGAATGATTTTTTGCCAAAAATGTTGCAGTAGCTTCCGAGTGTGTACTGGCAGAATCTGGGAGAGGAGGTGGAGGACTGGACATAAGGATGTTGGACCATGGGGAGACTAAAGGCTGTATACATGAGAATACACTGAAGTGGGAGCACTCTCAGGATTTAATGGCTTGGCAGGGACACCTGGGGCTCTAACGTGCTGCTGCAGTGGCTCCTTCAAATGTGGATGGAACAGTTGCTGCAGGGAATTAGGTAGAGATTATAGAACTACATTTGCAAAGCACCAAAGAAGCTGGAAAGTACAGGGAGGTAGGAATATTGAAATGGTTCATTATATGCCAGCAGATTCGGAATCTACCACTTGACTATGTGCCCTTGGAAACCTCACAGCAACTCCCCTCTCTAGGCTAACAAGGAAGGCACTAGTGAGAAGGGCACCTGAATCTTTCAGAAACTATCCTTTGTAGGCCAGGATTGACAAGAGATGCTGCCGTTAGACCAGGCTTCGTGGTATCAGTGGGCATAGTGGAAGGCCAGAACAGCAGATGCCAGGTGGTGGCACTTCACCATCATCAACAACGTGGATGTAATTAACTTAATTGGTAGGAAGGCTAGAGTGATAACCAGGATGAGTTGACCTCCAGGGATCTGTTGTATTGGGTAAAAACTGATGGCATTCCTGGGGAGAGTTATATAGGCAGCTGACTAGGGTATTTTGTTGTTTGGAGACAGGATCTTACTCTGTAGCCCAGTTTGGAGTGCAGTGGCACAATCATCTCTATCTGCAGCCTCAACCTCCTGGGCTCAAGTGATCCTCCCACCTCAGCGTCCCAAGTAGTTGGGATTACAGGCATGCACCTCCATGCCTGGCCTTTTTTTTTTTTTTTTTTTTTTTTTTAATTTTTAGTGAAGATGCAGTCTTGTTATGTTGTCTAGACTGGTCTCAAACTTCTGAGCTCAAGCAATCCTCCTGCCTTGGCCTCCCAAATTGTTGGGATTACAGGTGTGAGCCCTAGGATATTTCCTGATTTGTGTATTCAGGAAACAACAATAAGATCTGGCACGCAGAAGGCTGCAACAAAAAGTTACAATTTCCTACCCAGTTTTCAGACTGAGACAATTGAGACCTATAGCTCATTGATTGTAGGGGAGGCTGGGTATTCTTGGAAAAAGATCCTGCAACATTACCACATGGTATTCATTAATTATTCTCCAAAGGGATGTGAGGTCTTTGATGAAAGTAACTGTAGCTGATGAAAAGGGAATACCCAGACTGTTTGAGGGCCGTTTATATAGGATTAGAGCTGACCCTGACCCCAGAAGACCCACAATGCCACGATGTCCCCTCTCCAAAAGACTGAGGACGTGTGAAGATTAGGTAATAAATGGATCCCTGGATTAAGAGGCTGCAGCCCCATCTGGTGGTCATTTATCTGTCCCTAAATATGCAATTGATATAAGTATGCTTAGAAGGTAACAGAGCTCTCACTTTACTCCCTGAGCTGTAGGTATCAGCCACTATAGTAGGAAGAGCCCGGGGGAAGTCTCTGAAACTCCCTCTTCTCACTTCCAAGAGCAACGCAGTATTCCAGGTGGAATCACAGAGATTTATCACCTCCCTCAACTGTAACTGCCAGCTTATGATAGTATTCTTATATTTCCCCGCCTGTCCCTTGTGCTATTCTCGTCATCATTTTACTTCCACCTGTCATAAATCCCACAATATGTTATTACATTTGCCTCAATTATTTCTAGACATCAAAAAATGAGAAAATAGGATCTTTCTATTTATCCACGTATTTATTATGTCAGTGGTCTTCATTCCTTTGTGTAGATCCAAATTTCTATCTAGTGTCATTTTTTCTTCTGACCAAAGAACTGTTTTGAACATTTCTCAGAGTGCAGGCCTGCTGGTGATTATCCTGGCTTTTCTTTGTGTGAAAAAGTCTGTATTTTGTCTTCACTAAATTTTTTAAAAATGTTTTATTCCGTTTTTCTTTTTCTTTTTTTTTTCCTTTTGTTTTGTTTGTTTGTTTGTTTGTTTGTTTGTTTGTTTTTTGGTAGAGATGAGACCTCACTATGTTGATCAGGCTGGTCTTGAACTCCAGGCCTCAAGCAATCCTCTTGCCTCAGCCTCCTAAATTGCTGGAATGATTACAGGCATGAGCCACCACACCTAACCTCACTGACTTCAACTGCTTTTAATCCCATATCTGCAGAGGTAACTATTTCATCTCTAGTCATTCTTTTTGTTTTATTTTGAGACAAAGTCTCACTGTGTTGCCCAGGCTGGAGTGCAGTGGTACAATCACAGCTCATGGCAACCTCAACCTCCTGTGTTCAGGTGATCCTCCTGCCTCAGCCTCCTGAGTAGCTGGCACTACAGGTGTGTGCCACTATGCCTGGCTATTTTTAAAAATTGTTTATAGAGATAGTTCTCCCTATGTAGCCCAGGCTGATCTTGAACTCCTGGGCTCAAACAATCCTTGCATCTAAGCCTCCCAAAGTGCTGGGATTACAGACATGAGCCACTTCACCCAGCCAGTGTTTATTTTTTATTTTTTGGTCAATATATCTTCCATTTCTCTCTTCTCATCATGATCAAACATTTTAGCCTTCTTGAACATATGGAGCATATTTATAATATGTCTTTTAATATCCTTGTCTGCTAATTACATCATCTCTGTCATTTCTGGGCCTATTTCTATTGATTTATTTCTCTCCTGGTTATAGGTACAATTTTACCTGTGGGTTTTTTGTTTGTTTGTTTGTTTTTTGGGACAGGGTCTTACTGTGTCACTCAGGCTGGAGTGCAGTGGTGTGATCTCATCTCACTGCAATCTCTGTCCCCCTGGTTCAAGTGATTCTTGTGTCTCAGCCTCCCAAGTAGCTGGGACTACAGGTGTGCACCACCACGCCTGGCTAAGTTTTATATTTTTAGTAGAAACAGGATTTAGTCATGTTGGCCAGGCTGGCCTTGAACTCCTGACCTCAGGCTATCCACCCAACCCAGCCACAGATCCCCTCCAATGACAAAACGGTTACCAGAGTCCATACCACTCCTGAGGAATACCAGACAGGGCCACCCAACCCTGGCGCCTCTGGGGTCTCCTCACCAAAGTCTTGTCAGTCAGCCCCCCCTTCACCAAGCAGCCCAGCCCCTGACCTCGCCAATCACCCCAGGGTGATGTTGGGCAGGTGACTCCTGGGGCTCCCTGTTCCATATTCAGCCCTCACATCCTGCTATGCCAAGCCTGACCTCCCTGGATTTTTTGGACTCACCTCTCCAAGGACCTGGGTCCCCCAGGCCCAGCCCCAGTTCCCACCCCCATCGCCAGTCATCCCTTGGTGACTTTGGGCTGGTGACTCCTGGGGTTCCCTGCTGCAGACTCTGCTCTCCCCTCCTGCTGACCCAAGTCCGACCTCCCTGGGCTCTTTGGACTAGTGTCTCTAAGGACCTGGGTCCCAGCCTTATGTCACCTTCCCACATTGTGGTTCAGTGACTCAGCCATTGCACTGATGTGGTTCCTCCCACCCCCAGGAGGAGTGGAATGTAGTGATGTCACAGTCCCCCTAGAAACTTTCATTACTGCTGCAAGACCAGCCTTTGATCTTACGACCCAGTCCTCTGAGCTTTCTCTCCCCATTTCTGGTTCCTCTGGTTGCAGCACAAATTTCCAGCTGGAAGGGGAATGGGGAATATGGGACCTAGGAACAAGAGGTTACAGGTTGTCTTAGTCCCTTCTCATAGACATTGACAGTGGGAAAAGCCTACTCATCCCCCATGAACTCAAAACGTTGACAGTATCTCTGGGTGGCAAAGGGGAAACGGGTTTGGTTTGGTTTTCTCCCGGGCTTCTACTCTCCAGAGAGACTTTAACATGTTTTTCTGAGTTCTCCACCTCATATTCTAATTCTCCACAGTTCTGGTACCCGAATGCCCTTCAGTCAGTGGTCTCTGAAGTGAGATTTGCTCATCTTCTGTGGAATAGGTCCTGGGAAACTGAATTTGACAGCTTGAATCTTCCTCATATCATCTCAACTTGGGGTACTTTGAGTGCCATGGGATAAATGTGGGAGATCTTTCTGAAGCATCAGTTTCCCTCAATTCTCTTGAGAGAGAAAAAACGTTAATGTACTTAGGGATGACAGTCACATATGTTTCTAAGAGTCTACCAGACCTCTCTCTGAAATGAGGCTTGGGTTGTCCTCTTTCTGATAAATTCCCAGATTTAATAAAAAAGCTGCCTTCTGCCATGAGGACACATTGATATAAAAGTTTGAGAGGTACTGGTGCACTTCTTCACACTAACAGACATGAGAGGATGTATGACTAAACCACAGAGTGCAGTTCCTGCCTACTTAATGTTTACTTTTCTACCTCTGACTCTGGATTTGGTCCCTGGCAGCTGCTGATTCATGGCAAAACCCCAGAGCTTGGAGTCAGAGACCGAGTTTAAGTTCCATTATTGCCCCCCTCTTTTTTTTTTTTTTTTTTTTTTTTTTTGCCCATAATATCCATCCCTCTCAGTCACTAAGTGATTGTGACAACACCTTGTACAGTTGTTGGTGGCATTAAATCAGATGGTGTATAAGAGTATTTTGAAAAACTGTAAAGGAGGATGTGGCTGTAGGGGCTGGTAGTTCTCATGAGTATTACTGCTCTTCTTTCGCACAGCTTTAAGAATATCAGCAGAGGAACAGCCCTGGTGTTCTGGCAGGAGCAAAGACAAAAAAGAAAAAAACTGGAAGTAGCTCTGAGACAACCACTTCTGGTGGTTACCACTCACCTGGGGATGTGAGTCTTGGCTGGCCAGGTTCCTGGGGACAGGGGGCCCAAGCGGCAGTGGAGGGTAATTGTTGAGATTGCTGGGTAATTGTAGAGAATTCTGGGTTTGAATCCTGCCTCTCCCTCTGCTAGGGATCTGATTTATGGCAAATTGCTTGAGCTGTTTGGGCCTGTCTTTTCACATCTATAAAATAGGGGTAATATTGTTTGACTTCCAGTTGTGAAGTTTAAATGAGATTCCTTGTTGTTGTTGTTTTTCTGGTAATCCCTAGTACATGGCCTGCTGTAAACACCCACGATACCCAGGAAATGGTCATTGCTGTTTGATTTTCCTCAACCCCCGTCTCAAGGGGAAGCTGGGCCAATGAGGACAGCCACTTGCCATCAGGTTGTCCCTTTAGGAGTCACTGAAGGGGGCCCAGGCTGTGGTGAGGAGAGCCATGGGCACTAGGAGTAAGAGAAGATCTAACTTGCCACCAGCTTGCTGGGTGATCACAGAAAAATCACTTCTTCCCCTGGGCCTCAGTTTCCTCCTCTGTAAGATGATACTGGAGAAGATCAGTGTCTTTCAAACTTATTTTTTAGCTGGAGCCCCCTTAGTTCAAGTGAACCCTTACTCAGAAGTCTGGTTTTTTAATGGAGGTGGAGGTCTAGATTCATCACCCCCATCCCGGGCCTGAGAAAAGGGAGCTAGTGAGTGTATTAAGAGCTGCATTGGTCAGGTGACTCCACTCTGTGACTGCATCATTCAGGGGACTTTTCCATCTATTTGTTCCTGCCCCTGGCAAGGCAGCAGGTGGCCATTTGGAAGAATGGCACAGGCCATGGTTTTAATCTCCTCTGCTCTTCTTCAGCATTTCATTTCCTGAACACACATCTTCCTCCCACCCTGACTTTCTTGTTTCTCTCTAAGCCACTTCTGTCTTTCTCCCTGTCCTTGTTTCTCCTTTGTCATCTCCTGTAGATTCAGGACATTCAGAAGGTGCTTGTGTCCAACCTTAACCATTCCAACGGGGTAGCACTCCCCCATTGGACAAGTAGAAGGTTAGGCAGTGCTGAGATCCCTCTCTGGCTTGCTGTCTCCAGCTGTGCATGCCCCTGAGGCTTCTCTAGTTTGGGGAATAGTTTGCCTCTGGCTTATTTTATGTTGCTGCCATTAACCTTTGGCCTGTTTATGTCTGCTTCTTCACCTGCTTGATTGATTGGGTTTTTTCCTTCCCTGCATCTTTTATCATCTTGGAAATGGTGAGACCTTAAAGTTTAAAAGTAGCTTGGGAATAACATACAGAACAAGCATGTGGGATTTGGGGCTTTTTTTTTTTTTTTTTTTTTTTTTTTTTTTTTTGACAGTCTCACTCCGTCACCCAGACTGCAGTGCAGTGGTGCGATCTTGGCTCTTGCCTTAGCCCCCTGTGTGGCTGGGATTACAGGCAACTGCCTCCACATCCGGCTAATCTTTTTGTTTTTAGTAGAGTTGGAGTTTCACCATGGTGGCCAGGCTGGTCTTGAAATCCTGACCTCAAGTGTTCCACCCACCTCAGCTTCCCAAAGTGCTGGGATTACATGTGTGAGCCACCGTGCCCAGCCCCTTGCTGTTTTTATAGTTTCTCAATATCTATAGTTGTTTCCCATGTAAGTTTCTGTTTTTTTGAATTTCTCATTTTTATCACTCCTACATCATATGTTATCCTGAAGGATCTGGAGGTAAGAGGCCCTAGGCCAAGGTTCAGTGACACTGCAGGCTAGCCCTCCAACCTTCTCTCACCAGCAGGGGCTGGGTGACCCTCTGCCAGCTGAGACAGCTCACATACACCCTAGCCCTAATGATTGTTCTCTCTACCTCTCCCTGCAATCCTCCTCCAACTCATCTTCTTGGCATGTGCCTCAGAGCAAGAACTAGCAGTAACAAGAACTAGCAGTAGCTCTGGAGTCAAGCTCCACAACAATCAATCACCTCAATGAAAACATAGAATCATTGGTAAGAGTCCAGTGGGGTCCCCTGATTCCATGCTGCCAGTCCTAGGCTTTCGTTTCCCCATGGGGCCCTAAAGAAAAGGGCTGGGGGCCCCTGGTGCCAAGGGCAAATGGGGAGCTGGAGCACCCAGGCCTCACCTGGAGAGACCCTAGAACAAGGAGCATGCAGCATGGCTCTTCTGTCACTGTCCTTTTTGCCAACTCTCTCTCCTCCAGATACCCCTGCTCTAGTCCTTTCCACACACACCCTGGGGTTGTCACCTGTCAGGGAAGCACTAGCCTGACTCATTGTCAAGGGCCCCAAATTTCTGCTCTGACTCTGTCCCTAATTTGCTCTTTGATTCTGTACAAGCCACCTCTTCTCCTTGGGTTTGTGTTTCGCGGGGAGGTATGGCATCAAAGGTCTCTGTTAGCTCTGAGAGTCTGAGATTTAAAGGCCCCTAGAATGGAAACCTCACGGTCAAGGGCTCCTGTCTGTCCTTTTCCATCCTATATCTGCTGTGGAGAACCATACCTGGCCCATATGTGCTCAGTAAATGTCTGTTGAATGAACGCACCTTTCTAAATCACAAGCTAGCAGATGGGTGGGTCTTTCTCAGACTCCATCTCTAGAGATTTATATTACTGTCCTTTCAAGAGAATCCAGATTCAGACTTTGAGTTCTGTGTCTATGGGCAAAAACCAACAAAGACCCAAATCTTCTGTCCTTGGGAGCTTGAAGAGAGTTGACCAGTTCGTGTTGCCATTGGGTCTGAGAACATTGCCTTTAAAATCCATTCCTGGCCCCAACTACTGCTTCCTGGTCTGGGGAATAGAGTTGGAGGGGCCACCCTTAGTCACTTGAATTTGACTCTCTCCACAGAAACAACAGAAGAAACAAGTGGAACATCAATTGGAAGAAGTAATGTGGTTTCTTTGTTTGCTCACAACATGACTGCTGGGTTTGGGGGGCACTCAGATGTAGAGGATGTAGAGGGGCCAGTCTTGTCTCACCCACTCCCAGCCTGGGGAAGAAAGCTCAACCCTCAGATTCCATCCCATCCCCATAGGGTCCCTGATAACTTAGTCCCATGAGTGGACCTGTCCTGGGGCATTGGTGGCATTCTGGGGGCATGTCTCTTACTGTGCCATCTCTGCCTCCCCGTGGTAAGAGCTCTGTCTTCCTCTTCCTATAGGAAAAGAAAGCAAACAATGAAATACACAAAGCACAAACGGAGCAGTTAGAGGTGAGTGGAGGGTGGGGAGTTTTCTCCTGTCTTTTGGAGAATGCTTCTTTCCTTCTCTTTCAGCACTTGCTTGGTTTTTCTCCCAAACGTTCAATTCTAGACAATCAACATCCTCACATTGGAAAAGGCAGACTTGAAGATCACCCTTTACCATACTAAAGGTGCTGCCAGACACTTTGAAGGTGGGAATCTGGGCATCCCATCATCCTTCAACCTGGCACTTTGACAGGTCTTTAGGGGGAGTCCTTTGGGCCCCATCTCAACCTCTCTCATTACAGAAGAGTCCAAGGATCTCGCTGGCCAACTCTAATCCTCCTTACAGCGTATTCAAGAATTGGAGCGGGTTCTCTCTGCTGTGTCTACACAGCAGCAGGAAGAGGACAGGGTGAGTCCAACCAGCTGCCCCATCCCTTGGCAGCCTGGCTTCCCAGATGGAGGAGTGAGCCTAAAGGTCCCTGCTGCAGGATGCAGTGTCCTGCCCAGAAGGCAGCAGGATCATTTCAAGCTGCTTTTGTGTACGGTTGTTAGAGGCAGTCTGGGGCTGAGTCAGCTGCTGTGGGTAAGTTGGGGGCACTGTGGGGAGTGAGCACTGGACACGGAGCTCAGAGGCCAAGTGCCTGCCCTGCCCTTACCTGGCTGTGGCCTTGGCCAATTCCTAGGTGGGGTATTAGGTACTTGTACTGTGAAGGTACAGAAGAGTACCTTTACTATGTTACCATTTCTGTAGAGAGAGGAAAGGGGTGTGTGTGTGTATGTGTGTGTGTACTATGATAATGTACATAAAACATGTCTGCAAGTGTTTGTAAAAAACTCAGGAGAGAGTAACAGGGTGCTTGGGAGACACTTCCATGGTGTACCTTCTGAGTTTTGGACTATGCGAATGTATCATCCTTTCAAAAAGCAAACAAAAGATTAATTTCCCCCTCCTACCTGTGTCCCCACCCCCAGCAAGAAAAATGGGCTTAGAAAATGGGATAGACCTGGGTGTTCAAATCCCAGCTCTGTCTAAGTGATCTTAGGCAAGAACTTAACCTCGAATACTTCATGTTTTTCATCTACACAATAGAGGTAATCCTAGTAACTGTCTCATATGGTGGTAGTGAGGATTAAATAGGATTGTTAGCGTGGTACCTGGTGAAGCACCCCGTAAAGGTTAAAAGTGGTAGTAATAACAGTAATAACAATAGCAATATTATCTGATCTCTCTGGGCCTCTGTTAGCCAGCTGTAAATTTGATCTCTTTCCCTGTCCCTTCCAATTTTACTGAGTTCTTTTAAAAACCAGGACATGGGCTTGGAAATGCCTTGATCTTTACTGACTGAGTTGTATATTGAGTCTAGCCCTAGCCCTTTTAAGGGGCACTGCCCCGGCTCCCCAGATCGAAACTTCTCACTCTTCACCATCCAGTCCTCGAGCCGTAGTGAAGCAGTCCTCCAGCTGCAGTTAAGGCAGTCCTCAAAGGAGTGGGCGCTGCTGAACGCACACGTGACACAGGTGAGGCTTTGCAGAGGAGGTATGTGGAAGGATGATGACCCCAGCTGGCCAGGAGCAGTTGAGGACCAGTGACAGCCCTTCCTAACTTCTGTGCCCATTCTCGCAGAAGACAGAGTCACTTAAACAAGTCCAGCTAGAGAGAGATGAATATGCTCAACATGTAACAGGAGAGAGGGCCCAGTGGCAGGAGAGGATGTGGAAAATGTCGGTGGAGGTGAGACCTGACCCTTCAGCCCCCCACCTTAGATAGGTCACTGGATCTTTCTGGGCATCTGTAAAATGGGAATCGTATAGCCAGAGGTGGTCATGGATCTGGGCTTTGTGGAGGTGGGGGCAGAGAGGGAGATGGTAGCTTGTCCAGCCACCAGCCCCTCTCTCCAGGGCCCTTCCCCTCTGTGCTTTGGGCAGGCTTGCACATTGAAGGAAGAGAAGAAGCATGACATACATCAGATACAGGAGCTGGAGAGGAGCTTGTCCGAACTCAAACCCCAGATGGGTAAGATGGGGCTGGTGTGACGTGGGAGCAGGACCGGCATCAGAGGACTGTGGGGGTGGCTTAGAATGCCCCAGGGAGGTGGGTGGATGGAAGGGCTTTGAGGCAGAGAGAAAGAGGTCTGTGCCAGGAGACAGCAAGTTTTGTCATCTCCATGAGCCTCAGGGTCCCCATCAGCAAAGAGGGAAGAGTGCCCGTTGTCAGCCACCCATAGTGCTCTCTATCTGAAAGTGACTTGGCAATTGGCTACCTTCAGGTTCAAGGAATCATTAGCAGTGAGGCCAAGTTTGGAAAGCCTGAGAGGAGCTGTGCATCAAGAGGAGGGTTTTATTTTTTCTTTTTGGGTAGGGGGTGGTGGTTGGGGAATCCAGAGGCCCTTATTGTCTGCTTCCTTTATCAGCTGACCCCCTGTCCCCAGCACCCCCAGCAGAAATATCTGAGGTGAAGCAGCTACAAGATGAGGTCAGGTACCTGAAGAAGAAGGTGGAGAGTTTGGAGGGAAAGCTCCATTCCCAGGTGGAAAACAATCAGGCCTTGAGTCTCCTGAGCAAGGAACAAAAGGAGAGGCTTCGGGATCAGGAGGAGAGCCTCTGAGAGCAGAAGGAGAGGAGGCTGCGGGAGCAGGAGAGGCTGTGTGAGCAAAAGGAGAGGCTTCGGAAGCAGCAGGAGAGGCTACAGGAGCAGGGTGAGAGGCTGTGAAAGCAGGAGGAGAAGCTATGAAACCAGGAGGAGAGGCTGCAAAAGGAGGAGGAGAAGCTGCGGAAGCAGGAGGAGAGGCTATGGGATCAGGAGGAGAGGCTGTGGGAGAAGGAGGAGAGGCTATGAAAGCAGGAGGAGAGGCTCGTGCTCTCCCAGAACCACAAGCTCGACAAGCAGCTGGCTGAGCCACATTGCAGCTTCGAGGTGGGTTGCCCCACCTGGGGAGCCTGCCCTTATCCTTAACCCTCCAGGCCTTTGTTTCCCCACCTGTAAAATGGGGCAGTGTAGCCCTCACATGAAATGGTACTTCTTAAGTCGCCTGTGAGCCAGAGCTCATCAGGCCCTGCTCTGATGGCTGTTGGGGAGACGGGATGGTTTTTCTAACCTGCCTCCACCCTTTCTGGTGACATGGGAGGTAGACACCAAGCTCTGGGGTCTCCAGCTGCAGTGACTGGCCACTGATTGCTTCTCTCTGTCCAGAACAATGAAAACCAGAGCACACTGCAGTTGGAGCAGCAAGTAAAGGAGCTGCAGGAGCTGAGCGAGGTGAGGCAGACGGTAGCCCCCACCCCATCCAAGAAGGGCTGGGAGGCAGACACCAGCCTCTGGGGAGGGGAGGTGCCAGGCCAAAGGCAGCTCCAGCTGTGGGGCAGGTGACCCCAGCACTCTCCAGGGCAGCCCTATGACTGTTTCTTGCTTCCCACCCTCTGACTTTTAGAGGTGGGTAGCCCTGGGCTCCTCGCAGGTCTGGACATCATCATTGCAACTAGAGGCATGGATTCCCCCAATCACAGGAGAAGACAGTGGTATGAAAGGCTTCTTATGCCAGGCAAGGTGGCTCATGCGTGTAATCCCAGCACTTTGGGAGGCTGAGGCAGGAGAATCACTTGAGGTTAGGAGTTTGAGACCAGCCTGGCCAGCAGGGTGAAACCTCATCTCTACTAAAATTACAACAACAACAAAAAATAATCCAGGCATGATGGTGCATGCCTGTAATGCCAGCTACTCAGGAGGCTGAGGCATGAGAATCGCTTGACCCCAGGAGGTGGAGGTTACAGTGAGCTGGCATTGCACCACTGCACTCCAGCCTGGGCCACAGAGTGGCACTCTGTCTCAAAACAAAACAAAACAAAAAAGCCTCCTTAGATTCAAACTGGATTCTGGCCTCGGTTCCACTGGTCACCATTCAACTACATTTCATCTCTAAGTCTCTGTTTCTTTAACTTCAAAAGGAAGTTAGCATTTTCCTTACGGAGGTGCTGAGGATTAAATGAGATAATACATGGAAAGCATTAGGCATGTAGCACACTTAGCAGATGGTGGTTGGCTCCTTCTGCTTTTCCACCAGTCTGTGGCCTACAGTTTAAATGGTGGGAAGAAGGACATGAGATTTGAGGCTGGGGAAGGAGGCACGAGGTTCTAGGCAAAGTGGGAAGTCTCTTAGGCCTGGAGCAAGGGGCCAGGGGCCTGGGCAGGTGACAGAGCCCCACCGTGCCCTCGCTACCCTATTAATGGACCCAGAATCTGGAAGCCAACCACCACATGCCCTCATGCCCAGGGTCTTCCTGCAGATACAGCTGAAGACCCAAGAGTCTCAGAGTCTGCAGCAGCAGCAGTGAGACTCGTACTGGGGTCACCTGCAGCAGTATGTGGTCACCTATTAGCAGCTGACCTCTGAGAAAGAGACACTGCACAGGCAGTTACTGCTGCAGGCCCAGCTCATGGACCAGCTGCAGCAGCAGGAAGCTCGGGGCAAAGCGGTGGCTGAGATGGCCCACCAAAAGTTGCAGGAGACCAAGGGGAGGGAGTTGCAGAGGATGGAGTCCCGAGGCGGATGACCTGGCAACCTCCGTGCCTTCTCACTCTGTTTTCCGTCCCCTTAGGAGCACCTAGAAGCTGCCAGCCAACAGAACCAACAGCTAGAGACCCAGCTGAGCCTCATGCTTTCCCTGGAGAAGGTACAGGAGACCAGTTAGAGGAAGATGAGAGAGCCCTAGGAGGAAGGGGGGATTGTTAGCAGCATAGGATTGAAGAGTTGGAAGAGACCTTTAAAACAGCTCGTCGTTGTGCCAACTGGGTGTCTGCACTGAGTTCGGCATCAATATGGTAACTTTCTGGGAGCAGGGGGCCACCAGGTTGCCTAAGGATGAGTGAACTGGCCCAGATCAGAGAGGGAGCAGGTCAGAACTCCCGCACTGACCGGTAATGTGACTGTGCCTGGGCAATATAGCAAGATCTTGGTTCTTAAAAGGAAAGATAAAGAACAGCAGCTCATTCCCCTCTGGGGAGGGGCTGGCTCAGGGTTACACAGTGAGGGTGGGGACAGAGGTGGGCCCACAGTACTTCCCTTGTTGGGTTGTCTGAGGACCCCTCTGGCCACCTCCCCACAGGAGATGGAGAAGGACATTTGGACAGTGAGGAGGAGGAGGCACCTCGGCCCATGCTGAGTATCCCACAGGACCAGGAGAGCTGGGAGGCCATGGTGAGCCTGACTTTCCCCGCCTCCCCTTTGCCACCTTCCTCTGTGGTCCCTCCCAGACTTCCTTATGCTCTTGGTTTCCCTACCTTCTGATTTCTCTGGACCCTCACCCCTTCTGGGAGCCAGTGGTCAGACACCATTTCACCTGTGACCAACAGGTGCACTCTCTGAAGCCCCAAGGGAAGGACTCGCACTCCACCTCCCTGCCCCGTTTGTTTTATGTATGCCCCTACAAGAATACTCACTTCTTGCCTTCAAGTGACATTTTCAACTCCCCTGGAGCCAGTGCCCAGGAGGAGCAGGCACGGCTATGTGGGCAGCGGTAGGTGGAAAGGCTGTGTTGCCCGCACCTGGTTTACCTGATGGCCTCAGCCTGGAAGGAGCCAGAGGCAGAGGACCCAGCTCCAGGGACTGGGGGTGAGTTTGTGTGTGGGGAGAGTTACCGGGCCCTGAAGAAGGCCATGGAGAAGGTGAAGGTGAGTGATTCCTGGCATGAGCCAAGAAAAGTGGTAGCGGGACGGACAGGTCACTCTCGAGATGTGAACCCATTATTTTGGCTCCAGAGTGGCTTTATGGACCTCCTGAAGGAGAAGGCAGATGGGAAGGAACAGGTGGAAAACCTAGAGCTTGGATTCATCCAGCTCTCTGGAGCGACAGATGGCATGAGTGAGTGGGAGACCTAGGCATGGCAGGGGGAGCTGCAGGGCCATTGGAGGGGCCCCAGTGTCTGAGCCCTGTCCTCTTGCAGGAGAGTATGTCACAGTATATGAGAGCCAAGGGGTGGTGCTAAACATGTGGCACTGGGAGATGGAGGATGTCATCAGGCTGGCCCAGAACAAGGAAGAGATGAAGGTAGGGTGTGCAACACCTCTACAGGGGTGGGGGTGGGCATGGGCACTGGCACTGTCTCTGGTGTGGCAGCTGAGCACCCTTCCATTCAGGCGAATCTTCTGGAACTTCAGGAGCTGGTGTTGCCGCCCGTGGGCAACCACAAGAGGCATGGCAAATTCTTCACTACTGTCCAGAACCCTGCTAATGAGCCCACTCCAGGGGCTCCGGCCCCCCAGGAACTTGGGGCTGCTGTCGAGCAGGGTGGTGAGTAGAGCCCTCAGGCAGGGTGGTCAGGCAGGAGCAGGGGAGGCTAGCCCTGCACTGAGATCCCCACCTCCCTCTCTCCGAAGATTTTTGTGATGTGAGCCTGGACGACAGCATGGAGCCTGCATCAGGAGAGGCCAGGGAGGGTTCTCCCCATGACAACCCCACTGCACAGCAGATCGTGCATCTGCTTCCTCTAATGCAGAACACCCAGGAGCACTCAGGCTTGGCCAGCAAACCCTGCATGCCATTCTTTTACTGGGCAACTGAGAACAGGGAGATAAACATCATCATCTAACACCTGGACGAGAAATTGAAAACAAAACAAAACAAAACAAAAAAACAGAAAAGAAAACTTTGGGGTTAGTCTCCTACACAATTCATTTACCTCATTTGAATGTTAGAGCCACTCATGTTTATTTGCGTTTCTAATTTAATTTAAATTTATTTGTAAAAAGGTAAGGGAGAGTGGATCTTTTCCCGATGTTCACTCTGACATCCTTTAGCATTTTTATTTTTTAATTTGATAATTGTAAGTCATTAGCTCACATATCGAGTTTGCCCTTACCTGGTGGGAGTTCAAGCACACAAAGACCCACTATTTGCACAAAATTATTCTTGCTGGTTTGGAATAGGCTGCCATGCTTTTTTTGATGTTATTGCGGCATGTATATTCATTATGGAATTCAGATAAAATTTGCTTATGTTCTGATATTATGTTTGACCGGATCCTAATCACAGTGAGCTCTTCATTAGCTCAATATGTGGTTTTCCCTCAAGTGCGCACTGTTTCTTACTTTGTAATATGCCACTGTGAGTACTGACATTTAGAGTTGTTTAAAGGCCGAGAACTGGAAACAGCCTTTCCCCCTTATTCTGTGTGTTGGGGATGGGACTAACATTTTGGGGAGCTTTTTAAATCTCACAGAAGAGGAAAGTGGCCTGCTCTGGCAGGTGTGTGCAGGATAGAATATGTTTCATTTGTTTCGTTGCCAAAAACGAGCGCAGTACTATGGTAGTTCCCTTAGGATTTGTATGTGCTCTGGGCTTATGAAGATATTGCATCATGAGCTGCAGCAATTGTACTCTTTGCTGATGAGATTTTATCTGAGGAATGAAAGACTCCCATCATTGACTGTGGATGTGAAAAACCTTTTCCAGCCTAGAGCATTTTATGTCTACAATACGTTTTAAAGTCAGAGTCCATGTTACCTGTTTTAATCACATGACTACATGTCCCAGTACACAAAAGGGCACTGGTTGGCTTTCTTCTTAATGTACTTAGTAAAGATCATAAGAAATCCTTTCAGAGTTTAAATGTCCCTGGAACAGGCATAAAGGCTCTAGTCAAGAATGAATTCGAGTGAAGGAAAGCTATGTGACACCTGACATTCCTCTATGTTCATGGAGCTTCTTTGAGGCTAGAAGATTGATTTTACCATCTAGACCTCTCTGGCTATTCTTCAACCACATTGATTACTCTGACATAGGAATTTACTTCTTTTCTTTGAATGGAAAACACTTTAATAACAACCATTATTATAAACCAATATATGTGAGAGTACTTAGTTGAAACAAAAAGGAGTTTTTAGTAGACAGTATTATACTACATTTGAAAATCAAGGAGATGTTTATGCAACTTAAAATGTTTACAAACTGCAGTGCAATCTACTGTTTGTGAATGTCACAGTATCATGAGGAAATGTGTCTACACATTCACAGAGTTATATTTCCTCACAAAGTTCTTTACGAACAGTGAAATATGTTTTTATACCTCTCAATTTCAGTTAGAGGTATATTGTGCCATATTTATGTTAATGTGCCTATGCATGATGAATGAATTATTTCAGTCACACATTGCCTAAATAATAACTTTATGATGCTTGGGAAAGAATCAACAGCTAAAACTTCATGGACTTAAGTTCCTGTTCTTGCCTTCTATTTTGTGAACTTGCTGTTTTCACATTATTTGAGTTCACTTGAAAGACAGTTACTTCAAGTCCATTTTAAACCCTCAGGCTAGAAAGCGTACCACTGTTAATTAGCCATTTTATTTGGTCTAACAGTTTTTCTTTATCATTCTGAAACTGGTTTTACCTAATACATTGATATACTAATACATTGATGTATTATTTCAAAGGAATTTTTATAGTTCCAATCACTTCACTTTTGCTCTGACACATATAAATGACTAGGAATGACCTTCAGATCGTGTTTAGCATCTGTAACCAAACTGATAATAATGTGTTCATCAGGGACCTTTGGATTAAATCACATACTGTCATATTGTCATATTTAAGTTGAATGTCAATATGGAAAATAAATGTACTGTATTAGCTGAAATACTGCTCTTTGTGTAGGTATTCTGTCGTATGTTTAAGACAACATTAAAAAGAATGGAAATCATATCACAATAACTTAAGTCTTTCATCAAAGTGCATGAAGTCTTTTGCAATACCTCATTCAGCAAGTATTTGTTCTCTTCCTCACTCAGTATAACACAGCTTTTAATTTGCTTAGAAGACAACATTAGAAGTTTAGAGTTCATCAGAAATACAGAATTTTAAAATGTGAGTTCAACTGAATAAATTTGAATTTCTGTAGGAAGTAAAGAATCAAAATACATATTTAAAGATTGCAATATATGGTCATTATTTTTAAAGTATCTGATTAAACCTGATAGGTTTTCCAGAAATGAAAATAATCAGTTCTAAAACCAATGTTGATTTTTAGAAAATGTGAAAACGTGCATCAGCCCTATCCATAGTAGTTTCTCTAAAACTTTATGTTACAGAGTCACTTTAAAATAATATAACCATTCAAAAATGTAACTGCTATGTTAATATTTTGAAATAAGTTACAGCATTTTAAAATATGAATTCTGTTGTTTAAAACAAAGAAACTGGGGGAAGGAAAAGTAGACAAAGAAATGGCAATTCCAGTCCAAAGCTTTATTTGCCAAATTTTCTTAGAATGACTTTTACCAATTTATGAATTCTTGTAAACAGAATGTATAATGGAAATACTTAAAGACTGTGGTCTAAAGTGCCATTATTGACAGCTGTTGTGATGCTACTGTAATGTAATAAATTATGAAATTGTTGCAAACTGCCATTTTTGCCTTAAAATTTAGTGTGTCTGAAAACTATAGTATTAAAGGTATTGAGACTGTGCAAATGCTGGGCACTCTTGGCATGAGCACATCAGTTTTTATTCTTACAAAATTGTAATTATGAAAGTGTTTATTAAAAGAATACAAACTAAAAAGAAGTAATGGGCATTTTAAAAAGTTGTGGGATGAAAACGTTATAGGATGAAAATGCTGTGGAAACGTTGTGACAAAACAAAAGTGGAAAAAAGTTTTATGAAAAGTGTCTTTAAAAAGTTATGAAAAAAGAGTTATGGGATTTCAAAAAATGTCATGGGATAAAAATAAAAGTAAATAAAAGCAGGCCCCTATCAGCATAAGCCTAGAGAAGTGGGTCTGGAGTCTTTGCCGCCACCATGTACCAACCACCCCTTTACCATTAGGGTCTCAAGACAAGACCCCTGTCTAATGGAGGAAGACAAACAGACCCTTTGCCACCTTGACCAGGGCTGAGTCATTAAATTTCTGGATGATGTTTGTTATTTAAGAGCCAGAGGCTGGTGGAGCTAGTTTGTTTGGAGGAGGCCTGATGGCCTCTCTACTCTCACCAAAGCAACTTTTCCCTCAGGGGGCTCCCATCTTCTTATTCAGGGAGGCAGCTGAGGTGGGACAGTGGGGACCAGGTAAGGGCACAGGCTGCTGGGGTGACCCCCTTCCCCAGTGTACATACAGTATCTGTGTAACATTTTGTATATTCCAGGGGGTAGGGCCACCCCCTGTATCTTACCTAGTGGAGGTTGGAGCTAGCATATGAGGAGGAAGTTCTAAGCATTTGTGGCTGGGAAACTTATTTATTGCTAGCATAGGAGGGAGGAAGGAGGCAGGTCGTGGCTCCCTGGTGATGCGACTCCTGTTTTTTTGTGTGTTTTTTGTTTTGTTTTGTTTTGGAATAAATGGATTTAGCCATACTGCTCGGCCTGGTATATTTCCGTTTCCCTCACTGGGTCCTGCAGTTTGTCCCACTGAACGAGGAGCCCCAGAATGTCTGAGCATGTCCAGATGGCTGTTGGGGACCTTCCAGGCCTGTTACGTGTATGCTGCCTGGTGACACCTGGTGGATTTCAAGAGGACTGCCATGGTGCCTATGGGGCACAGTCCAGCCCTAACAGCCAACAGGCTCAGAAGCCTGATCTAGTGGTGGCCAGGAAGACAGATACCAGCACCCAAGGCCACTGACTTCCATCCACCCCAGGCATCTTCCGTTCTGTCCCCTTGCCTCCCTCTCCTGTCTGCACTGGGTGGCTTGTTGTGTCTCTCCCTCCAGAGTGACAGGTGCCCTTCAGGCTTCCTCCAGGCTGAGTTCATGGCCCTGCTTGCTAATGGCCAGAGCTGGCTTCACAGGATAAGAGTCAGCTAAACAGGGGCTTTCCAGGAAGTGTCCCTTGGAAAGGGTTTGGCCTTTTCAGTGCTCCCAACAGCACCCTAGAAATAGCTTGACCTTTTCCCTCCCCTGAGCTCCACAGAGAACACAGTCAGCAGAGGACACATTCCCCGTCATCCAGAAATGGGTTTGATTCTCAGCCGAGGGACAGCAGGACTAGTAGAGACTGTCAGGCCACACAACTGCCTGCACAGCACCCTCATGCTTGGTGGAGGGTGGGAGGGATGGTGGGGGCTGGCTGTCCACAGGCTGGGCATGACAGGAGGCTCACTGGAGGTGGTGCACTTTGGAGGGGTGATATCAGGGGACAGCTTTCTCTTGATGAGCCACAAGCCTCCAAAATGACAGCACAGTGACTGATTCCCAGCTCTGGAGGTGAGGCGGTCAACCACATGTGTGTGTGTGTGTGTGTGTGTGTGTGTGTGTGTGTATAGCTATTTATAGAACAGGGCAGGGGCATACCACGGGGGGGCACAAGTTTTCAGCAACAGTCATACCTGGATGTGTCAGCTCAGCACTACAATAGACTAAGTCAAGGATGAAAGGGACTGACTTTGGGGCTGGGGAGCCACTGTCAAGTCACAGGACACCTTCCCAGGCAGGCTTGGAAAGGGAGGCCTCCGAGAAGAGGAGGATCTGTTCAGAGATTGAAGGGGGGCCTGGGGCTCTCCAGACAGGATGGAATTGCCTGACCCATTCAGCTGATAGTTGGAGAGAAAGCAGAGAGAAAATGGGTTAAAGAAAAGCCAGAGCTGGTGAGGCAAGCACAGAGCACTGGTGCAGGAGCTGTGGGAGGGCCAGGGAGGGAAGGGCGTAGGTGCGGGTTTGGCAAGGATCCTGGAAAAGAGGGGCTGGAAGTGAAAGGGGAGGAAGATGGAGGGAGGACCCGGAGCTTCACAGGTAGTGCTTGGGGGCTACAGCGGCCCTCCACACTCCACACACGCCTCTCCCATGGCATCCAGGCAGTGCACCCACAGTTCAGACCAATGCTCAGTTCCCTTGGGCTTCTTTCTTCTCTGGTCACCCTGGTCACCATGGCCCAGGGCCACATCTTGCTTGGGGAACCCCAGCCAACAACCACCAGACCTGATAGAGAAGGAACACGGCTTGAACTAAAATGGTGAAGCTATAAGGGATGGATGGCTGGAATGAGTGCCAGAGGCCCCTCTCTGTGCAGTCAGAAAGCCTAGGGCCCTCTGAAGGGAGCCTGGGGAAGGCAGGGAGGAGAAGTAGCTGGATGCCACTGGCCATAGACTTATAAATCTAAGAGGGGAGCCTCAATTGGCTGGGCTCAGAGGGGCTGCAGGTTGCATAGGTGAGGCTGGGCCCTTCCTGCTGGGAAAAGTAGAAGAGGGAGAGTCTGTGGCAGAAGTGGCAGGCAGGCTCACTAGGCAGAGCTCAGCTGGACCAGCAGGCACTGTGGTCCCCTTGGCTGAATAGCACAGGTGGCCCCTAGGAGCAACAGACCAAGGTGCGTGAGCCCGCTGGTCAGTGGTAGTACTTCAGTGGGGGCCAGGGACCCTGCCTTTGGTCACATGCTAGCAGCTATGATGGTACCTGGGAGAGAGGGAAGGGGGCTGTGTGTCCCTGCCTGGCCTGTCGAGTGTGTTGTGGGATGACCATGTGCATGGGACTCTCACCTAGATCGCCACTGGATTGCCAACAGATAGAGGAGGTGGGACCCTGACAATCACCCCTCCTCTGCAGTGGATTTGGCTCTTGGCACTCCCAGGTTGGGAGCTGGATGCCCTGCCCTGGCAGCATGACTCAGACTGCACGACAGGTACGGCATGCCCAGGATGATATTCCTAGGTGTCTGGCCACCTTACAGTGCAGCCCCACACATAACCCCCTCCAAGCTCCCAGCCCCCATACCATAAACCACAAGCTCTCTGCCCTCTCTGACGGCTCCAGAGAGCACTCACATTTGCTAGCTTGGGCACGGCACCTGTTTCAAGAGCCCCCAGGCCCAGTCATGGAGGCTGGGGGACTTTGAGCTCATGGGGGCCAGCCCTGGTACCTGTGTCCAGCCAAGACACTCTGCACCTGCAGCCAGAAGACATCCATGGGCCCCATGGGCGTTCTGATGGTGGTTGTGTTGGTGTCACTGATGATGCTGGGTGCCTCCATCAGCACGTGGTACATGTGCAGCATCTCATTGCCCCACTGTGCCTGCTCTGCTGACTCCTCCATCAGCGTGTTCTGATCCCCATGCAAGTATAGGTTGGACAGCAGCTCTGAGAAGATGAGCTTCTTGGTCTGAGAGTGGGCAAAGAGGGAAGGAGGTTGGGACCTGATGCCTGTGCTGCCCTGGCCGTCCCACCGGGCTCTGCTGATGTCGTGTTATAGAATGAGACCACCACTTCTCCTGCTGTGTTTCTCAGCTTTTCCCCATCTCCCCTTTTCCCTAGTTTATAAGACAGGAGAAGGGGGAGAAAGCAAAAAGTTGGAAAGAAACAGAAGTAAGATAAATAGCTAGACGACCTTGGCACCACCACCTGGCCCTGGTGGTTAAAATAATAATGATAATATTAACCCCTGACCAAAACTACTAGTGTTATCTGTAAATTCCAGACATTGTATGAGAAAGCACTGTAAAACTTTTTGTTCTGTTAGCTGATGCATGTAACCCCTTGTCACATTTTCCACGCATGCTTGATTTATCATGTCCCTTTTACATGGATCCCTTAAAGTTGTAAGCCTTTAAAAAGGCCACGTATTTCTTCTTCAGGGAGCTTGGCTCTTAAGACGCGAGTCTGCCGACACTCCTGGCTGAATAAAAAACCTCTTCCCTCTTTAATCTGGTGTCTGAGGAGTTTTGTCTGTGGCTCGTCCTGCTACAGTGTGCTGGACTTGGAGCCCCAAATATGGCTTTTCAGATGTGGTTTCTACACTGCTTCAACTCGAAGATTTGCCTCCCCACCACCTTTTCTCACTCAGATGGGGACACTGAGGTCCAGAGGAAAAGTCAGCTGCCAAAGGTCACAGATCTGGAAGGGGACCCAGGATCTATCGTGCCACCAGGACACCTGTCTACTCAGTTTTAAAAAAATTTTTGGAGATAAGATCTTGCTCTGTCACTGGGCTGGAGTACAGTGGGCAAGATCACCACTCACTGCAGCCTCAACCTCTTGGGCTCCAACGTCAGCCTGTCAGGTAGCTAAGACTACAGGCACGTGCCACCACCAAGCCCAGCTAGTTTTAAAATTTTCGTGTAGAGACCAGGTCTCACTGTGTTGCCCAGGCTGGCCTTGAACTCCTGGGCTCAAGTGATCCTTGACTTGGAAGAGCCTTGGGTTTCTGGCCTGGGTGGCCAAGTGTTCAGGAACCCTCCCTGGTCACACGGTCTTTGGCTGTTCTGGGCCACCTTAGTCCATATGTCCACAGCTGTTGGCTGCGCTGACCCTGACAGCTGATTTGGACACAGGGAGCTGAGGTGCTGGCTGAGGCCATGCTGGAGGTCATCACTATTTTCAGGGTATTTTATTGGGAGTGGGTTTGTAATAGTTTCAGGCTTACTAATAGCACCAACACAGGGCCCTGATTTCTGCCAAATGAGGAAGGATATGAGAAACATATTTGCTGGGGAAAGTTTGATTCTGAATTGTGGGGTGAGCCTGGAGAGTTTCTGTTCATCTCATGTTGGGTCAGGATTGCTGAGAGTGATATGGAGTAAGCTCACCCATGCCAACAGCTGCAGCTAGGGCTGCTGCCCTCAGTTCTGTACTGGATCTCAGGTGCTGCCAGGAGGCGTGGAGGTGAGTGGGCGTGGCTCTGGTGAGTGCCCGCCCCTTCCCTGGCACCACAGGCCGACCTGGCCCCTCCCACACTGCTAGGCCTTGCGTGCTCCTGCAGTGCCTCTTTGTGAGCGGCTCCTGGTATGGTCTCCCCTGCAGCTTGCTTTAGAAAGTGGGGTCGCCAGACCAACAGGTGCTTTAAGGAGTGCCAGGCCATGGCATCAGGCTCCCCAGTGTTATCAAGACTGCAGGGGTCCATAACCCACCTCTGGGCTGGAGCCTCAGTGTTTTAATGCAACCAGACTGGTGGTTGCAAGGAGGCCAGTCCTGCAGCTCAGTGAGTGGCCTTCAGAAGCACAGGGGGGGAGTTGTGTGGTCAGCTGCATTCAAGAGACAGGGGTTAAATAGGATTGAACCAGGCTCTGCAGCAGGACTTCTGGGAGCCTTTCAAGGTGCTGAGCATCATCTCCCAAATTTATCTAATCATGAGGCACCTTCTCATCTCCCAGCAGAACCTTCCAGGCCTGAGGCAGAGGTGGGGTCTGGCTTCCCGGGTGCCAGCCTGGGCTCAGAGGCCTCTGTCAGCTCCTGACTGAGGAGCAAATGAAGAATTACACTTCGGGCTCATGTTCTGCAGCACAGAAGGGGTGAGTGCTATAGGTTTGGGGTTTGTGGGGGCTGTGGGCTGACAGCTATCGGGGAGAAAGTGTTGGTGAGTGGGGACCCCGTGCCCCATTCATTCGGAGCCTCCTCCTGCCTGGTGGGGCTGGCAGCCCGGTCCGCAGAGCCAGGCAGGAGGTGGAACCTGAGAAATCCACATGCAGGGACCCCTGTGCTTGGGCCTTCCCTGTTCTCTGGTGCTCCCATGTACTAGAACACATGCTGGGGAATTCAGAATTTAAATAAAGCTGACCTTTCTGACCTTGAGCCTGTGGACAAGAGTGAAGCCTGTCCAGGGAGCGGTGTTAGAAACACAAAAGGCTGCGCCCTCGTGTGCACCTGGTGTTGACAGGAGCCCAGGCAGCTGACGGCAGCAGGAGCAAATGGCCTGCTCTGATGGGGACAGGCAGGAAGTCCTTCAGGGCATTTCTGTTTCATCACAGCTTTTCTTGGGACTGGTGTGTCTGTTGGGGCTTTGGATGACAGGAAAGCAAATGAGACCCTGTTGCTGGATGCAGAGCATCTGGAGCCTGGCAGAATCGAGAGAGGGGAAGATGGTGGCCCCGTGTTGGAGGAACTGGCTTATTTTGTGATCCCCAGAGACCAGCATGGCTGACCCCTTAGTGCTACAAATCCATAGCCAGGTCTCAGAACAGCTTTTGGTTTTGTTTTTATTAAGCCACTGACCAGTGGTTAGGAGCAAGTGATCACAACCTTAACATTTTTATTGTAAATTGGAGCCATGACCTGGGGATAATATGAAACCCACAAACTGCACATTTCTCTGTAGACTGCATCTGGACACTTGTCACATCTGACAGTCATCGCCAGGACTGCCTGGGCCTCTGCTCATTCCCAGTCAATCAGTCCTGGGACACAGACATCCTGGACTCATGCCTGGTGCCAGGCCTCATGCCTGCCAGAGGATGCAGGCACACCCGCACCCACCATCACCATGCAAGTGCTGGGCACTCTTCTCAGTGCTTATATATGGGAACTCAAGTAATCCCACACACTAGGAGGTGGCACTACTGTTATCCCCAGTGTGCAGATGAGGAATCAGAGGCCAGAAAAGGTGATGACTTCAGTCACACAGCAAGCATGTGGCAGAGCTGGAGTCCAGGCTGTCATTCTGAGCCTGCCCCTGGCTGGGCCATTGTTCCTCGTCACCTCTCTGCAGAAGATGGGCCTCGCCCTCTACATCAGACCCCCAGCCTGGCCAGTGCTCTTCCCACCCTGCCCCAGGCCACCTGCTGTGCCTGTGAGGGCTGTGTGTGAGCACTCATGAAAGCGCTGCTGATTCTCTTGTCTCTCCCCTGCATCCTGCCATGAAGCTGATCAGCATCTCCTTTGGGGACCTGAACCCCTTTCCCCTATGCCAGATCCGGAACCGATGCACCTACCACTTGGAGAAGGTCCAGGTGGAGCTGACCAAGCTGGAGGCCATCTGATAGGACTTCCTGCATGAGCAGGACACCAGACCTGACAAGGGTGAGCTGGTCAGCGACGAGGAAGAGTATACCTGAGTGGGCTTTGGGACACTTCTCTTCCTACCTTCACAACCAAAATGTGCCCAAAGGTTGAAAGCGTGCTTAAAAGCCAGAACATAACATGTATGGCCTCTGGGACATCTGCTGGGCAGATGTCCAAAGCCAGACTGCACTTCCTCATTTCCCACTGTGTGGGGGCAGGGGTGGGAGGTCTCATCTGTTTACAGCAATTTCCATGCCACGCTTTTGGTTACACATATCTCAGTCATGCTTTCTGCCTGATTGGTGGATCCCCAGGCTTACCAGTGGCAATTTGCAAGAGCCTGTTTCCAGCCTCCATCAGCCTGTCGGTGCTCTGACCCCAAAACTTTGCTTTGCTGGGCGTCTCCCCATGTTCTCTCTCCTGTCCGTGATGGGCAGTGGTGTGTGGTTTTGAATGGCAGTGCTGTGAAGGATGCCCACTGTGCTTCAGGCACCTGTAGGCCAGAGGGTTGCTGCCTCAGACATAAGGTCAGTATGAAAAGGGACTGCCTTGGAAAAGCAGGCACATCCCTTGTTCAGAAATGGTCACTGTAGAAAGCCCATGAACCTCCCACCAGTGGTTTTAAGCTGTTAGCCATGCCCCATTTCTAGAATAGCCTTTGCTCTTCCACACACAACCCTTCCAACAGTGGCTCCCAGCCTGCATGGGGAGGGCCTGGCTGCCCAGACACCCACCCTCACTTCTCATGGCCAGCCTGCATTTGCAGATCACTGGGCTGCTCTGCCTCAGCTTGCCGCGTGCCTGGCGTGGCTCAGTGAGATTCTGTGGATGCCCTTCTTGACTTGTGGGAATCATTCACCAAGTATGACGGTTCGGGATTCCAATTCAACGGTGGAATGCAATTTTAAGAAGTACTTTTTTCCTATTATATTTTGCTGTCAACTTTCTAGCAGTGCCACAGCAAAGCTGGCATTTCAGCACACTAGATTGAGCCCCGGCTTCATGTCTTTAGTGGAGCTGGTTAACATTTCACTGGGTAGAGGGGCTGGCCTCTATATTTAGCCAAAAGCCTTTGCCTCTTTTCAGGCAATAAAAATGGGTTTTGCCATTGTCTTTGTCTTTGAGAGCAGCAGTTTGAGGTCTGACTCCTTCAGGAAGTTGTCCTGTGAGCTGGGCCTTGCAGTCTGCTCAAATCAAGTGTTGGAACTTCCCACTTCCTCAGCCCATCAGAAATGACAGCTGTCAGCCTGGGGGGCAGCTGCTGAGGAGGTACAGTAGGAATGGGGCTGGGCCCATGGGCCAGCACCAGCTGCCCTCAGGTTTTACTTTCCAAGCTGATGGCCCCTAGAACATGCCAACACACACTGCCATGTCCTGGGGCTAAGACGCTGCCTTTAGGGACAGGCTCATGTTGTCCAGTTTGCCGAGAGATGCACCTGACCAGGGTCCCATCATGGCTGCAACCCACGGTAGTATGTTCGTGTTTCCAGGCAGTTGTCAGCAGCTGCCCGGCAGTGTGTGTGTTCTCACACAGGAGAGTTCCTGGAGGAAAGGGACTGGGGATGCTTTCTCAGCGGTTCTCCTACCTGGAATCAAGTGCCGCACGTCCAGGAGGCAAGAGAGGGCAGCTCTCCCTGGTGCCGGTTGGGGAACAGGATGGAGTCAACTCCTCCTTCCAAGACTGTGGCCTCACTCTTTAGCGCTAACACTTCCCCGCTTCATGTCACTGAGGAAAGAGTTGCTCTGTCCCCTCCAGTGCCCTGAAGGTCCCTGGCCTCCACTGGCTGCCATGGCAGGGGGCCCTTCTGGCAGGGGCTGCCCCACACTGCTGTTCCTCCTCCGAACCTTCACCCCAACACCCAGCCCATGGCCCCTGCAAGGGGGACTTTGCCAGCTCGGAAACCCAAAGGCCTGTCCAAATACACACACAAGGACCGATGGGAGCTCCCTCCCCACACCTGCTGGTAGTTGCCAACTTTTAAATGGATGGGGTTTTTTGATGGGTTGAACCTCTGTTAATACTTTTGTGTGCTTTCACTACAGTTTATATTTTTATAGGCTATTTGCCCAAGATGTTTCTGGATTCCACATATCTATTTTATATAACAAGTTCTTATGTGTGTGACTCCCTTGTATCTGTGCCAACCTGAGCCTCCGAGTTGCTCTTTCCTCTGGCCCTGACTCTCACTGACTTGCTGATGTGATGTGCGGGCTGGCCCACTTCTTACCTCAGGTAGCCTGCGGCACTGCTGATGGCTATGGTAGCCGCCATCATTTCAACTACAGTATACTGATATAGGAAGTATCCTAGACAGATGCCTGGTTGGGTTTTCTAACTACATGTTGGTATTGCACAGATCCCCACCTGCCATCCTATAGTGTTGTCTCCCTGCGTGTTCCGGGGCTTCTGGGCAGCTGGGCCTGCCCGGGGAAGTCCTTGCAGGTGGGAGGCCATACAGAGACCTAGTGTGTGCCACTGAGCATCCCACCGCTGCTGGGCAACTGGAAGACTGCAGAGGGCACCAGATGACTCTATCTTTTTATGTCACAGCAGCTCCTTTGCTGACCTTCCAGTTACATTTTGGAACTGTAATACTAAGGAAGAAATAAACTAATTTGTATGATATTCTGCACTGAAATTCCGTTATAGTCACTAGTGATGAGGCTCACCCCAAGGGCTTGGAGGGTGGGCCAGGGCTTATTGGTGTTGGGGGGCGAGGAGGGGCTCTCTGACCTTCCAGCATGGCATTTCTGGGTGTCCCTGCCCTTGGTTCGCCCTGGGGCAGGTGCATCAGGATGCCTTTGCCAGCAGGGACAGCCTTGGGAGGCCCCAAGAACCATGGCCAAGGTGCAGGTGTGGGCTGGGGGCACTGAGGTGGGAAAGCCAGGAGCCGGAGGCTCCCTATGTCCCGATAAACCCCCACCCAGCCACAAAGAACAGGCACGCCTCCTTCCGCCAGCTGTGCCATACCCTGTCTGAGTCACAGGCTTGTTTGTCTCCTGCCTGGGCTGACAACTCAGGCCCAGCTGCCACTGGGACAAGCCCAGACATCAGTGGAAAACACCCAAGAATGATGATCAAATGTCTTCCCATAAGGGTGTTTTGGGGTGGCTCCAGCATGGATTCCCAGACAGGGCAGGCCAAGGCCTGGCAGGGTTTTCTCTTCTGGGGACATGGATTCAGCAAGGCTGGGGGTTCCTGAAGTCACACAGCACAGCAGTGGTGGCAGAGTTGGGACAGGGACTGGCTCAGTGTGTGAGTCAGAAGCAAGTCAGCAGGCCCTGCTCCCCACCCCTTGGAAGGGACTGCCACCACGGGCAGTTCTAAGGCCTGGGAAGCCATGACTCAGAGAGCGGGTCCCCAGGGTCTCTTTGGGCCAGCCGGGCTGCTGTAGACAGGAAGCACGCCTGACACTCCTCCACCCTTGGGCAGTGCAGTGGAGCTGGGAATCACGCTAGCTTGCCCAGCAACTTGCTTTCCTGTGTGAACTCTGGCAGGCTGCCTCTCTGTGCAAAGCCACAGCTGGGGCCTGCCTGGGGTCCTCTCCCTCTTCCACCTGCTCAGGGTGGCCTGGAGCTTAGAGGTGGGCAGTTGGAGCCTAGGATGGGCCTGTGTCAGCAGGGCATGTGCCCTTGGGCCAGTTACTTCTCAGAGCCTTGGGCTCCTCCTCTGAGGATGGGGCATGTTGGTGTGAAATGAGTTGAGCGTGTTGAGTTGGGGAGCAGCAGGACAGGCACCTTCAGGCAGCCGCCCTGGTCACGCTCCCTCCCTCCCTTCCAAGTCCTGGGACAGACATTCATCACAAAAGGGTTCAGCCTCTGATACTGTTTCTTGGTCTCAGTCCTTAAGGAGTAACTTTTTTTTTTTTTTTTTTTTTTTTTGTGATGCAGTCTTGTTTTGTTGCCCAGGCTGGAGTGCAAAGGTGCAATCTCAACTTACTGCAACCTCCGCCTCTCAGGTTCAAGCAATTCTCCTTCCTCAGCCTCCCAAGTAGCTGGGATTACAGGTGCCCACCACCGCAACTGGCTAATTTTTGTATTTTCAGTAGAGACGAGGTTTCGTCACATTGGCCAGGCTGGTTTAAAACTCCTGACCTCAGGTGATCTGCCTGCCTCAGGCTCCCAAAGTGCTGGGAGCCACTGTGCCCAGTCAGGAGTGATTTTCAGTGCTGTCTACTCCATCCTCAGCATACACCCATCCCTGAGTGTGCGTGGCTGCCACATGCAGGCTCCAGGGCCACACTCCCATTTTGTCCAGGGATGTCATATGCTGGAGAACAGAATGTGGGAGGTGACCTCTGTAGGCTGCAAGGCAACCTCTCTGAACCTTAGTGTCCCCACCTGGAGAAGGGGTGTAACACCTTCCAAGGGGAGAGCTGAGGAGGAAATTGTCAACGGCTGAGTCCAAGGCTCACAGACAGAGGGCAGGGTTGGATCCAGGGCTGGGCCTGGGCCTGGGCCTGGGAGGACAGTGTCTGCCCCTTCCCCAGCCTCCCGCCCCTGGCCAGGACAGGACCCTTTTCAAAGCACATTCATGCCCCTCTGTTCCCTGCTGTGGGCACCACTGTCTGGCTCCATGGGACTAGATTTTATGGGAGGTGAAGGGGCTGTGGGTAGGAAGGTGCCAGGTGCTGGACCATCGATCAGCATGGTAGGAACCTGTTGCTGAGGCTGGTGGTGGGAAAGGGGCCACTCTGAGGTGGTAGCAATTAGCCCAGCCTTATCTCTGTGCACAGAGATGAAGGGACACGTGGGGACAAGTAGGGCACAGCTGGTCAGACTGCTTTTCCCCTCTCTGCCTGCTTTTTCCAGAAGAGTCAACAGATAGAACAGACAGGGTCAGGGAGGAGCCCACGGGGGACCCAGTCCCCACCACTCCAAGGGGCAGTCCCTGCAAGTGACAAAGTAGGCTCAATCCCTGTGGAACAGGTCTCGGAGGACCACAGAGTGGGGCCCCAGGGGGGGCTGGGAGCCTGAGCTGGAGGCAGGCAGCAAGTAAGGGCCAAGCTGTGCCCCTGCCCAGAAGACCTTCCTGCCCCCAGCACCCCACCCTCTGCAGACAGGCCTCCCTGGGCAGCAGCCCCCCAGCTTCCAAGGCGCTCCGTGCCTCACCAGACGCCACGCTCTCATGGACCTGATTGCTGCTCTGCCCCCTGCAGATCTGCCCCAGAGGAGCAGGTGAAAAGCCACACTGCCTGTAGCGGCCTCTGCCCCCAACTCCCCTCACTGCCCCCTGCCCCAGTGCATCTGTACTGCCAGGCCTCCGTGACCACCTCCAGCCACAGGGACTGTACTCAGCCTCGGGTTCTGCGTCACAGGGTCCCATCTCCCAGACCAGCCTCCCACTTCTCAGGTGGGCCACGAAGCCTAGAGAGAGTGGGCCTTACAGGCTGTCAGTGGAAACCAGGGACTGAGCCCAGGCCCACTGGGGAGGGAGGCCGACTGCAGGCTGTGCTCGTCAGGGCTGAGGCTTGGCTGGGCCCTCCTGCCCCAGGTTATCAGAGCTATTCTGGGAAGTGGCTTGTTTCCAGCCTCCAGGCCTTGCTCCTGATACCACTGCCACTGCTGACAGCCCCCAACTGCTGCCCGGGCCCTGCTTACTCCAGCAGACCTCCCTGGGGAGGAGGAGCAGGAGGGCAGCAGACATCCCCCAGGCCCAGCAGAGGGCACGAGGCAGCAGGCAGGGTCCTCCACCAAAGCTCCAGGCACAGCTCCAAAGCGCACATCTGCAGGCTTGCATCTTGGTCACCCAGGGTGACTTCAGACAAGCTGCTTCACCTCTTGGGCTTGGAGGTGGGGTTGACAGAGGAGGTCTGTCAACCCCACCTCCACAGCAAACAGATGTGGCCATGCTGTGTCACTGCAGCGACCACACACTCTGGAGTTTCCCGGCTTTCCACATGTCCCACCAACTGTCCCACAGACCAGCAGGACATCCTGGGAATTCCGGGTCTCAAAGTCCAAGACACCTTCCCAGCCGCCCCTCCACTGTTCACTGGTGGCAGAAAACTCCTCACTTAGGACAACTTCTAGTTCAGCCATCTAACCAGCCCCCGTTGCCCACTCCCTGCAGCCCACTCACACCCACCCCTGGGAGACCTTGCAAACCCAGAGCCTCCTGGGCCATCCGTCCTTGGTTCTAGGCCCCCAGGTGCTTCAGTTCCTGTTCTCTGCCCCATCTGGTCCTCACCCCCAGGGATCATAACCACCCCACCACCCTAGCCCTGAAGGTGAAAGACATCGTGCCAGCACCCAGCTCAGGCACAGAGGAGCACTCTGAGATGCTGGCTGGGTGCACGCTGAAGGCAGGCAGGACAGGGTGGGGGCACTGCCACTGGGCCTTGAGGTAATGGAGTTTGAGGCAGGAAGGCCACCCTTGCCAGAGGCAGGGTAGCGAGGCATGGCAGGGGCCACTCTGAGCCCGAATGAGGGCTGCCCAGGAGCCAGCACAGGTAGAGAAGTCTGCATTGGACAAGGGGAGAAGGCAGACTGGAGAGATTGCAGGGGGCCCCGAATGCCAGCTTGAGTGCCCTGGCTGAGGACTCTGTTCTAGGGGCAGAGAGCAGACAGTCAATAGCACAGGGCCGCAGCTCCTCACACCACAGCTTCTGGATTCCTTAGATTGGCAGGGGGGGGTCCCAGGCCCTCTCCCTGACCTTGCAATTGGGGATGACAGTGGCTTTTGGGGAGAGGAAAAAGTCACCTTTCCTGAGCCCACGCAGTGCTGGGTCCTTCATGCCCAGACCCCATTTATGGAAGGATGGGGCTTGGTGGCCCCTTTATTCAGCACATGAAGGCCCTGAAAGGGAAATGGAGCCCAAAGCCACTCAGCTGGTGAGAGGAGCCTAGGTGAGACTCCAGGGCCACCCTGATTCCTGCCATCAGTACTGCTGAGAGCGGCTGGGACTCAGGAAGGAAGTGTGTGAGAGTGTGTGTGTGTGTGTGTGGGTGCGTGTGTGTGTGTGTGTGTTGGAGGCGGGGGGGCAGTGGGGTATCCAGAACCACCTCTAGCTCAGGCCCTTCCACTAGGACCCAGCTGGCCAGGAAACCCCCTACTACTTGGATTATCAGGACCCTGGAAGGGAGGCCCTTCCTGCGGTTCCTTCACTCTAGGCAGTCCTCTGGCTGAGGAATGGACAGGCCAGGGCTGGGGACAGGGACTCACCCAGGCCCAGTTTTTACACAGCCTCAGGGACATCCCTAGTCTCACTATGGGAAGACTGAGACCCAGAGGGGGAAGAGCTTACCCAGGTTCACACAGCAAATCAGGGGCCAGGGCCACTCCCTCTACTCCCCCGCGGTCAGACAGCTGCCTGCAGGATGTTGTGTGACTGGGACTACCCTTGACTGACTCCCAGCACAGCCCAGCCTCTGGCATGGCATCCTGTGGCATCAGGATTTTCAGTGGCCACGTGGCTCCTGAGCCTAGACTACAGATGGAGCCAGCCGGTGCCGTGGATGCCATGGTTTGACGACCCCATTTCCCCATCGCCCTCCCCGCCCCACCTCACTTCAGCAGAGATCCTGGGGTCAGGGGACTCACGGTGACGCTCGACAGGCTCACAATCCTCGGTGCCACATGGCTGGGAGCTCTCAGGCCAGGCCTCGTGGCCACACTGGTCGCTGTCTTCCTCGGGCAGCCCCGTCTGGGTGTTGACACACTTGACCAGGCGCCGCTGGACACCACCGCCACAGGGGGCTGAGCACTGTGGGACACAGGGAAGGAATGTTTGTCTCCCGGGCCAGCCCTAGCAGTGGTGGCAGTGGGGGCCTCTGGGAAACCATCCCTGCGTCCTGTGCCTGACAGGCCTGCCCTTGCTCCCAGCCGCCCCCTCAGTGCCTCCTGGAGGACCTGGTCCCACTCCTAGAACCCACTTGGTGCTGGAACCCCACTCTCACTTGTGGGATCGGCTCCTGCAGAGGGGAGGGGCATGAGAACAGTGGGACAGCTCTTGGGACTGCAAGGCAGTGAGCCCCTCACATGGGACACACCTGAGAGGCCTGGGCAGGGGCCCTGGGATGGAGCCCTGATGCAGTAGTGGGCAGAGACGTGGGCAAGACAACGCTGTGCCTGAGGGACAGGGCAGAGGACCTGCAGCAGCCCTTGGGCAGGAGGGGAGGAGACAGGTTTCACAGCCAGGGCCCAGCCCACCAGGCTTCGTTGTTATTAGGTGTGGGTCTGAAAACCCTAAACTGAGTCTGTGCCAGTGTCGTGCTGTGCCTGGCCCTGTGCTTCATTGAGTTCCTTCATTTAATCCTCCCAACCCTCCTCTCCCAAGCTGTCCCAGTTTTGCAGATGAGAAAACAGGGTCCCAGCAAAGCAAAGCAACCTGCCCAGAGTCACTCAGCAGCCAGTGGGACAAAGACTCAAATGCTGGCCCAGCTGACTCCAGGACCCAGCTCAGGGCCCAAATTTGAGATTTCTGAACCCCTGAGTTCCAAACAGGCCCAGCAGAAGCTGTCCTGCCCATCTGAGGCCCTTCCTCCACCCGCTTCTGCCACTGGCCTTTGCTGGGCTCCCTTATCCCCCCAAGCTCATCATTCCTGCCTCAAACTTCACACTTGTAGGGCAGGCTGGGGAACTCAAGATCTGGGGCACCCCTGGGGGCATCTTCTTCAGGCAGGAAATTGATCAAAGGGTTCCCAGGGGTCTGCTCTGAGGGTGGGGGTGGGGAGCAGCCAGCCTGGCTGGGTCAAGGGCTAGGGGACCAAGATCCCGGTGCCCCCTCCTCCTTGGCTGCAGGAGGCTCTGTGGCAGGCATGGGGCTACACATGGAAGGCACAGTAGGACGGCTGTGTGGTCGGGGAGTCCGATCCCCTGTCCACTCCAGGTCTAGATTGGGCTCCTCAAAGGGCCCATAGGACAGATCCTTGTGGAAGTTGATGAAATTGTAGTCATAGTAGAAGTTGTCCACAAACACGGGCCCCGGCGTGTCCAGCTCTAGGGCCTCCTCCTCAATGGCATTGCCCATGGTGGCTGGCTTGAGTGATGAGGCAGGTGAAGGGCATGGGGCCAGGTGGCACAGGATGAAGTCAGCCTCATTGAAGAGCTCATGGCTGGAGGAGCCGCTGTCTGAGCCTTCAGGGCACAGTGTGTCCAGGGGCCACCGACAGGGTGGCAGAGAGCAGATGACTTCGCTGACTGGCTGCTGGGCCTTGTTACAGGGGACACCAGTATCACTGGTGCAGAGGACATTTCAGTGCTGAGTGCCCTCCCCACATGTCACTGAGCACTGCAGGGGAAGCCAGGGTGAGGGGCTTAGGCTGGGAGGCAGGCTGCCAGGGGACGCTGGGGCATGGCTGGGTAACCTGTCCACTACCCTGTGTCAGAGTGGCAGAGACCCCAGCCAGCCCTCTCTGGTCCTGCCCAGCTCAAGGCCATGGCTGTGGACATGGTTGCCAGGGGCTTCCTGATCCCTGAGGCTTTAGAGTCAGGGGCTGGACCCTGGAATGCCCAGGCTCCCTCCCACCCACAAGGGCTCCAGGAAGGCTGTCTGCCTACCTGTAGCCAAAGACCAAGGGTAGAGCTGGAGGCGAGCCCCCTCCCAACCCACACTCACCTAAGACCAGTTCCCCACAGCCCAGGTGGCCGGACAGGGCACATGGCGGTTTCAATGGGTTTCAGTAGGGGTCCAGGGAAGGTGTTCACAGGCGGGTGGCTCCAGGGCTCTCTGCTCATCCAGCCCCATGCTGGGATGCAGAGCATGGCCCAGCAGGAGAGGCCCCCAGACCCACAGGAGCTGGAGCACAGCTGCCACTCACCTGCCCACCATCTGGTGAGGGCACATGGGTGGCATCACCGTGGCATCAGATGAGTGGCATCAGCAGGCTCACCAGCAGGGAGGGCTAGGCTGGGCTTCCAGGCCCTCAGGGTTTGGGCAGAGCTGGGACTGAGGCCAGTGGATGATTCTCCAGCGCTCCAAGCCCAGGTAAGTGTCCTGCCCTCAAAGCCTGGTGATATGGCACAGCCCCTCCACTCCTGCCACCCTCCCCTCAGGGAAACTGAGTGTGACCTGAGGCCTATTTCCACATCCAGGGGCCCAAAGACGAGGACCACAGGTGTCCAGGCTGGCCCAGGCTGGGGTGACGGGGACTGGGGGCTGGGGTTTCAGCCTTGGGAAGAGAATGAAAGCCCGGCTCCCTCTGCTCCTCCCCAGGGCCCCCAGGGACCCAGATGTAGAGGCCTGTGGCAGACCCAGAATGCCTGGGGGTGGGGAGTTGGTGGCAGAGTGGGGGCGGGCTCACCTGGCAGGGCAGGGCTGCTACTTCACTTCCTCTGGCGGTCATCAGGCTGGCCCAGGGGGGCACAGTTCTCCTCGTCCACGGGCCCTGCTTGCTGCTCCGAGCAGTATCCATTCTGCCTCTGCACACCTAGGGGCCATGGGGCTCAGCCTGGGACTGGCACCCAGGTGCCCACCACCCAAGACTCAAAGACACCCTTTCTGCCAGACCCTCCCAGCGCCTTACTGCCCATGTCAGGATGAAGGCAGACCTCCACCATCGCCTCCTTGCTGTCCTCCTGGTTCTCACTCACACCCTCTTCTATGTAGCCTCCCCTCTGACTGCCCCTGGACGGGTGGCAGAGTGTGGAGGTTTCATGGGTTGGGTGCCCAGACCCTCTGCTTCCTAACTGAGATGCCTGGACAGCTCATTTGGCCTCTCTGAACCTCAGCATCCTCCTCTGGAAAGTGGGAGCAACAATCCTGCCTCCTCCAAGCCCTGGAGGGAGGACTGCATGTGTTCTTGCATGTGCAGGCTCGGCCTGTGCCCCGCACATCCTAAGAGCTCGATCTGTGCCAGCTGCTGCTAGCATGCAAACCCAGTCATGGCATCAAGGCCGTCCCACCGTCCACACCCTTCCCAATGGCTCAGAGAATATCTGGAAAAGAAAGTGGGCAACAAGGGGCAGCCCCTGCTCTCCACCCCTGCACCAACCTTGGCACTGCTTCACACTCTCTGCCACTGCCCATCCTGGGGCCTTTACATCGCCACGCTCCTCACCTCAGACACTCACTCCCATACTGCCTGTTGAGGCCCAGCCACAGGAACCCCTCTGCAGGTGGCTCTGCCTTCTCAGCTCCACCCCCACCCTGTGGTCCAGAGTGTAAGTTGTCCCTCCCCTGAGCTGCCAGTTCCACACCCGTCCCCCTCTTTCCTCACCAACAGATTCTGATTTTGTTCAAAGAGCAATGAGACCAGCTGAAAACACAACTCCCTGCCACGCCCTTGCAACTAGGGGGGTTTGGGACACAGTCCTGGCTGGGGAGAAAAAGGCACAAGTCCCTCACTAGGAGTCAGCCCTTTCCCCTCTCCTTCCTGCCCAGTACAGGATAAGAGCCCTGGAAGGAAGGGAGGAAACCATCTGTGACAAGCAGGAGTGAGGGGAGGCTGCTGTAGCAAGGACATTATGGCTGAGGGCCAGTCAGCTCTAGATCCTGCCAGCTTGGACTGTGCACCTGGGACTTCCTGCCTGAGACAAAGAACCCCTGTCTGTTCCAGCCACCATGGGGCACTTGCCTCTGCAGACGCTCCCAAGTGGTCCACCTGCGAAGCAGCCAATTTGCTGAAAGACAATTCCCCAAATGTCTAGTGCTGCAAATGTATGTGTTGGTTTTCATGTTTGTCCAATTAAAGACACCTGTGTTAGGCCAGGTGCAGTGGTTCACGCCTGTAATCCCAGCCCTATGGGAGGCCGAGGAGGATGAATCACCTGAGGTCAGGAGTTCGAGACCAGCCTGGCCAACATGGTGAAACCCCATCTCTACCAATAATGAAAAATTAGCCGGGCATGGTTGCGCATGCCTGTAAATCCCAGCTACTCAGG
Source organism: Chlorocebus sabaeus (assembly GCF_047675955.1). Classification (NCBI taxonomy): domain Eukaryota; kingdom Metazoa; phylum Chordata; class Mammalia; order Primates; family Cercopithecidae; genus Chlorocebus; species Chlorocebus sabaeus. Next base: position 58,496,387 of record NC_132929.1, on the reverse strand, counting down.
AGGTTGAGCCAGGAGAATCACTGGAACCTGGGAGGTGGAGCCAAGATCGCACCATTGCACTCCAGTCTGGGTGACAGAGTGCGACTCCATCTCAAGTGAAATAAAATAAAATAAATAAAATAAAATAAAATAAAATAAAATAAAATAAAATAAAAAGATAGCTGTGTTAGATAACATGGGTTTCCTAGCTTTGGAAGGTATCTGTCCAGTTCTCCATTTTCGTTTTGTCATCATAATAGCATTTTAAGGAATGCTCAAATGTCTGCATCTCAGATTCCTGATCCTGAGACCCTGAGGACGCTGAGTGTCAACGATGGGAAGACCGAGGGGATAAGGGGAGGACTAAGAGACAAAGGGGGAGACTGAGATGTGGGGAGACCGAGGAATGGTGGGGGAGACTGAGTGGGGGGAGGAAGACTGAGGGGCATGGGAGGGACTGGGGGGTGGGGGAGGCCGAGGGGTAAGGGGGGAGACTGAGAGGCATGGGGGGAGACTGAGGAGTATGGGACAAGACAGAGGGGCAGAGGGGGAGAACAAGGAGCAGTGAGGAGGAGACAAAGAGACAGAGAGGGGAGACTGAGGAGCATGGGGGGAGACTGAGAAGTGTGGGAGGAGATGGAGGGGTAGAGGGGAAGCCGAGGAGCAGTGAGGAGGAGACAAAGAGAGAGCAGGGACTGAGGAGCATGGGGGGAGATAGATAAATATGGGGAGGAAGAGTCGGAGTTAATGAAATTGCCCTGCTTTTTACAAATAGTTCAGGGAAATAAGTCAGGGTGGTGAGGGGACACTGGGCTGGTCTCTGGGACGCAGCAGAAATGCAAGCACAAGACCTGCCAGAGCTGAGCAAGGACACAATCGAGAGGGAGCTGTGTCCACTGAAGGGAGAATGCCAAGAGCTGGAGCACACTGAGCACGCGCCGTGAGCCAGCACTCACCTGCCTCATCCATTTCCCCTCCCAGTGCGCCTGGGACATGGGGCGGTTGCCAGCCTCATCTCACAGATGGGGAACTGAGACTCAGAGAAGCCAACTTCCAAACCCGTGGTGGTCCAGCAGTGAGCTGGAAGCTGAAGCCAGCGTCCCTGTCCAGAGATGAAGCCCCTGCCGCCGGGGCTGTGCCTGCCCCACTTCTCACCTCTGCCACAGGTGACTGTGCACTTGGTCCAGGGCCCATAGTGCCAGGAGAACTCAGGCGGCAGGACCTTGCCATGGCCACCTGCCTCCCTGTGGATGGTGTACTCGTAGCGCACCCTGGGGTTGCTCTCCTGCAACAGCAGCTGGGTGGGCAGGCAGGAGCCCGTGAGCACGAGGTGTCTTCTCCATCCACCCAGTCCTAAAGGAGCCAACCCCAGCCACCTCTGTGAACTGTAGCTACACCATTGGGCCATTTTAAAGATGAGAAAATTGAGGTAGAGGCTGCAGCAGGAGGGCCTCACTCAGAACCAGGCTCTGTGACTGACCCAGGGCTCACTCTTCCAGGAAGAGACCTGCCATAAGGGGTGCTGGGTCTGGGGACTGCGCCCCTGCTCCCCCACCCTGGGCCTTGGGAGGCAGGCACCTGGATCCAGACAGGCTCGTTGGTGGGACCCAGGGACGTGAGGTTCTCCCAGTTGCCCCTGCATGCGTATGTGAAGGTGGTCCCTGCCACCTGGTAGTCCCTGTCCCACTGGATGGTCCAGCCATCACTGAAGAAGTACTTCTCTGGGTCCTCACTCTGCAGTGCCAGGAAGTTGGCAGCCTTGGCCACCTCCTGGATGCGGATCTCGCGTGTGCCGGCTGGGATCAGCCCCATGTCCACATACCCTGTCAGCCAAGGGTTGTGGGTAGGTTGTGCCCAGGGTGAGAAGGTTGCTTATCCCCACCCGCTTCCCTCACGTCTCTCCCCACTTGCCTCTGCCTGCTGATGCCAAAGATTTCACCATTAGCTTTAAATTCTGAGCTCCCCAAATTGCTCAGATCTGTCATAGACCACCAAAACCTCGCAGAGATGCCACAAATCCTGACCCCGTGGCCATGCCCCATCACCCCTCACTTGGGGACCTAAGCTGGTCTCATCACAAGGCTGGATCCATCCCCTACACTAAAGGCCAGCTGGCATTCTCTTTCTGAAAAAACCAAAGTGCCCAGGCCTTTCTCCTGGGACACCCTCCTCATCCCCATGAGGCCTGCTTTTATTCATTCACTTCCGTCACACCCGTCACATGCCAGGCACTACTCTCAGCACTTCATATGTGTAAGCTCATGGGTAACTGCCCTATAGCCTAGGTACTATTGTTATCCCCATTTTACAGATGAGCAGAGTGAGGCAGACAGGGATAGTAACGTGCATGAGCGTCCTGCTGGGATATGAGCAGCCTCCAGGGCCAGTGCTTTATCCAACACACTGTGCTGTTCTCTGGGATGTAGTCTAAGCTTCTCAGCCTGGGGCTCGAGGCCCTGTAGCTGGTCCTGCCTTCCCTTCTTGCCTCCAGGCTCTGGTACAAGCTCTTTCCTCCATTTGGAAGACCACTTCCATCTCTTTTGAGTTTTATGATTCAGCTCAACTTCCACCTCCTACAGGAAACCTTCCCTGACTTCCCCAGGCCAGGACCTTCTTCCTTGGTGCTCCCACAGCCCTCTGGGCCTACCTCTACTGCACTGATCACACCAGAAGGTTCTGTCCCCTTGCAGGACTGAGCACTTCACCTGCATGTCCCCATCACCTAGCATAGTCAGTATTTGAGCAACGTGTGCAAAACAGACCAGAGGTGAGGGCATGGAGTTGGGCATCTCAGAAGCTTCAGGAGGAGACTACCATTCTTTGAAAGGCCCAGGGGCCACATGCAAGCCGAGCTGACCCTGCCTGGGATCTCTGGGACAGGAGGACTCCCCGTGGGGACAGCTCTCTGCATGTGGGCCAGGGGTCCCCTGACTCCTGCAAGAATTCTACCCCAGCAAGGCTTCCCTGCTTAGCCATCTCTAGTCTGGGTGGGGACCACAAGACGAAGGACAGGGGCCCAGGGGAGATGGGGAAGGGGCCACCAGGTGAAGAGCACACCCCTCCCCAACAGCGGTTCCACCCCATACACAGGCGCTCGGCCTCCTCAAAGGTCCCGCTCACGGTGTGGCAGGTGGAGTCATTGCCGTGACACACGCCAGTGATCCTCCATAGCACTGGAGTCAATCTTGAAGTCACAGCCCACGTTCTGCAACACACAAGGAGGAGAGGCCCCTGGTGCTGGCGTCCAGCCCTCTGTGGTCCCAGTTCCGGGGGCCAGCCAGGGTCAGGAGGAGAAAGCTGGGAGTGGGGGTCAGGAGGCCTCTCTCTGGCCCTGCCCCATCCCAGCTGTGCCTCTGACTCAGGTGAACTTCTCCACCTCCCTGAGCCTCAGTTTCCTCACATGTGAGATGGGGAGATCCACCCCTCCCTTAAAGGCATGTTGTGAGCATCACATAAGACAAGAGAAGGGAAGAGTTCTGCAAAGGCTGCAGGCAGGCAGGGGATCTGATGCACTCCTGACCAGCGCATGCAGGGAAGGCATTGGGGGTTGGCACCTCCCTGCTGGTCCTCCTCGGAGCCCAGGCCTTGATACACCAGTGGCTTAGAGGGAAAGAAGCAGGAACAAGTAGGTGGCTGGGGACATGGGCAAAGAGGAGAGGCCATCATTGTTATTAAAAATAAGAATAGAAATTGTTACCAAATACTGAGTGCTACTCTTTGGGGCTCAGAGCCCTTCAAGTCACCTATGTCACCTCATTTAACCCCTTCTATCAGGGAGCAAACCACTGCCTGGGGTCAGCCAGCCAGCAAGAGGTCAAGTCACTGCCTGGGCTCCAGTTTCCTGTCTGGGGTGGTGCTGGTGCAGGCATCCAAGGAGATGCAGGGAAGTGAGGCCTGACTGGGAGGGGTCCCCAGTGCCAGGAGGTGTGGCAGGGGCTTTGCCTTAGAGATCATAGAGGGTGGGGGCTGGGAAACCCAATGGTAGAGCATGGGGAGGGTGGCCTGAAGAGGACCAGGAGGGACACAGGAGAGAACCTGGGGCCCGCCAGTGGGGCTGGGGGCAGCCAGTACTGGGAGAGCCTCTTCCTAACCAGGCATACCTTGCAGATGCTGTTGATGCAGAGGTCCCAGGTGGCCTGGACCTGGTAGCAGGGGGTGCCATCGACCACGGCATCCCACAACTTCCTGGCAAAGTACTTATTTGAGGGCCAGCAGTGCAGCTCGCAGGGGTTCACTGGAGGCCCAAGTAGAAGAGCCATCAGCAACAGCTGGGGCAGGAGTGTGGAGGCCACCAGGAAGACCCCTCTGTGACACACATCCATAGCAGGCTAGAGGCTCCCAAGCAGCACCAACATGCTGGAGGCTCCGACTGGGCTGGTAGCTATCTGCAAGGTCGCAGACTGGGGAGCTAGGGGTGAGCAGCAGCCCCAGGGGACAGTGGGAGTGGCCCAGGCTTGGGGTGGAGACTGGGCCTCCTACTTGCATCACAGGGTAACCTTGGACCCACACATCCCCAGCCCTCTGGGCCTCAGTGTCTCCACGGGAGGCAGCACTCACCATCATTGACCACGGGCACCCATGTGTGCAGCTGGCCCTCGTAGAGTGTAGTGTCAAAGTGGCTGCACTGGACATGGCCAAAGGAGGGGTGGCCAGTGGGGTTGGCCTGCAGTTTGCAGAGGTGGAAGTGCTTCCGCTCACCCACACAGTCTCTGCCTTTGTATTTGGGTCGGTGGGCATGAGCGGGGTGGGCCCCAGGGCCTGGTGAATACTACTGCCTGGCTACAGCCCAGAGCAAGCGGCTTCCTCCTGCACCCACACCCCGAGATCGCTGCCGCCCAGCTTTGTGCACAATGCTTCCCTCCCTTGGGCTGCCCACCCTCTGGCCCAGACACACCCTCCCTGTTTGTAAGGACCTGTGGGGAGGTGGCAGCAGGAAGCCTGAGCTCTGCCCCCAACCTGCTGTGTGACCATGGGCAAGTCTTCGGCCAGCCTCTGGGCCTCAATTTCCTCCTGTATAAAGTGAGGTTTGGGCTGCCTCTGAAGAGGGCTGTTGAAAAGCTGGGACAAGTTGCAGGCATGACTGGCACTGGCTGGAGGGACTGCACCAAGTCTCTAGCCCATGACACCAGCATCCTAACGAGCCCTTGAGTCCTCAGCCTCCCTCCTGGTGGCAGTACCCCAGCCCGGGCCTAAAGGAAGTGCCCAGGGCCCCAGCCAGGTGAGAGGTCTGACCGAGCACAGCTCCTGAAACCCTCCGTATCTAGGCCAGGGTTGCTGGCCCCCACCCAGCTCAGACCTGGAGGTCAGGAGGCAGGGAGGGCCACAGGCCAGTCTTGGATAAGCATAGTGCCTTGGGTGGGGCTGGCTGTGAACCGCATGTCTGCCCCGGGGGGCCTCCTGAAGTGAAGATTAGCCGGGTAGTGCCTCAGGTCTACGGTACCACTGGCCTCTGTGTCTCAGCAGATCTTCACACCACCCCGTTTAGATGGGAAATAGAGGCCCAGAGAGGTGAAGTCATTCACCTCAGGCCATCCCTTTAGTGCTGGCCCATCCTCCCAGCTGCCCCCAGTCTCATCTCAGATTCTTGTTGTGTCTCTGAGGCCACCATGCCCCTCCCGCTGAGTGCCCCCTACAGACGAGCTGCAAGACTGAGGGCCTGGCCTGCAAAAACTGCATTTGCCCTTGACTACAACTTTACTGGATGGGCACTGCTGTTATATAGATGGGGAAAACGAGGCCCAGAGAAAGGATGAAGATGGGATTCGAACCTGGAGCCATCTAAGGTCTGGGACCCATGCTCTTCCCCACTGCCCTCTCCTGCCTCCTTCCAGCCAGCAGCTGCTTTGCCATGTGGCCTCTGATGAGTCTCTCCAATCTCTGGACCTCAGTGTCCCCCTCTCTGGAAAGAGGTCAGCAGTGGGGACCCTGTCAGCCCCCAGAACACTGCTTGAAAGTGACTCAAGGTGGCCTGGACACTCGGACTGACCATTATGAGGACATTTCTCAGAGCCAGGGGCTGGGACAGAGCCAAACTCCTGCAATCGGCTGACTGCTTGGGTCCCTCTGTCCCATTGCCCAGGGCACTCTGGGCCCCACACTCACGTAGGCTGCGTGCACTGCCGCTCGGCGCTCTGTACGCCCACGCCACAGCTCCGGGAGCAGATGGACCAGGCGCTCCAGCCAGATCAGCCACCATCCATGGCCTTGGACCAGAAGCCCACAGACATGCACTCCTCATTGAGACACCACTACCGAGACAGATGGAGGTAGAGCCACCCCACCCCCCCCAGCCTATCAGTAATCCTCACCCTAGTGAGAACAAGGTGGGTGGGAAGGCTGAGAAAGGCACAGAGGGGAAGGATGGAAGGTGAGAGAGGCCCCTTTACAATCATCACAATCATCTGTGACCCAGGCCACAGGGAGGAGCTGAGCAGGGAGTAAAACAGCCCACGTGCTGACTCAGCTGAAGACACCCTGGGGAATCATGGAATCAAGCCCTGGCCCCAATGCCTCCGCTTTGCAGATGGGGCCTTGGGCTGCAGAGAGTGCGGGGCTCTGCTAGGAGCACAAGCAAGACTGTGAGCCGGGGCTGACCCCAGGGCTGGTTACAGCAGGTCTGGCCTCTCCAACACCCACCGCCAGGACTGGGGACATCCCCTACCTTATTCTCCCCACACTGGGTGCGGTCCACGGCTGCATTCAGCTCGGAGTGACAGGTGGTCCCCACAGAGCACCAGACATTGTGTGGCAGACATTCTGCGAGGAGAAGGGCATGGGCCATACCCTCACCCTCTCCCAGTGCTGCCACCCACCCTGCCCCCTCCCTGTCCCCAAGGGTCCCCTGGGCACCCCTCCACATGGCAGGGGCCCACAGACCCCCAGAGGTTCCTTCTTGTGTGCCTGCTCCCACCTTCCTCCCTGGACCATGTGGTGGTATGGGGTGCCCGGGGCTGCGCTGCTCAGAGCCGTCCCCAGCTGTCCCCACCTCTCCCGGCCCAGCCCCTCCTCTGGAAACACTCCCATTAGAAGATCACTTCAGGCAATCTTCTCCAGGATAAATAGACCCTCCCCACTGGGGTTCCTTTTCCCTCTCATGAGCCAGCTCCAGAGAGGCTAAGGGACTTGCCCAAAGTGTCACACTTTGTCCATGGTTGACCCAGAATTCAGAGCTGGGTCTGTGGCCGCCCATCCCTGGCCTCTCCCACAGGCCACTTGACGTCTCACAGTATCACTCGGGGGCGCAGCCCAGGCCAGGTGAGGTTACTCTCAGGCTGGCATCCATGGGCTGGTGAGAGCTGTCCCCGAGCCCTCCTGCCGGGTCCCCACACCCACACTGGCCCCACTCACATCCATGTCCTCGCAGAAGGCAGAGTAGGCCCCATACTGGAGGCGGCACTGGTGGCTCACATCATAGAGGACTTCTCATCAGGTGGCACTGAGGAGAAGTCAATGATGTCCTTGGCAGGAGGGTCATCCAGGCACAGGCCCCACACATGGCTAGAGATGGGACAGGAGGATGGAGGGGGCGCAGCCTGGGAGACCCATTGGAGAAGCCTTGGTGGGGCGAGGAGAGGTGGGAGGGGACACAGAGTCCTACAACTGTAGGAAACTCTAGCCTCCCCTCTCTGCTCAGCCGATCCTCCACCCACAGCCAGCAGCAGAGGCCCTCCCAGCCTCTCTCATCTCACCTCCTGGGCACTCCAGCTGGCTAAACAACCCCAACACCAATCCCAGGCCTCTGTACACACTGCCAGGGCCCTTCCCTCAAGGCCTCCTGAACCACAAAGTGTGGGTGGCAAGTCACCCAGGTGCCGAGGCAAGAGATCGAGGGTATGAGCTGTTCCAGTATAATAAAATATATAAAATAACAATAGTTATACTAGATATAGATAATAGATGTGACTATGTATGAATATCATTAATCATCAGTTTGTAGCAATTACTCTTTACTCCAATATTATAATAATCCTTGCTCTACAATTATAACCTAGGAAAAACCAGGCCATACAGAGACAGGAGCTGAGGGTACATAGTGAGAAGTGACCAGAAGACAAGAGTGTGAGCCTTCTGTTATGCCCAGGCAAGGCCACTACAGGGCTCCTTGGTCTAGCGGTAACGCCAGCATCTGGGAAGACACCTGTTGCCAAGTGGACCATGGTCTAGAGGTAGCATCAGTGTCAAGGAAAAACACCTGCTACTTAGCAGACCAGGAAAGGGAGTCTCCCTTTCCCCGGAGGAGTTCAAAGAAGACTCTACTCCTTCACCTCTTGTGGAGGGCCTGACATCAGTCATGCCCACCCACAATTATCCGGAGTCCTAACCATCTCTCTCTGATGCTGTGCTTCAGTGGTCATGCACCTAGTCTGTCTTCATGTTCCATCCTGTACACCTGGCTCTGCCTTTTAGATAACAGTAGTGAATTAGTGACGCGGTGGCTCAAGCCTGTAATCCCAGCACTTTGGGAGGCCGAGACGGGCGGATCACGAGGTCAGGAGTTCCAGACCATCCTGGCTAACACGGTGAAACCCCGTCTCTACTAAAAAATACAAAAAAAAAAAAAAAAACTAGCCGGGCGAGGTGGCGGCGCCTGTAGTCCCGGCTACTCGGGAGGCTGAGGCAGGAGAATGGCATAAAAACCCGGGAGGCGGAGCTTGCAGTGAGCTGAGATCCGGCCACTGCACTCCAGCCTGGGCGATACAGCGAGACTCCGTCTCAAAAAAAAAAAAAAAAGAATTAGTGAAAGTACTAAAAGTCTCTGATATACAGAAATAATGGTGTAAGCTGTCTCTTTCTCTCTCCTCTCTTTCTCTCTGCCTCGGCTGCCAGGCAGGGAAGGGCCCCCTCTCCAGTGGACACGTGACTCACGTGACCTTTTCAATCATTGGAGATGATTCACACTCCTTACCCTGCCCCTTTTGCCTTGTATTCAATAAATAACAGCACAATCAGGCATTCAGGGCCACTACCGGTTTCCACGTCTTGGTGGTAGTGGTCCCCCGGGTCCAGCTGTCTTTTATCTCTTTGCCTTGCGTCTTTATTCCTACAATCTCTCGTCTCCTCTCATGGGGAGAAAAACCCACTGACCCTGTGGGGCTGGACCCTACATACGGCACCCAATGTGGGCTCTCTCTCGCTGTGTGAAGTTGCATCCTGAGTGCGGAATCAGCGGAGGATTTCGACCAGAGATTTCTGACGATTGCGGTCAACAAGCTTGGTGGTAAGCTTGAGCACTCACAGTATTCCGGGGACACCATGGGACAGGCCAGTGCTAAGTACTTGGCTTATTTAAACTTTATGAAAACCCTCCTGGATTATCTCAACCCTGTCCCTGTTCAGCCCTGCTGTAGGGCTCTCAACCTTCTGCCTGTTTGGCCCAGTAATGAGGCCTGCAACCCTATCCCTCCACAGCCTCGTTTCCTCATGCCTGTTTCTTTTCCTCTGAATCAGACTTGGCTAGAGTCACAGGCTCCCTTGAAGCCTGGCTCTTTTCCTAAGTTATAGTTGTAGAGGAAGGATTATTATAATATTGGAGTAAAGAGTAATTGCCACAAATTAATGATTAATGATATTCATACATAATCACATCTATTTATATCTAGTATAACTATTCTTCTTTCATAATAATTTATTGTACTGGAACAGCTCGTGCCCTCAATCTCTTGCCTCCGCACCTGGGTGGCTTGCCGCCCACACAGCCCTGTTAAAATGTTTTTTGTGTGACTTCCTGCATAGTATTTCAAGGTGACCTAGCAGGAGAATGAATCAGGGATTGCTAGCTTTCCACCAACATAGCTTGGAAGTTCCTTTAACTCTTTCACAGAGATAGAGTCCCTCTGTACCTAGTTTTATGCTGTTCCCACCTTCCCATTTTTCTTGGAAATTTCCTACTTATCTTCGAAGATTCAGCTCCCCTGTCTATCCTCTCCATAAGGAAGACTTTCCTGAACTCGTAGGCTGAATGTCTTGCATTGTTCTCTGTTTCAATCTCTATTTTCACACCTGTTATACCGAGTGTTAGATTATGGGGAAACACCATTATTCATCTCCAATCTTTATCCCATGGCAAATTGCCTCCAGAAACTCTAGTAGATGTCTTATTAAGGGTGACCTTCGTCCAGAAAGGAGACCACCCCCATTAAATTACAGAGGAATTTGAATATCCAGCATTGGAATATAGGCCAAGATGACAGAATGCTGTAGTATTTCCTTATTTTTAATTCTGATTATACAATATTGTTTTGTATTTTAAAAGTAAGAACATCTACTTATGTATAGGTTAACCTAGACAAGATTTTATTAAAATGCTCTCTTTGAAAAAAATTAGGTACAGAAATGATTTCTTGAAAATCTATTCCTTTTTTTGATTTTATTAATGTTGCATAGAAATATAAAGTTTCACACACCATACTTTTGCTAATAAATGTAAATAAGAACAAATTACTTTTGAACAATTAAAATAATGAAATATTGATGATTTTCAATAAAGTAGTTTTGGAATAATTCTGAAGCCATAAAAGACTAAAATTCACTTTATGCTAAAATAAATAATATTCTCCCATAAAGCAATTATTTAATTTTTTTTAAAAAAAGAAACCACCCAATAAGAGTTTAATTCATTAGGAAATTTTTAGCATTTCTCATTGCAATAGAGTGTTTCTACTATACTTCCTGGCATCATTCCTTTCCTTAGCACTTATCTTCACACTGGAAGAGGTGAACCAGGTGATTATGCCCCCTGCAGGGGCTGGTTCTGCCTCTGAACAGTGACTTGGCATGGCAATTAGGTTCAAAATTACCTACATTTACCCTACAGATTTCTTCAGAGCTGTCAGTCTTCCTGAAACTTCCTAAAACTACCCTAGCAAATACTTTTTCCTTTCTGCAATACTCTTACTCAAACCACTGTATTTATCCCATTCCAAGCTTTCCATTCTCTGTTAACAATTTCTCAGGTGCTCATGAAGTTTTAAAGGACAAGACTCCTCTCAGAAGCACATACTACTCAGAAGCTCAAAGCAAATTAGGTTAGTTTACAATCCTTGCTACAGGCCAGAAAATGAGGATTGAGTAAGTAATTTTCCTCATTTGAAAAGGAGAAAACAAGTACAAGAAGAGGTTGAGTGATTTTTTTTAACAATCCTCTACACTTATACTTGTACTTTAAGGACTAAAATGTACCATATAGTCTGATGCTCAAAACAAACTCTTTTTGAGAACAGACATCATTTTACAAATAAAGATACTGAGGCTCAGAGATATGAGTCACTGTCTAAGGTAATAAAAATAGAAATCTATATTATTAGAACTTAAACTCAGGTTCATCCCTGTAATACCAGTGCTTTGGGAAGCCAAGGCGGGATTCAAGAGCAGCCTGGATAATATATTGAACAGCCTGGCCAATATAGCAAGAACCTGTCTCTACAAAGTATATTTTTAAAAAAATAGCCAGATGTGGTGGCACACCCTTGTAGTCCCAGCTACTTGGGAGGCTGAGATAGGAGGATCACTTGAGCTCAGGAGGCTGAGGCTGCAGTAAGCAGTGATCACATCACTGGACTCCAGCATGGGTGACAGTGAGACCTTGTCTCTAAAAATAATGATAATTAGTTAGAACTTGAACTCAAGTCCTTTGATTCCCAGCACACAGAGCCTTTCCCTGCCACACCACAGTGCCTCTTGCTAACCTGAACATGGTGAGGAGCAGTGCAGCAGTCTATACCACCAACCAAAACTTACTCAGCACAAAGTCTGAGTAAAATGAATCCGATTATCTTGGAAGAGGAATCCATGTATCATTTTCAATGTCGTTCTAGATAATCCTGATGTGCTTGATAAATGACAACTGGTATGTGAATAACCATACAATTGCCATAATTATAAACAGAATTACAAATGATAATAGACTGGGGACAAGCTACTAAGCAGTATGTTGAATATTAAAAGAGTACACATGGGAATGTATATTATTGAACCTTCTGAAATGCATATTAAAGAACAATCTTGATTAAAATATCAATACAAAATGGTTTTAAGATTCTGAGTTTTTAAAATACATTTTCCAATTTTCTTGTTTAAAAATATAAAAAATGATTTATTATATCATTTTTTTCACTCCAAAAATTGAGTTTTCTCTTGGAAAAACAATTACTTGCTAGTAGCTTCCTTTTAAGCATATTTTGGTTATTAGAAGGCCTTCACTGTGGGAGAAATCTTGTGAAAGAATTTATGACTTTGGGAACCGGCATTTTCAAAAATATAACCTGGAGGAGACGAGTAACTCGCTGGACAAATTTCCTGTTTTTTCGGTGTTTACAGAGTAGATGGTCACATCATCAAATGGAACAGAACTATTAAAAGCAATATTTAAAGGTTTGCAACTCTCTGTTGGAATCAATTTGTGTGGCACATAGTGAGATCTGAAAGTGCTCAAACCATCAAATTTTCCAGATGGGTTGGGAATCTGCTCCTGCTTCTTAATAAGTCCTTGACGACAATTGTCCCATGCTGGAAAAACTTCCTTCATAGTGCTTTTTCCTTGGAAAGGAAAATTATTACTTCTTCTATGAGAAACTGGCCTGATGGGAACTACACGATTGGCCTGATATGGAACATAGTTAAGATGGCTTGTGATGTTTAATAGCATGCTACCTGTAGGAGTACTCTGGTACTTTCTTGACCTCAGGTGGTGGGATTTCCCATGGTTGAAAACATTCATGGAATTCAGTGCTTCCTTCAAACCGATCATTCTGGGTCACTCTGGTGTGTACAGGTCTGCAAATTTTTGCAGTTTCACCAATAAGACCCTGAAAGTCATACCGGTGAGTTGTGAGATCCTCAAAGCGTTGGTCAGTTGGTTTGGAAACTTCCTTTGGCCTTTCAAACTTGAGTTCAAGCTGATGAGGTATATAATCAAGGCGATGACTTGTAATGCCATTAAAAGGGGCTGTAGAACGTTTGACCACAGAGGAGGTTTTAAAGATTTGCCTAGGCTTTATCTCCTGAGGAATAAAGTCATCCTGAAATGTAGTTTAATTTCCAAATTTCACAGTAGGGGGGTGGAAAGTTTGTTCTGGCTTACAAAGTTCACTTTTATGAAGGTCATAAGCTCTATAATCATCTTGAAAATTAAAACAAAGTAAAAACATTTTTAAATGCTGAAGAAAACAACCATCTTCTAAAAATCATAACTGATTTCTCTCATTGCCAAACATCTTTCCATTTCCTTTAGAAATCTGAACAATAGTATCAGAATACAGTTTCTCTGATTCCTTTCAGATTTGTTCTTTTTCTTCATTTCCACCTTCCTCTACCCATCTCCTCACTTTAATAGATATAACTTTCCACTTTCAGATTCATCTGATTACATAACAAAGGAAAAGCATATCTGAGCCTGACTGTGGATAGTTCTTGAAAGCCAAAAGGACTGTGTTGTAGGTGAGGACAGAGTTTAGGAGATTATGGTTGTATTCCTAGGAAGTGGTTGGGATTTTAAGTACGACTCACAAAATGCTAAAGTATGTCTAAAATCCAGGACTTGAAATAAAATCAAGTGCCCTCATGTGTGGACAAAAGTAATACAGACATTACTCCTTGCTTTGGAGAGACTCATCAAAGGAGAGAAAATTTTAATTCTGGTATACTCTAGGAAGCTACAGAAAGAAGTCCTTGAGCAAAGATACAGGGTAACTTGTGCTATCCCAGAAAGATCTCTGGCTTCAACTTTCCCTCATGAAATGGACTTTAAGGCATTCCCAAAAGATAGAGGGCCATCTAGAGGTCAGAGGCCTTAACTGAATGCCTTCAAAGGTGTTTGAAATTGTAGAATTTGAAGTGACCATCAGAGCAAAGATCTGGGGTTTGGAAGTTAAATAACCTTAAGCCTACTTCCTGCAGTTTACCTAGACTGTGGAGCATTTTCGTTCACTCTGGTGTCTACAGAGTGATGACTTGTAATACCATTACAAGTTGGTAATGGTACACTTCACTAAAACTGAAATGTTTATATTTCAACTAAGGATTATTTGTGTTTTCTATTTCTAGATGAGGACGATAATAAGCTAGGAAATACCATAAAAGCGACTTCACCTCAAAATATGTATTTCTAAATACCAAAAATTAATTTATAAAAGATAGAAATTTATTATACAAGATAACATACTAAAATCAGAACTAAAGTCTATGCAGTATTTACAGGAAAGGTCAAACCTTGAAAACTTATTATGTGGATATCTTCTTCAAAGAGATAAAATGTTTATCCATCTCTGCCAAAATGGCCAACTTTTGGACTAAATGATCAAGTTAGTACTGATGTTTGGATGAGAGAGGGCACCTGACTCAAGAATAGGTGACCTTCAGGCCAGCAGAGACCTTGAAGACAAACTGACAGAAAAGATGAGCTAGATCAAGCATTCTTATTCCTGTAAACCTAAAATTGAAAATAATGAGTGAGATAGAAATGGGAGAATTGAAAAGGATGCCAGGAGGTAGTGCTGAAAAGCCATGGAAAGCTGAAGTTACATTCAAAACAGACCTGTAAAGAAATAGAAATGATAACTAGGCAGAGGCGGCCAGTTAGCAAAGTGGCAATCAGAGCAGATGAGTGAAGAGAAGTGAAGGTGCTGTGAGAGAAATCATGTAGCTCACTGTGGAGATGAAGGGAAAAGCTCTTCCTTGAAGCTCCCTGGCACCTGATAGTTTTTCATTTTCAGTTCACCTGAAGCTTTACCAGAGTCTTTTTTTCTTGAGGTACCATGAGGGAATCTCTCTTCTTTGCAAACTAAAGTATAAAAGTATAACACCATTTTTCACTAGCTAAAATAAATCACAGATGTTATTAAAGATCTACAGTTCCACACAATCATATAGGGAGAATTCTTGCTACCACACAAGAGAAAAAAGATTTTCATTGTAAGAGAATAAACAGAAGACAATATTTTCCCTCACCAAACCAGCTTTGGTTTTCAAAATGGAAGCAAGAATTTGGACACTGAGAGATGGATGTAATAGCATACAATAGTATGAATGTCAGTTCTAGCTAATTGCAGAAAATTGATTTTCTCCCCATAAATATGCCTATGCTCATATACCTGTAATACTTATTATCTGTTCTGGAATATTTATTGACAACATTCTAGCAATACCTTTAAAACACCATAATCTTTATCATGTGTTTTTAGTGTTTCATGATACTTAAGGAAAAAACAAACATTTAGTAATTTGCTGTTTAATTTCCAAATATTTGGGGATTTTTCTACATTTTTCTCTGTTATTGATGTCTAATTTAATTATGTTATGATCAAAAACACACATTGCATGATTTCAATTCTTTTATATTTGTTAAGGTTTGTTTTATGACTCCAAATATAGTTTATCTGGATGAAGCTTTCATGTGCACTTGAAAAGAATGTGTATTCTGTTATTGTTGGCAGAAGTGTCAATTTGGACAAATTGTTGATAGTGTTGTTCAGGTCTTTATATTCTTACTTATTACCTGTCTATGTTCTACAGATTACTTAAAGAGAGTGTTGAAGTCTCCAACTACAAATGCATATTTTTACATTTCTTATGTTAGTACTATAAGTTTTTGCTGCTTTGTATATTTGAAGCTCAGAATCTTGTGTTTGGGAAGTGGAAGGTGGGTGTGTGGTGGTTTCTTTGTTGTCCCAGTCCAGCTTCAGTCTTAGGCAGGCCCTGTGCCCCTGGGTCTCAGAAGCAGGGCTCTCTCAGTGTACCTGCCCCTTCACTTAATGTAGTAGGTCTCTAATTGTTGGTCCCAAGACAGTTTCCTGTTCTTTCTTCATTTTCAAGGTTCAGTTTTATTTTGCTCCTTGTTGTTGTTTTTCTTTATCTTTCATCAAGTTGCAATACATCTTCACCTATTCATTGTGGCTGTCACAGTGATGCCTCTCCTGCAGTGGATTTATTATTATTATTATTATTATACTTTAAGTTCTAGGGTACATGTGCATAACATGCAGGTTTGTTACATGTGTACACCCGTGCCATGTTGGTGTGCTGCACCCATCAACTCGTCAGCACCCATCAACTTATCATTTACATCAGGTATAATTCCCAATGGAATCCCTCCCCACTCTCCCCTCCCTGTGACAGGCCCCGGTGTGTGATGTTCCCCTTCCTAAGTCAAAGTGATCTCATTGTTCAGTTCCCACCTATGAGTGAGCACATGCGGTGTTTGGTTTTCCGTTCTTGCGATAGTTTGCTGAGAATGATGGTTTCCAGCTGCACCTATGTCCCTACAAAGGACACAAACTCATCCTTTTTTATGGCTGCATAGTATTCCGTGGTGTTTATGTGCCACATTTTCTTAGTCCAGTCTGTCACTGATGGACATTTGGGTTGATTCCAAGTCTTTGCTATTGTGAATAGTGCCGCAATAAACATACGTGTACATGTGTCTTTATAGCAGCATGATTTATAATCCTTTGGGTATATACCCAGTAATGGGATGGCTGGGTCATATGGTACTTCTAGTTCTAGATTCTTGAGGAATCGCCATACTGTTTTCCATTATGGTTGAACTAGTTTACAATCCCACCAACAGTGTAAAAGTGTTCCTATTTCTCCACATCCTCTCCAGCACCTGTTGTTTCCTGACTTTTTAATGATTGCCATTCTAACTGGTGTGAGATGGTATCTCATTGTGGTTTTGATTTGCATTTCTCTGATGGCCAGTGATGATGAGCATTTTTTCATGTGTCTGTTGGCTATATGAATGTCCTCTTTTGAGAAATGTCTATTCATATCCTTTGCCCACTTTTTGATGGGGTTGTTTGTTTTTTTCTTGTAAATTTGTTTGAGTTCTTTGTAGGTTCTGGATATTAGCCCTTTGTCAGATGAGTAGATTGCAAAAATTTTCTCCCATTCTGTAGGTTACCTGTTCACTCTGATGGTAGATTCTTTTGCTGTGCAGAAGCACTTTAGTTTAATGAGATCCCATTTGTCAATTTTGGCTTTTGCGGTCGTTGCTTTTGGTGTTTTAGACATGAAGTCCTTGCCCATGCCTATGTCCTGAATGGTATTACCTAGGTTTTCTTCTAGGGTTTTTATGGTATTAGGTCTAACATTTAAGTCTCTAGTCCATTTGAATTAATTTTCGTATAAGGAGTAAGGAAAGGATCCAGTTTCAGCTTTCTACTTATGGCTAGCCAATTTTCCCAGCACCATTTATTAAATAGGGAATCCTTTCCCCATTTCTTGTTTTTCTCAGGTTTATCAAAGATCAGATGGCTGTAGATGTGTGGTATTATTTCTGAGGACTCCGTTCTGTTCCATTGGTCTATATCTCTGTTTTGGTACCAGTACCATGCTGTTTTGGTTACTGTAGCCTTGTAGTATAGTTTGAAGTCAGGGAGCGTGATGCCTCCAGCTTTGTTCTTTTGGCTTAGGATTGTCTCGGAGATGCAGGCTCTTTTTTGTTCCATATGAACTTTAAAGCAGTTTTTCACAATTCTGTGAAGAAACTCATTGGTAGCTTGTTGGGGATGGCATTGAATCTATAAATAACCTTGGGCAGTATGGCCATTTTCACGATATTGATTCTTCCTATCCATGAGCATGGTATGTTCTTCCATTTGTTTATGTCCTCTTTGATTTCACTGAGCAGTGGTTTGTAGTTCTCCTTGAAGAGGTCCTTTACATCCCTTGTAAGTTGGATTCCTAGGTATTTTATTCTCTTTGAAGCAATTGTGAATGGAAGTTCATTCCTGATTTGGCTCTCTGTTTGTCTGTTACTGGTGTATAAGAATGCTTGTGATTTTTGCACATTAATTTTGTATCCTGAGACTTTGCTGAAGTTGCTTATCAGCTTAAGGAGATTTTCGGCTGAGACAATGGGGTTTTCTAAATATACAATCATGTCATCTGCAAACAGGGACAATTTGACTTCTTCTTTTCCTAACTGAATACCCTTGATTTCTTTCTCTTGCTTGATTGCCCTAGCCAGAACTTCCAACACTATGTTGAATAGGAGTGGTGAGAGAGGGCATCCCTGTCTTGTGCCAGTTTTCAAAGGGAATTTTTCCAGTTTTTGCCCATTCAGTATGATATTGGCTGTGGGTTTGTCATAAATAGCTCTTATGATTTTGAGATACGTTCCATCAATACCGAATTTATTGAGAGTTTTTAGCATGAAGGGCTGTTGAATTTTGTCAAAGGCCTTTTCTGCATCTATTGAGATAATCATGTGGTTTTTGTCTTTGGTTCTGTTTATATGCTGGATTACGTTTATTGATTTGCGTATGTTGAACCAGCATTGCATCCCAGGGATGGAGCCCACTTGATCATGGTGGATAAGCTTTTTGATGTGCTTCTGGATCCGGTTTGCCAGTATTTTATTGAGGATTTTTGCATCGATGTTCATCAGGGATATTGGTCTAAAGTTCTCTTTTTTTGTTGTGTCTCTGTCCGGCTTTGGTATCAGGATGATGTTGGCCTCATAAAATGAGTTAGGGAGGATTTCCTCTTTTTCTATTGATTGGAATAGTTTCAGAAGGAATAGTACCAGCTCCTCCTTGTACCTCTGGTAGAATTCAGCTGTGAATCCATCTGGTCCTGGACTTTTTTGGTTGGTAGGCTATTAATTATTGCCTCAATTTCAGAACCTGCTATTGGTCTATTCAGGGATTCAGCTTCTTCCTGCTTTAGTCTTGAGAGAGTGTAAATGTGTAAAAAGAAATGGAAATTATCCATTTCTTCTAGATTTTCTAGTTTATTTGCGTAGAGGTGTTTATAGTATTCTCTGATGGTAGTTTGTATTTCTGTGGGGTCGGTGGTGATATCCCCTTTATCATTTTTTATTGCGTCTATTTGATTCTTCTCTCTTTTCTTCTTTGTTAGTCTTGCTAGTGGTCTATCAATTTTGTTGATCTTTTCAAAAAACCAACTCCTGGATTCATTGATTTTTTGGAGGGTTTTTTGTGTCTCTATCTCCTTCAGTTCTGCTCTGATCTTAGTTCCTTCTGCTAGCTTTTGAATGTTTTGTTCTTGCTTCTCTAGTTCTTTTAATTATTATATTAGAGTGTCAATTTTAGATCTTTCCTGCTTTCTCTTGTGGGCATTTAGTGCTATAAGTTTCCCTCTACACACTGTTTTAAATGTGTCCCAGAGATTCTGGTATGTTGTATCTTTGTTCTCATTGGTTTCAAAGAACATCTTTATTTCTGCCTTCATTTCATTGTGTACCCAGTAGTCATTCAGGAGCAGGTTGTTCAGTTTCCATGTAGTTGAGCGATTTTGATTGAGTTTCTTAGTCCTGAGTTCTAGTTTGATTGCACTGTGGTCTGAGAGACAGTTTGTTATAATTTCTGTTCTTTTACATTTGCTGAGGAGTGCTTTACTTCCAATTATGTGGTCAATTTTGGAATAAGTGTGATGTGGTGCTGAGAAGAATGTATATTCTGTTGATTTAGGGTGGAGAGTTCTGTAGATATCTATTAGGTCTGCTTGCTGCAGAGATGAGTTCAATTCCTGGATATCCTTGTTAACTTTCTGTCTCGTTGATCTGTCTAATGTTGACAGTGGGGTGTTGAAGTCTCCCATTATTATTGTATGGTAGTCTAAGTCTCTTTGTAAGTCTCTAAGGACTTGCTTTACGAATCTGGGTGCTCCTGTATTGGGTGCATATATATTTAGGATAGTTAGCTCTTCCTGTTGAATTGATCCCTTTACCATTATGTAATGGCCTTCTTTGTCTCTTTTGATCTTTGATGGTTTAAAGTCTGTTTTATCAGAGACTAGTATTGCAACCCCTGCTTTTTTTTGTTCTCCATTTGCTTGGTAGATCTTCCTCCATCCCTTTATTTTGAGCCTATGTATGTCTCTGTATGTGAGTTGGGTCTCCTGAATGCAGAAGACTGATGGGTCTTGACTCTTTATCCAGTTTGCCAGTCTGTGTCTTTTAATTGGAGCATTTAGTCCATTTACATTTAAGATTAATATTGTTATGTGTGAACTTGATCCTGCCATTAGGATATTAACTGGTTATTTTGCTCGTTAGTTGATGCAGTTTCTTCCTAGCCTCGATGGTCTTTACATTTTGGCATGTTTTTGCAATGGCTGGTACCGGTTGTTCCTTTCCATGTTTAGTGCTTCCTTCAGGGTCTCTTGTAAGGCAGGCCTAGTGGTGACAAAATCTCTAAGCATTTGCTTATCTGTAAAGGATTTTATTTCTCCTTCACTTATGAAACTTAGTTTGGCTGGATATGAAATTCCGGGTTTAAAATTATTTTCTTTAAGAATGTTGAATATTGGCCCCCACTCTCTTCTGGCTTGTAGAGTTTCTGCGGAGAGATCTGCTGTTGGTCTGATGGGCTTCCCTTTGTGGGTAACCCGACCTTTCTCTCTGGCTGCCCTTAAGATTTTTTCCTTCATTTCAACTTTGGTGAATCTGGCAATTATATGTCTTGGAGTTGCTCTTCTCGAGGAGTATCTTTGTGGCGTTCTCTGTATTTCCTGACTTTGAACGTTGGCCTGCCCTACTAGGTTGGGGAAGTTCTCCTGGATGATATCCTGAAGAGTGTTTTCCAACTTGGTTCCATATTCCCCCTCACTTTCATGCACCCCAATCAGACGTAGATTTGGTCTTTTTACATAATCCCATACTTCTTGCAGGCTTTGTTCATTTCTTTTTCTTCTTTTTTCTTTAGATTTCTCTTCTCGCTTCATTTCATTCATTTGATCCTCAATCACTGATACTCTTTCTTCCAGTTGATCGAGTTGGTTACTGAAGCTTGTGCATTTGTCACTTATTTCTCATGTCATGGTTTTCATCTCTGTCCGTTCGTTTATGGCCCTCTCTACATTAATTATTCTAGTTATCAATTCTTCCACTCTTTTTTCATGCTTTTTAGTTTCTTTGCGCTGGGTATGTAATTCCTCCTTTAGCTCTGAGAAGTTTGATGGACTGAGGCCTTCTTCTCTCATCTCGTCAAAGTCATTCTCTATCCAGCTTTGATCCATTGCTGGCGATGAGCTGCGTTCCTTTGCAGGGGGAGATGTGCTCTTATTTTTTGAATTTCCAGCTTTTCTGCCCTGCTTTTTCCCCATCTTTGTGGTTTTATCTGCCTCTGGTCTTTGATGATGGTGACGTACTGATGGGATTTTGGTGTGGGTGTCCTTCCTGTTTGTTAGTTTTCCTTCTAACAGTCAGGACTCTCAGCTGTAGGTCTGTTGGAGATTGCTTGAGGTCCACTCCAGACCCTGTTTGCCTGGGTGTCAGCAGCAGAGGCTGCAGAAGATAGAATACTGCTGAACAGCAAGTGTACCTGATTCTTGCTTTGGAAGCTTCCTCTCGGGGGTGTACTCCACTGTGTGAGGTGTGGGGTGTCGGTCTGCCCCTAGTGAAGGATGTCTCCCAGTTAGGCTACTCAGGGGTCAGGGTCCCACTTGAGCAGGCAGTCTGTCCGTTCTCAGATCTCACCCTCCATGTTGGGAGATCCATCGCTCTCTTCAAAGCTGTCAGACAGAGTTGCTTGCGCCTGCAGAGGTTTCTGCTGCTTTTCTTTGTTGTTGTCATTGTTGTTGTTGTTGTTTAGTTGTGCCCTGTCCCCAGAGGTAGAGTCTACAGAGACTGGCAGGCCTCCTTGAGCTGCTGTGAGCTCCACCCAGTTCGATCTTCCCAGGGCTTTGTTTACCTACTTAAGCCTCAGCAATGGCAGGCGCCCCTCCCCCAGCCTCGCTGCTGCCTTGAGGTTAGATCGCAGACTGCTGTGCTAGCAATGAGGAAGGCTCTGTGGGCGTGGGACCCTCCCAGCCAGGTGTAGGATATAATCTCCTGGTGTGCCCGTTTGCTTAAAGCGCAGTATTGGGGTGGGAGTTACCCGACTTTCCAGGTGTTGTGTGTCTCTGTTCCCCTGGCTAGGAAAAGGGATTCCCTTCCCCCTTGCACTTCCCAGGTGAGGTGATGCCTTGCCCTGCTTCAACTCTCACTGGTTGGGCTGCAACAGCTGACCAGCACCGATTGTCCGGCACTCCCAATGAGATGAACCCAGTACCTCAGTTGATAATGCAGAAATCACCTGTCTTCTTTGTCGCTCGCGCTAGGAGCTGGAGACTGGAGCTGTTCCTATTTGGCCATCTTGCTCTGCTCCCCTCCCCCCGTAGTGGATATTAATCCATTTTTGTTCTGTAGGTTACAGGCATCCAAATGGAGCTTCCTGTTTTTTTTTTTGTTTTTTTGTTTTTTTTTTTGTCTTTGCAACAACAATCATTCTTCTTTCTATGCCTGCACTATGAAGGAAATTTTCTGTGGTCTCCAGCCTTTCTTCCAATCTTCTCATGATCACACAGTGAACATCCATAGGGAACAGTCTATGAGTCGTTTTGAACTCCCTCTTTAGTGTCTGAAGTTCTCAGAGCTTCTATGCTCTCACAGTAGCTCACACTCAAGTCTTTAGCAATTAAATATGTAAATTATTTGATACACTTGTGTAACAGCTCGTCTTCATTCCATGCCCAGCTTTGGGTGAAACAGTGCTTGTCTCCTGTCTCAACTGGGTGGAAGTTTTTTTTGGTTAAATGTCAGGCTAATTGGTTAACGTGTGATCTCAGCTTTCTAAAGGATTCATACACATTTATGATTTTGTAGATTAGCTGGCTTTTTCTTATTCTTATGTTGGGAATATAATCTTTCTGGCCTTCTGCATCTTACACAGAATCTGAAAATTCTGGATTTCTTTAAGGCGAGGTTTAAAATTACACCTTGAATTCTACAGATTCAATTTCCTTTACAGATATAGGGCTATTTTGACTTTTTATTCCTTCTTGAGTTACTTTTGTTAAATTGTATTTTTCAAAACATTTATCCATTTTATTTAACTTGTAAATTATTGGCATTTTTTAAAAATAATATCTTTTAATGTGTGAAAAATCAATCTTTGAGTTTTAATCACAATATTTTGTTCATTTACACTTAATGTAATGATCTAGCTGGGCTTAAGTTGACTGTATTGCTATTTGCTTTTGATTTTTCCCTCCTTTGTTCCAATAACCCTTATTTCCTGCCTTCTTTTGTATTAATAAATGACATTTATTAATTTTTTTAATTAATTACTATTAATTAAAATTAATTTTACTATTAGAATTTTTTCTATATTTTAAAAATAAAAAATGAATGTTTGACTTATTTTGAGATTTTTCTGGCTCAAACATAAATGGATATTTTTGCCACTTCTAGCATGGAAGAACCTGTAAGCAATTTAATTCTATTTAAATCCTCTTGCCTTTTGTACTACTGTTCTAACATACTTTACTTTTATATTTGTGTAAAAACATAATATAGTAATTTTAAGTTGTCAATATTATTTTATATTTACCCACATATTTACCCTTTATGTGTGCTTCATCCCTTCCTGCATTTCATGCTTCTCTCTGGAATAAGTTTCCTTTTAACTGAAGAATGTCCTTTAATACTTTCTGTAGTAGGTATCTCAGCTTTTTCTTTTTTTGTCTGAAAACATTTTTACTTGGCTTTAACTTTTCAAGGCTATTTTTACTAGATATACAATTCTCAGGTTTCCTGGCTTTAAAATTCTAGACCCTTCTCACACCTTTAGCACTTTTAAAGTGTCATATCATTGTCATTTAACTTCCATAGTTTGTGTTGAAAAGTCACGTATCATTCTGTCTAAAAGTCAGATATAACTTTTTCTTTTTGTAGATAATGAATAGTTTTTCACTTGCTACTTTTAAGAATTTATCTTTACTTGGTTTTCAGATGTTTGACAATAGTTGTCTAGGATGGTTTTCTATGTGTTTATTTTGGAGTTTGCTGAGCTTCCTGAATCTGTGGGCTGATTCTTTCAATTTTGGAAAAGTCTTGACCATTATCTCTTCAAATATCTCCTGATTCTTCATAGGCCTCATAACATTTTACTATGTGCTGGATGTTGTGTATAAGAGAATCATAAAAACTAAATTCAATGTTATTTTCAACAAGAGACAGTTTACTCTTTCCTATGTTAGAATATGGGGGAGATCACCTCATTCTTACCAGAATCTGAGCTAGATCAGTGCTCAATGGCACCTTCAGTTAGACATAGTCTTACTCTAGTTTCAAATGTCTCAAGAGCAAGACTCAAGGTGTGTTTGTAGTAAGGCCCTCATTCTAGTGGAGCTTTATCTCCTAAGCATTTACTCCCAAAAAAGACTGTGGGATATTCCTCTGGAATTTTTCTGGCCCAGTCTCCCAGCACACCATGCCCCCTCCCCTACAAACTCTCAGTGAATGTCTCACATTGAAAACCAGCCATGTATCTGGGGCTCTTCTAGATTTCAATTAGTCCTATCAGCCCAAATTCAAGTGTTCCACTGCTTTCTTTTTCCTCTACTAGAGTTTATCTGCTTATGCCAAGCTCAATCCTCAGCACAGGCCTAGGACTTGACAAGTGTTCCCAGAGAAGTAAATGGCTGGCCATATCAACTCACTGAGGAAGGGCTCCTAGCTCTCTGAAATTTTTGTATTTTGCTTCTACAGCTGTCTGATGTCCTTCCAAGAAGATTTTTAAAAATCTATACTTATGTCAAGTCCCCTCAGCCTGGCACTCAAGGTTCTTCCCAAACTGATCTCAATCTACTTTCATGGAATTACACCCCAATCTCTCATCCCTGAAAATTTCTGGTCCTCACTATGTCTACTGAATAACTGTTTTATTTTTCTGATTCTATGCTTTTTTACTCATTTCGTGCCAGTTTTCAGAATATCCCTCCTCTTTCTACATCTCAATACCGACTAGTGTCTGATGCATTCCCAGGCTGGCCTGAAGTGATAACTTACCAAGTATAAATTCTTGAAGCACTGTTTGCTCCACTATTTTTGTAGTAAATAATGTCTTCCCCTGAGGATATCTCATTTTGGTGTCTAGTATGGCAATTTCACTTTTCATGCTATTGCTTTTTAAATTCTCAATTATAGTTACTTTTTAGATAGTCAATTTTATTTTTAAATAAACACTGTATATATTTAAAATGTACTTGGTCTTTAACGTGTATACACACACAGTAAAATGGTTACTAAAGTGAGAAACATATTCATCTCCTCACAGTAACCTGTGTGTGTGCATGCGTGTGCGTCTGTGCGTGTGTGTGTGTGTGTGTGTGGTGTGAGCACCTGAAATCTATTCTCAGCAAATTTCCAGTATATAGTACAGTATTATTAATTATAGTCATGATGCTGTACATTAGATCTCTAGATTTACTCATCCTATACAACTTCAACTTTATACCTCTTGCCCAATATACCCCCATTTCCCCCACTTCCCTGCCCCTGGTAACCATCATTCTATCTTCTGCTTCTATGTATTCAACTCTTTTAGATTTACACATTATTATGCATATTATTACTTAATACATAATAGAATATATGTGTACTATATATATGTTCATACAAATATTTACACATCACATTTATTCATTGATTGATGCACATTTAGGTTGTTTCTTATCTATATTATTGTGAATAATGCTGCAATAAATAAAAGTGAAGATATTTCTTCAAAATACTGATTTCATTTCCTTTGGATATATGCCAGAGAAGTTGCTGGATCACATGAAAATTCCATGTTTAATTTTTTGAGAAAACTTCATATTGTTTTCCATATAGCTATACCAATTT
Source organism: Chlorocebus sabaeus (assembly GCF_047675955.1). Taxonomy (NCBI): domain Eukaryota; kingdom Metazoa; phylum Chordata; class Mammalia; order Primates; family Cercopithecidae; genus Chlorocebus; species Chlorocebus sabaeus. The sequence continues at coordinate 58,470,781 of NC_132929.1, read as the reverse complement.
ACATTCAAACCAACAGAGTACCAGGATTGCTTTTTCTCCACATCCTCACCAACACTTGCTATCTTTTATCTTCTCTATAACAGACATCTTAAAGGTGTGAGATGATATCTCATTGTGGTTTTCATTTGCATTTATCTGGTGATTGGTTGAGTATCTTTTCATATATCTATTGGCCATGTGTATGTCTTCTTTGGAAAAAATGTTTATTCAGGTACTTTGGTCAATTTTTAATCCCCCCATCCCTTTTTTTGCTATTGTCTACGTTCCTTATTTTTTAAAATATTAACCCCTTATGTGATACATGGTTTGCTTATATTTTCTGCCAATTCATAAGTTCCAATTTTCTTTTGTTGATTGTTTCCTTGCTGTACAGACACTTTTTAGTTTGGATGAACCCATCTGTCTATTTTTACTTTTGTTACCTGTGTTTTGGGAGTCATATCCAAAAAACCACTGGCAAGGTCAAAGTCAAGGACATTTTCCATGGTTTCTTCTAGGAATTTTATGGTTTCAGGTCTTGTGTTTAAGACTTCAATTCACTTTGAATTGATTTTTGTTTATGGAACAAGGCTCCAATTTCATTCCTTCACATGTGGATACTCAGTTTTCCCCATACCATTTATTTCATTTATTTGAATTTCAGATTCAGGGATTATATGTGAAGATTTATCACTTGGGTATATTATGTGATGCTGAGGTTTAGGCTTTTAATGATTCCATCATCCAATTAGTGAACACAGTACCCAACAGGTAGTTGTTCAACCTTTGCATGCTCCCCTCCCTCTCTCCTTTTGGAATCTCCAGTGTTTATTGTTTCCATCTTTGTGTCCATGTATACCTAATGTTTAGCTCCCACTTATAAGTGTGAACATTCAGTATTTGGTTTTCTGTTTCTGTGTTAAATTGCTTAGAATAATGACCTCCAGTTGTATCCTTGTTCTTGAAAATAACATGGTTTTATTTACTGTGGCTGCACAGTATTCCATTGTGTATATATACTGCATTTTCTTTATATGATTCACCATTGATGGGCACCTGTGTTGATTCCATGTCTTTGCTATTGTGAAAAGTGCTACAATGAACATATAAGTGCAGACAGAATGATTTATTTTTTGTTGGTTATATACCCAGTAATGAGATTGTTTGGTTGAATGGTAATTCTACCTTTAGTTCTTTGAGTAATCTCCAAACTGCTTTCCAAAGGGGCTGGACTAATTTGTATTCCCACCAACAGTACATAAGTGTTCCGTTTTCTTTGGACCCTCACCAGCATCTTTTTTTTTTTTTTTTTTTTTTTTTTTTTTTTTTTTTACTTTTTAAATAATTGCCATTCTGACTGGTATGAGATAGTATCACATTGTGGTTTTCATTTACATCTCTCTGATGATAAGTGATGTTGAAAATATTTTCACGTGTTTGTTGGTTACTTGTACGTTTTCTTTCAAGAACTGTCTTCTCATGTCCTTTGCCCATCTTTTAATGTTATCTTTTCTTGTTGATTTATTTAACTTAGTTATAGACTCTGGATATTAGTCCTTTGTTGGATGCATAGTTTGTGAATATTTTCTATTATGTAACTTGTTTGTAACTTTGTTGGTAGTTTTTCTTCCTGGGCAGAAACTCTCTAGTTTAAGACCCATGTGTCAATTTTTATTGCATCTGCTTTTGAGCACTTAAAATATAAATTCTTTGCCTAAGGCAATGTCTAGAAGAGTATTTCCTAGGTTTTCTTTTAGGATTTTTAGAGTTTGGGGTCTTACATTTAAGCCTTTACTCCATCTTGAGTTAATTTTGGTACACAGTGAGAGGTAGGAGTCCAGTTTCATCCTTCTGCATATGGTTATATATATATATATGTAATTTGTAGATTGTTTTGTGTAGCATGACATTTTAAAGATATTGAATCTTCCTATCCATGATCATAGAATGCTTTTCCATTTGTATAGTTTATGATTTCCTTCTCCTTACAGAGATCATTCACCTCCTTCATTAGATGTATGCCCAGGTACTGTGAGTGTGTGTGGCTATTGTAAACGGGATTATGTTCTTGATTTGATTCCCAGCTTGAAGATTACTGGTGTATAGAAGTGCTACTGATTTTTGTGCATTGATTTTTTTATCCTGAGACTTTGCTGAATTCATTTATTAGGTCTAAGAGTCTTTTGGTAGAATCTTTAGGGCTTCCCAGGTATAAATTACATTGTCAGTGAAGAGACATAATTTCCAACATTAGCATTCCCAACACTATGTTAAATATGAGTGATAAGAGTGGGCATCCTTGTCTTATTCCAGTTCTCAAAGGGAATGCTTCCAGTTTTTTGTCAATTCAGTATGATGTTGGCTGTGGGCTTGTCATAGATGGCTCTTATTATTTTGAGGTATGTTCCTTTAATGCCTAGTTTTTTTGAGAGTTTTTATCATGAAGGGATGTTGGATTTTATCAAATGCTTTTTCTGTATCTACTGAGATGAACATATGATTTTTGTTTTTAATTCTGTTTATGTGGTGAATCACATTTATTGATTTGCATATGTGGGACAATCCTTGTATCCCAGGAATAAAACCCACTTGACTGTGGTGAATTAAGTTTTTGATGTGCTGCTGGATTTGGTGTGCTAGTATTTTCTGAGGATTTTTGCATCTGTGTTCAGATACAATGGTCTGTAGTTTTCTTTTTTGTGTCTTTGTCAAATTTGGTATCAGGATCATACTAGTTTCATAGAGTGAGCCAGGAAGTAGTCCCTCGTCCTCAATTTTTTGGAGTACTTTCAGTAGGGTTGGTACCGGCTGTTCTTTCTATGTCTGGTAGTCTGGTAGAATTCAGCTGTGAACCCATTTGGTCCACGGCTCTTTTTTTTTTTTTTTTTTTTTTTTTTTTTAACTGATTCAATTTCCTTACTCATTATTATCTGTTCAGGATTTGTTTCTTCCTGGTTCAATCTTGGGAATTTGTGTTTCCAGGAATTTATCTATTTCCTCTAGACTTTCTAATTTGTGTACATAGATATGTTCATAATATTCTCTGAGCATCTTTTGTATTTCTGTGGGATCAATTGTGATGCCACTTTTGTAATTTTTGATTGTGCTTATTTGGATGTCTTTTTTTGTTAATCTAGCTAGTGGTTTATCCATCTTGTTTATCTTTTCAAAAATGAACTTTTTGCTTCACTGATCCTTTGAATGGTTTTGGGGGTCTCCATTTCATTCAGTTCTGCTCTGATTGTAATTATTTCTTCTGTTAGCTTTGGGTTTAGTTTGTTATTATGTTGCTAGTACTTTTAGTTGCAAGGTTAGGTTGTTAATTTGAGCTATTTCTATCTTTTTGATATAGGCATTTAGCACTATAAACTTTCCTCTTAACCCTGCTTTTGCCACATTCCAGAAGTTTTGGTATATTGTGACTCTATTTTCATTTATTTCAAATACCTTTTTTTTTTTTTTTTTTTTTTGAGACAAAGTAACGCACTGTTGCCCAGGCTGGAGTGCAGTGGTGCGTTCTTGGCGCACTGCAATTCCACCTCCCAGGTTCAAGAGATTCTCCTGCCTCAGACTCCTGAGTAGCTGGGATTACAGGCACCTACCATCACGCCCAGCTATTTTTTTGTATTTTTAGTAGAGATGGGGTTTCACCATGTTGGCCAGGCTGGTCTCGAACTGCTGACCCTGTGATTCACCCACCTTGGCCTCCCAAAGGAGGACAGTGAGAGTACCTTCCCACTGTGACTTCTCTTCAGCTGCAGAATTGTTCTTAAATAGGTTATCTACAAAACCTGCAGTACAATCATACAGAGTATGGAAGTAGAACCTTGGCTCTTAGTATTTTTGTTGTCTCATGCCTGAAAACCTGAAATACAAAACATCACCTTTGCTAAGAAAGTTCAGTAGTGAGAATGCCAGAGGAACTCAAAATTCCTTATGCTTTAACTATAACCACAGGAGTGGAAGTATCGGAATCTACAGGAAACTCAGGTCATGGAAAGCTAGTAGTGTTGGTATAAGTGTGTACGTGTGTTATGTGTACATGTTCCCAGCATCAGGGGACAACAGTATTACTGGTATATTTCTTATGGATCTTGTAGAAAAAAAGAAAATCTTAATATGACTGTATAAGAGACCAAATATCGTGGCTCATGCCTGTAATCCCAGCACTTTGGGAGGCCGAGGCAGGTGAATCGCAAGGTGAGGAGTTCAAGACCAGCATGACCAACATGGTGAACCTCTGTCTCTACTAAAAATATAAAAATTAGCCAGGCGTGGTGGCTCATGCCTGTAATCCTAGCTACTCAGGAAGCTGAGGCAGAAGAATTGCTTGAACTCGGGAGGCGGACGTTGCAGTGAGCCGAGATCGTGCTACTACACTCTAGCCTGGGTGACAGAGCAAGACTCCATCTCAAAAAACAAACAAATGAAAAAAGACCAAATTCATCTTTATCAATTATTCTTTATGTCAAATTTTACACAGTACATTTTCTCCTGTGCATATCAATCTATATCAGCAATTGCTCTATGCTACATTTAATTATACTTCTTCAACATTCACAGTCTTCACAATTTGTTCTTTGTGTAGTATGTTATGTGCTCAAAGATTTAAAAAACAGAAAAAACATTTTCTTGACCTCCCTAATAGGTAGGCTTATAGATGAAAGTATATTGATATCCTGCACTTTAGTTACTCATTGAACAGGCAGGCATGAAATTTAAAGAAAAAGTATGCATTTAACTATTACCTAAATAAAGTATGAATCATTACTTTGATTATTGATGGTATCACTCTTACAAAAGTGTTTTATATTAGGACATATCCATTCAGCTATTTTACATAACCAATGGAAATAATGTAATCCTATATATGTAATTATATTAATAAAAAGATATAAAAATAATACCTACTATCATACATCAAAATCAATATAAGCCTAAAATAGCCTATTTTTAGGCCAGGTGCGGTGGTCATGCCTGTTAATCCCAGCACTTTGGGAGGCTGAGGTGGGTGGATCACTTGAGGTCAGGAGTTCGAGACCAGCCTGGCCAACATGGTGAAACCCCATCTCTACTAAAAGTACAAAAATTAGCCAGGTGTAGTGGCGGATGCCTGTAATCCCAGCTACTCAGGAGGCTGTGGCAGGAGAATTGCTTGAACCCAGGAGAAAGAGGCTGCAGTGAGCCAAGATTGCACCACTGTACTCCAGCCTGGGCAACAGAGTAAGCCTCCATTTTGGGAAAAAAAAAAAAAAAGCCTATTTTAAAAAAACAAAGACCCCACTCCTCAAAAGTATTAGAGTATTTTAAAATCAGGTTTTTGGACCAGATGCAGTGGCTCACGCCTTTGATCCCAGCACTTTGGGAGGTTGAGGTGGGTGGATCACTTGAGGTCAGGAGTTCGTGACTAGCCTGGCCAACATGGTGAAACACCATCTCTACTAAAAATACAAAAAACTAGCTGGGTGTGGTGGTGTGCACCTGTAATCCCAGGTACTTGGGAGGCTAAGGTGGGATAATTGCTTTAACCCAGGAGGTGGAGGTTGCAGGGGGCCAAGATCATGCCATTGCACGCTAGCCTGGGCAACAGAACAAGACTCTGTCTCAAAAAAACCCAAAAACAACCACAACAAAAAAACAGGTTTCTGGAAAGAAAAACATACATGGCTCAACTCGTACTCCTCTAAGTCAGTTGCCTGCAAAGAGAAAGTATTCACACCCTTCCACCATGCCAGAATTCTTAGAGGAGCAGGACCGCATTTGGCACTGTCTGTCATGGGGTAGATAAGCCTATCTAATTCTGAGGTTCAGTGTCAGAAATCACCTGCTTACAGATGAAAGCTTCATTCTCTATTTTATCCTTTATCAGTGTAAAAGTAACATTTTGCTTCTCTATCTGGTAACTCTTTTGCTTTATAGGTTGGTTCAGGACTTGAATACAGAAAAGCAGTGATATTTATTTGACCTCAAAGATCCCAATACTCTCGGAAGCATTTCAACTTTTTCTAGGATAAGAAGAAAAGAACAATGCCAACTAAATGTGACACGAAGTGACAAATGTGACATAATGCTTGTTTAATGGCATTCTTTGTTTTTCACGTTTTGAGACAGCGAAAACTAATAAAGTAGATGAATTTGGATGGGAATGTGGGTCTTTTACCTCTCAATCAGACAAATGGTCTACTTTCTTTTGTTACTATACAATACTATTTTGCCAAAGAGAGAAATGTTCTTTCCTAAGCCATGGAGGCTAAGTTTGGCAGCACACCAAAGTTATAATTTGATACTAGATGTTAAAGCTGGAAGTGAATTTTAGTTTTTTGGCTCCTTCATTTATGAAATGGCAAGTTACCTTTATAAGTTGGGACAGTGTCCAACCTTCCTTTTTTAACTTGTTGTCTCTCCAAAGGTCAGACTATTGCCACAGGCTGCACTTTGTATGAATTAAAATCCCGTTTGTAGGTAGTACCAAGATCAATCTTCTCTTGTTTTGGTTTATATTCTTCTGGCACATGGTGATGCTGTTTAACTATTTCATAAGGATGATAATCCAACCGGAAATATATAAATTTGAAACATAGCCTCAAGAGTTCTTTTATTTCTAATTATTTCAACGAAGTATGGAAAATGTCAAGGCTTTTTTTTTACTTGGAAAGTCTGAGAAGAAATTAAAATCATAATAGTTGATAAACTACTTGAAAGAAGTAAATGAATTTTCATAAGGTCCTATCCAGTGACTAAATATCTTGAGAAAAGTAAATATATCAAAAATCCTAGTTTTTAAAACATCATTACAATAGATCTCAGTTAATTGGATCTTCAGTAAACAATATCCTCAAGTAATTGATTTTTTTCTAACCTGGAAGGTAATTTCAGGTAAAATTTACTAAACCTGAAAAGTTTAAAAAATATATTCCCCCTGAGTCCACTTTGTCAAAGTCCTTATTCATCCTACTTAAAGTCTCCAGCAAATTATTTTGGCATACTTTCTTCTTTTTGAATTCATGCTGCTTTCTCGCTTATCGTTAAATGATTGGTAACTCTGGTCTTTAGACATAAATCACATTCAGATTATAGATATGAATGTTCCTCATCTTTGGATCTCCCAGAATTCCTTGTCATGGATTGATGCCAGCTGGTAATGCAGCCAACCTGGGTGCTATATAACATTATGTGACAGAAGTAGTACTGCAGACACTGAGGTAAAAACTGAGGAATGGAGAAGAACACAAACTTAGACTGATCAGACCGCCTACGTCCAAATCCTGGCTCTGTCATTTACTAGCTGCAGGCCCTTGGATAACTTCATTAACCTGTTTATGCCCCAGTTTCTTTATATATAATATGGGACAATAATATCTTCTATCTCACAGAGTTGTTTTTAAGGATATATACACACGCTTTTAAGACTGCTTGGTACATAGTAAGATCAATATGGTAGCCACTACTGTTACTACCCCAAGACTTCATGGATTGCTTTTTTCTTCTGGACTCTATTGGCACATCACTCATTTTGTGATTAAACTATCTTGTATTAATCAATATTTGTTGCATATGTCTGGAAGTTCTCCAAAGAACCCAAACCCCTCACTGAATTCTTCTATTTACAACATAACTTCTTAGACTAATTAACTGTTTTCTCACCACTTCCAATCCATTTCACTCTGGTTTCCAGGACTGCCACTTCCCTAATACAGCTCTAAAGTTCACCATATCTTCCATGTGATTAAATTCATCGAACATTTTTAATCCTCATCTTACTTGACCTCTCTAGTAGTAACTGACATTATTGTCCACACTGTCTGTTTCTAGGAAACTTGCTCTTCCTGACTTCCTTATTATTTCTTGCCAGTCTCCTATACAACTTCATCTACCTTTACTCGGTCATTAAATACATGTTAGCATTCCTCAAGACTTGGACCTACCTACACATACTTCTTTTCATCCACTGTTCACTCCTGAGGATAACTCTTCTACTCCCACAGCTTCGATTACTACCTAGATTGAAATAACCCTCAAATTTACATCTCAGCTTAGACCTCTTCTCTGAGCTCCATACCAGCATCTATGATGGTCTCTTGGATATTCAGTGGCAACTCAAAACTTAATATGTCCCAAATCAACTCATTATTTCCCCTTAATAAATGTGATCCTTTTTGCTTGTTCTCTATTTAGAGTGAATGCTATCACCATCGCTTCAGACACATAGTCAGAAATCTAGGATTCGCCTTTCATACTTCAATTCTCTCCCCTATCTAGTCCATCATCAACTACTGTCAATTTTGCCTCATAAATCTCTCTCAAATCTAACCACTTTTCTCTACATCTGCCACTACCATAATATACAAAGTTTTTGCAACAGCTCACTTGAATCACTTCAATAACTTTCAAAACTCATTTACCCACATCCACTCTAGTTCTCCCTCCAATCTTTTCTCCACATGGCACCTGAGTAATTCTTCCCCGTGTAAATCTGATCAGGTCATTCTTGCCCTTATCTCCCTGGCCTCTTCCTTAACTTCCTTCCTCCCCAACTCTACCCTCTACCAAAAAAACAAAGCAGAAAAATTTTCATGGCTTCTTATTACTGTAAGGACATAGACGACACTGAACATGGCTTAAAGGCTCTGCCTGGTCTCCTTCACTAGCCTCAGCTCTCACCACGCTTCCTCTTGCTTTCTCTGCTCCAGCTGGCCCTCTTTGATACTTTTCTCCCTTCCATGCTCCTTCCTGCTACATGTTACTCTCTCTCTCTCTGCTTGGAATGCATTTCCTTCCCCCTCTTAATCCAGCTAATTTAATATCCTTCAGGTTTTGACTTATTTTTCTTATTTCCCTGATAAAGTCAAACTCTTGTTCTGGATGTCAAGGTACCTGTGCCTATCCTTCATAGATCTTATCACTGTTGCAATTTTAGACTTATTTTGAGTAATGTTTTTGATTACCATCTCTAATAGGTTGCAACATCTGTCAGCACAGAGATCATGACTGCTTTTGATCACCACTGTATCCCAGGTGTCTAGTATAGTGCTTGATGCTTAACAAATGCCTAATAATTTTTATTTAATGAATGAAGAGTAGTAGAAATCATATACCTCTGCCTCCCAAGACATGTCAGTTGTTCTTTGCTCTTCCCAAATACTAACTAGAGGGGAATAGGCTAAAATGCAGTCAGGAAGTGAGAGAATCAGGAAGGGAAAAGCAAAGCAAAAGCTTAGAACTCTCAGTTTCTCTAGTTAGACTAGTTAAGTGCTAGAAAGTATACCTCCAAACCCAAAGCCGCTTTCTATGTAGTAGTAGAGGGTGAATGCAGTCTTATTCATCTGATATATCCTGAAACATTTGATGTGTCTAGAATCCTACTCCTTCAGGGCAGGCTTCCTGCCAACTCTGGCAGTCATCTAAGTGAGCTACAACAATAAAGGATCCAAAATCTTGTACAAGTTCAGACACCTCTTTACACAGTCACTTCCTGTACTATACAAAGGTACAGAATGCTTCTTTGTTTGTACAGATAAATCCACTTCCTACTGCATAGTCAACACAGTCAACATGAGGGAGTCAAGCAAGAGTTTCAAGCTTCTAGATTATGACTCTTAGAAATACTGCTAGTTTCCCAGTGAAAATATAAAGAAAAGATCCAATGTCGTACTAAGTGAAGAGATGACAATTTAAGAAATGAATATTTTAGTTTTATTGGTATATTTGGACCTTTGGGACATTTCTTGCTTTTTTTTTTTTAATTATTAAAGCTTATTTGAATAAGTCAACTGGGGAAATTCAGAATTGAAAAGCAATTGCCTTTTAAAAGAAAGATATGGCAGGTTAAATTTTCTCAATTTCTACATTTAGAACTGGTTAAAAGCAAAATCTTTGTTCAATAAACACAAATATTGTAAAATTTATTTCAAATCTCTAATATGAACCATTATGGCATCAAGAAAGAAATATTAATAAAGTGAAGAAAAAAGAGCAACCATTCCCATTTAATCAGTCTCAACCAGTTATTGAATATCCTCATCTCACTTATTATAATCCATAATTATCTTAGTTATTTATCTGATATTTTCATATCTGGACTTTCCCACAACACTATAAACAACAGTAAAGCAAAGACCATCTCTGTTTTATGTTCCATGTTATCCTCAGTGAGCAGTCCAGTTCCTGACCTACTGCACTGAATCAGTGGCAACAGAATCACTAGCAATGCCGGTTAAAAATGCAGTTTCCTGAGACCCACTCTATTATCTACTGGCTCTTTTAGATGGAGACCTGGAATCTGCAATTGTAACACTTCTAGATGGCACTACTGCATACCAAAATCTGAGGACTAAGTAAAATCTTCCATCTGTGGAAGAGCCATACACCTACACAAGTAACTAGAGTCACCAAAGCATTATTACTGCAAGGAATGCCTGAAGTGTTAAAAATAGAAATATTAGACTAAAAGTTTGAAAGCTTAAAGTATAATAATTTAAAAAATAAATAAATAAATAAAAAAGAAAGTTTGTATCTTTGCTATATAAGAATGAGCTGCATCTGAAATGAAAATGGCTAACACCAAAATCTAAAGCTGTTACAGAGCATTTTTAAAACTCTAAATTATAGAAATATGATGTACAAGTCACTAGGAAGCAGGAACTTCAACTTGTGAAAGGAAGATAAATCTTGGGGCCCCAAAATCACTAAGCTAAGGGGAAAAGTGAAGCTGGGAACTGCTTAGGGCAAACCTGTCTCCCATTATCTTCAAAGTCACCCCTCTGCTCACTGAGATACATGTGTATCTGATTGCTTCCTTTGGAGAAGCTCATCAGAAACTCAAAAGAATGCAACCATTTGTCTCTTATCTACCTATGACCTGCAAGCTCACTCCCAGCTTTGAGTTGTCCTGCCTTTCCAGAACAAACCAATATTCATCTTACATACATGTTGATTGACGTGTGTCTCCCTAAAACGTATAAAACCAAACTGTGCTCTGACCACCTTCGGCACATATTATTGGGACCTCCTGAGGCTGTGTCACCAGCACGCACCCTCAACCTTGGCAAAATGAACTTTCTAAATTAACTTGAGACCTACCTCAGATATTTGGGGTTCATAAACTTATTGACATTTTTATACTTAACATCAAGATTGTACCTTGAATATAGTATATACATTAACAGTTTAAATAAAATAATGAGTAAATATAATACATAATCTAGCTAACTGACAAAAATACAGAGAGATCAAAAAAGGTCAGTCCAAATGAAAAGTATAGGCTTAAGAAGATTTGTGTTCATCACTCACTGAACAAATATTGGGTACCTACTATGTGCTAGTGGGCATTGTTATTAGTTTTCTAAAAATAGAATGCTGAGATAACAAAAGACTTTGTTCCTGCTTTCATGAAACACTGAAACCAATCTAATGATAAATAACAGGAAGGTGCTTTGGGAGCTTACATAGAAGAATTTTACCTAATCTGAAAACTGGATTAAGTGTCAGAGAAGGCTTATTCAAGTGACAATTTAGTTGACATCTACAGATTGAATGAGCATTAGCTAAGAGAGGGAAGGAAAATTGCAGGTAGGGAAAATAGTATCTTGGAAGACTCTGAGATAACAGAAACCTGGCACTTTCAAGGAAATGAAAAATGGCCCATGGCACAGAGCATAAAAGTGAAAAGGCCACTACAGTGAAAATGAATTAGAGAATTAAGTAGTGAGCAAACCATGCCTCTACATGGTTTTGATAAGGATTCTGGTTTGTGTTAAACACAATGGGAAAGCTTAAGGGTATTTTAAGCAAAGAAGTGATAGGGTTTGGTTTGCATTTTAAAATCATTTCGGCAGGCTGAAGTATTGAAAACAGATCAAACTGCAAAAACTAGAGTAGATTCAGATATTATTATAACCTCTAGGTTAAGCTTGTCCAACCTGCAGCCTATGGGCTGCATGTGGCCCAGGACGGCTTTGAATGAGGTCCAACATAAATTCATAAACTTCCTTAAAACATTATGAGATTTTCCTGTGAATTTTTTTTTTTTAGCTCATCAGCTATGGTTGGTGTTATTGTATTTTACGTGTGGCCCAAGACAATTCTTCTGCCAATGTGGCCCAGTGAAGCCAAAAGATAAGACACCCTGGTCTAGGTGGTGGTAACAGTGGAAAGTAGATAAATATGAGATATTTTAGGAAGTTAAAAAAAAAAAATAGAACTTTTTATATCCCTTTTTTCTTCTCACACTTTGTCAACCTAAGTTAATTCGTATTTTTCTGTTTTTTTTTTTCAAGTTGTGACTTAACTAGTCTGTTGCCTATTAAATTGGTTCAACTTAAATCAAGTAAACAGTAATTTAAATAGCTAGAAAACTTTATTGACACCAGAAGAGTTGGGAGAAAAATAAGTAAAGCAAATAGTTACTAAATATTTACTTAAATGTAGTTATTCCTTCTATTTTACCACAGCATGCTTGAATTACTTGCTTGGGTTTAAGACTCTGAGCTGGAAGAACATTGTCATACATGGGATATTTTTCCAAATATTCAGTTGTAGGGCAAAACACCCCAGAATTTTCATAAATCCTTGTGATTCCATGTGGACAATGATGTCGCCTGTGCAAAAAATCAATGGAAAGATTAACCTCAAAAAACATTTTGTGTTGTAATTGCATTTTAATCAGAGACCTCCAATAAACTCACAGTTTCTAAATTCTAGAGCTTTACTGAAAAACCAAAAACTGGGCTGGGTGCAGCAGCTCACGCCTGTAATCCCAGCACTTTGGGAGGCTGAGGCGGGAGGATCACAAAGTCAGGAGATCGAGATCATCCTGACTAACAGGGTGAAACCCTGTCTCTACTAAAAATACAAAAAAAATTAGCCGGGCTTGGTGGCAGGTGTCTCTAGTCCCAGCTACTCGGGAGGCTGAGGCAGGGGAATGGCGTGAACCTGGGAGGCGGAGCTTGCAGTGAGCCAAGATCGTGCCACTGCACTCCAGTCTGGGCGACCCAGCAAGACTCTGTCTCAAAAAAAACAAAAACAAAAACAAAAGAAACCCAAAAACTGTTTCATCTGTAATGATGTTTACAAAAACAATCTATAAGGGTCTATCCCTATGTGGTGGAAGCACAGCAATTAAGTGTCTCATAACAATTTAGTGTCTTGTTACACTATAGAAGCTGAAAAACTAATAGGGAATTTCCCAGGCTCTTGCAGAAAGGTTCCACATAGAAATTAGGTTTCACCTGCTACATGAGCTGAGATTACGCCACTGCACTGCAGCCTGGCGACGGAGTGAGACTCTGTCTCAAAAAAAAAAAAAAAATCAATGCACATGTAAAACAAGTCTTAAAGAACATTTGTTATCTGTGGAAGATAGAATTATGAAAGTGTTTTATAATATAGATATTTTACAATATTATGGATTTTTATGACACCTCTTGTGTATTTATTGCATTATCAAAAAATAAAAATAAAACCCTTAAAAAACAAAACAACCACAACCAAAAACAAAGAAAAAGTAAAATCACACCATTCCAAGGGTAGCCCTCAACATAATGAAGACTGAATTTCCTAACAGTTGAATGAGAAAGGAACTTGCGTTGAATGTAAATTAGGAAAAAAGTAAAAATTGTCTCCTGCACACCAGTCTGCAGATTCATACACCCAAAGTTAATTTGTTGATATTTTAATCTACTTCTAATTACAAACTGTGTTTATTATGAGACTATCAAAAAAACTGCTTTCCATCAACATGCAGGTGTTTTCTTTGAAGGGGATTACAAATACGAAGGGATTGACACTTTCATATTTACTTAGCAAATAATGATCTAATCCCTGGGTCAACAGTGAAGCTGAGGAAGGAGAAAACTGTGTTTCTAGGTGATGGAAGGTTGTTAGGCAAGACTCAGTTGGATTCTAGGTTTCAGGGTGGGGACTACTATACTGCCTTTTCAGTCAGGCGGATCCCAAAGAACGGGACAGGAATGCGAATATGGTCTGGCTGGGAGGACAGAAAGCAGATGAAAGAAAGTGTGATATGGGTTGCAGACTCAGGGCCTTGAGCACTGTTCTTTCTCATCTTTGTGGTAAGGGATGACGGGGTGGAAATGCATTCTCCCAGTCGGATCACATCCCACTACTCACCAGTCTTATATCCCGTCGCTGCTTCACATATATTATTTACCCGGCCTGGGTGGCATTTTACTTTGCATCCTTGATTGGGAGTCTCAGGGGCTACGAAGAAACGTTTTACCCCCAGGTAGCCGGCGGGTGCGGAGCGAGTATTCGTGGAACGGGATAAGTGGGGATGTCGCTGCGTCCTCGTCCCTTGATCTGCGGGGGACGGCCATTCTCAGGGTTCCCGAGGAGCCAGCTCCGTGCACCTAGGCCCTAGGTCGGCTCCCAAGCCCAGGCCCGCCACTACACCAGCCATTTCTTACCCGCAGGTACAAATCTGACACAGACACCAGCTCCTCATGCTCTTGGCTCCCATGCCTTCCTCCACCTTGCCTCAGCACTTGCGGCTTCTCCACTCCCACAGCGCCCGCCGTAGTCAAGGCAACAGAGGAATGCCTGGTGACAGACCCGGCGCCGGCTTCCGGTGGCGTCAGAGACACGCGGGTGAAAGGTCGAGCGTCAGTCGGCCCCGCCCCCTGGCGCGCTGGCGTGCGGAAACCGCAGAGATCTTTGCGTTTCGGAAGCTTTTGGTGTGGCTGGCTGCGACCCGAGAGGAGAAGCTGGGCTGGTGGGGCTGCTGCCTCCGGTGAGTGCGGGCTCGCGCTAGGAACTTGCATCCTCCTCGGCCAGCCTCTGGGCGGTGCTTGGAGGACCCCGCTCGCTGCGGCTCTGAGGCGGGAACGGGGCCTGGGACCGAGCCCTGGCTGGGAGCGATGGTTCCCGGAGTGTCGCTTCCAGTCTGGGGCCGGGGCGGTGGCCTGTCTGTGTGGACCAGCGATTCTCAAAGAGAACGAATCCGGGACCCTGCCGAAATGAAGGGCATGTAGTGTAGAGGTTTTTCCTTTTTGTTTAGAAAGGAATGAAAGACCGGCAGTGCACCTGCTTGGATAATAAGCACGTGACCCAAAACTTTGTTCGGGCTCCGTGGGCAGGAATAAAGCTGGGTATTCGACCTCCCGCGAGGACTAGCGAGAATGTCAGAATGAGGGACTTGGGGGAAGACTGAAGAGAGAAAGGGAGCATCTTCTTCAGCATCTTCCCTCCCTCCTGCATGCAACCCTTCCTGTACGTGGTCATTGGCCTGGAGAAGTTTACCCGAGTACTCCTCCACCGGCAGGGTTACTGGTGTCACTGTGCACCCAGCCGCCTCGAGCTGCGTGATTCATCGCAGTCTTCGGATCCGGAAGGATGAGCAAACTCCTTAAGTGTAATCGTGCTAGGATATTGACTTTGGTGCTCGAACGGGACTTAGGCCTAGGTGGTGTGTCTCATCAATAAACATTCACTGGGTTCTTAGTTTAAGGGGTTTGAGAAGCCTTGCCACCTCCTAGCGTTGATTATTTTTTTTCTTTTGCCCCGACCTTTAGCCTCTGGGCTAATACTTACTTTTTAGTCACAGGAAATAAGTAACCATGGTGCTCAACAGTTTGCATAAGATGATTCATCTCCAGAAAAACACTGCCAACATCAGGAATATTTGTGTTTTGGCTCACGTTGACCATGGTAAGAATCCTTTTTAAGTGCTTGTTTTGATAAATAAGGGAGGTGTGTCTCTGTATGTCTCAGTGGAGTGAAGCTGTGGGCAGCTGAGAGTGGTGTTTGCTAAGAAGCAAGTCTTCTTTCCTTTAAAAGTTTTCTGTGATGTTGGGGAAGCCTGCCTTGCTATAAAGCGTTTGAAGTGAACACAGTTACCTAGTGAGTAGCATTCTTCTTTATAGTATGTCATGTTGTTTTTTAAACCAGAACTTGAATTTTTTGTTTTTGAAATGTCTTTAAGTTGCTTCACAACTTTTCAGATGAGGGTGATTAGATCCTCAGGGTTGGAGATAAGATTACAGCATTATAGAGTGCTAGCATCTATGTCCTTCCTGATGATATTCTGTTCAAAAGTTTTGTCTTTTGTTACCTAGCATAGGTAAATTGAAAATCTTTACTAAACCAATTCTTCTGACCAGATTTAAAATCTATAGGTATGATCCATGACCCCTTTTAAGAAAGACATGGATTTGAATTGATGTCCCTATTTTATTTAACAGGAAAAACTACTCTGACTGACTGTCTTATATCTAGCAATGGAATCATCTCTAGCCGCCTAGCAGGCAAGGTATGTTCTTATTTTATAAATACTTGTCGCATTTCAGTCAACAATGTAATGAACCATTTCCTGTGTTCTTTAGCGATCCAAAAGGGTATAAAACATTGTTCTTGCATCTAAAAGCTGCCAATCCATTTTGCAAGATTAAATTGCTGATGAGAAAATAGTTACTTCTATATTGCTTTGTATTGCTTTATATTAATATTTTATAAGTGCAAAAGTGAGTTTTTGCAACAAGCAAATGATACACAATTTTGGAAGATTTCACAGTGAAAGAGATTCCTTTTAGGTGAATAAGCTGCGTGGTTTGAGGAGAAGACCGAAAAACTACCAGGTGGTCAGAAATAACACAGATAAAGGCTAACTTGTGTGTTGTGCTTTATTTGAGTGGAGCATTTGCCTAGAGGCTAGTGACAGAGTAAACATACTGGCAGGGAGAATAGATTATAGAAGACCTTAAAAGGTAACCTAAGTATCAAAGGAAAGCTGCTTGTGCCTGAGGATTGTGATGAAAATAGTAGGTTTTTGATTTTTGTTTTTGAGACAGGATCCCTTTCTGTTGCCCAGGCTAGAGTGCAGTGGTGTGATCATGCATGGCTCACTGCAGCCTCGCCCTCTTGGGCTCAGGTGATCCTCCCACCTCCTCCTCTTGGGTACCTGGGACTACAGGTGCACACAAACACACATGGCTAATTTTTTGTAGAGATAGGATTTTGCCATGTTCCCCAGGCTGATCTTGAACTCCTGGGCTCAAGCAGTCCTCCTGCCTTGACTTCCCAAAGTGCTAGAATTACAGGTGTGAGCCACCACACCTAGCCTGAAAATAGTGTTTGAGGAAATAAAATTAAAGAGATCTTTATTTGTAGCTATGAGTTGAAAGGGCTTGGAATAATTTACTTGCCAGTGGAAAAATAAAGATGTATTCGTTTCCATAATGAATTTAGGATATGATCAATAGGGTTTATCAGGTGACAGAGAACAAAGAGAAGAGGAGATAGAGAAGTAAAATTGAATCCACAGAGTAGACCCAGTAGAGTTGAAGGTCAATTTGGGAATTGATGTGTGGGTTGGGAGGGAAGCTGGCCCAAGATACTACCTAGAGGAGGCTGAAAAAAACTAGGTTGAGTGAAATAATGAAATACTTATATTTTCCCCACTTGAGAATTTAGAGAAGGTACGATAACTCTAAAATAAGTAGATGAAAGGAAATAGTAAAGCATAAATTAATGAAATAGTAAATAGACATTTTATAGAAAGGATCAATGAAGCCAGAAGTTTGTTTTTGGAAAAGATTAACCCAGCTAACAGACACAAAGAGTGAACCCTAATGTAAACTATGGACTTTAATTAATCATAATGCATCAATATTGGTTCATCAGTTGTAACAAGTATATCACACCATATACTAATACAAGATAGATATAATAGGGGAAACTGGGTGGGTGGAAGGAGAGAGTATGTGGGAACCTTCAGTCGATTTTTCTGTAAACTTAAAGTTGCTCTAAAAATATAACGTTATTAATTGAAACAGTTACTAGCAATATAGATAATTTTTGATTATCTTGACTAGGAAATGTTTTTGTTTTGTTTTTCATTGACGTTGTTGATGAAACATTTGACACTTTTGACCTTCCTAGTGTGGCTCACTGTACTTTGGACATATACAAAGCATAGTATATATAAATAAATATTTTTGAATGAATGACTTTAAAGAAGAGTAATACAACTGACAAAATACCAGCAAGATGATCAAGAAGAAAAGAGAGGGGGCAGATATAAGTGATACCAGGAAAGAAAAATGCTACAGAAGTTAATAAGGTATTAATAGGATATAATGAACAACTCCATGCCAGTAAACTTAAAAATGCTAAACTGGAAAATTGTCTGGAAAACATAACTTACTAAAATGGAGTCAAGAAGAAATAGGAAACTTGAATTATTCTATAGTCATTTAAGAAATTGATGAAACCCTGTCTCTACTAAAAATACAAAAAATTAGCCAGGCGTGCTGGCGGGCGCCTGTAGTCCCAGCTACTCAGGAGGCTGAGGCAGGAGAATGGTGTGAACCCGGGAGGCGGAGCTTGCAGTGAGCCGGGATTGAGCCACTGCACTCCAGCCTGGGCGACTGAGTGAGACTCCATCTCAAAAAAAAAAAAAAAGAAATTGAATTGGTTGGCAAAAATCTTTCCATAAAGAAAAGACCCATATGGTTTAACTCTCTAGTTCTGCCAAACATTCAAGGAATAATTTCAGTCCTACTTAAACCATTTCAAAATATAGCAGAGAAAAACCCAACAATTGGCAGTATTCTACAAATCATATGAAGATATCATAACTTTGATACCAAAAGTCTGTTAAGGATAATACAAGACAGGAGAATTATATACCAACCTTATGATTATGGATGCAAAAATTATAATCCTCATTAAGAAACAGAATTCAGCATAGTATAAAAAGATGATTATTCATATTCAAATCGAGTTTGTCCCAAGGAATTCAAGATCGGTTTAACATGTAATTTCACTATATTAATAGATTAAAGGAAGAAAATCATGATCATTTCAACAGATAATAAAGACGTAGTAAAATTCAACAGCTATTGTGATAAAACCTCTTTGCAACGTAGTTACAGAAGAGAACTTCTGTTATCTGATGTGGGATATTTATAAAAAACCTAGAATGAAGATTGAGCTCAATGATGAAGTGTTAAAAAAAACTTTTCTATTCATAGCCAGGAATAAGGGAAGAATGGCATCACACCCTTCTGCTCATTGTGTTATAACTTCTCCTTTACGTTGTACTGGAGGTTCTAGTTGCAGTGATAAAGCTGGAAAGAAAAATAAAAAGTGTGAATTTTGGAAAGGAAGAAAACAAAAATGTAGATAAATTGCTAGGATATTAGTAACAATTTGGCAGGTTTCAGGATGTGAAAACCGTTGAAAAGAAGTATACATGAGCAATAAATAGATCAATATTTAAATTATCTATTTAAAAACATAAACCATTTAAATAGCATAATAAATGTACCTGTGCTGGGCATGGTGGCTCGTGCCTATAATCCAAGCTACTTAGGAAACTGAGGTAGGACAATTGCATGAAACCAGGAGTTTGAGGCTGCAGTGAGCTGTGACAGCAACTGCACTCCAGCCTGGTGGATAGCACAAGACCCTATCTCTTAAAAAGTAACAAAACAACAACAACAACAACAACACCTACAAGATATTGGAGAAAACTTAAATAAATGGAAGGATATGCCATATGTATGTATTAAATGACATTTAAAAAATACTGATCTATAGATTCAGGAATTCCAGTAAAAATTCCAACAGATATTTAAAAATTTCAACTTGATATGCTGATTTTAAAATATATACAGAAGAGCAAATAAACCAATTAATAACTGGGACACAGCTAAAGAAGAGTAGGGTATGGAAATACGTCTTACCCACTGGCAAGACTTACTGTGAATGTATTGATGTGTTGTAACCTGTGGCCTGGAATTGACCGAGGCATGAAATTGACTGGATGGCTCAGAATAGTAAGCCTAGAATAGTAGGCTGGCATTTCAGATCTGTGGGAAAAAGATGAACCTTTCGGCCAGGCGCGGTGACTCACGCCTGTAATTCCAGCACTTTGGAAGGCTGAGGCAGGCAGATCACCAAGTCAGATGATAGAGACCATCCTGGCTAACACGGTGAAACCCCGTCTCTACTAAAAATATAAAAAAATTAGCTGGGCATGGTGGTGCGTGCCTGTAGTCCCAGCTACTCGGGAGGCTGAGGCAAGAGAATGGGGCATGAACCTGGGAGGCAGAGCTTGCAGTGAGCTGAGGTGTGCCACTGCACTCCAGCCTGGGCGACAGAGCGAGACTCCGTCTCAAAAAAATAAAAAAAATAAAAAAATAAAAAAGATGAACCTTTCAAATGGTTCTTGGGCAATTGGTTATCCATGTGGGAAAAAAAATTGGACCTCTACTTCACACACAAATCAATTGCATGGTTAAGATATTTTTATTTAAAAGCAAAACTATAAAGCTTTTAGAAAATAATATGGGCTAATATTTTTATGACTTTAAAGGAAGATTTCTTAAGACAAAAATGTGCAAACTTTTTTATAAAAGGTTAGTAAACTACTTAAAATTAGAACATACTTATCAAATATGCCAGAAAGAAATGGAAAAAACAAGCCTGGTAACTGTGAAAAATATTAATAACACAGATGTAATTGACAAATGACTATAATTCAGAGACTATAAATAACTCTTATCCAAAACAAAATAAATCTGTATTACAACCAGTAGAAAGGTGGACAAAAGCCTCGTATAGGCAGTTCACAGAAAAGGAATGTTAAATGGCCAATACAAGAAACTTGTAAAAGGATACTTAATCCCATTAATAATAGGAGAAATGTAAATTAAAACCATGAGATGCTATTTATCACCCATCTTAAAAAATAAAGTCCAACAATATCAGCTGTTGAGGTTATGAATCAAAAAAAGTAATATTCCACTGTGGATCAGTCCAACTATTTGGAAAATAATTCGGAAATATCAAGTTAAGTTTAGGATGTACAGATTTAATAACTCAGAAATTCTACTGGTAGGGAGTGTACAAGAGACCCACAACTGTTCATATCAGCTCAGTAATAGTTACAGAAAACTGGAATCCGTCTCCATGTCCACCGGTAATACAATGGATGAATGGGTGTGGTAGATTTGTGAGGTGGAGTCCTACAGTAATAAAAATGAATGAATTACATCAATATGGGTGAATCTCAGGAAAACAATATCGAGCAGAGAAAAAGTGACAGTATAATAGAGTAAGCATGAGTCTTATAGAAGGCTTAAAACTTTGCCACTCTACATGATGTATTGCTTAGGGACACACTCATTTTTAAAAATTATAAAGAAAATAAGGAAATGATCAAGATAAAATTCAGGATAGTGGTTACCTATAAGCCAGGAGGAGCACGGGGTACTTCAAAAGTAACAAACTTTTTTTTTTTCCTTTTGAAATGGGATGGTGCATACATAGGGGTTCATTGTGTTGTTATTTATGTATTACACATGTTTCATACCAACCCAGTGCTTAAAAACATACATTATAGAAGACTGATAAGGTACTGAAACTTTTTGAAGGACTGAGAGGTTGGAGAGGTGAAGGGAAACCAGCAATGGGATCTAAGGAGAGATGGAGGTAAATTAAGATATTTCAGACTCTTGGAAGAATTTCACATATGCATGTAACACACATGCACACAAAGGGTGACTGTTACGCTGCACTGGAATCAAGAAAAGTGAGGATTGACAATTATTACTGTGTTTGGCCAGAGGTCATTGATAGCTTTTAGGGCTTTGATTTTGCCAGAGCTGCGGAAATGGAAGCCTTTCTGAAAATTTCAGAATTACTGTGGATGAATACATGTGGCAGTTCATATCAACAGATAATTCTCAGTGCTTTTGAATGAAAGAAATAAGTAAATAGAAAGGTTAAAAATTTTTCAAAAGTTTGACAGTGGAGAGAATGAGGTAGGATAAGGGAAAATCATTCTGGAGAAAGGAGGAGGAAGTTAGTCTGGTGCTTAGGGCTGAGGAGTTGGAAAGGGATGGGATCTTATTTAAACAAAACCACTGTCAATACTGATGCACTGCAAAGTCTAGAGAATGAGATATAGATCCTCATTGGTGGATATTACGGTGTTATGAAAGTCATCAACGAAATGGTCATACTACAAATATTTTCTACTGTATTCTTTTTTTAAAAAAGATGTATTCAAAATCTATTAATTTGGGAAAGGAATAAAGACTTCTCTTGCCTCTAGAGACCTCTGTTTCAGTCTCTGCTCAGAATTTGTCAAACAGCTTGTAAATAGGAAAAGAATGGCTATATTCTTGATATTTAGAAAGAATTCTCCCAAATGTTGCTGTCTGTAAGCTGTTCTTGACCTGCCCCATCATTCATTGCTGATACTTGGATGAGCAACACTCTGGGGAGGGTATACAATATTTGAATACATTTATGAGTTCCTAGTGGTAATGTTTTTCAATTTGTCATGTTCCCTTCCCCTCAACCAACTTCACTTCTCCAGACCCCCATCATCTTAAAAAAAAAAAAAAAAAAGAGGGCTAGGTGTGGTGGCTCATGCCCGCAATGCCAGCACTTTCAGAGGCCGAGGTGGGTGGATCACCTGAGGTCAGGGACTCAAGACCAGCCTGGCCAACGTGGCGAAACCCCGTCTCTACTAAAAACACAAAAATTAGCCCGGCGTGTTAGCACATGCCTGTAATCTCAGCTATTTGGGAGGCTGAGGCAAGAGAATCATTTGAACCTGGGAAGCAGAGTTTGCAGTGAGCTGAGATTGTGCCACTGCATTCCATCCTGGGCAAAAGAATAAGACTCTGTCTCAAAAAAAAAAAAAAAATAGACTCTATGTAGTTTAAAATTTAAGTATTGGTGGGCATGGTGGTTCACACCTGTAATCTCAGCACTTTGGGAGGCCAAAGTGGGAGGATCACTTGAGGCTAGGAGTTCAAGGCTAGCGTGGGCAACATAGCGAGACCCTGTCTGTACAAAAATAAATAAAAATAAAAATTTAAATATTTAAAACAAAAATCTAAATTAGTTAATTTTAATGTTACATTTTAATTCTTTGGGAAGTGAAGATGCATATGTTGCATTTTTCCAGTTAAGGTACATGGACAGCAGAGAAGATGAACAGATCCGAGGGATCACTATGAAATCCAGTGCCATTTCACTACATTATGCAACAGGTAAATCAATCTGTTTTACAGAAACACAGCTTTGCATCTTTCATGTCCTCCTCTCTCTTTCTGAATTAATTGCATGCCTCAGTTTCTTTGCTTATATTCTACATATTTTATTCTGGCCTTTCCACATGATCTGTTGTCAGAGTCAGGCTGTCCAGGCTTGGAAGCAAATGGAAACCTCTGACTGGCTTGAGGGCAGAAGAACTGGCAGTTCACACTGGCCCCCTCCACCAGGTGCTCGTATGGATTTCTTCACAAGGAAAGTCAGGAGCCCTAGGACTTTAGCTGGTTCAGCCCTACTATTCTGCCTCATGGCCTAGCCTGCATGTTAGATTTGGAGTCTTATTTACTTAAAAGTAGACTGGCATGATCAGGACCAGCTTGCTATCCTCAAATGAGGATGCTACTTTGATAGTAACACTTCTAGGAACTTATCTGACAGAAATAGTCATGTCAGTGTGTGAGATACATGTCACTGATATTCACTAAAATGTTTATATTCGTGAAAAAATACCAACAACCTGAATGTCAGTAGGAGAATGGTTAAATAAACTGATACATCCAAGCTGTGAAATACTGTGCAGCTGTTAAACCTACTGTTTAATATATATGCCATTGTATAGGGAAGAATGGTATGTTAAGAGACAGAAAACAAATTGCAGACTATTTTTGTAAGATATGAATGTGTTTGGGTAATAAAAATATATATGCGGATAAAGGTGTCTGGAAGGGTACTAACCAAACCCTTAACAGTAGCTCTCTGCAGGGGCTAGATTATGGCGAAACTTGCACTTTTCAAAATATTTATTTTGAAATTTTTACACAATTTCAAAATTTGTATTTGAAAAATTTTACACAAAATGTATATTTTTGTAATTAGAAGAAAATAATAAAGATAAATTTTATTTCCCTAATGGACTTACCTGTGGTTCATCCTTCACAAGTGTCGTATCTTTGGCACTGCCGCCAAAAGATGTACTCTGTGGGGCATGGCTTGTTGTGCCAAACCCGTTTTGAAGGTCTTAGGCACATGAATTCTCAATGTTTAATGTTTAACGCTTCATTTTTTTTAAACCACTTCTCACATTTTAAAGGGTATGTTCTTATCCTGTGATCCAGAGAATGGGGTCGAGGGTCTATTGATTTATCTCATTTTATAGACTTCAAGAGATTTGTAGGCTGCCTTCTTCCTTACTCAGACTATTAGTCTGTTTTTATTTGAAGATTTCTCGGGTGTCAATTTTAGTTGTTCTGCTCTATACTTTGTCTCTAGTCCCCCTCTCCTGACCCCTGTAACCACTTTGTTAAGGTTTAATTTATATACCATAAAATTCACCCACTCCAATTCACATTTGTCTTCCTGGTGTAGTATTGTAGGAGAATTTGCTATAGCACCCTGGGAATTGAGTGGTCTGACCTCTATTTTGTTGAGCTCTGTGACCTGGACCTTGGCTGCTCACAGATCAGATTGTTTTAGGTACGCTTTCTTTTTTATTTTTTGAGACAGAGTCTTGTTCTGTCACCCAGGCTGGAGTGCAGTGGCACGATCTCGGCTCATTGCAGCCTCTGCCTCCCGGGTTCCATCGATTCTCCTGCCTCAACCTCCTGGGAAGTTAGGATTGCAGATGCATGCCACCATGCCTGGCTAATTTTTGTATTTTTATTAGAGATGGGGTTTCACCATGTTGGCCAGGCTGGTCTTGAACTCCTGACCTCAGGTAATCTGCCCGCCTGGGCCTCCCAAAGGACTGGGGTTATAGGCGTAGCCACTGCGCCCAGCCAGGTATGCTTTCTTGATTGCATAGACCAGAGACTTAAGCTAGCTTGGGTTGGGGTGGGATAGATTATTGAAAGCATATGTGTGAAATGATATTGGAAATAATATCCATGAAAATTGAAAACCAGGAGTCTTATTGGAGTGATGTCTCATAAAAATTGGAGCCAGATTTTGATTATGGATCCAAGATAGCTCTAGAGACCACATCAGTAAAAGTTTATGGATCCTTCCTCTGGAACTCCACTGTTGTCCTTGGATTTGAGTGTCTGTCTGTATCACCACTATTATCCTGTGTGTCTTTTCTCTGTCTCATAGCTTTTGCCTACTGTCATGTCTTCATCT
Source organism: Chlorocebus sabaeus (assembly GCF_047675955.1). Lineage (NCBI taxonomy): Eukaryota > Metazoa > Chordata > Mammalia > Primates > Cercopithecidae > Chlorocebus > Chlorocebus sabaeus. Next base: position 58,445,662 of record NC_132929.1, on the reverse strand, counting down.
TTGTGCATTCACTTTGCCCTGACTTCTTACCCTATTATCCTGTCTGTTTTCACCATATTTCTGTTGCCTACTGCTTCGATCTCTTGTGTTTCTAAACACACAGTCTTAAGAACAGGATGCGGCTCTGCTTATCTTTTCATGCCAACCCATCACAGAGGTTGCAGCTGTGGATTGGCTGCCCTTGGGTTGGTTAGTCATCTCCTAGTCCAATCAGTGGTGACTGGAGTGGAGTCACAAAGTGTCAAATATGTTTCTTGTGAGCATGGGATGACTTCCTAGAAAGGAATTTGGGCTGAGCAGTCAACACACTTGACAATTCAGAGCCTTATGGGGATAGAAGTTAGGAATGTTGACTGGGACATATCCTCTCAGATCACCTGAGAGATGAGATATGTTTTTATCCATATCTTAGTACTGATTCTCCAGAATGGGGTATTTCCTGCTATGAAGGTGGGACAACCTGAAGGGGAACCTAGATGGGAGAAAAAGAGAAACCTGATGGTTGAAGAAACTCCACAGGTGACTTTTATTTATACCAGGCCTTCCCCTTCTTCTCACCCACTTTGAATGCCCTCTTATACAAATTAAGCCCTTTCTCTGGTTCTGACTCTTAGTTTACTAAGCTTTCAAAAGTATTTTCAAATCTTTATTTGGGTTGAAATATAGGGTCTTATTCTAGTTTAAAGTAAACAGATAAATCATGCATGTTATAGAAGTGGTATTGAAAACCATCAAAGTCATACACTATCTTGGCATTTTCCAGGAACCTAATTCTTCTTTGAGAAAATGGAGCCTCTGTTATCTTTACGTTTGTGACCAAAATTTGCTACAAATGTTGGGATCATATTATTAAATGTTATTTGCCTGTTTCTTATCTCTCTTTGTGTCCCACCCACAAGGATACCATACATTTATCTTGTCATCTCAAGAGTTAGGAAGTATTCCTAACAATACACGTTCTGTAAAATATCCTAAGGGGATGTAATGCCTTTGAATCCTTTAGCCTAGAATCCAGATACATAAGACAGAAATAGATTCACATGGGTTAAATAATATGAAATTCATCAAAAGGAATACTGCTGTCATTTCTACTGTATAACCATTTTTTATATCTGAGCAAATATTGCTGTTCCTGAACTTTTGAATTTTTTATCTAATTCATCTTTTAAAATATTTTAGATAAATATAGAAGTTTATGTACATATGTGCATATTATATATGTTGCATATATAGTATATATGTATGTATATTTCAATTTATTTATTTATATATATATTTCAAATGTTTTGTAGAGATGGGATCTTGCTATGTTGCCCAGACTGGTCTCAACCTCCTGGGTCAAGCCTTCTGTTTCCTAAAGTTTTGGAATTACAATTGTGAGCCACCACACCTGGCCCAAGTTTATATTTACTATAGAAAATTTAGTGTGTGTTATAGAATATACAGTAAAACACAAAAATGAAATAAAAATCACTCTCAGTTCACCACCAGTTATTTTATAATTTCAATTTTTATATTTAATGCAAGTTATATGCGTGTGCACATGCTGTGGGGTAAATATCTAACTTTATTCCCTCCCCCCAATAGCTTACTTATTCTAATACCTGTCAGATGTGATTATTAAGTACAATATTATTAGTTCCTGACATGTTGACACCTCTGCACAAGTGAGGCAGTTTGGGTGGGGCTCTTAAGGACTAGAGAGTGAATTGTACCCACCCATGGAATACCTCCCCCGATTCCTGGGGTAAGGGCCAGTATCATTCAGCTCCAGTTGATTGATTGATACACAGTGGGAATTTTTTTTTTTTTTTTTTTTTAAGAAAAGTTGGCATCAGGATGTTTGGCAAAATCTTCCAAATATCAGAATGCTGCCAACTTATTTAAAAATTGTAGAACACCTTGTGAAACACACTGCAGTGGGCTTTAGCTTACAAACTTTTAGTGTGTAACCTTAGCATATAGTCTAGCTATTAGCCTGGGTCAGTGGTACACTTGGGATTCACCAAGAGTCAGCCATATGCAGTGAGGATGTCCTCCAAACGTGGAGACCAAGGATACAGCAGCTTCTGCAAAGAGGTCCATATGCAAGTTGATCACTTTGTAAATACCTCTGTTAGGGTTAGTGGTTGTGGGCAGATGGAGGATTTATGCATGTGTTGATTTCAGCTCTGTGGCTCTCTGGTTTTATACTCCAAAGACCAGGCCTTGGAGACACTGACTCATGCCATCTAGTTACAGACAAGGCCAACTTGTACCAGAAAGTCATCTCTTTCATTCAGAGGCAGTAGCTTCCCTTTCCTTCTGGCTGTGTGAACGTTTACCCATAGTCCTAACTTGCCTTATTCTTTCTAGAGTGAGGCTGGGAGGGAAGAGTTTCATTACCCCTCATTTGACGGAAGGGTAGATTTTGTTCTCATCAGACAATGAATGCCTTACTTTGTGAAGCATTCAGTTGATGCCAGGCCTAAGGAACTAGGTACATGATAGTTCACTTCTGAGCTAGGTGTCTCATATGCCTGATTTTGTTTCATCTTTACAGCAACTCTGTGATGGGTATTACTCTTACTTTACACATGTGCAAAAATGGAGTTCAGAGAGGTGAAGATACTTTTCCAAGGACAGAGTAATTTCTAGCATGTGGTAGTAGCCCTAGAACCAACATTTCCAGCCTATTCACTTGGACCATTAGTCTCTTGGAAGTCAGGCGACAAATAATTTCTCCTGAGGCTTAAGTATCTCCTTTCCATCAGGGATTGCTATGGATATCTTGTGGCCAGCACTACCTACATCCCTGTGGTCTTCAGTCATTGCCCACGATGTGGGCCACATGATCTGGCCTCTCTTATAGTCTCTTCCCCATGTTTCTCTGTGATTCTGACACCCTCTTTCAATCTCCTATTATTCCCTTCCTTACCAAAACTTACTCTAAAAACATTCCAAGGTAAACAAACATCCCTACATCCTCAATGTCTTTTTGTTGACGTTTCCTCCTTCTGCCTGGCTGTCTTCTGATGACATTGCCTACCGTGTACCTTTTTCAAGTGAATGCTACTCGTGCGTTCATGTTCCATGAATCTCTGGGTTAGGATACGGGATTGCCATTCTTTTTGTTCCCAGATCTGATGACAAAAGTTAATTCTTCTACCCTCGTTTTCAAACTTCTCCTTTCAAGACTCAGACCATCCGGTTATTCACCTTTCCAATCGTCAGCTCCTGGTGATGGTTCCTATTCATTAATGACTTTGGCACCCGGCCTCATGAATCTTCTAAGATGGCTTTTACCATCCCTGAAAATGACTTCTTCAGCATCTTATCCTCTCAACAACATTGATTCTCCACTTCACCTACCCATTGTCATGACTGCTTTCTGGATTTTAGCATCACCTTGAGCTATCCATCTTCGACATTTCAAACTTAAATACTTCCTTCTCTACAGTCTTTGATTTTCCCAGCTCTTTCTTTCACCTGACTAATGAGGTACCCATTCTTTGACTTCATAATATTCTCTAGTTTTTTGACTCCCAACAGCCTCTTTCTTCATTCACTTCCTGCCTCGTACAGCCCAGATTTGTCATTTCACTGACAGTCTTGCCAGCGTCTTCAGTCTCTTTGGTTCTTGACCTTCTGTCATATTTTTCCCAACAAAACTTGAACTCTTGATAAAGCTAACTCTCTACACTTCTTCGTCCTTGTATTTGGACTAGGTTCTCAAGTGGTCCTCCAAACTGCTGGCAGACTTTCCATCTCTCCCTGTTAGGTCTTGCTTATTCTTCCCAGCAGCTATTTTGAATCTTCTGGTCTCTTTCAGCCTATCTGTCATCCCCTCCTCCACAATCTCAGCAGACATTCTTACCTTCTATTTCTCAGAAAAGGAAAGAATTCTCACCTGCTTGCCACTATATCTCAAAGCGTAATGGTATGGGCATTTTTTGCTTGCCTCCTGTCACTGGCAAAAACCTGTGCTCTGGACTTAACGATCTTTTCTTCAGTATCTTCCACCTCTCTGTACTGGCTTGTATCCATCAGCTTTTAAGCATGCTCAAGTCTTTCTTGTCTTAAAAAATACATAAATCTTTTCAGCCCCACATTCCTCGCATGTTCTCTCTCTTCCCCCCTTCTTAGTCAAAGTTATACTACAATTAGTCTCTCAATTACTCTGATAATGAGACCTGCACCTTATAGTAATGACGTGCATTAGCAGTGTGAAATTGGTCCTTGATCTATGACCCTCTCTCCAGGGTGATGCTAGGCATAGAGAGATTATAAGAAGTAAACATTAACCTTTTTTTTAACTCCAGGGTTTCTTATTCTGGTTCTTACACCCTTCCAAGCAAAACTGCCAATGATCAAAGGAATCAAGACAATGTGGATGTATTAGATTTACTGTCTATGCAGCAGGCCTTCAAAGGTGGAGAAGTTCTCAGTAATGTCAGAGTTCAGGGTGTGGCCACAGTACTGGGTGGCAGATGTGGACTGGCATCATACTGAGAAAAACCAAAAGTGGGTGAGGCAAAATGTAATCAGAAGTGGTCTGTATGTGGTCTAGTTTCATGTTGGAGGAAGGTCTGGAGAGGCCTTCAGGTTGGGTTTGTGCAGCAAAAGAAAACTTAATCAGTTTGCTATTCATAGTTGTTTCTAGATAATTTTTCCCTCTTTCTTTTCTAACCCATGTCACTTTTTTTTTTTTTTTTTTTTTTTTTTTTTTAAGATAAGAGTCTTGTTCTGTCACCCAGGCTGGAGTGCAGTGGTGATCATAGCTGACTGCAGCCCAGACTCCTAGCCTGAAGCAGTCATCCTGCCTCAGGATCACGAGTACCAAGGACTACAGGCATGTACCACCATGCCTGGCTAATTTTTAAAAATTTTTTGTAGAGATGATGGTCTCACCATGTTGTCCAGGCTGGTCTTGGCTCAAGTGAGCCTCCTGTTTTGGCCTCCCAAAGCACTGGGATTATAGGTGTGAGCCACTGTGCCTGACCCCATCTCAGTTTTGACACATACCATCAGAGTCAACCACCCTTCACCTCTCCTTGTGGCAGGCTTCTCATAAAGATAGTTACCCTGTTACCTGTGTCAGCTTTACAATTGTGCTTTACAATTCTGTCAAATAATAAGCCGTATTAGTTGATTTATAACTTATAATGTTATACATTGACTTAAAATATAAAAGGATAGTAGTGATTTAAGATATAAAAGGAAACCAGGTGCAGTGGCTCACGTCTGTAATCCCAGCACTTTGGGAGACTGAGGCAGAAGGATCACTTAAGGACAGGAGTTTGAGACTTGCCACGACAACACAGTGAGACCCCATCTCTACAAAAAATAAAATAAAAATTACCCTTGTGTGCCTGCAGTCCCTGCTACTCTGGAGGCTGAGGCAGGAGGATTGCTTGAGCCCAGGAGTTTAAGGCTGCAGTGAGCTGTGATTGTGCCACTGCATCCGGCCTGAATGTTATAGTGAGACCCTATCTCTTAAAAAAAATAAAAAATAAAAAATAAAAAGTGGTATTTCCTGAGGAGGGAGACTTGTGGTTACTTTATAGTTGGGGTACAATTTATGTATATAATTGTTATAAGTTCATACATAAGGAATTTAGGAACATATCTTCAGGTAACTCAGGTTCTGCCTGTATTTCTGTTATTTTTGTTGTCAGGCAAAATATTCTACCAATACACTGAAACAAAAGACACTTTCAGGAGGTTCAGATCTTCATCCATAACTTCAGTTTTTCTTTTTTATTTTACGGAAAGTTTTCTCTCATCAGCTTTCTATGTATGTGTTAGTGAACATTTCCAATGTTTTGGAAGTCGAACGCTAAACTCCTTATATGAAGTTTTACTGAATACAGAGGTGTTTTGACAGGTACTAGTGACAAAATGTGCACCTTCTGTGAGACGATTATCCATGACACTTTAAAACCATGGGCAAGGGAGGAATTCGTTTCCCGTAACTCCCTATTAGCAGCAGAAATTGTCTGGAAGATATCTCCCATAATTAACTTTGGTTCTTCCAACTTTTTTTTCAGCCCCTGGAACATGAAAAGATTGGATTGTTGCTTGACTGATTATATCTGTGCCTTGAAATGAAGCAGTTTAGTTTGGAATGCCTGGGAAGTAAGGCAGCAGAAGTTTCTGTCCCTGAATTGCTATTACAGGGATTAATTCAACACATAGCTTCAGGACTTTGTTACAAACTGGAAAGATCATTTAGCATGTAAAAAATTTTGTCTCCTGAAGTGTTATGCGTTCTCTACTTTTAAAATAATTTCCACTAGCAGTAGTAATATCTAGCATGATAAACCCTGTAACTGTTTTTATATTTTTTTTAAATTTGATCACACACACACAAAAGTTGTAAGTGGCATTTTTTAAAGATACATAATGTAGCTGAAGTCACAGCAGAAGAGCTGTGCTTGTGGACTTTTTTCCTCTAATGGATATGGGACTTCTTTCTCCAACCTTTGAAAATTTAGGTTAAAGTTGTTTACAAAGGGTTAAGATGAAAAAGGCATTGAAAGAGGAATTGGGAGGCCTGACTCAGAGCTGAGCCAAGCCTTTGTCAGCTGTGTAACTGACCATGGCATTTCCTCTTTCTCACCGTTAAATACATTTGAGAAACTCCAGGTTAAATAGAGTTGGAGAGACTTCTGTCACAGGGCTTCTCTGAACCTTTAATATGTATGTGTGATGTGAGCTCCAAGGCCGGCTGTATTTCTCAGCTGTATTATTTGATCAGACATTTATTTTTTAGGATGTAGATTTTCAGACAGAAACACTTGGTGTATCTCTAGCTTTTCAGTTCCTCTGTAGATCTGAGCTTGCCCTTCCTGAATGAATTTCAAAGAATCTGGAAATGGATACATAATTAGAGGAGCATAGATAGGTAGATAGGTATTCATTTTTCTGAGTATTCCCTAAAAGGTCTAACTCCAATAAAAGGTAAGAGCACTGTTATATAGGAAGCCTGAAATTTCTGTACGAGTGCATTTTTAGACTCTGTAAAGGACTTGACTGGAGACCCAGTCTCTGAAACTTGTGTATCAGGTCCAGGTCGTATCACAAAGGGTGGGAAAGTGCTTGAAGTTCTCCCACTCTCAAGTCTGGAGTTCAGCCGGATGAACAGGCTAGTGTGGTTTCCCCAGTTGCAAAGTATGAAGGCATCTAAGACCCGAGAAATGACTAAGATCATTCGATAGCCCGGGGTGTATTTCTGGCTTGCTTCTTTTGGGATCTTGGGTCAGTCTCACCTTTTGAGGGCATTAGCATGTTTTTCTATGAAATAAAGGCTTAGGCTGAGAAGATGCTGAGTGATTCTAAGAATCTCACAACTTTAATTTTATATACTAGGACCCTAGACCACTACTAGACATGCTCCTTTTTTTCTGGTGTACTTGGTTGAGACCATGGTACTTATTGAAATTGTTGGCTAGGAAAACTCGTGTGAGATCTGACAGTGAAAGGCTCAATTGAGGTCCAGTGGACCATTGCTCCAGGGCTCTGATTATTTGACTTCTTGGATTTTCATTGGAGATCTCCGTGGTCTTCTCTGGTTGGAGCCTTCTCTGGTGGTTTCAGCAGAGCAATGGTTCCTCATAAAACAGTTTGCATGAAAAGACCAGGAGGCAGTGGGAAGGAGTGATTCTGAAGAAGACAGTCTGTTGCTAACTGATGGCAGTCTTTCCCACTGAGCCACAGTACACTTGGGAATGCTTCACCCAGTGTTTTAGGAATTCATTAGCAGTGGAATCTTGGCATGTGTGGTAAAAGTTACTGCCTTCTGAGTGTAGTGGTTAGAGGGATGGTCTTTGGAGTTAAATGGATTTGAACTTCTACTCTATCATTTTGAATTGTGTGATCTTAGTCAGTTAACCTCAGGGTTGGATTCTAGCTGGATGTCCTTGAGAAAAATACTTAACTTTTCTGTGCCTTAGTTACCTGCTGTATAAAATTGGGCTAATAGTTGTAACTACTACAGGGGATTGTTGTAAGTAAACATTAGATAATTTCTGTAATATGCTTAGAGCAATGCCAGCCGTGAATAGGCAGTCCACAGATGTTAAGTTCTGGTTGTGGTTATTGTTGTGGTGGTGTTTTATCATCTGTATCACCTAGGGCACAAGCGAAGCCATTAAAATTATATTGGGGGAAAATTCTTTAACTGTCCCATACATTGCAGGTTGAGCATCCCAAATCTGAAAATCCAAAATCTGAAGTGCCCCCAAATTCAAAACTCTTCAAATACCAACATGGCACAAAAAGGAAATGCTCATTGGAGCATTTTCTATTTCAAATAAAGGATACTCAACCGTGTAGTCATTCTTGAGCACATTCAAGTTGACAAACTCTGAGTTAAGGGGAGGAGCAAAGGTGAAGTATATGAGCATTCAAATAATTATTCTGTCTTTAAAAGAGAATTATATCAAATTTATCAATAATGGGGAATGAGTATAGAATTCTATAGCATTACTAATTTTCTGCATGGTATACTAAGTTATGTTTAGTGATAACTCTCTATAACCTAGGATGATCTTTTTTTTTCTTGTTTGCGTGGGACTAAGGGCTTTGATGGGATGTGGAAGTTTCGGTGTTAAAACCAGACAACTCAGGATGTGTCATCACCCTACTATAAGTTTAATACATTTGTCTGTTGAGACTATTGAAGGAGATATTAATGGGCAAGCACATAGCACACTGCTTGGCACATAGTAACTGCTCCTTAAGTTTTTGTAGATTTGAGTCTAAATCTTGATTGAGCAGATTCGTACACTGCTCTTTGACAAATTGTAGGGAAGAAGTTGGCCAACTGCTTTGTTAGCCCTTTGAACAGCTCTTACTGTTAGGCCCTTGAGCACTGATTTCTTTCAGTTTCAATTTCCTAATCTGTAAAAGGAGAATAGTAATATGTATCTCATAGGGATATTGTAAAGATTCAATAATTTGTGATTAGCACATTAAAAGTGAGTATCATAGTGGCTGGCTCCCATTAAGCTCTTAAGTGGTAACGATTAGAATAATGAAGTCCTTTAACATTTTGTATAGATGCTATTTGGAATCAGTAGTCCCATCAGTGGGAAAACTTGGAATGGTAGCTCTGGATTGAGCTTTCAACTCCTTTAGCTTTGTTCAGTTTTTTCTTAGAAGCTTTCAGCTTTCTTATTCTAGAATGCCTGAGGAAGAACATTGTATACCTGGAGAACTGAAAATGTGTGTTTACGAATTGTGTTTTAGGTAATGAGGAGTACCTGATTAATCTGATAGACTCTCCAGGACACGTGGACTTTTCCTCAGAAGTATCAACCGCTGTTCGCATTTGTGATGGATGCATCATTGTGGTAGATGCTGTGGAAGGAGTCTGTCCGCAGGTAATGGATTGTGATGAGAAAATACTTAAATGGTTAAGGGTGAGAAAAGAGGAAGAACTGACTGACTTTAGGCATTTCACTGACAATCAGAACGTTGGTTTTATATTTCACATTTGGTAATGTTCCAGTCTGTGATGGAGTTAAATCACCAGAGTTCTGAAGGAATCTTAGAGATGATGACTTTAATTTAACATACTTTGTTTTTGTTTTTGTTTGTTTTGAAACAGTCTTGCTCTGTCACCCAGGCTTTAGTGTGGTGGCACGATCTTGGCTTACTGCAACCTCCACCTCCTGGGTTCAAGTGATTCTTATGCCTCAGCCTCCACAGTAACTGGGATTACAGGCATGTGCCACCACACGTGGCTAATTTCCGTACTTTTAGTAGAGACGGGATTTCGCCATGTTGGCCAGGCTAGTCTTGGACTCCTGGCCTCAAGCGATCCACCTGCCTCAGCCTCCCAGAGTGCTGAGATACAGGTGTGAGCCACCATGCCTGGCCTTATTTATCCTTCATAACTGTCAGTTGTGTAAAGGCAATGATGATTTCTTGTCTATAGTTCTTTGCTACTGTGCTGTATACATAGTTTGTGAATGCCTAATGTATACCTTTGTCTGACTGGCATTGTCTAGAGTGGTTATTAATCAGTATTTTCTAATGTGCTTTACTTAATTCAAATCATGAGTTTTACATTCTTCTTTCTGTTTTTATCAGACACAAGCAGTTCTGCGACAAGCTTGGCTTGAAAACATCCGTCCAGTTTTAGTGATTAATAAGATAGATCGCTTGATAGTGGAACTGAAATTCACCCCACAAGAGGCCTATTCTCACCTCAAGAATATTTTAGAACAGGTATTTTAATTTTTAGTATTTAAAAAATTTAGTCTCAAAGAAGAGTTATAAGGAAGTTACTAAGCTTGGTATGAGCCATTGCTACAGAAAAATGAACTTTTCCACTTCATATTCATACATGTTGGTGTTATTCTACAACAGTGGCTACAGAATAAGCATGTTCTCAGTAGTCCCTTCCATCTCTTGGAATCACCCATCATATAAAGCTTAGACAATAGGCTCTCTTGTTTAAAACTGTATCTTGGTTCCAAAGTGAAGCAATATTAGGATTTTATTACCTGTCTATAGTATTTTATTACCTGTCGTTAGAGGAAATTTTACCCAAGCATTCATTCATTTATTTATTCAGCAAATATTTCCTAGATATATGTTGAATAAATAAATTATCGAATGTCCATTGTGCATTAGGGATTGTGAATATAAGATGGACAGGTCAGAATCCCTATTTTCAAGGAGCTCACAGTATAGTAGGGGAGACAAAGAGATACTTGGAGAACAATGAGATAAGCCCTGGGTGTGATATGACAGCATAAGGGCCATCTCACCCAATCTGGGTCAAGAGGGAAGAATGAGTTAGAAGTCGTACAATGGAAACCTTGAGATGGAAGTAAAGTAGGTGTTTGCCAAGTAGAGAGGAAAAGGACATTCAAAAGAGAAAGAATATGATGGGCAAAGTCATAAAGGCAAGAAAAAGCACAGTACAGTGTTTCATTTAAGGACTACAAATTGTTTTATAGCTGAAGAATTAGATTATGTTAAACAGTGACAAGAGATGGGAAAAAGGATATAGGATTTAGATGTTGGTGAACCTTGTATGCCATGCATAAGAGTTTGAAATTTTTTCCTCAACATAGTGGAAAGCCATTGATGAGGATAGCTTGAGTATATTTATTTGCTAAAGGCAGGAAACAATAAAAGCAGAACTGTGAAAAAGAATGAGGGATGGATATCATTCCCTGTAGAAATAGGAAGAGGTAGGCCGGGCTCGGTGGCTCCTGCCTGTAATCCCAGCACCTTCGGAGGCCGAGGCAGGTGGATCACGAGATCAGGAGATTAAGACCGTCCTGTTTAACAAGGTGAAACCCCGTCTCTACTAAAATTACAAAAAATTAGCCGGGCGTGGTGGCAGGCATGTGTAGTCCCAGGTACTCGGGAGGCTGAGGCAGGAGAATGGTGTGAACCCGGAGGCAGAGCGTGCAGTGAGCCAAGATCACACCACTCCATTCCAGCCTGGGCGACAGAGCGAGACTCCACCTCAGAAAATTAAAAAAAAACATGAAATAGGAAGAGGTAAAATAACTCCTGCCCTGCATTGGCAGGAGAAAAGTCAGTGGTATTTGCAGACATAAGTGAGCTTGTAGATTGGAATGTGGGGCACTTGAAGGAAATATGAGTAATAGGTTCCATTTTCTTTCTGAGGTAGGACATAAGATTACTGCCTATTTGGGAGTGAAAGTAGTTGAGGATTAGGAGTTGGGAAGAGGGCCTGAAGAGGGTAGTGAACATTTCAGACAACCGATGTGAGAAATGGCAAGGCAGTGGACTAAGGTTACAAACTAGGATTGTGGGGTTGGAAATCATGAGTACTTTGTGATAGTAGGCCTCAGTGCTGAAAAACAAATTAAGGGTATGATATTAACATTTACATTAAACTAATAATAATCAAAAAATGACCTTCCAAAAGCCTTAGAATTTAGTTATGCTGAGTTTAGAGAATGGATACATGTAAGTTATTTACTGATTGTAAATGCCACCTCCATTCGTGTGTGCTTAATGAGCCCAAACTGACTGATGATTCTAGTCCTAACACAGGTTAAACAGTGTTTATCCTTCCGTGAGCGTGCTAAGCATCTGAATGACACTCTGCCATTTCACCATCTCTCCTAGATTAATGCACTCACAGGAACTCTTTTTACTTCTAAAGTCCTAGAAGAAAGAGCAGAGAGAGAGACTGAATCCCAAGTGAATCCACATTCTGAACAAGGAGAGCAAGTATATGACTGGAGCACTGGCTTGGAGGACACAGATGATTCTCAGCTTTACTTCTCTCCAGAACAGGGAAATGTGGTGTTTACCAGTGCAATAGATGGGTGGGGCTTTGGGTAAGTCTGTTTGAATCTGATTAAATCTCTTTGTGGATTTTATATGCCATTGGTTTTTTTTAGTGAAACTTTTTATTTTGAGATAATTATAGATTTACCTACAGTTGTAAGAGATAATACAGAGAGTTCTCTGGTGCCCTTTACCCAGTAACTGCCTCCTATCCATAATAACATCTTGTATAACTGTAGTACAATACCTCCACCAGGACTTTGACATTTGCCATCAATATACAGAACATTTCTATAACTGCAAGGCTCCTTCACGTTGCCCTTATATTGCCACAGCTGCTTCCTTCCCTCCCTCAAACCCTTTTTAACCCTTGACAACCATTTATCTTATCTCCAAATTTCTCATCTCATGGGTGTTATAGAAATGGAACCAAAAAATATATGATTTTTTTGGATTGATTTTTTTCACTTAGCGTGATTCTCTAGAGACTTATCCAAGTTATTGCTTGCATTAATACTGTAGTTGGTTCCTTTCTGTTGCTTAATAGTATTCCATGGTGTGGATGTACCCCAGTATAACTATTCACCCATTAAAGGACATCTGGTTCTTTTTTTTCCTTTTTGGGCCATTATGAGTAAAGCCGCTATAAACATTCATGTGTAGGTTTTTGTGTGAACGTAAGTTTCATTTCTCTGGAATAAATGCCTATGAGTGCATTTGCTGAGTCGTATGGTAGTTGTATGTTTAGTTTTTAAAGAAGCTATCAAACTGTTTCCAGAGGGACTGTACCATTTTATATTCTCACCAGCAATGCATGCGTGAGTGATCCGTTTTCTCCAAATGTTCACGTTTGGTGTTGTCACTGTTTTCATTTTAGCAGTTCTGTTGGATGTGTACTAATATGCTATTGTGGTTTTAATTTGCATTTTCATAATAGCTGGTTACCTCGAACATCTTTTCATGTGCTAATTTGTCATCTGTAGGTCTTCTTGAGTGAAATGTCTTTTCACATTTTTTCCCATTTTGTTATTGTGTTTTTTTCGTACTCCTGAATTTTGAGAGTTTTTTTCTATTCTAAACAGTAGTCCTTTGTCTCATATGTGTTTTGCAAATATTTTCTCCCAGTCTATAGTTTGACTTCATATCCTCTAATAGTGTTTTTCAAAGTGAGCAAAGGGTTTTTTTTGGTTTTTTGTTTGTTTTGTTTTGTTTTGCTTTGTTTTGTTTGAGACGGAGTCTTGCTCTGTCGCCCAGGCTGGAGTGCAGTGGCCAGATCTCAGCTCACTGCAAGCTCCGCCTCCCGGGTTTACGCCATTCTCCTGCCTCAGCCTCCCAAGTAGCTGGGACTACAGGTGCCCGCCACCTCGCCCGGCTAGTTTTTTGTGTTTTTTCAGTCTTGCTTATTGCCCAAGTTGTAGTGTAGTGACGCAATCTTGACTCACTGCAACCTCCGCCTCCCAGGTGCAAGTGATTCTCCTGCCTCAACCTCCTGAGTAGCTGGGACTACAGGTGCACGCCACCATTCCCAGCTAATTTTTGTGTTTCTTTTAGTAGAGATGAGGTTTCACCATTTTAGCCAAGCTGGTCTCAAACTCCTGACCTCAGGTGATCCGCCTCGGCCTCCCAAAGTGCTGGGATTACAGGCGTGAGCCACCACTCCCAACCATCAAAGTGAGCAAAGTTTTTAATTTGACCGAAGTGTCCTTTATCATTTTTTCTTTTTATGGATCTTGATTTTAGAGTCAAGTTGAAGAACTCTTTGCCTAGCTCTAGATCCTAAAGATTGTCTCTCATTTTTTTCTAAAAGTTTTAGTTTTACTTTTTACATTTAAGTCTGTGACCCATTTTGAGTTAATTTTTGTATAAAGTGTGAGGCTTGGGTTGAGGTTTTCTTTTGTGGGAGAAGAGGGCCTTTGAATTTCCATTTACTCTAGAACCCTTTGTTGAAAAGGTTATCTCTTCTCCGTTGAATTGCTTTTGTGCCTTTGTCAAAATCCGTTGGGCATACTTGTGTGGGTCTGTTTCTGAGTGTTTTGTTCTGTTCCTTTAATCTATGTGTCTGTCTTTCAACAGTACCACATAATTTTGATTAGTGTAGCTACATTAATAAGTCTTGAAATCAGGTAGATTATTTCTGTCCACATTATTTTTATTTTTCAAAATTACTTTTGCTGTTCAAGGCGTTTGCCTTTCCGTGTAAATTTTATAGTAATCTTACCTATATCTACAAAAACATCTTGCTAGGATTTGAATGGAAATTGCTTGGTAAACCTGTTAATTTGGGGAGAATTTTGACATCTCTGCTGTGTTGAATCTTTTCTATTCCATGCCTCACACTATACCTCTCCATTTATTTAACATTTAAAAAAAATATTTTATGATCATTTTATAGTTTTCAGCATACAAGTGCTGTACATGTTAAGGTAGATTTACACTTAATTTTTCATTTTTCTGAATGATTATAAGTGATATTTTTAATTTTGGTGTTCACACATCTAGTATATAGAAATACGATTAATTTTTATATGTTGATCTTGTATACTGTCACCTTGCTGAACTCACTTGAAGTTCTTTGTAGATATTTTTGAATTTGCTGTGAGACAATCATGTCTGCAAATAGGAATTGTTGTATTTTTTTTCCTTTTCTATCTCCATGCTATTTTCTCTTTTGCTGATTGAATTAGCTAGAATTTCCAGCACTATTTGACTGACAGTGATGAGAATTTCCTTGCCTTGTTCTCGATCTAGGAGGAAAGCATTAAGTCTTTCACCATTAGAAATAATGTTAGGTCTGCAGGCTGTTTTTAGATGTCCTTTATCAAGTTGAGGAAGTCCCCTAATATTTTTCTGAATGTCATTATTATGAATGTGTCCAGTTTTGTCACATACCTTTTCTGTATTGATTAATATATTTGTATGAGTTTTCTTCTTTAGCTTGTTAATATGGTATATTACATTGATTGATGTTTTTGAATATTGAGCCAGTCTTGCATTTCTTTACAGATTTTATATACAATTGATTTTTAACTTTATTCTTGAGTAAATTCAAATGTGTACCACAAATGGATCCCACCTTATTCCTTAGCTCAGTTTATTTCCTGTCAGTTTTTTTTTATCTTCTTAAAGTTATTTATACATAGATGAACAAATATATTTATATCAACTTTTATACCAACGGTAGCAAAAGTTAGTCTGGCTTTAATGAAGATGTACATGTGCAAGATATTGAGTTAGTCACTTTATTTAAATTATTTCACCAAATTCTGACAACACTCCTTTTAAATAGATACTACTATTTATTATCTAAATCTCAAGAACATTGAGTAAATTTTGTTCAGCATCACTCGACTAACAAGAGGCAGGCTGATATTAAGATTAAAGTCTGCCTGACTCTGAATCCTGTCTTTTTTTGACATGGTTCTTCTCTAGTGTCTGCCCTATGGGGTATAAGGATTCTTATTTCTTCTTATTGCCTCTCCCGGATTTGTACATGCTGAGGCCATGTTAACAGTGATATTAGATTTCAGAATGGAGTAGGTAATTGATCACGTTTTTTTAACTATAGCAATTTCTGACTTGTGGAATCAAAAAATCCAAATGTAGTTAAAAGATTATTACTTTGAGAAAAATGTCTGTGGTTTGGATAAGTAATAGTGGGACCATAATGACCTTTACTTTCGTTGTGAGCTTGATATTGCATGTAATTTACGGGAATCATAGAACTAAAACTGATGCAGTAGGAGAAAACAAGAGTTTCTTCATGAAACATGTATCAGTATGACTTAGAATTGGAAAGAAAGAAAGGATCAGGAGCTGACTAGAGTGTAAGGCTTGGAGTAGCCTAACAAATCTCTGGCTTCATTTTTTAAAATATATTTTCCTTTTTACAGGAACTTGTTCTCCAGTTTCCCTTTGACCAGATTTTGTCTTGGGCAGTGTGATATAATATCATAACTTTCTGTTTATAATAAATGATAGATAGATACCTTAGTCCATTTGATGCCCGAAAGGTCATACCAGACTTAAATAAATTGAGGTAATGTGTATATGATAAAAATAGAAATTGTGAACCTGCTGAGAATTTGCACTTTTCATATATGGTTGATGGGTTGTCATTATCACCTTTCTAGGCCTCAGTTTACTTATCTGAAAAAACAAGAATATTGGGCTAAGATGATTTCAAGACTTTCTTCAGATTCATTCACAGTGATTCATTCAGTCGTGTAATAGGGTCAGACCTGTTGATTTCCTGATTTGTGAGCATTCTGGTAGTAAACCACAAGGTGGGAGGCTTGTCCCTTTCTTACAGTGATTTTCATAAGTAATTTAATGTTTTATGCCAATTTTAGTCAATCACACAAATTGGGGGAAGTTTATTGTGGAAGGAAAAGGAATGGGGAGAAAGTTGAATGGAGAGAATAAGGGTAATTTACAGAGCTCTTACTTCTGACATTTTTAGATACTGTCAGCCAATAAATGAATGTTCCCCTGTATTAGACAAGGTCGGATTTAGAGATCGGCTAGTGTCTGTTCTCAACAAGTTGATATGTGAATTTATGGGAAAGCAGTGGTGGAAATGAAAGCACCAGAGACTTTTTCCTTCCCTTTTTCCTCTAAAATGTCAGTGAATTGGCCAAGTTGACAGCTGCGTGTGTCACAAAAGTGGAAAATGAGCACATTTCAGAATTTGCAAGATGGTTCTATAAACTCTCTGCAGTGGGAAAGGATTAAGAAGTGTGACTAGAGGCTGAACCTAGGTCTTCTGCCTAAATCTGTCCTGTTAATTGATGTTAATCTGGGAGAGTCTGCTCTGAAAAGCAGAAACACATTGACTTGGATGGGTAGCAGCAAGAATCTAAGTTCTTGCTTTAGATACATAGAACTGAGTCCCCAAACTTATAGCATAGGGACAGGAGAGAAGAGACAATGAGAAGCCCTTTGTAATAGATTTACTTGTCTTTGTGTAACCGTGTCTTAGAATTCTGTAGTTAACAGTAATCCACTTCGTAGCTTGGAGAGCAAAAGGGTGTGTGGTTCAGTAATTTCATACTTGACTGAGTTGTCATTCATGAAGATAGGCAACGAATAGATCAGTAGTCTTGGAATATAAATCGGTCTGCAGGTCTCTTAGACTCTTGTTTGCAGTTACTCTGTAGAGGAAACGAATTAAAATAGAATTCAAGAATGGAGAAGTGCTAGAAATTGTCAGTGTTTAAAAATTGTAACTGTTCAATGACAAAAATAAATAAAAGCACTAGCAGTAATGGGGAATGGGTTGCTGTTAAGCAAATTTTCTGGTAAGTATGGAATAAAAAGTAATGAAAAGGATAAGAAACAAGATTTTGAAAGATTTATGTACCCATGTGTGTACACGTGTGAATATTTTATGTGGTGGACTAGAAGAGCCTAGCCTAAGCAAATGGGCAAATGTCTTACTATAATTTATGATTTTGATAGGGGTTTTAGAGTGTTTATTTATAAAAATCTTTAAGTTTACCACTTTCAGAATTAAGAGCAGGATATTTATCTGACATCATTATAAAAGATAAAAGAATGTATAATACAGTCTGGGTAACACAACTCAACATTTTTTTTAAAAATCCTGAAAGAATAGAAACCACACTGGAAATCTAACTGATCAAAACAGTTGTACCGATAAATGATTGCCCCAATAAATGTATCAAATCCCCTATTAAGGAGATATTTTTTAGAAAGGAAATTTTATTAAAAAAATAAATCCAGACGTTTACTACGTAAAAGAGATAAACATAACGCGTAATGGACAGAGGCTAAATACCAAAGCTTTAGATCAGATTATGTCAACCAAATGTGAATGAAAAGAGAGAGGTTTGGCAACATTAACAATAAAATAGGATTTATGGTAAATGAATTATGGCATAAGGATCATTTTCGCATAGATAATTGACACATTTACTAGTGAAGAGATTAGCTATCAATTATCAGAACAACAAAGTGCATGAGACAAAAATAGAACTGTAAGTAGAACTCTGCAGGCACATGGTTTAGGGGAGATTTTCACAGGTTAAGTAGACAGGAACATGAACCATATGAATAGAATAATTAAAGTCAGAATGTAAGTGTCAGTTAAAGATATAAAAAAATTGGTTCTATATCAGGTGAAAAAATAATTCAAATTTAAAAGAAAGAAAATGTCACAGGTTTCATGTGTTCATCACTCAGTCATTAGCTCTGGTTTTAACCATCTAAGAAGGACCCAAGTTGCCAATGTGGAGAGCAAGGCTTCAGCTGTATTTGTTGAGGCCCCAGGGAGCATCACTGCTAAAGAATAGGGCTCCCTTCTACAGTTAGGTTGGAGAATGCCTGGGAAGTCAGTCCACAGTGGTTGCCTCCTATTGTTTCCTTCCACATGTAGACCTTGGACCTGCCTGTAGGTCCTGAATTGGATTTGCAAATCTGCATGGCAGGTTGCAGCCTGCCTAGCAAAACTGGGTGTTGATAAATGAAAAGCCGCAGAGATAAGGGTATCCTGACTTAACATCTGGAAGTAAGGCTCTGTGCGCCATTCTGGGTGTGCAGAAACACAGGAAGCCAGGAGGAGGCCTGACTCTTTAGCGATCCACTGGTTAGGCAACAAGGCAGAGCCTGCTTTCTTTTTGAGGCATAGGAACTCTACCAGTGGTTGTCAGCCTTTCACATTGTGTTCATTTGTGGAGGAGTGATTAAAGAGTCACCTGTGAACAAAGATAGTTTTATTTCTTCTTTTCTAATCAGTATACTTTTTATTTCCTTTTCTTGCGTGATTGCATTAGGTTGGGCTTTTCAGTATGGTGTGGGAAAAAACTGGGAATATCCTTTTTTTTTTTTTTTTTTTTCCTGAACAGGCATCTTTTAAGATGCTGGTACTTTGAAAATTCTAATCTCAAACCTTAGATTAAATTAGGTTGTTCTCTAAAGACAAGGCGTTTCTTAGGTCCTTTATCCAGACAACGCAGATGCTATATGTAGCACCCTTAGTTGTTGTTGACTGTCCTCCTGTGATGGGAGGCCATGGTGGTAACTGGTTTCTCTGTGGGCTGATGCAAGTTAAGTCAGTGTGTGTATGTTTATCATTAATCTAGGATAATAAACACCTTGTTTTGGCAGGTTGTGGCTCAAGAGTTTCTTTCATTTGTGAGCAACTGTCACAGCAGTGAGTAGCTGAAATAAAATTTTATGGCCGGCATAGTTGTGACGGGCAGCTGGAGCTTGCATTTTCTTGGCTTTGGCCCTAGTTTTATCTTGTTTTACACATGCAAAATTAAGAAACAAAGCTATAGCATGTATTACAATTCATATTAATGTAGACCTGAACATGGGCTTTGGAGCCAGACTGCTTGGATTTAAAGCCCCACCTCACTTCTTCCCTGCATGATATTTCTGTGCTTCATTACCCTTTTCTGTAAAATGGGGAAGTTCTGTAGGATAGTGGATTAAGTTTAGTAATACACGTGTAAACAAGTTTGAACAGTACCTGTCACAGAAATGTTCAAATGTTACCTATGCTAATCGTTGTTATTAATAACGTGAACATTTGGTCTTCTTTCAGAATTGAGCACTTCGCCAGAATCTACAGTCAAAAAATTGGCATCAAAAAGGAAGTTCTTATGAAAACCTTGTGGGGAGATTACTGTATAAATATGAAGGCTAAAAAGATCATGAAGGGTGATCAGGTAATGTGGTGTATGTCCCTTTTGATTGCTGGTCATGTTCTTGCCCTATGAAAATCTATCCTGTAATATCTTTAATAAATGTAATTCAGCTTTAATTTATGCAGGTGAGTTCATGAGGGAATTTTTACTGTGTATAATTGGGAAAGGCTTACACGTCTCATATACAGGTATTATTCATATAGAGTTCTTAGTCCTTTTAAGTATAGTGAGCAAAGAACTGCTTTTTCTTTTCTTTTCTTTTCTTTTTTTTCAGAAGACCAAAAATCTTAGATCTTGGGCACCTGAAGACACACGTTTTGTGCCGTGCATTTGTTTGTCTCTGTCACCATAAAGCGATGTCTCTTCTAGACATCCCTGTATGGTTCACACTGTCCTAGTCTCAGTTGAAGCCTTATCTCACTGCATGCTGGTCATCGTGCAGTGTAGATCGGGAGAGGTGGATGCTCCCTGAAACCCCTTCTATAGATAGAGGTGGTGTAGGAATGCTGTCATATACCCTCAAAGGATACTTTTCTTGGAGCTTTATTTTTTGATATAAAACCAGGATTTCATAAATTCATTCTCACTGAAAATCATATACATTTCTTTTTAGAAAGTACTCACAAGTATAAAGCCACAGCAAACAAAAAACTCGAAGCCAGCACTGCTAGTAGATGTTTGTAATTTCTTTCATTCTTTTTACATGGATATATACATCCCTCAGTTGAGATTATGCTGTTTATACAATGTAGCTGCCCTTTTGCTTCTGTCATATCATGAACATCTTCCCTTGCCATTAAAAGCTTTTTTATAAACCATATATTTTAAAGGGAATGAATATAGCTAAGAGAGAAAGAGCATGCCTTGAGAGTTGACTCTGTGTTTGAATTTTGGCTCCACCACTTACTGGCTCTATGACTTTTGTCTCAGTTATTTCATATGTAAAATTAAGATAATAGCACTTATCTCATAGGATAGTTATGATGATTATATGAAATAATTCAGTAAGCATTCTGTTATTTTATTTTGTGAGACCACTATGATATATGTAATCATTCTCTTAAGATTGGACATAGTTTTTTTTCAAATGTTTTGATATTGTACGATAGATATCTTTGTGGATAAGTTTTATGTCTTCATGATGCTTTTTTTTTTAAACTGAGCATTCTAAGCCAATGACTTTTAACTTCTTAATACTGTTGCCCGTAGTTCTTCAGAAAGGAGGTATCAATTTATTAATATATCCCACTTCATGTATATGGGAGAGTATACCCCTCGAGGTGCTCTTGCTGGTAACTTTTTGCGTAGTTTGGTAAGAGAAATGATGAGTTTTTTGGGTTTTCAAAATTTTCCTATCCTTGTGAACTTTTAGAAATATGTTTAAGAATGCTTTATGTTTCTTCTAACATAATTTTAGACTGAAGTCCATGGAAAGAGCCTGCACGTGCAGAGTGAAGTTTTAGCTCTTGGTTTGGGTGCTGTGTGTATTTGTTTGATGGCAGCCATGGTAATATGACCCACGAATGGTCATGTCACTTGTAAAGTCTATGGTTCCCAGAGGAAAGAACAATGGATTATTATTAATTGTGGATTGTTGGCTGTTTAAGTGCATTCTTATAACTACTTTCATCTACTTTATTTTTGAATAATTATTTTCAAGTAGAAATGAAACACATTGAGAATAAAAGCATGTCAAGAAGGAATATATAAATGCCTATTAAATGTTCAGGAACTTAAGCCCGTATATTCTTTTGTACAGGCCAAAGGAAAGAAACCTTTATTTGTACAGCTGATCCTGGAAAATATATGGAGTTTGTATGATGCTGTCTTGAAAAAGTAAGACTGTTATGACATTGTTTACTTTTAGGCATCTTTAGGCAGTATAATTTGTCTCACTTTCCAGTTTGATGAGTCATACTTCAGAAAGCTGAGATGGACTGAGAAAGTGAACAGAGCTTCTACAGATGAGTTGATTACAGGGCTTAGAAGCAATTTAAAGAAGTCTGTGTAACCCAGCTAAAGGGTGATGTTGAAGGGACAGGATAGCAATATTTTATAGAGTGCTGAGGTGAAGAGATAAAAGGATAGAAAGAAACATTGGGTCTTTTTTTATGCAAACCCAGGTTTAAAAAATAGTTATTAAAGTAGAAAAGGTGCTTGATAGCTAGGATCATTAATGGGGAAGTGGGGAAATAACTTTTCTGGTATAAGTTTGCTTTAGTAAATTTTCTTTCTGGGTTATTCCTGTGGTGGAATAATGACTTATTAGTACTTATTTGTAAGACTGCTTTACCACTTGATATAGTCTGCTTGAGGAGATTGGGGAGAAGTACTTCCTGGGAAGTCTTAAAGAAGGATTCACTTGAAAGTGTAAGAGTAGAAGTTGAGGAGGCTTTTTCTGTGGCAGGATTCCCTTCAATCATTTTTAACTTTTTTTGAAAAAGTAACACATTAGGATAAAAATATGCCATAATGTTGGGTTCCTTTTCCCCACTGCCTGTTTTTATGTGCATATGACATTTCCACCCTCCAATCTTGTGTTTACTATAGGGACAAAGACAAAATTGATAAAATAGTGACTTCTTTAGGATTAAAAATTGGAGCCCGGGAGGCACGACATTCAGACCCTAAAGTTCAGATCAACGCCATTTGCAGTCAGTGGCTACCCATATCCCATGCTGTTCTTGGTATCCTTTATTCTAATGGTTTTTAATGAAATAGTTTTGATAAAGCAAGAAAAAACAATGCGTTATGGCAACCAGGAAATTCTCTGGAAATAACATTCAATCCAAAATAAGTCTTCTCTGCTTATTTGGTGTTCTACCATGAAACTGTATTAAATACTTTAATAATTAATACACTAATACTAATTTATGTTAACATTACTAATAGTGAACTTCTTTAAGAAAACAATTCTTTTTGTGTTTATTTAGTAAACTGTAAAAATAAAAATGTTTACACTAAGATTTAAATAAGATGTTTGTGTTAGATAACTGTTTCATTTCAAGGTCACCGATAGCCAACCTGCTAAGCTCTGTTCTCATTTGTTCCATGGGTAACCTGCTAAGCTCTGTTCTCATTTGTTCCATGGGTCTCAGTGTTAAAGTATCTGTCATGAGGATCCTTTCTGAGCTTTTAGGAGTTTGTGAACTCCCTGAAATCGTGTGCATGTTTTGAGATGTGATGCATAAAGCAGTGTTGCCATATAGCACAGGCATTTTCTGTATGGACAGACTTTGTTACCTCAATATTTAGAGCATACAGTGAATCTTCGCCTTGGTGGGAGGCACTGGCTCAAGGTTTTGAGTCCTTAACAACAGACTTCAGCGATGGTGTGTCAGAAACTTCCTAGTCCCCTTGATATTACAGCCGAGAGAGTGGAGAGACTGATGTGCACAGGATCACAAACCTTTGACTCTCTTCCACCAGAAACTCAAGCACTGAAAGCAGGTAAGGAAAGATGGACCTGTTGGAATATACCATGTCATTGACTGTCCTCTATCCAGGCTGCTCTAGACCAATTTGCTGAATGCTAGTTTGCTAAATGGCCAATTTGCCAAATGTCCACTTCCACAGATGAACAGTTTCACAAAGGACCATTTCACCAGTTTTGCCTCCTACCCCCACCCCAAAGGTTTTCTTGTTACAGCCATTTTGCTCAGCCAGTACGATGAGAGACCAGCGACTTCCTGTACACATGCTCCTCATGAGAAAAGAAGCTCCCATTCTGGACTTTGAAGGTTCCATGAAATTTGTCTCTATGTATTTTCTTTTCTCTAATTCTTTTCCTCCAGTTCTATTGCTTTTGTAACCCTGCCCCCAAACCACTACACTGTTGTTCTTGGCATCACTATTGACTTTTGGTTCATTAAATCTCATGACCAGTTTTCAGTCTTCATAGGACTAGATCTTCCCCTCGCATTTGATGAGGTGATCACTCCTCCTTGAAACAATTTCTTCCCTTGACTTCTAGGCTTCCATTGCTTCCATTCCCTTGTTTCTGCTTTTCTTCCTGTCTCCCTGGCTGCTTATACTTAATAAGGTCTTTTTGTGATTCCTCCCCATCTCCCTGGCTTTTTAACTTTGGGGTGCCCCAAGTAAGGTTCAAGTCTTTGATCCTCATCTATTTTACCTGCAGTCCCTCTTTTGATAATCTCATCCAATCTCAAGACTTTAAATGACAACTACATACTCATAATTCACATAATTGTGTATCTTCAGAGCATGTCTGTTTTCTGGACTCTGGACTGATATCTAGAACTCCCCCTATACTGTGTTTTCTAAGAAACATCTCAACTGAACATATCCCAAACTGGACTTTTTATCTTATCCCCAAGCCTGCTCACCTAGTCATTCCCATCTCAGGGGGACCTCAATCTTTTCATTTACTCAGTCCAAAAACCTTGGAGTCATCAATGGCCCTTATATTTATCTCACAGTCCAACATGCAGTCCATCATCCTGTTTATTCTTCCTTTGAAATACGGAATTCAGCTATTTCCCAATGTTTTCACTTCCTGGCCAACATGGTGAAACCTTGTCTCTACTAAAAATACAAAAATTAGCTGGGCGTGGTGGTACACGCTTGTAGTCCCTGGTACTTGGGAGGCTGAGGCAGGAGAACCACTTGAACCTGGGAGGCGAAGGTTGCAGTGAGCCCAGATAATGCCACTGCACTCCAGCCTGGGTGACAGAACGAGACTCCGTCTGAGAAAACAAACAACAACAACAACAAAACGACTAGTATCCCTGCTTTTGCTCTTGATTCCTGTTAGTGTTTTCTCAATATTGCAGACAAAACAGAGTGATCCTCTTAAGATAAAAGTCAGGGCATGTCATTCTGTTCCTCAAAAAAGCTTCCACTGGCAAGACTTCTGATACATGTTTGATTCTTACTTCCTCTGGCTTTCTTTTTCCTTCTTTAAATTTTACTATTGAATTCTTTGTATACAAATTATTTTAACGTGAGGTGATGGAGTTGTTTTAAAAAATTCATTAATCAATGTTTTTTTACTTCCAATATAGGTTAAGGAAAATGTTCATATGTTAATACGTAATTGCGTTAAAATTTGTATATTTAAGGAGAATTGGTATCTTAATAATATTGAATCTTAATTTATTTCTAAGAATTTGTTAATATCATAATACAGTATTTTTTTCCATTTTATTTTCTAACTTGTTATTGTGGGGGATTGGAAAAGCTATTGATTTTTATATATCTTGTTAACAAGCTACCTTGATTGTTGGCCTTTGGTACCATTCCTCAATTCTATTTTTTCTATACTTGATACAGTGAAAAATGTATTAGTGCTTATAGTAGGTGTTTAACCTCATTGCATAGCTTTAACTTTCATATGGGATCCCTCACCCCATCAAATTTGCTTGCTTTTCCTTCCTTATTTCTGCCAATTCTGTTTGCTTTTGCTCTGCTATTCTTTCCTAGCAATCTTACCCTTTTCTAATTAAAATTCTTATCATAGTTGGAAAAAGTTATGGACTTCTGATGCATTTAGATAATGCGATGTTCTAAACATTTTAATTGTTTTCCAGAAAAATATGTGTTTTTTTAATAATGGGAAAAATAGTGACATTTTTACTTCCTATTTGTTTAGCTTTTATGAAATGTGGAAGTGAGGAGACTGCTCCAGTTATCATATTTGTTTCCAAAATGTTTGCAGTTGATGCTAAGGCCTTGCCTCAGAATAAGCCAAGGTAAGGGAAGTGGGAAAGTTGGGCTGGGCTAGGAATATAGTATATGTTTGGTAGGATGTAGTTGGGGTGTGGATGGGGCTGGAGCACAGATAATGCTTTTCCTCCTCAACCCAGAATTCATTTCAAGCCAACCCCCAGGGTAACATACAATTTGTACAGTAATATATCCTTTTGTGATACCTCTGTAGGAGAAAGCTGTTGAAAGCAGCTCTGGGATTTTGAATTGAAGTGATGTAAGTTTGAAGAGTGGCGTTAGTAGCAGTAGCAACAGTTAACTTTTGTTGAACATGTTAGGCAAGTTCTAATCTAAGCCTCCTGCCTTGTCTCATCTAATTCTGTCTACCTCAGTAGAGATTATGAATGTATGAGTATCTCTGCTTCCCCGTGTGTATTATGTGTGCCCGGGTGTGGTGGGTGTAGGAGAGGGATATTTCTCAAGTTCCAGAGTCTTGGGGAATCTGTCTCTTCTACATTTCCTGTTTTTTATGTGAGTTCCCCTCCTTCTGTCTCTGCTGCTTTCCCTACAAGTTTAGATTCTGATCATGTCTTGTGGATATTGTTGCAGCAACCTCCTAGCTGGTTCTCCTGCCCCATCTTTAGTTCCACCGATGCACTTGCCTTTCTTCCTTTAGAGTGATCTTTATAAAACTCAGCTATGAAGATATGTCTCTTGCTCAAAACCCTTGATGTTTCTCACTGCTTTGAGCAGTTTTGATTCAAGTGTGAAGTGTTGGTGATGATTTCAGTGGTACTTAGGGAAACAAGTTTTAGTTTACTTAGTTGGCATATTTATTTTAATGTTTATTTGTGTATATTGCCTGTGGATGTCAAGTGATAAAGCCTTTACTGTGATGAGATTTTAAAGTTTTATTGAGTTCAAAATGTTTGTGCATTTAAATAAGCATTAAATAAATAATATGCAGATATAGCAGAAATCATGAAAATAATATGTGAGTGACTGAAGGTCAGATCATCAGCCTGTGAAATAAACTTGAGCTGTCAGTGGCATTTCAGACCCACCGTGACCTGACCCCAAAACATGTTTTGACTAGATTTTTATTTCTGTTTCTCTAATATACTAGTGTCTGAACAAACGTCATATCTTTACTTGTGCTGTTCCTCCATCTGAGAAGGCATCTTTTCTTCTGATAAAATTCTGTTTGTCCTTCAGCAGAAAGGTTATGCATTGTTTTTTAGTACTTCCCTAGTCATTTGGACATAGGTGTATTCAATAATTTTTGCCCTGGGGATAAGTAAAACAATAGATGGGTGAGTAAATGAAGAATGAATGAGTGGATATCTGAATGGGGGAATGAACAGGTCAGTGAATGGGTGAATGAATGGCTAAATGAGTAAGTAAATGAGTGAATAATGGAACGAATGAATGCCCAATTATGTATCTAGGCTACTCCCAGATAATATTTCAGTGCTACATGTAGTAGCAATTTCTTGTGCTAACAATTTTAGGATACTGAATGTTTTTTGGCCATTGGGAGTATCTGAGAGATTCCAGTAGAATCATAGGGAATATCAGAGAATTGGAAAATTTGCTGTTAAGATTTGAAATACATGTATTTATATCATTTAAAATTCCTACCTCTACCTATCCTTCATTTCTTGCTGATGAATAATAGTATTATTATGCCTCTACTATTAATTACATTTTCTGTAAACATTTTTCTTAATAATTCATATGTTTTTCTGATTTTTAGTATATTTCTGATAGTGCAATCCATTCTATTCCATTCCATGAAGCTGTTTTATTGATTTTATTTTTGTCATTTGTTTTTTAACCAGTATATCAGGTTCAACAATTGTTACGTAATAATACAGTGTTTTCAGGTATACCTGGGTAAGGTCATCACCATTACTTTGTTCTTTTCCATCTTCTAGCTGATAGTTTTTTTCATTTAAGTTTTATTTTTTAAATTTAGGAAAATGTACCTTGGGAAGTTGGTTTGATAGCGTTTTCATCTCCATTGTACTAGATACCCAAGCCAGGAATAACAGAGTATTATTTTCCTTTCGTATAGAGTACAATGTATTAGTGATATGCACCAGGGAGAAAAGTAAGGCAGGAAATGAGATTCGGCATCCGCAAAGCCTAAAAATTTTTCCCTAACTTACTGAAGACACTGACGTTTACTCACTGCTCAACAGTGCCACTTTGGGTGTAAATGAAGTGTGGGACTGTTACAGGACTTTATCCTTTGTTCTTGTGTTCTTGCCTCTTTTCTTTGCTTCTTCAAATTCACCTTTCAACATGACATTTGAACCTTCAGTCAACATTCTCACCTCTGGTCTCCTTCATCTCAGTATTAGTGACTATTGTCCCTTCAAGAAGTCCATGGTTAGTTTATAGCCTAAATAACTTCCCAGTCACAGCTGTTTCCTCACTAGTAGGGCCCCATTTTCTTGTAATTACATTTCTTTTTGTTCTCAGCAGATGCTGGATACACAGTGGGTACTTTTTACACATCCTTACTGATTACTATCTGCTTTGTTCCCCTCTACCATCATTCCCAGTGCCCACAGCAGTGCGTGGCACACAGTAGTTGTTAACTGGATGGATGGATAGAAACATAGACAGCAAGCATCTATACAGTTGATGCTTACTTAATGACCGTACATGCTGATTATTCCAGATCACTTCATGAACTTGGGCACATGAGGATTTAATCTGCAAGGTGAACAAATACACTTCCTTTTTCACTAAAACTAAAGTGAAATCACATTTATGTAAGATGACGATTTTATCATCTTTAATTCCTCCTGAAGGAAAGACATAACCTGGTGATAATGAGCATAGACCTTAGAGCCATACAGATCTGGATTTGAATGATGGCTCCTCCATTTAAAATCTGTGTGACTTTGGGTCGAGTTACTGAAGTTTTCAAAGTCTCCCTTTTCTTGTATGTAAAATAGGAATATGATATCTATTTCATTGAATGGTTGTGATAAATTATGTGCTATAATATATGTAAAGTGATTAACACAGTCTCTGGATCATAATGATAAACCCATTGGAAGAGACCATTTCTCTGTAGATACTAGCAGATACCTCTGGTATTTTTTCCATTCTACTCTAACAATAAAAATGTGTTCTGCATTTGTATTTTAATTCACATTTTTCAGATATTCTTATGAGTTTTTAGCAAAAGTCTAGAAACAAGGAAAGTTGTCTAAGGATTGGTTGAAGGAACAGCTAGAGTGCTCAGCCTGGGGAAAAGAAGGGAGGCAGGGAAGGCATGAATGCAGGTGATTCAAAGGAAAGGGGAGGGAAGTAGGTTTGTTAGATGTTGCTCCAGAGGAGAGAACTGCGGCCATAGCTAGAAATTGCGAGGAAGCAGAGTTCATTCTGTATTTGAAAGTTCTGACATTTAGAGCTTCCTGTAATGAGGAGCTTGTCTCTTGCAGTGGTAGTGTGGCCCCTTAGTGCCAGCAGTTTTGATTGCCTAATGAGGCACCTGACCAAGCCAGGCTCAAGGATTGTTTCTCATGTTTTTGTATTCTATTGCACAGCCCAGTGACCTGCAGCAGAGTGGGTGTGAGTGGAAGGGCCTGCTCTTGGAACTAAACCATTGATTTTGAGGGACAGGTGCTAAGGAAGGCAGAAGTAGTTCTAGTCCTGGACACTGGGACTAGAGAAGTCTTGTCTAGCAGGAAGATATCTGAAGAGTATAGCAGTGGACAGTCAACAATTTAAGCAGTCACCTTCCAGGTTAGCTTACATGAACTAGAAAGGTAGAAGGAGTTAGGCCACTTTGAATCAGGAGCCCTACCTGTATGTGGCCATTTGGAAGGCAAGTAGGCAGAATGGCTACCTGCATGGCTTCCATGGCTTACAGAGAGGGGAGGGGAATATGGCATGGCAAGATGGGGATGAAGGTTATCAGTTAGGTGTGAAGTCTGAGCTTGGGAAATAAAGCAGGAATCATAATGTAAAAGGTGAAGGACAACATGGGAGAGAGGCACAAAGTGTTGGGACCAGGAAGAGTTGTCCAGCTTCCAGAGCTGGAGCATAAAGTTAGGACCATAGGATTAGCCTGAGTGCTTTGATGCTCAGTCCCAGAGTATCAGGAGGCTAAAGATGCTGTTATTCTATCAGCCTTAGGACATGGATTGGTCTTGTTCATGTGCTGGGGTTGAGCGTGCAGGTAGGTTCATCAGGACCCCTACATGGGAAGGGAGCCAAGTCCTAGGAAACAGTCTACCTGCCTGGTTTCTACCTTCCAAACCCAAACTCCCAAACAGAATTTGTGTTCGACTTAGTGCTCCCCTTTTGTCAACAACTTTTTGGTATTAAAACTCTGAATGCCTTCTCTATATCCTGACAGACATGAGGGTAATTCTTCAGGAAAAATAGCTTAATTACCTTCTCCACGCCCTCTCATTCTCATCCCCAGGGAAAACCACATATACACACCCACACCCTGCCTTTTCGGTGGTGGTACTTCTTGGGTCTAACACAGTGGCTGATATTTCAGTTTGACCTTCTAGTCCTGATGAATTGCCAGTACCTTGCCTGACCTTGAACCTTTCCTCTTGAACCCCGGTTATTGAGGCCTTATGCTTGTTTCCCTGCCAGGGTTGTTCCAAACCCTGATATCTGTCACTCTTTCCCTTCCTTCTTCCCGTTCTTTGCCTTTTCCAGAAGGAATATAGGCATCTGAGAAAGGTTCCATACTATTGTACATTGCTTCAGATAGGGACTTGGGCTCTTGCATGTCAGTTCATAAGCTCAGAATAGTTGGGACACAGCATTATTAGAGAGAAGCTGATAGGCCCTCTCCTGTAGCTACAGACAGGGAGAGGACTTGGAGAGAACTGCCTGGAATGGAGCTGGGACCAATCTTCATCTTACCCAGCCATATCAATACTTGCTGTTTCCCTGCTTGACTAAACTGAGAGATGCTTGATGTTGCCAGATGATAACATATTTGTGATATCCTGTAGGCCTCTCACTCAAGAAGAAATTGCTCAGAGACATGAGCGTGCAAGACAAAGGCATGCAGAGAAGCTTGCAGCAGCACAGGGACAGGCACCCTTGGAGCCCACCCAAGATGGCAGTGCCCTTGAAACATGTCCAAAAGGAAAGGAGCCAAGAGGTATAACTTTCCTAAGTAGGCTCTGTTGCAAAGTGTTTGCCTTTTTGCTTAACTTGGGACACTCATCCTTTAGTTCTTGAGCTTTTTCAGCTTTAATCATCGTTTTTATCAATATTCTTTCCATTCTTAGTGTTTTGGTTTTGTTTTTTTTCTGAAACTGGACCAAACATATCATATTCATGTTTCCAGACAGTTCTTGAATTAAGAGGGCATTCTTGGCACTAATTATCTTTTTGTTTCTGGCAGGTGACGAGCAACAGGTGGAAAGTATGACCTCTAAACCTGTGCTCCAGGAAGAAGACAACCAAGAGTCTTTTATTGCATTTGCTCGAGTGTTCAGTGGTGTGGCTCGAAGAGGAAAGAAAATTTTCGTCTTGGGGCCCAAATACAGTCCTCTTGAGTTTTTACGAAGGGTAAGAATTGAAAGTAAACTATTTAGATATTGTTTCTCAAGGGTCTGATATCTTTTCACATTTTGTTGGGACTGGCGATGATCTTATTGGTAGATTTATTTTGTCTCTGGAAAGGCACACTTGAGTGACTGTGTATCTCCGTTTGTGTTGCTTTGATAACGTTTGTCATGTATGTCTCAGTAGCATTAAGGAAACCAAATCAGTGTGTGGACCAAATTTTCAGGCCTTATTTAATTATAAGGCTTTTCTCTTCTAGGCAAGAATCACCTTGTGGTTAGAGAAAAGGACTGATAAGAGCAGATGTCATGCTGGAGCCAGGGCAATGGCGAATCTTTGAGAAATAGGAAGATCCAAAAACTAGCTGGCTCAAGCCAAAGGTTGGGCCGTGAGCAGGGGATAGGCAGGAGTTGCATGGCACACTGACCCTGAGTCTGGTCAGGAGGGTCTGTAAGTAGGTGAACAGGCAGCATCTAAAAATGCCTGAGCCAAGGGGCAAACAGAGATCACAGGCTAGAGATGTCTCAGAACATTTTTGGAAGTAAGCAAGATATATACATTGTAATTATATCATAATTAAATAATAGAGGTCATAGGATGAAGGCAGTGCCAGAGGTCCAAGTAGCCAGTCTGGATCAGCACAAAGCAGTAAGCTAGGAAATTGTCAGCTGGCACCGTGGAGCATCATGAGCAGAGAAACACATGCTCCTCTCTGTCCAGGAAGCAGCCTGTCTGTAGATAAACCAGGGAAGCTTTGGTACTTGGCTACAAGTGAGAGAGAAGGAGGTAGCAGTTGAAGAAAATCTGTCATCGGTTTTTCTTTGCCTTAAATGCTTATTCCATGAGTTTTAGCAGTTTAATCCTTGGAGAGTGCAGTGCTGCATGGCAGTTAAGCAGTCCTTGTTGAGCATATTCTGATTTAGCAAGAAAGATCACAGCACTTAGTGTGTATAGGGTTATATTTTATGGGAGTCTGAAAGTGAGAATATATATAAAAACTTATCTGTGATTATCTTGGCTTGGACGTAATTGATTGCTGTTTATCAGTAAGGGTCAAGTATCAGTTAATTTTTTTCTTTTTTTGTGAAGGTAAATGAGCAAGAAATTTGTATTTAGTGAAACATTGATTTATTTGGCATTACAAATTCCGTGAACAATCCAGTTGATCTCTGCATAGTGTTTCTTTGCTACAGGTTGAAATCAGTTGCTTATGTGTCTCATGTCTTAAGCAGGAATGATACAATACATTGACAGCTCAAATAGCTTCTTATTTCAGTAATCAGAGCACCATGAAACCTAATTCTAACTGCTTAAAAAAGAAACCTGAAATATTTCAGACCTACCCTCAAAGTAACCCCTACCCAGAATTTGTGTTCATCCTTTGTGTTAGTTTTCTGTTACTGCATATTACAGATTACAGCACATTTAGCAGCTTGAAACATTACACATTTTACCATCTCACAGTTTCTGTGGGTTAGAAAACCACACATGGCTTAGCCACATCTTCTCCTTAGGGTCTCACAAAGCCGTGACCAGAATGTTGGCCAGGGTGCATTCTCATCTGGAGGACTGACTGATGAAGAACCTGCTTCCAAGCTCACTAAAGGTTGTTGTCAGAATTCATATATTTGCACCTGTAGAACTGAGAGTCCCAGATTTTTTCTGGCCTTTGGCTGCCCTCAGCTCCTAGAGGCCACCTTCAGTTTCTTGTCATGTGGACCTTCCCAACTTGGAGGCTTACTTCATCAAGCCGTATAAGAGACTAGGAGTCTTCTAGCAAGACAGAGTCCTGTATGATGGTATAGAATCACAGTGTGACATCTCATCACCTTTGCCATATTCTGTTTTTTAGAAGAAGCACGTCACAGGTCCCACTCACACTCGGGAAGGAGGCTTCAAAACAAAGGTGTGAACATCGGACAGCAGGCATCATGGGAGGGGCACCTTTCGTCTGTCTGCCACAGACTTCTCTTACTTTTCTTTATAGTTTTACAACCTGAGTGTGCGTTTTTTCTAAAGAGTATTGTCACATTTGCATGCTTTTGAAACTTTGTATAAATGGAATTTTACTGTAACTATTCTACAACTTGCCTTTTTTTTTTTTTTTAACTTAACATTGTGAATTTAATCTATGTTAATGCCTACTCCCATAATTCGTTTATTGTTCAGTGTGGCATAGGATTCCTTTACTTAAAGGTACATTTTATATATACAGTTTTTTGGTCACTATATATTTGCTGTTTTCGTTTTTTTGTTTGTTTGTTTTTCAAATCTAAGCAATGCTACCTTGATTATTTTTGTATATGTCTCCTTATGCAGATTTACAAGAAATTCTGGGGAATATACCTATAGTGGAGTTGCCTTGGTAATCTTCTGCTTATCAAGATAATTCCAATTTATTGTCCAAAGTAGTTCTGATTTACACTCCCAATAGGAGTGTTTAACAGTTCCAGTTGTTCCACATGCTCCCTAAAATGTGGTTTTATTAGGCTTTTGATTTGTGCCAGTCTGATGGGTATGATATGGTGCTTTGCAGTTTTATTTACATTTTCCTTATTACTCTTTTAATATGTTCATTGATCAAGCTTGTGTTCTTATGTGAAGATATTAATAGTTCTTGGAGTCATTTCCCTGTTTTTCTATTATGCTACTTTATTGTTTTAAATACTGCTTTTCAGATGTCCTTTGTATATTTTGGATACTAATTCCTTGTCAGTTTTGAATTTTGCAAATTTCTTCTCCAGTGTAAAACTTGTTTTTACTTTCCATTTGGTACCTTTTGATAGGCAGAAGTTCTTAATTTAAATGTAGTCGAACTATCATTATTTTATGGGTTTTGCTTTTTATATCTTAGGAAAATTGAAACTAAGTCTGTATTGAAGTCTCAAAAATTTCTCTTATGTTTTCTTCTAAAGTTTGTTATTTTACCTTTCATGTTTAAATATATAATTCAGTGTTTATGAAGAAGGGATCCAAGTTCATTTTTTCCTCATTTAAATGTCCAGCTGTTCCAATGTTATTGAATAGTCCATCTTTATCCACTAATTTGCTTTGTCCACTCTGTCATAAATCAGATTATTACCTATGTACATAGATCTGTTTCTGGACTAATTTTATTTTTTCTGGTTGTCTCCAACTGTCTCTGTTCAGTGCTGTCTTCATTTTTCAATATTTTGACGTCAAAAAGACCAAGTCTCTTTACCGTGTTTTTCTTTGTTAGTGTCTTGTTTGTTCCTGACTCTTTGCTCCTATATATCAAGTTTATGGTCAGCTTGTTGCTTCTATGAAAAGCCCTGTTGAGGCTTCAATTGGAATTACTTTATGTCCATACACCTGTTTGGCATGAATCAACATTTTGTAATACAACATCTTTCCATCCATGAATGCATTAGGTTGATTTATCTATTTAGGTAATTTTAAATGTTTTTCATGAAGTTTTATAGTTTCATTTATAAAGGGTTTTGAATCTAACTTTTGTTAGATTTTGTTGCTATTCTAGAAATCATTTTAAATAGACATATTTTCTATTTATTGCTATTCTATTTATGCATTTTTCTATTCCTAATTATAGAAGTATAATTAACTTTTGTATATTGATCTTGCATTTTTGCCACCTTGCTAAGCTGTCTTACTGATTATAATTTATCTGTAGCTTGTAGCTTGTTTTAAGTGGATGGTCATATTGTGTAGATAATTCCATTCAGTTCTTATAATCTTTCTATTTCTCAGCCCATCTTTAGAGCTACTTTGAGAGTTGTCATTGTGTCAGAACACATACATTTAGATGTAACATGTGCCTTCATTTTCATGAAGTTTCTAGAGTCTACCCTAGCACAGGGGCCTCACCTTCCTCTGAACCTTTATGGATTTACTTGCCTATACTACCTTTTTGTTGGTCACTCTGTGCTTGTGATGTTAGTAATCTTTGTACATGTTGTATCTCAGCCATTTTTTCTCTTCATAGCATTAGGGCAGCACCCCAGGCCTATAAGCACCAAAGATTGATTGGTTGGTTAATTGAAATGCTTTCTGGGTACTTGCATTTATATGGTAGATATATTTCTGAAGACTTCACACAATGCAAAATTTGAATCGTTTGAGACAGTGTTTCCGTAAGAATAAATATGATGTACGGGGAGCTAATACATCTAATGTACTTGTACTTGTATATTTTTGCTGTAAATGTACTCTGTCCTCTCATTAATGTGTTCCTAATATGTCACAGCATGCTCTTCCATATGAACAATATAGCATATAATAACAGTCTGACCTGTTTTTTTTGGGCATTTTTATCACATCTAACTACCCTTCCAAAGTTATTTTTATGTGTTACTTGGCACTAGCACCAGCCCTTGTTGAATACTTGAAGAACATTATAAATAAGAGTAAAACAACTTTAAATGATAATAGTAATAATGAGTGTTCAAATAATAGCACAGTAGTCACCAGCACTGGTGTATGACGTGGTTCATATAAATAATTTAACCAGGGGCTATGGAGAACAGCTAAAGTGACAATACCAGGTCGCAACAGAATTTATATTACTTAGCCATAAAGCTTATGATTAAATGGGAATCTAGACAATTTTTTAGTGTTTGAGAAATTTCAGTATTTCAAATTTTATTCATAAAGTGAGACTTATATTTTATCACACCATTTCAAATGTTCTTATTTCAGGTTTACATGAAATGTTGCTATACCGTATGTTACTGTTGAATAAAAATAACTTTACAAATACCAATTAATGCTTCCATATGCCTCCTAACTTGTTTTCAATCATTTTTCTTTGCCCAGGTACCATTAGGCTTCTCAGCTCCACCAGATGACCTCCCCCCAGTCCCCCACATGGCATACTGTGCTCTGGAAAACCTGTATCTTCTGATGGGAAGAGAACTGGAATATCTAGAGGAGGTACCTCCAGGAAACGTGCTAGGTAGGGTGATGCTGTTTATTATATCCTTATTCCATTCTAGGAGATTATCTAACATGTCCCTGAAAATTTAGTGAAATTTTTGAAGGGAATAACTTTATTCTTTAGTTTGATGATTTTTTGTTTCTGGTATCTTTAACTGAGTACATTTGAGTAACTAACATGGAGATCAGTTACTTTCTGTGAATTATAGGAGCTGTTTTAAAAATGTGTTGCTTAAGTAATTTGTAAATGCTCTAGCCTAAGCTGGAGTTCCATTTATTTCAGAGTGAGAGGAGAAATTCCTGCTCACATCAAGTCAATCTAGATGACTAAGGCATTTCTGGTTCTACAGATTAGATTCTAAATTGTTGGAAACTATTCTGATGTAAAGGTCTATTTAAACTCATTGCTTTTTTCCCAATGCTTTTATCCTTTGAGCATTGCTTTGCTAAGATTAGTTGATTGTCGGTTTATATCTGTAAATATTATTCTTCATCTCCTTAATGTTATCACTTGTTTGACTTCTGCTCCTCATGTGCAGAATTCACTTTTTGAGATTCTTAGTGCAAACCTATAGACTCAGATGAAGAAATTTCTCTTGGATCCAGAGTATACTATTGAATACTGTATCCCCTTGTACTATTAGATTCTGAACCCTTAGGGTCATTGTCAGCTATAGAGCTATTTATTGGGTGATTGCTTGGTTTGGGAATCCTCAGCTTTTTAGAAAAAGGTTTAACTTTTTAAAAAAAGGTCTAGTCTGTTGGTCCAGAATATCTAATGGTTTCTCTGGATTTTATAGACTTGAATCCAAGAAATTTGCCAAAGCATGTTGCCATTCACCTACAGAGATATATTCTTTTCTTTCTTTAATTTTTTGGCATGAAATTTGTAGAATGCTTAGCTTCTCATCAGTGTTACCTATTTTCTTCTATCCCTTTGCAAAATGCCATTTAACCTTAACAATTGATGTATCTTTGTAAGCTGCCACAGCCAGCTTTATCAGAAAAGGACACTGGAAGAATGGAAAACACCCTACTTTTGTTCATAAGCCTTCCTTGAGATTACTGTATTGCTCAGATTAAATGGAACATGAGGTATATCTCCAGCATGATGCTCAAGGGAAAGAGAAAGTATTCTGCTGAGTGAATGGTTTTTATACGATCTTCTCTAATTAAGGCCTGGTGCTTGTGTTCCTTCCCTAGTAGAGGATGAGAATGTGACATGCATTAGTTTCTGGTTTTCTTTTTTCTTTCTGTTGCTGAATTTCTAGATGCTGTCCAGGACTGAGGTTAAGTGATGTATAAGGAGAGAAACTATTTCTCTCTCTTCTGTTTTCCAAGGCAGCCTTTGCTCTGCCATATGGTACGGAGAGACAAACCTACTATAAGCTAAAATTTTTCATTTATTCTTGGAGAAGAGATATACCTTGATGTCTTTTATTGACCTTTTAAAAAAGTGAGATGATAGCACAACATGGGGTAAGACTGAAGGTGACTAAATCTTTGTTTACCAAATTGACTTACATAAGACTGAGCCAGATGGACAACCAACCACTTTGGAATAAAATGGATTGAAGAGGAAAAGCCAGATTTATTTCCTGTAAGAGTTAGGATTGTATTTAGCTGCAAGTAACCAGAAAACCAATTGCATAGTCTTAAACTTCACTCAGTAGGAAGCCCAAGGGTGGACAGTCCAGGGCTGGTGTCACGACTCTTCTGTGTCATCAGGGAGCCAGTGGCTCAGCATGTGGCTTTTGTGCCCATAGAAGCAAGATGGCCTTACATGTCTGAGAATCATGTCCGCATTCCTCACAGGAAGAGAGTACAAGGGTCAAGACCTTCTAACAGGTTTAATGTTTTTATTTGGAAAGAAATGCCTCTCTAGTGACTTCTGTATATATTCTCATTTTTGTAGTTTTGTCATATGTCCGCTCTAGCTGCCGGGGAGGCCTGGGATTGATTGAGTGTTTTACTCTTTCAGCCTGTGTAGTTAAGGCAAAAGCTATTGGGGTTGTGAATGGCTTTTGAATAGCCAGTCCACACTCTTAGAGCTGCATTTGCCTTCCATTCACCTGGTGATGCCTGAGGTGCCTCCATTAAGGTTCTGTTTTCTTTACATTAAAGAGAAAGATAGTCCACCAGGAGGATTTTGAGTGTAACACTGAAGGAATTGGAATGCAACCAGCCACTTTGATGGGGCTTTTTGAATTGAAACATATAGTAATTGTGTTTCTTTTATTAATTGAAATCTAATTGAGTGCCCCCACATGACTAGAAAGGATGAGTATACCAAAATTACGGCCATAGTTTTGCCACTAACTAGTTATATGGCCTCAGGCCAGTTATGTAACCTTGCTGGACTTGTTTTCCCAAGTGATTTGGACTAGAGCAATGATTACTAATATTTCTTATGATAGAAATAGAACAGCCACTTTTAATTTTTTTATAAGAAGACTGTGGATTCCCAGGGATGCTTTTATTTGTCCTAACTGGGATTTGTCATATATCCTAAACTTTAAAGATAAAGCATTAAATAACATTGCATGGAGTACATTTTTCTGCTGTAGCTATAAAATACCAACAAAATTGTATTTGTAATTTTTTTGGTAAAATACAAACAGAATTGAAGTTTAAAATTGTCATTATATGATGGCAGGTTGACCTCCTAGGTGGAGATGGAGTGAGGTAAACCTTTTTTACTTATGTCATGAAGATCTTCCCTGGATTTTGTCAGTTTCCCAGTGACTTAAAAAAAGTTCTAAACTAGATTATCTTCAAGATTGCTTCTAGCTTTTAACATTTAAGCTGTGTTTCTTAAAGAAAAACCTTATTTCAGTAGTTAGAATATTTCCCTCCCTAGTGTTTATTAGGAGGAACAGTAAATGTTTTGATATGATTGCTTGGTTTGATTGCTAACCCATTTTAATGACTTCATTAAAACATCTTGAACTGGTTACCTGCCTCAAAGTCATAGAATACCTTTTTAGGCAAAGTTTACTTGTTCCTTGATTAAAAATATATAGCATATGTTAGCAGTAGCAGCAGTCTCATAAGACAGGGTGTTTAAAAAAAGCAACTTTTCAAAGCTAGGAGTCAGTTTAAGACAGAACAAAAGAGGCCAGAGAGTCGTGTGTGTGTGTGTGTGTGTGTGTGTGTGTGTGTGTGTGTGTGTGTATAGATATAGATTTTTTTTTTTTTTTTTTTTGAGAAGAGTCTCACTCTGTCACCCAGGCTGGAGTACAGTGGCACAATCTTGGCTCACTGTAACCTCCGCCTCATGAGTTCAAGCGATTTTTCTGCCTCAGCCTCCTGAGTAGCTGAGACTACAGGCGTGCGCCACCATGCCTGCCTAATTTTTTGTATTTTTAGTAGAGATGGAGTTTCACCATGTTGGCCAGGCTGGTCTCGAACTCCTGACTCGTGATCTGCCCACCTCAGCCTCCCAAAGTGCTGGGATTACAGGTGTGAGCGACCGCACCCAGCCAAGAGTCTGGTATATTAAGGGGTGAGAAGAAAACTGCCCAAGAGAAGGCTAGCTGGCAGCCACAGGTAATAAATGCTGGGGTTCCAGCTTTTGGCTTTCTAGGGTGAGTTGACTGTGACCAGGTATGTCAGCGCGTTTTTATTTTTCTTTGAAATAGATTTGTCTTCTCAGGTAGTTTTGAAATGGAAAGAATAAGATGGCTGCATTTGGCCGAAATAATCTATATACTCCAATTACCTGTTGTTGCATAATAAAACACTCAAAGCCTAGTGACTTAAAATAAAGACGGTCCTTATTTTTTCAAGCATCTGCCATTCAGGCGTGGTTTGGTGGGAATGGCTTGTCTCTTCCACGTGGTGTCTTTTTTTTTTTTTTTTTGAACAGAGTTTCCCTGTTGGTGCCCAGGCTGGAATGCAATGGAGCAATCTCAGCTCACTGCAACCTCTGTCTCCTGGTTCAAGTGATTCTCCAGCTTCAGCCTCATGAGTAGCTGGGATTACAGGCACCCACCACCACGCCGGTATTTTTAGTAGAGATGGGGTTTCACCATGTTGGCCAGGCTGGTTTCGAACTCCTGACCTCAGGTGATTTACCTGCTTCTGTCTCTCAAAGTGCTGGGATTAGAGGCGTGAACCACCGCACCTGGCCCCATGTGATGTCTATTGATACGGCCCAAAGCCGGGGCTAAAGTCATATGGAGGCTATTTCAAGCACATGTCTGGAGGCTGATGCCAGTTGTTGTCTGGAACCTTGACTGGGAGTGGAACTAAGGCCTTTCCATATGGCTGCTTGGCTTCCTTACAGCATGGTGGCTAAGTTGGGTGAGCGACCCAACAGGGAGAGCCAGGAGGAAGGTATATCATGTTTTTATGACCTAGCCTTCAAAGCCTTCAGCCCCACTTCTGCCACATTCTGTTTATTAGAAGTGAGTCACTGCACCTGGCCCATGTTCAAAGGGAGGGAACTGACTCTGCCTTTTGATGGGAGGCATGTCAAAGTATTTGTGGATGTGTTTTAAAACAACCACATTGCTAGTCGTAGATAATTTCTTGTTTCCTTCTGCATTTTAACAGACTTATGACAGGACACATATAAAGAGATGTTCATAGCGATCAGGGCAGACCTGTAAACTTCATCTTTTTTACTTTTGTTAAACTTTGAGAAAAAGTTGTAATTCCTATTTAATAACAAAATAGTGGAGACCAACATGATTGGTACCCATATGCTTTTTATCATAATTGATATGGAGTCAGTAAATTTATCAAGTGCAGATGAAAATTTTTGTTAGAAAAGGATATGAAAACATTATATGGCCTTCTTGGACAATTCAGCATTATTCAGTCCAAGTCCAAAGGAAAGTTCTTTTATTGGCACTTGAAAAATGCAGATTTCACATTTGAACTCAGCTATAAGTCACTTAGAGAACTTATATGTGCTGATAAGTGTAGAATAGATTTTGTGGTCTGGAAATAGTTGATTTAAAGTTTAAAGTTGTTTAATTCTAACCTGATGTTTATAAAGTTGGTATAGATGGGATCAGAGAGACCTCACCATGTTTAGCACACAATAGCCTTTTGTTCAGTTCCCTGCTGAGAATATCTCTAAAAATAAATATTTGCTACAGGCTCCTATTAAAATGTGAGGGGAAATTGAATTAGGATTCCAAATCTTTAGCCTTTTCATATACTCCTTTAGATCTCTTCCATATGGTTAAATCTTTAAAAGTTGAGAGACATATTCTGAGAAGAAACATGATATTCTTCTTTTCACAGCATGAGGAAAATAATAAATATTAATTAACCTTTTTCTGAACTGGTTTTAGTTCTGCCATGGTTGGTTGCTGGGTCATTAGGAATTCCGTCAGTGTTGATAATCTGTGTGTGTGTGTGAGAGAGTCCTTAGTCACGTGGGGTAATCTAGGAGTGAGAAACCTTTGAAGGGTTTTTACTAGCAAATCTGATTTAATTTATTTCAAGGGAAAGCTCAGTAGAATTTGGTTCTTAAGACTTTGTGATACTTTTATTATGTTTTTAATTCAGTTAGTAGTGAATTTCTTTTAAATGTACTTTATTATCAACATTTCCATTTGGAAATAATCTGTTTTAATCAGTGAAAACCTTATAGTCATTTCCTAGTTTTAAGAGTTTCAACTGATTTTAATGGCTTTTCTCTTACAGATAATAATGATTTTATTCTCTTTTTTCCTTATAGTTGTGTGCCATATTTTTTTTTTTTCGTATTGCTTATAAGAATATGGTAAATAATAATAATTATAGTTGCTATTTTGTCTAGTTCCTTCTGGACTTTAATGGGAATGCTTCTGGTGTTTTAGTTTCAGGTTTGCTGATGCCTGTCAATTCATGATATCTCTTATTTATTGTGCTGGGAAAGAATTTTTTTTTTAATAATCAGGAATAGATACTGAATTTTATTGATGCATTCTTAGCCTCTGAAGACAAAGTTATAGAGTTTTTCTCCTTACTGTAATTGATGTCATGAATTATATTTAATTTCCTGATTATTAAGGCATCCTTGCATTCCTGTGTTAAAAAAATAGCACTCGATCATTGCATATTCTTTTCAACCCCTATTAGGTTCAGTGTACTGGCATTTTGTCCAGCATTTTCTTGCATTATAAGTTAAAATGGCCATTCTTTTCTTGGTATCATAATACTAAAATGGGAAGCTTTCAATTTTTTTCTACCCTCTAAAGCTGCACTCTCCATTTGGTAGCCACTAGCTACATTCACTTACTTAAATTTAAATAGATCGAAATCAAATAATATTAGAAGTTTACCCATCAGTTGCACTAGCCATATTTCAAGTGCTTAATAGCTATGTGTGGCTAGTGGTTACCGTATTGTATAGTGCTGCTCTTGAGAAATTTGTATGTGATGTAAGAATTACCTTTTCTTCAAAAGTTTTGAAATAGTTCACCTTTAAAACTAACTGGGCTTGATGCATAAAATACTTGATTCTTTCTATCTGGTAAACTTTCTCTTTTTCATTTTCAGTTCTGTATATTTGTGTTTTCTTGTTCGATTTCTTTATTACAAAATTTGTCTTTTTATTTTAATACAGTTGTATATATAGTTAATGTTTTAAAGTTCTTTTTAAAAGATAAGTTTCAGTATAGTGCAAGCCATAATATTTGTCCACTTGAAAATGCAGATAAAGCCAGATGCAGTGGCTCTTGCCTGTAATCCCAGCACTTTGGGAGGCCGAGGCAGGCAGATCAGCTGAGGTCAGGAGTTCAAAACCAGCCTGGTCAACATGGTGAAACCCTGTCTCTACTGGAAATAGAAAATTAGCCGGGCGTGTGGTGGATGCCTGTAATCCCAGGTCCTCAGGAGCCTGAGACAGGAGAATCCCTTGAACCCAGGGGACACAGAGGTTGCAGTGAGCTGAGACCACGCCATTGCACTCCAGCCTGGGTGGCAAGAGCGAAACTCCTTCTCAAAAAAAAAAGAAATCAATTATTCTCAACTTTGAAAATGCAGATAAGCTAAATAAGAGTTATTGCTTACTATAGGGGTAACCATCAGTCTTTCTGTCCATATATGTGCATATTTTTTTTTTAATTTATTTATTATTATTAAACTTCAAGTTGTAGGGTACATGTGCACAACATACAGGTTTGCTACATATGTATACTTGTGCCATGTTGGTGTGCTGCACCCATCAACTCGTCATTTACATCAGGTATAACTCCCAATGCAATCCCTCCCCCCTCCCCCCTCCCCATGATAGGCCCCGGTGTGTGATGTTCCCCTTCCCGAGTCCAAGTGATCTCATTGTTCAGTTCCCGCCTGTGAGTGAGAACATGCGGTGTTTGGTTTTCTGTTCTTGTGATAGTTTGCTGAGAATGATGGTTTCCAGCTGCATCCATGTCCCTACAAAGGACACAAACTCATCCTTTTTTATGGCTGCATAGTATTCCATGGTGTATATGTGCCACATTTTCTTAATCCAATCTGTCACTGATGGACATTTGGGTTGATTCCAAGTCTTTGCTATTGTGAATAGTGCTGCAATAAACATACGTGTGCATGTGTCTTTATAGCAGCATAATTTATAATCCTTTGGGTATATACCTAGTAATGGGATGGCTGGGTCATATGGTACATCTAGTTCTAGATCCTTGAGGAATCGCCATACTGTTTTCCATAATGGTTGAACTAGTTTACAATCCCACCAACAGTGTAAAAGTGTTCCTATTTCTCCACATCCTCTCCAGCACCTGTTGTTTCCTGACTTTTTAATGATCGCCATTCTAACTGGTGTGAGATGGTATCTCATTGTGGTTTTGATTTGCATTTCTCTGATGGCCAGTGATGATGAGCATTTTTTCATGTGTCTGTTGGCTGTATGAATGTCTTCTTTTGAGAAATGTCTGTTCATATCCTTTGCCCACTTTTTGATGGGGTTGTTTGTTTTTTTCTTGTAAATTTGTTTGAGTTCTTTGTAGGTTCTGGATATTAGCCCTTTGTCAGATGAGTAGATTGCAAAAATTTTCTCCCATTCTGTAGGTTGCCTGTTCACTCTGATGGTAGTTTCTTTTGCTGTGCAGAAGCTCTTTAGTTTAATGAGATCCCATTTGTCAATTTTGG
Source organism: Chlorocebus sabaeus (assembly GCF_047675955.1). Lineage (NCBI taxonomy): Eukaryota > Metazoa > Chordata > Mammalia > Primates > Cercopithecidae > Chlorocebus > Chlorocebus sabaeus. Next base: position 58,401,488 of record NC_132929.1, on the reverse strand, counting down.
CTTTTGCTGCCGTTGCTTTTGGTGTTTTAGACATGAAGTCTTTGCCCATGCCTATGTCCTGAATGGTACTACCTAGGTTTTCCTCTAGGATTTTTATGGTATTAGGTCTAACATTTAAGTCTCTAATCCATCTTGAATTAATTTTCGTATAAGGAGTAAGGAAAGGATCCAGTTTCAGCTTTCTACTTATGGCTAGCCAATTTTCCCAGCACCATTTATTAAATAGGGAATCCTTTCCCCATTTCTTGTTTCTCTCAGGTTTGTCAAAGATCAGATGGCTGTAGATGTGTGGTATTATTTCTGAGGACTCTGTTCTGTTCCATTGGTCTATATCTCTGTTTTGGTACCAGTACCATGCTGTTTTGGTTACTGTAGCCTTGTAGTATAGTTTGAAGTCAGGTAGCGTGATGCCTCCAGCTTTGTTCTTTTGACTTAGGATTGTCTTGGAGATGCGGGCTCTTTTTTGGTTCCATATGAACTTTAAAGCAGTTTTTTCCAATTCTGTGAAGAAGCTCATTGGTAGCTTGATGGGGATGGCATTGAATCTATAAATAACCTTGGGCAGTATGGCCATTTTCACGATATTGATTCTTCCTATCCATGAGCATGGTATGTTCTTCCATTTGTTTGTGTCCTCTTTTATTTCACTGAGCAGTGGTTTGTAGTTCTCCTTGAAGAGGTCCTTTACATCCCTTGTAAGTTGGATTCCTAGGTATCAATTATTTTTTTAAATTGTGGTAAGAAAACACAACACAAAATTTACCATCTTAACTATTTTAAAAAGTATACAGTTCAGTAGCATTTTTTATTTAAAAATCATACTTTCTGTACTGTTTTTTAACCTGTATATTTTTCTCTTGGAAACAATCCCTTCTCTGAATATAGCTTTCCCTGCCTTCATTTAAATGCATTTGCTGCAACTTTCAGAACAGTGTTAAATAGTGATGCAATAAGAATCTTTGTTTCATTTAAGTTAGAGGAATTTATATATACATGTTATCTATATATGTTATATATGCATATATATACACATAAATATATATATATATATATATGTTACCCTGAGATTAGGGCTAGTTTTTATAATGAAAAGGAAGTATCCTCCTTTTTCTATTTACTAGGTTAATTTTTAAAATGTGGGTAGATAATGAGATTTATCAAATGGTCTTTTCTACATCTTTCAGGTGACATATATGAGGTTTTTATTTTGGATCCACTTATGCCGTGAATCATATGAACATATTTCCTAATATTAAGCCAGTTTTTATTTCTGGAATACAGTATTAGATGAGTGTATTTCAAGTATGTTATTGAGCAGCAGACTTAGTCTGTAAGTAGTCTAGTAAAATGTTTATATTTGTAACTTTGGTCTGTAGTTTTTTGTGTATATTTGTATTTGTGGAGTTTTGATATCAGCATTATACCAGGTACATGAAACAAGTCACAAATTAGGGGATGGTTTTTATTGTTCTCTATTCTGTTAAATGGCATAAGAATTTTCTGGTCCCTAAAATTTTGGATATTAGCACCCATGAAATCAGCTATATTTGGTTAGTTGTTAATTGTTATTGTCCCTTTCAGGTTCTTTTTACTGCTTCTTATGTCAGTTTTGGTACTTCACACTCATAGATAATCAGATTGACTATCCAGTTTATTTCTAATGGAGACCAGTATTAATACTGATTATATTCATGACAATAATTAATGTCAGTTAGGGCTTACTGTGTGCTGGAAATTATACTAAATATTTGGAAGTGATATCTTCTTTATTCCCTGCCAAGTGAGATACATACATTTCACAGATGGGAAAATTGACACAAAGATTAAGTAACTTTCCATGATCCCATGATAATATTTATTAAGATGAGATATTTATCTACTTCTGTATCTGTAGTTATTTAATCTCTGTTTCCATATTACTTGAATTTTTTTCCTTTTCTCTTGATGTCTTATTGATGACTTGTTACATTGTATCTTTCCTTCTACCCTTAAAGAACCCATTCTTTATATATTACAGTCTTCTAGTGTATTATGTATTATCTTTAAGTCTTGGTTCCTGCTTATCATAGATGGCTTTATATTTTAATTTTTAATTTAGATTTGATTTGTTTTCTTCTCAAAGGAAATCATTTATGGTCTGAATCTTAGTATAATTTGAACTGAATTTCTTTGATTTGATATGCTATATTCTCTTTATCATATTTTTATGTGTACTCTAATTCAACGCTTTGCAACCAGAGGATTACAGTTGCCTTTTACAGATGTGACATGCTACTGATTTCTTCAGCCCTTGAAGCTGCTGAGAAGGTTATGAGAAGATGGGAGTCCCCTTGTCTATCACCCAGAACAGGTTGTTAGCATACAGGTTGATAAAATGCTTATTTTACAACTTAAGAAGTGTCTGTTAATTCTCATTTTCACTGTCTGAAGTAACTGGCAATGACTATATAAGTTCTTTCGAATACATGGATTAATACAGCTTCATAATCTAATAACTGTTTATCTACTAATAAGCCCATTGCTGCTATAGATAGTATATAAGAACAAAGGATTATTTAATGGGAATTTTCTTCCCCTCCATCTTCTAAGAGTATATTCCTCTTTTACTCTTAAATGACATTTAACAATGTAGAGGCCAGATAATTAGGAAAGATGAAATAAGAGATAATTGGAACAGTTTTTGTTGAAATTTGTCAGTTAAAGAAAAGAGCAAAATGGGTTAACAGTTTGAAGGAATAGTTGAGTCAAGGGAGTGTGTGTGTGTGCTCATGTGCGTGTGCGTGTGTGTGTCCGTGTCTGTGTATTTAGTGGAGTTTGAGTCTACTTGTTATATCAGTGGAAAACAGGTAGGAAAAGAGAAAAAATAAAAGATGCAGTGAACAACTTAAATGATTAATAATACAAGGTTTATAGTCTCTCCCAACTCAACAATGTAGAGAGCATAGCCATCTGCTAAGAAGAAGGAAGGTTTGGGAAAGAATAAGATTCTGAAAACTGGTAGATGCGTGGAAAAGCCACAATGAGTATTTGCTAGCAAATCATTAGATGATACCTTGACTAAATTGGACAGTAATGCGGTTCTGGGAAGAAGTGGAGATGAGGAGTCCAGTGAGTATTACACAGACATTGAAATATAAGACTGTCTTGAGTCAAGTGCCAGAGGGACTATAGGCTGTTCATAGCTTGAGGCTTCACTAGTTATAAGCTTGGAGGAAATGCTCATGAGGCCATCTTTTCTCAAGTGTTAGGTCCTCTTGCTTCTTGTTGGGAGAGAGAGGACAGTCTCCCTGCCATAGAGCCACCTCCTGCAAACTCAGCTGATAGACTTGTTGCAGTTTCTTCATTTCCATCTGTGGTTTTGGCCCTACTAATCTACTGTTTCAGATACAGTAGTTGAAAGAGTAAACAATTGTATTTAGAACTTACATATAATAATGAATAGACTTCAGATCATATTCTCTTCCAAAGATATGCTGGAAACATACTTCATGAGTTGAGTATTTAATTATCAGCATAGTTGTCATGCCAACACTGGGCAGGCCAGAGAGGCCAGAGCCTGGAACTCAGCTAAACTAATACGACACTAGCAGGTCAAATGTCAGATATAGGAAGCCGGAAAGAGTAGGTGGGTGGTAATAGGCCAAGCAAAGGTCATGCTCAAGGAACCCATAGTGAGACATTTGACCTCTGTTCTTAGTATTTTTAGCACGTGACAGAATGGGGAAATAATTTGACTTTTACGTGGTTTCGTGCAGGTTGGGAAGATATCCTTGATGGTTCACACAATAGTCTTCTTGTTGATAAGTTTGGATTTGATTTTTTCCAACAGAAAAGCAAGTGATTGTCAAAAGGGCTTTGAAGAAGCTGGAAATATACTCTCTTATGCCCATAAATTGATATAGTCCAGTTGGAGTGCAAGTTGTAAGGCAGGGGTAAATTGGTTAAGTAGATTTTTTTTTTTTAATTTCCAAAAAGAAAGGATATTTTTTTAAAGGCTATGAAGATAGCTTTTGGGAAAGGTGATTTTCAGTTATAACAGTAAGTATGAATTTTGAGTAGTGGCAGTTATTGTAAAGACCTGACAGGTCTTTTGGTCTTTCCAGAAAATGTAAAGTATATGATTAGGAGAAAGGTGATATTGGATAGAGAAACATGTTTCTAGTATGACCTGAAGCATGACATGTGGCAGACATTAGATGTGAAGTAATCAAGGAAATGCATCTTAAAATCTCAGTGAGATGTCCTTTCATAACCATTAAAATGACAGAAATGTTAAAATCTAACAACATTCTGTGTTACAGATATGGAGCAGTGAAAACATGTGTAAACTGTTGTTGTAAATTGATACAACCACTTTAAGGAATACTGGACACAGGGTGTAGCAATCCCACTTCATGGTGTGTATCTTAGAGGAACTTTAAGTACCCTCTTAAACAAAGAGACAAGTACAAGGATATTTATAGTAGCACTGTTTGTGAATACAGAAAAAGGGAAGCACCCTAAATATCCATTGACAGAAGAATGGATAAGTAGATTATGGTGCAAAATGGAATATTATACATTCGTGAAAATGAATGAAATACATTATATGTATCAACTACAGTCTCACAAATAGAATTAATTTTGAAAACAAGCAAGTTTTATAAAACCTTTATCATTTATATAAAGGTTAAAAACAGGTGGCTGGGCACGGTGGCTCACGCCTGTAATCCCAGCGCTTTGGGAGGCTGATGGGGGTGGATCAGGAGGGTGGGAGTTCAAGACCAGCCTGGCCAACATGATGAAACCCCATCTCTACTAAAATACAAAAATTAACTGGGCGTGGTGTTGGGTGCCTGCAATCCCACCTACTCAGGAGGCTGAGGCAGAGAATTGCTTAAACCCGGGAGGCAGAGGTTGTGGTGAGCCGAGATCGCACCACGCGCCACTGCACTCCAGCCTGGGTAACAGAGCGAGACTCCGTCTCAAAAAAAAAAAAAAAACATGGACATGGCATATATTGTTTAAGAACAGATATATATGTAATAAAAAATAAATGCACAGAGAGATAAATAGTAAGTACAAGATAATGGTTATCTTGAGAGAGGACATGACTGAGGAGAAATACACAAGTATTGGTTAAGGTCTCTTTCTTAAGGTGAGTGGTGGAACTATATTGTCTGTTTTAGCTGTTTTTATATCTTAAATATTATTTACCTGTTTTTATATCTTAAATATTGTTGAATTTTTTCTTTAAAAAATTAGGGAACTGTCCGGGTGTGGTAGCTCACGCCTGTAATACCAGCATTATGGGAGACTGAGGCAGGTGGATCATGAGGTCAGGAGTTCGAGACCAGCCTGGACAACATTGTGAAACCTCATCTCTACTAAAAATACAAAAATTAGCCGGGCGTGGTGGCATATACCTGTAATCCCAGCTACTCGGGAGGCTGAGGCAGGAGAATTGCTTGAAACTGGGAGGCAGAGGTTACAGTGAACTGAGAGTTCAGTGCACTCTAGACTAGACGACAGAGCAAGACTCTGTCTCAAAAAAAATTAGGGAACAATATTAATATTTTTCCCTGAGATTGTTGGTGGTGTCCTGCAGAATTTATCCCATATAATTGAGTAGAGAAGTTAAAAGTGTTTAATTTGGAAATAGAATGTTTTGGGTTAAAATTCTAGTTCAACTAACTTTTTAGCCTTGTAGCCCTGGGCAACAAGCCTCTCTGATCCTCTCTTCAACCTCTCTTCTACCTCACCAATCCTTGGTTTCTTATTTGCGAGGTGAGGATCATGGAAGTCAGCTCTGAAGATCCAGTGGGATGATGCACATTATTTTGTTTCAAAAAAATATCAAAAGGCAAAATGTTAATTAAGCAACATCATTGTTATCATTGATTTCCTTGGGAAATATTGTCATTAACAAATAGACCTCCAAAGTCACACATAAAGAAAATGATAAGTGAAGCACTTAATTATGAAGATTAAAGAATGCTTTCCACTTTTAAAAAATATGTCATTTATTTAAATGCAAATTTTTTTATCCAAAGAATTTAAGTAGGCTACTAAAAAAATAGGAAAAGAGTACTTTTCTAGGGGAAAAGGATTCTTTTGTTCTAGTGAAGTTGATCTGAAAGAGGTCCTCCAAGCAATATATGTAGAAAAGAAATCAGATTCACTGTCTGTTGCTGAAACTCTGACTTTCCCTCTCCATTCCTAGTTATTCAGTGTTGCAAAGATTCGAAACTTTTTGATAGCTTTTAAGAGGAAGTTTGAGATGGTAGAGGTGATAGAGGGAATTAGTTTTTCCGAGAACCAAGGCAAAAGGAGTGATCCTTAAAACTCCTGAATTGTCAACATTGATGTTGGAGCCCCACTCCAGATTCAGGTTGAAGTGTGACTCCATGAGTAGACGTTTTGGAGAAGGAGGAGTGGCTGATGTAGGACCTGTGGCTTAAAGCAGGAGGAGGGAGAGAGTTTTCTACTGAGAAGCAGATGTGTTATACAAGCTTAAAGACAAAGTGGAGAAGGAAACAGTAGTAACCATATTGTCCCGGATTCTTCTATGACAGGCCATAGTCCTAATCAACAAAGCCATGAGCTGTGTGGGGTAGACTCAGAGTGAAAGTTTGAGTTCTCTTTTTTTTTTTTTTTTTGCAAGAAGTTATTAACTATAAAAATGGGCATATGTTCTTCTAAAATGATATTCTAACAAAATAATGGTTCACAAATATAAAGCAGCCCACACAATTGCAGTATAATTTGTTTTATTAAAATAAAAGAATATATATATATTTTTTAAGATATCATTTACAAGGAAAATCCTCAACTGAACCTCCAGAATTATGTTAAGAGCAGTAGGGGTTGAAAGCATGTAGATTCTTCCCTGGAACACAACATATTAGAGTCTTTTGAAAAACACTTGGCCTTTTTCCAGTTTTGTACATGGAGTGAGGAGAGTTAGTTCATCTTTGCCTAGGGAAGAAAGTCCCCCTCTCCTTTGTAGATGAGCACAGAGCTTTTACCTTCCTAACACCCAGACCTGCTGATTTGGAGAGGACTAACTGCAAATTCCCCAAGGACTGGGCCTCCCAAGTCTTCACACTTAATTATTCCTGGTGAAGATCTCTTGGGTGTTCAGTGTATATTGGCTGAATGCATGAATAAATTAATCACTTAATAAGCTTAGGTGAGGGAATACATGGGCAGCCAGAAGCTATTTAGTGTTCATCATTTATTTCTTCAAGGTTTAAAATATTCTCAGCAGCCTGTGCAACATAGTGAGACCCCGTTTCTACAAATAATAGAAAAATAGAAAAACGGGCATGGTGGCACTTCATGTAGTCTCAGCTACCCAGGTGGAAGATTGCTTGAGCTCAAGAGGTTGGAGCTACAGTGAGCTGTGATCGTGCCACTGCACCCTGGCCTGGGTGACAGAGCGGGACACTGTCTTAAAAAGGAAAAAAATTCTCAAGTACATAAGGGAGATAGAAAGTATAGAAATATTTTTTTAGAAGTAAACACATTGGCTTTTCAGTGTAAATATACTGGAATTTTAGGTGAAAGCAAAATAATTTCTTAGTCTGAAGATTTCTTATTAAAGAATATCAGGGTAGTGATGTTTTAGTATGTTAAGATTATTCAGCTCCCAGAGCCAAGATGATGTTATCACTGGTGATGTTTTATTTAGCCCAGAGAGTACACTGAAACTAACTGGTTCTTCCTGCCCTCAGTGTGTTCTGGGAGGCTCCCAGCTACATCCTGGACTGGAAAAAAAAAAAAAAAAAAAAACAAGGCTGTTTGATGTTAGAGAAGCAGAAATATTCTGAGTATCTTTCTGGTCTTTTCTATGTGCCATGGTCCAGTCCACAGGAGGGGAGAACATTGTCCCAGGCTTTTGTAAAGCCAAGATTACCCTGCAGAAGCTACTTGGAGCCAGTTTCCAGTCTCCTGAGCTAAGGTTGCTACCAAGGGAAGGCAAGACTCAATTGCCTCTGCCTGAAGTTGTTGTTTTGTATAGTATTCTCATAGGTGTGTTGTATAGAGACTTAAGCTCCACTAATGTTTTCCTTCTTTTTTTTTTTTTTTTTAATTTCTCTTATTTTCTACCATTTATTTTGGCATTTGTACTCTTTCTTGCAATTTTCTTTCAATGTTTTATGTTATATAACTCTCATGTGCCTGGCTAAGCCCTTCTGGGGCGTGAGTCAGGCAACCCCTAAGCTAGGTATTCAGGTTAATTTTTTTCCCAATGCATATGTGTTGTGCCAGCACTGTATATCAAATAAACTTGCCCCTGCCCCTGCTTCCTTCCCCACTGTTTCACTACCACATTTCCCACACATACTGTAGTTGGTTTCTGGACACTGTTTTCTATTCTGATATATTTGCCAGCCTGTATTGTTTGATTTTGAGGGTATCAATAATTCATTTTTGAATCTGGTTCTTTCACTTTTAGCTTTAATTGGGGGCTATTTTTAGACATTTATTCTATATGAATTTGAAATGATTTTATCTCTTGTGATATATTAAATGTCTATATTAAGACACCTTACATACAGAGGTAAATTATGACCACTCTTTTACTGTAAAGGTAATTATATAGAAAAAGCCAAGTAAGTTACCTTGCTAGGGCTGGTTCCTATAGGTGTTATCAGTGTATTCTTCCAGACTTCTCTCTATGCATAATACATACGCATGTTCCTATAGTAAGAAATAAATTCATGTGTGTGAATTTAAATAAGTTCACTGGGGAGCTAAAGCTGGGACTGCAGCTTAAACCCAGCATTATGTTTTTCTGGTTTCCTCATTATTACCAAATAAATGAGTTTAAACAGTTAAAATTATCCCAGTACTAGTCTCTTTGGGGGAGCAGCCCTTTCCATTTTCATACAAGGTCTTATTTTGCGGACTGCATTCCTAGCCCTCTCCAATAGAGCCAGCAGGCAGCAGCCAGAACTACTTTTGCCTGAGGGTCTTCCCTGAGACAAAGACTTCTGCCCTTGGCCTTCTTACTTTCGGATATTTGTGAAGCCCAGGATCTCTCTTTCTCTTTCTCCCTCTCTCTCTCTCCAAAGGCTTCTGCCCTTGGCTTTCTTACTTTTTGATATTTGTGAAGCCCAGGATCTCTCTCCCTCTCTCTCTTTCTCTCTCTCTCTCCCTCAACTTCTGGAGCAACAAACTGCTATCTTAGTGGCATAATATACCTGGGTGGCCTTTAGTTCCATTTTTCAAAGTTTTTGGCTTTTGGATAAGACCTTTTCCTGTGTTGACATAGCCTCTCCCTAATTTTACCTGTTTTTGAACTTGGGATTTGGAGGTGAAGGGATGTGAGAGAGGGAGGAAGGAATATAAGGTGTCTTTTATAAGCCTTCCTTTGTCAGGATCCAAAGATTTTTAAAAAGAAAAAAACAGATTTTGTTTTTGTTTTTGTTTTTGTTTTTTTAAATGCAGTGAACTATTTTGTCCTCTGAAAAGTGAAATCTTTATTGGCTTAATTTTGTATCCTGATCATTTACTCAAATTTATTTTTTGCTTACTGTTTGGTTCTATATTGATCACTAGGTTACATTTCTCATACTGGGTGCTTAGTCTTCCAAATTATTTATAGGTGCTTCACAGTTTTGATCACAAACTAGTAAATAAGGCATCCTCTGATAGAAGAAGCAGCACTGGTTTTACCGGTGGTACCTCTGGCAAGTTGGCCACTTTGTGGGAATTTCCAGACCTGAATCTGCATTTGTATAAAAGGAAGTTGAGGTAGATGAATCTCTGTGGCCTTTCTTTCTCTCCTAGTTGGTTTTCCAGGATCCTTCCTCACCTTTTCCACTGCCCATGTCTTGAGTTTTCCTTTATTTCTTAGTTATGTTGCTGTTTTCAGTACCCTCTGTGCCTTCTTCTCTGTGGATTGCTTTAAGTGACATTCAGACAGGCAGAGGTCCAGAGGCCATTTGACATAGAGCAATTCCATCCTTCCAAAGATCTCTTCTCATAACCAGGAGTTTTTTGTTTTTTAAACAAAACAAAACAGTTATCCTGATTGGATCCAAGAGGACTAGCCTCACTTGGCTGTGCCTCAGGAGAGATCCAGAATGGCTTTCGTGGACTTGAACAAGCTCAGAAGCATTGGCACTTTCTCGTTTACACTGGCCTTGATTTTGGGTAGAGGTTGAGCAGGCTGAAGTCCCCTAAAGCCATCATGGGATGGTAAAAGGCATCTGCAAAGTTCCAGCTCTAGCAGGGTCACAACTGCACTGAGATGAACACAAGGGGGCAGCCTTTCCCACAGATTTTCGTCAGATCACCAAGGAACAGAGTGCGATTTCAGTGTGAGCGCATGCGTGAGCCTGTGCTCTGTCCACACCAGTGCCTGTGTGTAAAATGTTTAGCCGATAATTCTGTTTATAAAGATCTGTAGGGTGAAGGGCATATGAATGCTAAGTAGATTTTGGGCTTCACTGTGCTAAAGTTTCGTTAACACAATCAAGGCCGCCTCAATATAGGTTATAGACTATATCCCCCTGCCAAGCCCAGAGTCTTACACATGGCACGCAGGCAGGCAGGTAGGCAGTCAGGCAGGCACTTTTTTTTATTAGAGGCTTAGAGATGACCGAATCATAATATAGAGGAGTTGAAATTCATTTAGCCTGCTGTTTCAACCTGAAGAATGACTTCCCAACAGTCATTAAAGTTTAATTTGGCCCTTTGTTTTTCGTTCTCTTGCCCCTCCTAGCCCTCTTCCAACTACTAAAGGCATTGTTTCAACTGTATATATTTTCTTTTATTTTTGTTTTCTCTTCACCTTGGAAATTGAGTTACGACACCTTTGGTTGTTTCTAGTTGGAAAAAGCGTTATTATGAAAATGTATGCTGTTTGGTGAGCAATGAAGCAGAATATAAAATATCACTAATATCCTGAACCCCCTGCAATTAGAAGCACATTGTCACTAGTTTTGTTTTATGTTTCCCAGATGACTGTTAATTTAGCAGTTCAGCACATAATTGCATTGATGATCATATTTCAAAGGATTTGAGTCTATTGATTCAAGTGTAGAATTGAAGTAAAAGTTCCTTCACCATTGTATCTGAATTTGTCTTATTATTTGACTATGTAATGGCTGGAAGAAATCAGATATGCTTGGAATTCAAAGGTAAATTTTCTATCCCCTGGGGGTAGGGGTGGAAGGGAAAGAGGAACATTTTTTTTTAGCCCTAAACAAAATGAGCAATTAGTAGATTTGTTGTATAATGATTGTTTTTCTTCAAAACCACAAGCCTTTGATTTTCTAAAATGACAGTAGTAAATTTTCACTTTCCAGTTTACATCATCAGTTTCAGTATATTTGCATATATTTTGTTAACTGATACTAACAATGATGCCACAGTTTTGTTTTTTTTTTCTTTTTTTGAGATGGAGTTTCGTTCTGTTGCCCAGGCTGGAATGCAATGGCACAGTCTCGGCTCACTGCAATCTCTGACTCCTGGGTTGAAGCGATTCTCCTGCCTCAGCCTTCCGAGTAGCTGGGATTATAGGCACCCACCACGCCCGGCTAATTTTTGTATTTTTAGTAGAGATGAGGCTTCACTGTGTTGGCCAGGCTGGTCTCGAACTCCTGACCTCATGATCTGCACACCTTGGCCTCCCAAAGTGCTGGGATTACAGGTGTGAGCCACTGCTCCCAGCCAATGCCACAATGATTAATGCACTTGAAAGATACATCAAATTAGATTTAACCAATGTTTATTTAGTACCACCTGCATGCGAGGTGTTCACTGAGTCAGTTTTGTTTGTTTTCTTAAGCCTTGAAACAAACTTTAGTGGTAAATTTCTCTTCATTTTGCATATTAAAAAACTGAAAGGGTTTTGACTTGCTCAACAAATTACACTATCCCAGCCATTGCTTGTTAGCTATAATTTTATTTTCTTTATAGTTGTGTAGCTGAAATTATTTGAAATACTGTTACTGATTCTCCTCACTTACTATGATTATTAAAAATGAAAATATGCTCTAATGATTTTTGACACTCTGCATATAGAACCCTTGAGTTTCATAGATTCTGTAGGCCCTTTCTCCTATAAATAATCAGAGACTCACAGAGAGGCTGGGTCTCCTCCAAGCTTGGGCAGCTGATAGTTTGAGAGTTGATCTAGAACCCAGGTCTTTCACTTTGTAAGGGGCAAAACCATTGGAAAGGACAGGCGGAGAAATAGCTGGCTCCTCAAAAGGAAGAGAGAAGCTGACATTTCCCAAGGCCACAAATCATTACCAAGTTTAAATTTATTTTAAAATGTAGCAGATCCATAGTTTTGTTCTTTGTATTCATCATATAGTTGTTTGTGTATCCTATTTTGTTTTCTTTGCCTCATTGATTACTTAATTCCAAAAACAGGACTGTGGAAAAGTAGAGACGAAGCTGAGCATTTGAACCCGTTAACTCCATGTCTCGTTTTGAGTAAAGCAAGCTATTTATTTTCATAACTAGGGAGGCCTCACAACCTGGGTTGCTGAGGACGTTTGGTTTATGCCTGTCATCTTGGAGAAGTTATTAATAGTGTCTCCTTTCACTGTTTAAAATCCTAACTTGGACAATGAGCTCTATGTGGTCACCCTTATTATCACTGATATATTTTGTCCTTGATTATTTTATGCTTTGATTTTAATAATTGTGTAAGCGCATTTTTGACTAAACTTTTCTGCATTTTTAAATTCTCTGATGTTTTGGAAGGTATATCCTATTTTATTTCGATTAATAGCTGCTTTTTGTGTTTTTCTGATCATTCTTTAAATGTAAGTCAGTACTGAGATGTTCTCCTTTGTGTCCTACCAATTTAAGACTTAGAGATTATAAGTTCTTTGATTATGGCACCGGATTCATTTTTGTGTCCCTGACAGTATTTAGTAGTCTGCTTTGAACAAAGTACTCAAGAAATAAGTATGGAATGAATCTTAGGAAGCAGTTTGGTTTTATCAAAATGAAGAGCGAAGTTTGGTCTAGTCTGGAATGGTATAGGTGCCTCCCAGTAAAAGAACTGGGATTGCACTTGGGCTGAAGATCCAGTCAGCCCAGTGGCTCTACTGACCAAACCCAACTGCGGAAGAGATTTCAATGATCTGTTTTCAACTCCCCTAGGGACTCCCAAGTGAGTTTTCAGTAAAGTCTTCTCCAATTAAAGTTCTTTCTCTAAGATTACACTGCTGCTAAGTATAAAGACAAAGGAATTTTCCAGTGCCAAGCAGAGACAGACAGAGTAGCCTGGTTCAGCCACTGTGGCTGCTCACAGTGTTAGCGACAGCACTGTGTTCCAGAATGAGGAGAGTGAGGCCCCGAGTTGGGTGGGAGAGCCCAGATGGAACAATAGTTTGCATGGCATGTAAAGAGTTCTTGAAAGAGGTTGAAGATTTCTGTGAGCACCTTCAGTTGATTGAGCCACATGTATTTCCAAATAATAGATTTGGCCTCTTAATTTAAAGTAGACATAGTAATAGAAAGCTAGGTGTAGTCAGTAACAGCCAATCACTTATGAGGCAGGGGAGGGAAGAATGACCTTTTTCAGAATTTAAGTTGCGAAATACACCTTATACTCTGATAGGCAGTTTACAATGCCTGACAAAACGAGTCATCTTTTTGTTTTGCCAAATTTTACTCTAGCTAAGTGCCTCCAAGTTTAGGCAAAATAAGGACACGTTAACTGTTCTTAAATGTAATAATGCCATGGACTCTCATGAATAGAAGTATTTGACAAGTAGAAAATAGTTATCTTTGACTTTGTGTTCAAAGTATGGGGGTTGCTTATGTGTAAAGCTGAAAGGGGATATAATTGGGTATGTATGAGGAAGGCTGTGCATAGATTGAGTACAGGTGCTTTCTAAGTCCTAAGTTACTGCAGAGCTGCTTAGTACAGTGTCTAATACCTGATGGTGCTCAATACAGATTAATGGAATCTAAATTTCTTTCTCCACCAAGATCTCTGTCAAGTATATGTGATCATAAAGTTAACTGTTCTATTTTCAGGATCCCGTAGTCACAAACTATATCATAATCCTAGGGTGTTTTATCTTTCATTTTTAAAAAACACATAATTTGAATTTTTTGTTTTAAAAGCAATACCCATTCTTTGTTAACAAATGTAGCTGGCACATTTTTATTTTGGTTTTACTCATTTGAATTTCAAAAGTTATACATGCTTATTGTGAAAATCCAGACAATAAAGAAGTGTCAAAATAAGTCTCCTCATCTTTGCCACCACTTGTCTGATATAACCATTGATCACAAATCACCTTATAGCCTTCCATAGTTTTTCCTATAGTGCTTCTCTCACACACATGCTTTTGTACTTTTTTTGCCTACCTCTGTCTTTCTTTCTTTCTTATATTTTTTTTTTAATAAAAGTGGTATTGAATATGTTATCAGTTTGGTGCAGTTCAACAGATATGTATTAAGCTCTTGCTTACACAGTGTCAAGAGCCACTATACTATAAGTGTATATAATCTCTGTCCCTGGGAAGTTTCTCACATTCTCTTTTGTCATGTTTCAAATTCATTACTGTTGCTATTCTCTTTGTAAGTTCACAGGGCTTTCCACTTCATGGTGTTGTGAAACCCAAATAATGTAATGTTTATTAAAGCACTTAGTTAAGCTTAAAGCAGTGAGTATGACTGCATGATTACTAAGAAGTGGTTATCCCTGAATAATTCTAATTTTTGTCACTGCTAAATCTGCTTCATCTGCTTATATTTTAATTATTTCAGTAGGTTCCATACGTTTTCAAAACACCTGATTTTACTTACTGTATTTTTATTTTATTTTATTTTTTGAGACGGAATTTCACTCTTGTCACCCAGACTGGAGTGCAGTGGGGCGATCACGGCTCACTTAAACCTCCACCTCCCAGGTTCAAGCTATTCTCTTTCCTCAGCCTCCTGAATAGCTGGGATTACAAGCACCCATCACCACATACGGCTAATTTTTATATTTTTAGTATAGATGAGGTTTCGCCATGTTGGCCAGGCTTGTCTTGAACTCCTGACCTCAAATGATCTGCCCACCTTAGCCTCTAAAGTGCTGGGATTACAGGCGTGAGCCTCCGCGCCCGGCCTGTATTTTTACTTTTACATGCAGTATGCCCAGCCTTCTTTGTCTCAGCAGATGTTTTTTAAAAATTCCTACCAGGCATATATTTAACAATTTTTTTCTTCCATATTCTTGGCTATATTTGATAGATGAGATAGAATAGCAGATATTATAAATTTCATTCTGTTAACGTGTGTTTTAGAGTCTTAAGATTTCTTCTAGCTTGTATTCCATATTCATTATTGTTATTTTATCACTAATTAGTTACAGCCAGAGATTTTAAGTCAGTTGCAAATATAAAGTTCTTCTTTGTCAGAAAGACCACACATACCTCTTGAAAAGTTACTTTCAGATTTGATCACATAATTTCCAAGTGTCTTCCAAGAAAGTGAGCACGATGGCCTTGAGTGAAAACCCTGTGGCACTTGACCAAAACCTCAGTTTGTTTCTAATCATGTCTGGATGGAGTGTAATTTGATTACAGCTGACTGGCCTGAAATGATCCCAGTAAGATGCTGAACTGGATCTGGATGAAAGTCTCACTATTTTCTGCCCTCATCCAAGCCCTATGGAATCACTGAAATGAATGAGTTTGGGATTTCATGTCCAAATCGATTTTTAATACTACCACCTTATGTTTTCATAGTACCGTATGCTTTTCAAAATGCTTTTATCTATAGTATTTGATCTATGCAGTCTGTTTTAACTTCTAGATTTCAAAGGCCAGTAATGGTTAGGTTGGAAGTAATACCTATTAGAATAGTGACTTTGAAAACTTTGAAATCATTTCCAGGTGTTTTAGATAGGCTACATTTGAATGATGAAACTTTAAACTTTCTTTTTTATAAAATAAAACTTTACTGCTTGAAGTAATCTTTTTAGAAATTAGTAGCCCCAAAGATTTCAGGGTGTGTTGTATTGTTCTTCTTTTTTATATTTAATGGGTGTAACTTACTGCAATGTGAATAATGCATAATATTTGTAGGGAAAAGTAGGGAAGTAGCCAAGGAGAAAAGATGGGACAATGAAAACTGTGAGTTTTCTTTAAATATCTGAGGCGATGGAAAGGAATTTTAAGCAATTACTTGAGAAAATAAACTCCCCTTTTTTTGGTTACAGTAGGGATGGCAATGAGATGGAAAAAAAATCAAGGAATGTTGGAGAATAAAATAATACCCGCCCAGTGTATATATATATTGGGGGCATTGTTGAGGTTGTACTTGTGATCTGATATCCATATTTAAGTAGATATTAAAGTTAATTTGCATACATACATATATATCTGTATATATACACATATAATAAATCCAGATATACATGAATTATATATATATATAAAATACACATACGTAACACCTGTATAATAGATACTTCTATTTATCAGTATTATCACTTAGATTACTCAAGACCTGGAATATATATTTTGAACAAAAGTAAAATCCCTTATTCTGATTCTACTTGCCAGCCCCTTATTATTTTATACAAATGTTGGATCACTAACATGGCAAATAAATTTATAATAAAACCAAAATCTATCCTCCTTTTTTTTATGGAGACCACCGATTTGAACACTTACACACTATCTGGCTCAACTCCTTATGACTCACAAAACAAACATGTATACTTCCCTCTCTTGGAATGAACATAGATGAATCCATGGACATATAGAAAGATGTAGTGTTCAAAAGTAAAGACCAGTTTGACGAACAAAGGTGATATTCCTGTCTGAAACAGACTTCTTGCACAAAACAGGAGAAAACTGAGAAAAATGAGTTATTACTCAAAGTAGAATTAAGAGGGCATTGCATTGATTAAAATCAGAGCAGATAGTCAAGAAAAACAAATGAACTGAGAAGAGAAAAAGTTAGTGGAAATTAAAAACTTGGTTACAGAATTTTAAAACAAAGCAGTGAGGAACAGATTCAATACTGAAGAAACCTGAATCACTGAGTGAGAAGGAAGATGAAGGAATTCTGATAAAACTCAAAGGAAAATAACATGAAATTTTTTTTTTTTTTTTTTTTTTGAGACAGAGTCTCACTCTGTTGCCCAGGCTGGAGTGTGTGATCTTGGCTCACTGCACCCTCAGCCTCCCAAGTTCAAGTGATTCTCCTACCTCAGCCTCCCAAGTACCTGGGACTACAGGCACGCAACACCACGCCCGGCTAATTTTTGTATTTTTAGTAGAGACAGTTTCACCATGTTGGCCAGGCTGATCTCGAACTCCTGACCGCAGATGATCTGCCCACCTCAACCTCCCAAAGTGGTGGGATTACAGGCGTGAGCCACTGTGCTCAGCCCAGAACATGAAAATTTTAAGTGAAAAGATTGGAAACATGAAAAATATATACAGAGAATTCAACATAAATAAATGTATATACTAATGTATATATGCGTGTGTGTTTATACTGGAAAGAATAATAAGAGAGAGTTTTTAAGGACTGGCACTCTCATTGAAAGAACACCCTTAGTAACAGGCATAGTTGGAGTACAGGGAAGACATTGGGAGAAAGAAGACCCTTAACCTAGACCTTGAAATAATCCAGAGAAAAATATGAATTTGAAGACTAAAGAAAATATTCCAGAACATCCAGATGGTTTGAAGCAGGATGCCCACTTTAAAAAATAATAGTTAAAAGAAAGAAAAGAAAGTGAAGTCAACATCAAGCATCTCTTCTTGGCTGCAGAATTTTGAGAGGAAAAAACGTGATTCATGAATTGTCTAATCTTCTAGACTCTTGGAATGTAAGCTCCATATGGGTAGGGATTTTTTTCTACTCTTCCCTACTGTACCTCTTGTATCTAGAAAAACGTTTAGCACATGATACATACTCAGTAAATACAGTCATGCATTGCATAACAATGTTTCATTCAGTGAAGGACTACATATATGATGATGGTCCCATAAGATTATCATACCCTGTTTTTAGTGAACCTTTTCTATGTTTAGATACAGAAATACTTCCCATTGTGTTACAATTGTCTGTAGTACTCACTACAGTAACAGGGTGTATAGGTTTGTAGCCTAGGAGCATTACACACCATATTGGCCTAGGTGTGTAGTAGGCTGTACCATCTAAATTTGTGTGTCAGTATACTCCGTGTTCACAGAGTGATTAAATTGCTTAAGGATACATTTCTTAGAATGTGTTCCTGTTGTTAAGTGATGCATGACTGTTTTGTAGAATGATTGGATGCATGAGCAAAAAAAAAAAGAAAAAACATAAAGGCGTTCTCTAACATTGCAAAATCTCACCAAGTTTGCCATTGATACACCTTTCCTTTTAACAAAGAACTACTTAAAATAGTACTGCAGCTAACCAAGAAATGAATTATAATGTGAAACAACATAGAGGGAAGAATAGAGAACAACAAAATTATTAATGTGTACTGGTTAAGCCAACTAAGTGTTTTTATAGTTTCTCAAGCTTAGGTCTTTTTAAAAATAATTGTTGAAAGGGAAGATGCACATTGTTTTAAAAAATCTGAATGTGGAATCTTTGTTTTAACAAAACCTAGAAAGTAGATAGAGTAGAGTTGTAAGGTAAAAGAAAAGTTAACTTAAAAGATGGTGAATTTTTAACTTTTCCCAATGAGGAAGCAGCAGTTATAGCATTGTTCTTGATACAGGTAGAGACAGCAGATAGATTTAGATTTTCTTTAAGGAACTCACTAGTCAGAGAGAGAAATAGGATATGTAATTTCCTACTAAGTGAAGATTTCTAAAAAAGAATGAAGAAAACTTCATTTGGTAAAATAAAGCATAACGAAAAAACTAAGATGAAAAAAGATAAGAAAATGGAAGTATGCTAGACCCAAGACCAAATATATTACCACAGGAAATGTGAGGGAACTTAACAACTTAATTAAAAGAGAATGACTCTTTAGATTGGGCACTCCAAAAAACTCCAGAGAATCATGCTGTTTGCAGGAACCATGTGAAATAAAGCAGTTCAAAGTTTGAAAATAAAGAAAAGATAAAGACAACAATTGTTTCAAGTAAACAATTTTGTAAAGATAAAGATACAAATTTAGTGTTAGGTAGACGAAATTTCAAGAGGAAAAGCATTCAACAGGACAGTTATATTTTATTAAAGAAAAATATAGTTGGAACTAAAATTATAATGTTCATAAGTCTTTATGTCCCAAGTAAGGTAGCACTGAATTACAGAGTATCCTAAAAGTCTGGAAACACAGGGCCATTTACTTCATTATTATAGTTTTTACCGTGAAATATAGAACAAAATCTCAGTGTATATTGCTCCAAAGAATAACCATAGAATAATATGACTGAGATTAAGTTAAAGTAGATTAGGTAAAAAAGAGCAAAATATAAAAATTTAAAAAGTATTCCCTCCTCCAGACGTTTTAGATACTGTGCATATAAAGCAAAACATTAAAATAATTAGAATTTACAGAATAAAAATTGTATGAGAAGACTTGGACATGCCTTCCAGAATTTGACATGTAAATTAAGTAGAGGATAAATATGAAAATAGAATATTTAAATAATATAAACAATAAGCTTGGTGTAATAGATATAAAATTTTGTACTCTAAGTAGAAATTAAGTTTAAAAATTGAATTTACTAGGTTACAAGAAAAGTTTTAATAAAATCTCCAAAATATAATCTGCATAAGCTATTATTTATTTTCTGACCAAAATAAACTAAAACTCAAAGTTAATAATAAAAAGATGTTCAAAATAATTCTAATCAGCTAGATACTAGAATACAGTCTCCTAAGTCACTCTTAGAGCAAAGTAGAAATTAAGTTTGCAGTTACAGAGTAGAGCAATCCTTTGGTTTAAAACATTTACATTTCACTTTAACCAAACAGCTTTAGGATAAATTACACCTATTTTACAATATTTGTTTTCCCTATTAGAAAGAAGTGAAACTGAAGCCCCAGGTATTTGTCACAATGTTGGCCTCTTTGCTCGTTGACAAGTGCCTCCTCTGTAGGAAAACACTACAGTAGCACTAGCGCTTATCATCCCCTGCAAACTTCCTTTGTAAGATGATGTGTAATAAAGAACGTTTTTGCAATTACTCTTAAGAATTGATAAAAATAGCTTCTGTAGGAAGGTATAACAAAATATCCAAAGGGCATGGTGATCTCTACTCAGAGTTCAAGGAAATGAAAAACAACATACCTCTAGAAATTAGTCTAAAATCACTACAGGCTGAGGTTCCAGTGAGGGAGTGCTCAAAAGACTACTTAACAAGCACCTGAATCATTGGAATTATTTGCACAATATGAGATGTCAGTTCCAGGGGACCTGCAATTTAGAGCAAAACAAGCCTCGATCATCAAAGAGGACTCAAGTACTGTGGAGTTTGTAGACTAGAAACAGATACAGGAAAAAGACCAACACCAAGTCATGTGGGACTAGAACCTCCAAAAGGGTGGAATAGAACACTCAGGTCTGGAGATGAAGAGGAAAACTGTTGGCTCATAAGAGCAGATCGCTGAATTTTCAGGAAATTTGTTAACCAGTTGTTAAACTTGGCCATTATTAAAGATTAAATCACATAAATTTATAATCGAGTTAATTATATTAAAAATAAAGGTAATGAATGCTTAAATGGACCAAAAAAAAAAAAGTGGCTGACATTTCTGACAATATCAAAACACAGTGAGACTGAAACACCTAATATTTGGAAATGATTCAGATTGTGAGAGAGTGTTTAACTGCCAGAGCATCCATTCTTTTGCCGTTTTATATGGTTAAGAGATACGCTTTTCAGGTTGGGCTTTACTTAAAAAGCCAGACAATATAGTACTTTAGGCTAGAATATTTCTGTGTTATGTTAATGGCCTTTTCCCACTATTGCTTTTTGGCCTTACTCCCTGCATTTTATAGATATTAATTAAAGATGGAAAGAAGTGTGCCTATGTGGATTTAAAAATTGACAAAAGTAAGAATTCAACATATCAAAGCCTTTAGATGTGATTCCCAAACTCTGAGTATAAAAAGCTAGCCTTTGCTTTTATTATTTAGTGAGAAAAAAAATCAACTATTCATTACACTGAGGTAATCAGGGAAAGAATGACAAGTCCCCCCTTACAAAAAAAAAGAAGATACTAGTAAAGAAAAAAGCAAAAATTAAATTTTATACAACAAAATATACTAGAATTGATAAGTAAATAGAGATGTATTTAAAAAGATGTATTTAAAAATAGTTAAATGTCTCACTGAGGAAAGGGGAAAACAAGCAAGTTAGGAATGAGTGGGAATGAAGAGATTTTAAATTGAGATTTAAAATAGAGATTTTAAATGTAAGAAAATACTGTATAATTTTCAAGGCTAATTAATTTCCATATGCAAATATGCCCTTTGATTTTCTAGGGAAAAAATGCTGCAAAACTGTTTCAACAATAGAGTCCTGAATATGTCAGTAACTAAAAGTATTGAGTTTTAGTTTAAATTTGCTTTTACTATTAAAGAGGTTGAACACTACCTTATATCTAAGTTGGCCACTTACATTTTTTTTAATTGTATTCTTTGGCTGTGTTTTTAAATTGTGGTATTCATTTTCTGATTTATTGGTAAAATCTTTTTATCTGAAGCTATTCATCTGTGTTCCGATAATTCTTTTCCATTTTTGACTTGCTTTTTAACTTTATTTGATTTTTTGCCATAAAAGTAAAAATTTATGAGAAAAGATATAATTTTTTAAAATTTTTTTCTGAATGTCTTTAAAGTATTTACAAGTTCGATTTTTTTGTTTTTGGATTTTTAGCTTTTTTCTTCTTTACTTTTTTCATTTATGAAGACATGCATTTTAATTTTATTTAATAGTTACACATATGTGTGACTTTTTAATCCATCTAGATTTTTATCTTGGTTTATGGTATGGAGTAGAGATACAATTTTAACTTTAATTTTTTAGTTTTGAAAGTAGGTGACCCAGTGTTTTAACTCTGAATTGAGGAACACACACACACACACACACACACACACACACACACACACGAAACATTCCTAAGAATTTGCATGTCTTCTGGGTTGGGGTAATATGTATGTTGTGAGTTCATTTGTAAATAGTCAGAACTTAGCTTTATCTCTAAGAGACAAAATCCATTGTTAGCAGTGGATATAAAAATAGATTTCTTTCTTTTTCCTTCACTAAAGGATTTGCTTCATGTTAGCACAGCCTGGGGAAATGAAGGTCTCCTATTTGTTAGCTAAACAATGGACTTATTATTCACACTACTCTTTAAGTTGTTCTTGTCTCTAAATCCTCAGATAATAAAACTCTACATTTCTTTGTTTTTATGATTGCATATGTTTTCACTGTAGATTGTTTCACTCTATTTCATCTAATAATCCCTTATCTGTCAAATTGTGAGGAATTTGGGAGTTGGAAGTTTTCCTCTTCTTCCTTACAGTTTACCTAGGTATCTTTTTTTCCACTTCTTCTCCAAATTTGGGGGAGAAATTCCCAAAATAACATGAACATGAAATGCCAGAGAAACCATTTAGTAGGGCACTAGAGAACACTGAAAAATATCTATGCTAACTTGGGCAGTTTGTTCTTCATCTCATTTTGGACTATGCTTTTAGTTTCCTTTTGTGGTTGGTCCTGCTGGGAAGGTACAGGTGGGTGCTGCTTTAATGTGAAATGTGACTTATAGGGTAGTAGAAGGAACAGGTTCCTTCTCCTTCTCAGGGAGAGGACTCACTGTGGTAATTAACGCTTACTTCCACCAGGCAACTGAGCTTGTGGTTCACAGGTCAACCTCATTGCAGGATTTTGTCTTTTCCATTGTTAGAATACCTTTCCTGGAGGTAATTAATGCTTCTAAATCACTCTCTGAGGTTGCTGTAAATCTGTGCTACGGTTTGCTTTATTACTTACCTCACGCTTCTGCTGTTTCCTATGGGTACCAGGACTATTGTTTATTGTCCAGAACCTTATGTATCTCAACTACAGATCTTTTGCACAGTAATATAGCAGTTGGACCTTTCTAAGATAGACATTTGTAATGACTTTTCGAACAGGTTCAAAGATGATGAAATATTTTGGCTAAAAATAATTATTAACCACTGATTATCGTGATAGCTAGTAAGACTAGGTCACTTTTCTTAGCCACTCTCTAGCCTGCTTCACATCTTTACCCACCTCTGAGGTCCCAGAGTTCTGAAACCCCATAGAAAGTAAACCAAAACCATGGACACAAGCATGAAGGCATGACCAGTTCTAGCCACCGTTGAAAGGTGATCCCTCTATTACTAATATGTGCTGCTCAAGTATTCTGCTCTTGGACTTGTAAGATGACCTGATATTGTTCTAGGCAGACTTCCCAGTGCTTTGCAGTTTTTAGGGAATCCTGTGTTTGGTTTTATTTTAATGCTGACTTCAATAATTCCCTAAGAAACGTAACTAGCTGCCAACTGACCCTATTCACAAACAGAACACAAGGGCCTATTGTAAATCCAGTGATAATATTCAAAATGGCTAACTATTCAGTTCCTCAGAGCTACAGAATACATTTTGCTAGACCATCTTTAGAACCTTTATTATTACATTTCTCTCAGCTCCTTCCGTCAGATTTAGGGGAGGGTGGTGCAAGTTATCACCAAACAAACCTGTTCTCACCTGGCCCCTGTTGCTCTCTGTGGAGCAGTAGTGTGACATATTCAGCAGAGCAAGGACAATTGGGCCAGTGATTATTAATCCTGAAAGATGCCCCTAAGTGGTGTCTTATAACCAGATCTGGAGGAGGCAAGGATTTCCCCCCAAAATAAGGAGATTAACATCCCAAAGGAGGGAGTGAGAAAGCTGCCTGCTAAAAAACAAACTTTGTTGCCAAGTTCATTTTTATCTCATGTGTTTGAAGATTAAGCAGATGTACCCTGCAATATGCAATGCTTTGTTTGAGTTACTCAAGAACACAAAGTTTACTTTAAGGACAAAATTATTGTAAAATATGATTATCAACTTTTCTTTCTCCCTACATTTGAAAAAGTTGGTACTTTTTGCTGCTGAGTATATAGCCAGAGGGCTTCTGTGGTAAAATTCTCTGGACAAATCCCTGGTTTTGCCATCTCCTTCTCAGTAAACCTTGGTATCAGGTGGGCTGTCACCTCCCAGTTCCCTTTACTCCTTGCTGGGCTTTTTCACCTGCAAACTTCCTTGTTGTCTTTCCACCTCATACCCTCTAAAAATGCCGCAGTACCAGAGCAACTCCAATCTTGGCGTAAGGTTGGATGTCTAATTTTCCTCCTGATTGTACGCTGGTGCCTTCACTGGCTGACTGTTCTGGTGATTAAATCTGACTTCATACCACATTTTGGCTCCATGTCCTTCATACCTGTAAAATATGATATACAGGCAACTTGCCATCCTCTTTGGCCCAACCTGTCCTTCCTAACAGAATAATACTTCAGATATAAGTGACCATTAAAGGAACCTATTACTTTGTAAACTGTCCCTGTGCTTCATGAAAGAAAACCTAAGATTGAGTTAGCAGTTACTTCAGACTATTAGCTCACACCAAACCTATTGTCAACCACAAACCGAAGAGCTTTTCCCACACAAATAGCTGCCTAGACATATACCTGTTTGTGCAACTGGTTTTTTCTTTGTTTGTTTGTTCTTTGAGACAGAGTCTCGCTCTATTGCCCAGGCTGGAGAGTGCAGTGGCGTGATCTCAGCTCACTGCAACCTCTGCCTCCTGTGTTCAACTGATTCTTGTGCCTCAGCCTCCTGAGAGCTGGGACTACAGGTGTGTGCCACCACAGCTGACTAATTTTGTATTTTTAGTAGAGGGGGTTTTGCTATGTTGACCATGCTGGCCTCAAACTCCTGACCTCATGATCTGCCTGCCTCAGCCTCCCAAAGTGCTGGGATTACAGGTGTGAGCCACTGTGCCCAGCCACAGCTGATTTTTTGACCTAAGTGCAATATTTTATTAATTTTGTACATGGAGCGTGGAGGGAACTGGAAGTTTTTAGGGGACCGGAGGTTATGAAAGAAGAAGTATTTGGGAAGATGTGATAGCCAGCTTTCAAGAATTTAAAGGCTTGTGTTATTCCAGAAAGTAAAACTAGAAGCAGCGGTGTTATAATACAGAATGTGATTTGAATATAACACAGGAAAACCGGGAAGAGCCTGAGGGATAGAGGCAGTGTCATGTTCATTGGCCTACCAGATAACTTGTTATGCAGGAGATGTTCATAATGAATAAGTGAATTCATATATATACACACACACACACATATGCATACACACACACGGACACACATAAATTAGAATTCATGACCATCTTCTCTTGGGGATATTATGAAAGAGATTCTACATTGCAGGCAAGTTGTTTTAAAGCAAGTAAATTGCCAAGCTGCTTCCACTTCTAGGGCTCTGTGTTCACATGGTTGTGTTTTTCTCTGTTGTTACTGAGGATAGTAAATGTATATCAGGTAACAGATATTTTTCTGTCCATCTCATGTCAAGTATAGTCACAAAGTTTGAAATGATTTTCAGAAGCTTTAAAATTTATTTTTGTGGATATGCAAAATGCAGAAATATAAATTAACTTCAGTCTTACTGGTCATCTGGAGATCATTTTGTCGCAGTCAGTTACATTTAGGAAAAACTATATATTCAGTTACAGAATGTGCCATAATGAAAGGGAAAGTTGCTAGTGGAATCATAAGACCCTATGTATTTAGAGCTTAAAGTAACTTGGGATACCATTTTATCCATTCAATATTTTTTATGAAAGACTTTTTAAGAATCTAGCTGATATTCGTGATAACTGGTCAATTAAAAAAAATTTTAGGCCAGGTGCAGTGGCTCACACCTGTAATCCCAGCACTTCAGGAGGCTGAGGCAGACAGATTGCTTGAGCCCAGGAGTTCGAGATCAGCCTGGATAACATGGTGAAATCTCTTCTTTACAAAAATACAAAAATTAGCCAGGCATGGTAGCTGAGCTTGTAGTGCCAGCTACTGAGGAGGCTGAGATGAGAGGACCCCCCTGAGCCTGGGAAGGTGGAGGCTGCAGTGAGCCATGATTGCACTACTGTACTCTAACCTGTCTTAAAAAAAAAAAAAGAAAAATTACCTATACCATGTTTATCTGCTTACCAAGCTACCGAGAAGTATACCTTTTTATGTTAATAGGGGAGAGGAAAGGATCTTATATGATTAATGTTATTTTATTCTACTTTACTTTTTATAAAAATCAAAATTTATCTTACTAGTTTTTACTTCTGGATCATAGAATTTGTTGTCACATTCAGATTGACTATATTTTTTCTCATGGCTGAATGAATGTTGTGTTTTTCTAAAACCAGTCCCTTTTAATGGATAATTAGTCTATTGCCATGGTCATTGTGTTTCCTGTTTGAGGCAGTGTTCCAGTGATAATCAGTATATTTTGTTGTGGTGGTGGTTTTTTCTTTTTTTTCTTTTTTTTTCTCTTTTTTTTTTTTTTTTTTTTTTGCCAGTTTAATCACAGTTAGTGCTCCATTTTTTCATTTTAACTGATCGGTAACACAAATTGGGTTCACTCATTCATTCAACAAATATCTATGGAGGATCTACTAGATGCCAATACAGCAATTCTGGTGAGTATCTGAGTAGAAAGACAGTAAGGCCATAGTGAGTAGGAGTTGGGGAGTGGGGATGGGGAAGAGTTAAGAGATTAGAAGAAAGAAGATAGCAAAGCCAGAGGTGCTGAAGCAACACCTGAGGTCTTCCTATGTGTGGTCAGTAGAGGTGTGGAAGCTGGGATAGAATAGAGTTAGTACTCTCTCACAGTTTCCTTGCCTGATTGTATTTAGATTGTCAAGGTACTTAGTCCCTCATTTTTCCTTTCAGGGTTCCAGTTGATGTTAATTTTAAACCAGTTTCACCCATAGAGAGGTATTTGTAGACAAAGGACCTAGTATTTATTTGCCCAACCCTTTTGCTCTTCTGTAAGGATGATTCTGGGTTTAGACACTGGTCTTTTTGGAATTATTGCTTCACCCTCTCCACCTTGATGCCCCCCCTTCCTGTTTCTGTGCATAACCAGCTGTATAGAAGTGAGGGTGGACCCCTGCCTCTTTGTTCCCACCAGTTAGTCTGCCTCCCTTCTCCTTTTCTACCAGCCAGATTTGGCATTTTTACTTTTCTTTCAGTGGAGGGAGGGAGGGCCACTGTGAAAGAGATTTCAATGATTGTGAAAAGAAGAGGATATATTATGACTTGGCCTTAGAAAATATAGCCTTCTTATCTGGGAGATACTGAGGAAACATGGCACAGAGGAAAAAAAACTGGCCTAGAAGTCAGGAAAACTGGGCTCTCTCCAGAACTGCCCGAGATTATCTGGTCTGGGATGTGCCTTTCCCCACGCTACCCTCAGATTCCTCATTAGTAGAGTAGGTGAGATCTGAGGACTTGCTGGAGTTTACATTTTTGTCATTCTATCTTTAAAATCAATCAGAGACAGTGCTATTTTACAAACTATAAAACTTGCCTGCACAGCTTAAAAAAAAATTCATGTTGACTAAAACAGACCATTTTAGAGATGATTTTGTTTACCTGATAAGGTACTGGGTCTGGAGACCTGACTGCTTCCATATCTCCTTGAAGGCTTTTCTCATTACCTGAGTGTACTAGGAAGTATTGCCACTTCTTCTGCCACATAAGCCAAATCCTATGAGCCATTCTGTTTTTTATTTGTTTAATTTATTTATTTAGAGAGAGGGTCTCACTCTGTTGCCCTGGCTAGATTGTGGTGGCACGATCATAGCTTACTGTAACCTTGAACTTCTGAGCTCAAGTAATCCTCCTGCCTCAGCGTCCTGAGTAGCTGGGACTACAGGCACATGCCACCATGCCTGGCTAATTTTTACTTTTTTCTTTCTTTCTTTTTTTTTTTTTTTTTTTGAGAAAGAGTCTTGCTGTGTTTCCCAGGCTGGTCTTGAACTCCTGGGCCTCTTTCCTCAGCCTCCCAAAGTTCTGGGATTACAGGTGTGAGCCACCATGCTAAGCTCATTTTCTTTATGGAGAATAGTAATGCAAATAGTTACGGATTAGCTTCAGTATAGACTGTATTATTTTCTAGGGTTCAGAGGAGGGGCAAGTCCAGAGAATTGGTAGAATGAGCTCTTGAAAGTGATTGGAGTACCTCCTGGAATGAAATTCCTCCTAAGGGAGAAGAAACCAGACATGACAGGGTAATCCAGTAGTCAAGCTTTAGTCTCAAGAGGGAGGAATGATGTGCTGCCTGTCACTTGATTTGCCTTTTGGCCCAGCCCTATTGCTCCCCTGATTGAGACCTTTGGAAGGTAAGAGTAAAACCTGGAAGAACTGACCTCTGTAAGACATTGGATCACAGCAATGCCTTTTTCCCTCTAAGAGAGTGAGGCAGAAGAAAGGAGCATTTCCACTATTCCAGAAACCATTGCAGAGTTTGGGCACCCTGACAACCCTAGTGTTTAAGTATCTACGGCAAGTATGAGCTCTTGGGCCCATGAGGAATCTCCACTAGGATGCCCAGATTAGTTGATGAACACATTCCAAATAAGGCCCCGTATGAACTGGTGGGAACAGAGAGCCAGTGTGATTTGATTGTTATTATTAATCTAACTTCACTGGTAGTCATAGGCTGGGAAGCCTTGAAAAAATTCTTTGCGTTAGTCTGTCTTATGAAAGCTTCTTCAAAGATGCTCTATCAGCATGTTTGCTTTGTATTACAGTGGAATTCTTTAGTTTGTTGCTGATAAATCTAAAGAACGCTTGTTGAGAAGACACACCTGAGTACCTCAATAGAGTAAAGGGGATTCCCGTGAAAATCCCTTATGAGTCTTCTACTTGGGGTCAATTAAAAATGATAATCTTACCTCACAGTATTTTTGGGGTCTTTATTCAGAGAGTCACATATACAAGACCATCACGTTCCACATTGTGGAAATCATCAACTTGAAATAACTTTCACGTTATTTTCCTAGCCTACATTTTGCAGCACTTTCTCTCTGGTTTTCTCAGAACCAAAGAAATATTTCCCATGATGTGAGCTGAGATTATTTTATTCTGCTAGTGGTTAGATTTTGGCAGTGGTACATGGTAAAAGTGGAAGGAGACCCTTGGAAATTCTTTGAGTAATGTGTTGGATGTTTTTTAATAAATAAATAAAGGCAGCTGTAGAGAAGCATGTGGTGCTGGGGATTGTTCTGCTTTCCCAAAAAATGAAGCAGACCAAAATCAAAGAACCGTTTTCTGAGCCTTTTTGAGCATCTTCCAATGGATATTTAAAAGACCAAACTTGATGTGAACCACAATGTCAGGAGCCAGAGTGTAGACAGAAGTATGCAGCCAGGAGGAGGCTGGTTACATGCACTTGAGTAAGGAAGTGATTTGATTGAGGACAGACCTGGCCGGGAGAATCAGTGTAAAGACTTCGCAGTGAAAGCCACATTTTATCAGTCATTGGAGGATGTGGAGAAAATTGATACAAGGAGACGAACCATGTGCTCTCCCCTTTGCTGCCAGGTTTTTTTTATAGGTTCTGAAATGGTTTATTTTTATTAGTTGCAGTTATTAGCATCTCTAAAAGACTCAGAAACACTTAAAATACCCATGTAATTTGTGTCATACAACATTTTAAGTAAACTTATTGATGCATAATGTGCATATAGAAAAGTATGCAAATCTTAAATGCACAGCTTGATGAATTTTCATAAACTGAATGTATGCCAGTGTAACTAGTACCCAGACCCAGAAACAGAACCTTACAAATATCCCAAAAGCCAAGCTCCTTTCTCATTACTGCCACCGCACCCCTTCACCCTATTAGATTTACCTGATTTTAAGCTTTATATATAGAATATGCTCTTGTGTTGGGCATTTTTCATTTAGCATTCTGTTTATGAGGTTCATCCATGTTGTGGCACATGGTTGTGATTTGCTCATTCGTGTTGCTGTGCTGTGTGACTACCACAGTTTATTTATCCACTCTTCTGTTGTTGGATATTTAAGTGATTTCCAGTATTTGACTATTACGAATATTGTCGCTTTTATATTCTTATATGTGTCTTTTGGTTAATATGCCTATGCTTTCTGATGGAAAGAAATTGCTGGGTCATAGAGTAGGCATATGCTCAAGCTTAGTTAATGTACCACTTTATGCTTCCCCCAAGGGTATCTGAAAGTTCCAGTTGCTCTATATCTTTGTTCCTACTTGTTTTTGCTTTCATTTGAGTCATTTTTATGTGTATGGGGTAGTATTTTACATAGATTTTGCTGATGACTAGAGAAGCGAAAAGTCCTTTTCATTTATATATTGACCTTTGTTGTTTACTGATTTGTGGAATGCCTGTTAAGTCTTTACCCACTTTTAAATTCTCCGCCTTTTTTGTATTGATTTATAGGCATTCGTTATATATTCTGCATAAAAGTCCCTGGTTGGCTGTATGTATTGCAAATATTTTCTCCTCTGCAAGTTATCTTGCTGCCCTCTAATGTCTCTTGATAAACAGAAGTTCTTAGTTTTAATATAATCTAAAATTTTTCAATTTTTTCTTTTAAGATTGGTGCTTTTTGTGTCACGTTTAAGAAATCTGCTTATTCCAAAGTCATGGCGATATTCTATGTTGTTATTCTGTAAGCCTTTTTTGTTTTACTTACCGTATTTAGATCTGCAGTCCATCTGACACTGGTTTTTGTAACAGTTGTAAGGTGGGAGTCAATGTCAATTTTTTTTTCAATCAGGTATCTGGTTGACTTAAAACCATTATCACATCCCCACTGTACTGCAGTGTCGCCATTGCCATATATCAGTTTGTGTAGTTTACATCCTCAATAATGGCAGCTCTTTAATTCAAAAGTTATGGTAGCTTGTGTCTAGTAACTTTTCCGGGTAAAAATTACAATTCTTTTATTTTAAAAGATTACTTGTAATCTCAATACTGGCATTCCTACAGTTTACATTTTAGTTATTATTATTCTATTTTTATTTATATAATCCTATTTACATTGAATGACATATTCTACTTTATTTCTAAGTAGTATTCAAAATTCAGTTTTTAAGATGCAGTCTCGCTCTGTTGCCCAGGTCTTGAACCTCCTGGGTTCAAGCAGTTCTCCCACCTCAGCCTTCCGAGTAGCTGGGATTACAGGTGCCTTTCACCTCACCCAGCTAATTTTTGCATTTTTAGTAGAGACAGGGTTTCACCATGTTGGCCAGGCTGGTCTTTAACTCCTGACTCCCAAGGTGCTGGGATTACAGGCGTGAGCCACTGTGCCTGGCCGATAATGTGTTTTTATAACATAAAATCAAAACCCGTAACTGCTATAGTATAAAACCCCATTCATATTGAAAATGGTACTAAATGGAATAGGAACAGCTCCAGTCTCCAACTCCCAGCACGAGCAACACAGAAGACCGGTGATTTCTGCATTTTCAACTGAGGTACTAGGTTCATCTCACTAGGGAGTGCCAGACAATCGGTGCTGGTCAGCTGCTGCAGCCCAACCAGCGAGAGCTGAAGCAGGGCCAGGCATCGCCTCACCTGGAAGCGCAAGGGGGAAGGGAATCCCTTTTCCTAGCCAGGGGAACTGAGACACACAACACCTGGAAAATCGGGTAACTCACACCCCAATAATGCGCTTTAAGCAAACAGGCACACCAGGAGATTGTATCCCACACCTGGCCAGGAGGGTCCCACGCCCACGAACCTCCCTCATTGCTAGCAGAGCCAGTCTGCCATCTAACCTCAAGGCAGCAGCCAGGCTGGGGGAGGGGCGCCCGCCATTGCTGAGGCTTAAGTAGGTAAACAAAGCCGCTGGGAAGCTCCAACTGGGTGGAGTTCACAGCAGCTCAAGGAAACCTGCCTGTCTCTGTAGACTCCATCTCTGGGGACAGGGCACAACTAAACAACAACAAAAGCAGCAGAAACCTCTGCAGACGCAAACGACTCTGTCTGACAGCTGTGAAGAGAGCAGTGGATCTCCCAACACGGAGGTTGAGATCTGAGAAGGGACAGACTGCCTGTTCAAGTGGGTCCCTGACCCCTGAGTAGCCTAACTGGGAGACATCCCCCACTAGGGGCACTCTGACACCCCACACCTCACAGGGTGGAGTACACCCCTGAGAGGAAGCTTCCAAAGCAAGAATCAGACAGGTACACTCGCTGTTCAGCAATATTCTGTCTTCTGCAGCCTCTGCTGCTGATACCCAGTCAAACAGGGTCTGGAGTGGACCTCAAGCAATCTCCAACAGACCTACTGCTGAGAGTCCTGACTGTTAGAAGGAAAACTATCAAACAGGAAGGACACCTACACCAAAACCCCATCAGTACGTCACCATCATCAAAGACCAGAGGCAGATAAAACCACAAAGATGGGGAAAAAGCAGGGCAGAAAAGCTGGAAATTCAAAAAATAAGAGCACATCTCCCCCGGCAAAGGAGCGCAGCTCATCGCCAGCAACGGATCAAAGCTGGACGGAGAATGACTTTGACGAGATGAGAGAAGAAGGCTTCAGTCCATCAAACTTCTCAGAGCTAAAGGAGGAATTACGTACCCAGTGCAAAGAAACTAAAAATCTTGAAAAAAGAGTGGAAGAATTGATAGCTAGAGTAATTAATGCAGAGAAGGTCATAAACGAAATGAAAGAGATGAAAACCATGACACGAGAAATACGTGGCAAATGCACAAGCTTCAGTAACCGACTCGATCAACGGGAAGAAAGAGTATCAGCGATTGAGGATCAAATGAATGAAATGAAGTGAGAAGAGAAACCAAAAGAAAAAAGAAGAAAAAGAAATGAACAAAGCCTGCAAGAAGTATGGGATTATGTAAAAAGACCAAATCTATGTCTGATTGGGATGCCTGAAAGTGAGGGGGAAAATGGAACCAAGTTGGAAAACACTCTTCAGGATATCATCCAGGAGAACTTCCCCAACCTAGTAGGGCAGGCCAACATTCAAGTCCAGGAAATACAGAGAACGCCACAAAGATACTTCTCGAGAAGAGCAACTCCAAGACACATAATTGCCAGATTCACCAAAGTTGAAATGAAGGAAAAAATCTTAAGGGCAGCGAGAGAGAAGGGTCGGGTTACCCACAAAGGGAAGCCCATCAGACTAACAGCAGATCTCTCGGCAGAAACTCTACAAGCCAGAAGAGAGTGGGGGCCAATATTCAACATTCTTAAAGAAAAGAATTTTAAACCCAGAATTTCATATCCAGCCAAACTAAGTTTCATAAGTGAAGGAGGAATAAAATCCTTTACAGATAAGCAAATGCTTAGAGATTTTGTCACCACTAGGCCTCCCTTACAAGAGACCCTGAAGGAAGCACTAAACATGGAAAGGAACAACTGGTACCAACCATTGCAAAAACATGCCAAAATGTAAAGACCATCGAGGCTAGGAAGAAACTGCATCAACTAACGAGCAAAATAACCAGTTAATATCATAATGGCAGGATCAAGTTCACACATAACACTATTAACCTTAAATGTAAATGGACTAAATGCTTCAATTAAAAGACACAGACTGGCAAACTGGATAAAGAGTCAAGACCCATCAGTCTTCTGCATTCAGGAGACCCATCTCACATACAGAGACATACATAGGCTCAAAATAAAGGGATGGAGGAAGATTTACCAAGCAAATGGAGAACAAAAAAAAAAAGCAGGGGTTGCAATACTAGTCTCTGATAAAATAGACTTTAAACCATCAAAGATCAAAAGAGACAAAGAAGGCCATTACATAATGGTAAAGGGATCAATTCAACAGGAAGAGCTAACTATCCTAAATATATATGCACCCAATACAGGAGGACCCAGATTGATAAAGCAAGTCCCTAGAGACTTACAAAGAGACTTAGACTCCCATACAATAATAATGGGAGACTTCAACACTCCACTGTCAACATTAGACAGATCAACGAGACAGAAAGTTAAAGTTAACAAGGATATCCAGGAATTGAACTCATCTCTGCAGCAAGCAGACCTAATAGACATCTATAGAACTCTCCACCCCAAATCAACGGAATATACATTCTTCTCAGCACCACATCCACCACATCACACTTATTCCAAAATTGACCACATAATTGGAAGTAAAGCACTCCTCAGCAAATGTACAAGAACAGAAATTATAACAAACTGTTTCTCAGACCACAGTGCAATCAAACTAGAACTCAGGACTAAGAAACTCAGTCAAAACCGCTCAACTACATGGAAACTGAACAACCTGCTCCTGAATGACTACTGGGTACCTAACGAAATGAAGGCAGAAATAAAGATGTTCTTTGAAACCAATGAGAACAAAGATACAACATACCAGAATCTCTGGGACACATTTAAAGCAGTGTGTAGAGGGAAATTTATAGCACTAAATGCCCACAAGAGAAAGCAGGAAAGATCTAAAATTGACACTCTAACATCACAATTAAAAGAACTAGAGAAGCAAGAGCAAACACATTCGAAAGCTAGCAGAAGGCAAGAAATAACTAAGATCAGAGCAGAACTGAAGGAGATAGAGACACAAAAAACCCTCCAAAAAATCAATGAATCCAGGAGTTGGTTTTTTGAAAAGATCAACAAAATTGACAGACCGCTAGCGAGACTAATAAAGAGGAAAAGAGAGAAGAATCAAATAGATGCAATAAAAAATGATAAAGGGGATATCACCACCGACCCCACAGAAATACAAACTACCGTCAGAGAATACTATAAACACCTCTACGCAAATAAACTAGAAAATCTAGAAGAAATGGATAATTTCCTGGACACTTACACTCTTCCAAGACTAAACCAGGAAGAAGTTGAATCCCTGAATAGACCAATAGCAGGCTCTGAAATTGAGGCAATAATTAATAGCCTACCAACCAAAAAAAGTCCAGGACCAGATGGATTCACAGCTGAATTCTACCAGAGGTACAAGGAGGAGCTGGTACCATTCCTTCTGAAACTATTCCAATCAAAAGAAAAAGAGGGAATCCTCCCTAACTCATTTTATGAGGCCAACATCATCCTGATACTGAAGCCTGGCAGAGACACAACAAAAAAAGAGAATTTTAGACCAATATCCCTGATGAACATCGATGCAAAAATCCTCAATAAAATACTGGCAAACCGGATTCAGCAGCACATCAAAAAGCTTATCCACCATGATCAAGTGGGCTTCATCCCTGGGATGCAAGGCTGGTTCAACATTCACAAATCAATAAACATAATCCAGCATATAAACAGAACCAAAGACAAGAACCACATCATTATCTCAATAGATGCAGAAAAGGCTTTTGACAAAATTCAACAGCCCTTCATGCTAAAAACGCTCAATAAATTCGGTATTGATGGAACGTACCTCAAAATAATAAGAGCTATTTATGACAAACCCACAGCCAATATCATACTGAATGGGCAAAAACTGGAAAAATTTCCTTTGAAAACTGGCACAAGACAGGGATGCCCACTCTCACCATTCCTATTCAACATAGTGTTGGAAGTTCTGGCTAGGGCAATCAAGCAAGAGAAAGAAATCAAGGGTATTCAGTTAGGAAAAGAAGAAGTCAAATTGTCCCTGTTTGCAGATGACATGATTGTATATTTAGAAAACCCCATTGTCTCAGCTCAAAATCTCCTTAAGCTGATAAGCAACTTCAGCAAAGTCTCAGGATACAAAATTAATGTGCAAAAATCACAAGCATTCTTATACACCAGTAACAGACAAACAGAGAGCCAAATCATGAATGAACTTCCATTCACAATCGCTTCAAAGATAATAAAATATCTAGGAATCCAACTTAAAGGGATGTAAAGGACCTCTTCAAGGAGAACTACAAACCACTGCTCAGTGAAATAAAAGAGGACACAAACAAATGGAAGAACATACCATGCTCATGGATAGGAAGAATCAATATCGTGAAAATGGCCATACTGCCCAAGGTTATTTATAGATTCAATGCCATCCCCATCAAGCTACCAATGAGTTGCTTCACAGAATTGGAAAAAACTGCTTTAAAGTTCATATGGAACCAAAAAAGAGCCCGCATCTCCAAGACAATCCTAAGTCAAAAGAACAAAGCTGAAGGCATCACGCTCCCTGACTTCAAACTATACTACAAGGCTACAGTAACCAAAACAGCATGGTACTGGTACCAAAATGGAGATATAGACCAATGGAACAGAACAGAGTCCTCAGAAATAATACCACACATCTACAGCCATCTGATCTTTGACAAACCTGAGAGAAACAAGAAATGGGGAAAGGATTCCCTATTTAATAAATGGTGCTGGGAAAATTGGCTAGCCATAAGTAGAAAGCTGAAACTGGATCTTTTCCTTACTCCTTATACGAAAATTAATTCAAGATGGATTAGAGACTTAAATGTTAGACCTAATACCATAAAAACCCTAGAAGAAAACCTAGGTAGTACCATTCAGGACATAGGCATGGGCAAAGACTTCATGTCTAAAACATCAAAAGCAACGGCAGCAAAAGCCAAAATTGACAAATGGGATCTCATTAAACTAAAGAGCTTCTGCACAGCAAAAGAAACTACCATCAGAGTGGACAGGCAACCTACAGAATGGGAGAAAATTTTTGCAATCTACTCATCTGACAAAGGGCTAATATCCAGAACCTACAAAGAACTCAAACAAATTTACAAGAAAAAAACAAACAACCCCATCAAAAAGTGGGCAAAGGATATGAACAGACATTTCTCAAAAGAAGACATTCATACAGCCAACAGACACATAAAAAAATGCTCATCATCACTGGCCATCAGAGAAATGCAAATCAAAACCACAATGAGATACCATCTCACACCAGTTAGAATGGTGATCATTAAAAAGTCAGGAAGCAACAGGTGCTGGAGAGGATGTGGAGAAATAGGAACACTTTTACACTGTTGGTGGGATTGTAAACTAGTTCAACCATTGTGGAAAACAGTATGGCGATTCCTCAAAGATCTAGAACTAGATGTACCATATGACCCAGCCATCCCATTACTGGGTATATACCCAAAGGATTATAAATCATGCTGCTATAAAGACACATGCACACATATGTTTATTGCGGCACTATTCGCAATAGCAAGGACTTGGAATCAACCCAAATGTCCATCAGTGACAGACTGGATTAAGAAAATGGGGCACATATACACCATGGAATACTATGCAGCCATTAAAAAGGATGAGCTTGTGTCCTTTGTAGGGACATGGATGCAGCTGTAAACCATCATTCTTAGCAAACTATCACAAGAACAGAAAACCAAACACTGCATGTTCTCACTCATAGGTGGGAACTGAACAATGAGATCACTTGGACTCGGGAAGGGGAACATCACACACCAGGGCCTATGATGGGGAGGAGAGAGGGGGGAGGGATTGCATTCGGAGTTATATGTGTTGTAAATGACGAGTTGATGGGTGCTGACGAGTTGATGGGTGCAGCACACCAACATGGCACAAGTATACATATGTAACAAACCTGTACGTTATGCACATGTACCCTCGAACTTAAAGTATAATAATAATAATAAATAAATTTTAAAAAAGAAAATAGTATTAATACCAAAAATTCAACCTGTAGTTCTGGTTATTTCATTGATCTACTAAGTGAGAAAGAAAATATGAAGGTTGTTTTTTTTTTTAGTCCACAATAACAGAGCTGCTTTGAAAGTTGCTGCTTCTTACCAGGAAGTAATGCATGCACTGGAAAAGATACTGACTTGAATTGAAATAATCGGTATTTGCTTAAAAATTAGTTAATATTCTAATATTCTTACTTTTGCCTTTTAGGAATTCAGTTTCTTCAAGTAAACTGTATCAATGTCACAGTCAGTACTTGTGCCACATCAAGATGCAGACGTAGGGCAATAGTCTCAAAAATCCGAAGCTTCAAGGCTCAGGGATTGGAATACTCAGTAATAATGTGACTGCATTGTAAAAATGCTTCAGGAGCACTTACAATAAGAAAATGTGAGAAAATAGAATGTGGGATCTCTGTCTTCATCTCTGTCTCCCCCGTGGTGCACAGCAAGAGTTTATAAATATAAGTGGTTACTAGACACTTAGTGAAGTAAATCTAAAAAGCACAGAAGATATATGACATATTCTTGCAGCAACTGTTTAGAGCCTGCCCTCAAGGAAATCACAGTGTACTAGACTGTAAGATTCTACAGGACCCTCCAAATTCCATAATTCCTAAATTGACTTTGTAGAAAATATTAACCTTTGGAAAAGTAATCATTACAGATGGTAAAGGACACAGGGGTGGCATCGGGTGATGCAGGCCCACATCTAATTCCACGGTGGCCTGTAAGTAGATCTGGAGATTAGAGTTTGGCAGTGGGACTAAGGTTCAACACAGCCTTCTTAAACTGCAGACTAAGTCTCCTTACTCTCGGGACCTTGGTTAACCTCAAGAAACATTCCAGTTCCCTATCAGATAGGAATCCAAGACTCCCTCTGTGGACACGAGACACCATGAAATCCAAGTCTGGCAATCCAGAGGTGAGACCACATTTTCAGTTTCTAGGATCTAAATTGATTAATGCAAATGTAATCCATTTACAGTATAATCCCAGGTTCATCAAACAATGTGAGCATTCAAGGCACAGAAGTTACAAAAAGGCTATTTTTTTTTTTAACTTCTGGTTATTTTTAAGCTTTTTGTTTTGTTTTGTTTTTTGTTTTAAAATCATCATAGATACTTGGTAGGGGAGATACCAAGACCACAAAGGTGGTTTCCCAGGTTGAGGCTTATTCAATACACTCCAGGTGTGCTGATCCCCTGCGATTTTCCCAAATGTGGGAAACTCGACTGCATAATTTGTGGTAGTGAGGAACTGGGTTCGTGCTCTACCCTGACGTAAATGTACTTTTTTTTTTTTTTTTTTGAGACAGAGTCTCACTCTGTCGCCCAGGCTGGAGTGCAGTGGCACAATCTCGGCTCACTGCAAAGTCTTACCTCCTGGGTTCATGCCATTCTCCTGCCTCAGCTTCCCAAGTAGCTGGGACTACCGGCACCTGCCACCCTGCCCAGCTAATTTTTTGTATTTTTAGTAGAGACAGGGTTTCGCCATGTTAATCAGGATGGTCTCGATCTCCTGACCTCATGATCCACCCACCTCGGCCTCCCAAAGTGCTGGGATTACAGGCATGAGCCATTGTGCCTGGCCCAAATATATTTTTTAAAAAGAAAGAAAAATATTTTTATCATCATAAAAATAGTACATTTGGTGTGACCATTTGTTTAAATATAGAAAAAGTAAAATGAGAATCATCTTTAACCCCACTATCCAGACATAGCCACTATTGACATTTTGGAATATATCCTCCAGCTCTATTTTCTGTGCATATATTTTTTTCTTACATATTTTATGTATGCATTTAAAGTTGTAATTTTAAAGTGCACACATTTTAAAAGAGGAAAGATACCTTTTTACAAACATAAGTTAATTATAGAATATTTGCAAATTACAAGAATAAAGAAAAAGATAAAAACCAGGAGCTGAATGTAACAATCATTAACTTTTTAAAACTTTAAAGTATTTCAGACAGTAAATAATATAATGAACATTCATGTACCTGCCATCCAGACTCAACTAATTTTAATGTTTTTCTGTAATTGTACAACTCTCTTTATACCTGATTAAATGTTAGCTAAGTCCCTTTATATCCTTTCCTTATCCCATCAATAACTCCCAGATTCCCCAGCCATACCACTTCTTTAAACTTGCTGTGTAATTTTCTCTCCCAGTGCTTTAAAACTTATTTGTAATTTCAATAGGTGTCTGTCAGCAATATATTTATTTAATGTTTAAACTTTGCGTAATAGTATCATATTGTTCATGACCTTCTGAAACTTGCCATTATTGTACTGTTTTATGTTTTACAGATTTTTTTCTATGTTGATTCCATTGTATGAATTCATTATAATTTATTTTTTCAGTCTTCTGTTGGTGGATATTGAAGGGTGCTTTCAGTTTTTTGCTATGACAGATGCATTACAGTGAATACCTTTGAACATTTTTTTCCTTGTGCACATAGATGAGTTTTTCTAGGGGGTACTTCTTAACCCCGTCGAACCCCACTTTCTTTTCATAACAAATATTCTGACATCACTTTTACTACCCAGAAATGAAATTCAAAGATCAAATAATCTGCCTGCCTACATAATTTCAAAAATATCAGTATAATACTTTAATGTAAGGGATAAATAAAAGGGAGGTGATTTACAATAAAATAGTGTGCATTTTAGTATATAAATGTTCCAGTTTGACTACATGAGTTAAGTCAGATATTTGTAGTCACCATGTTTCTGTGACAGTCACAGATGTAGCTTGATACAGATGTATGGTATTGATGACTCATATACCATGAGTGGCTGTCGATAAAATGGTGAACAGCTTGTTTTCAGAACAAGTTCATACTTCCTTTGATTTATGTGGTAATTCCATTTCTGAAAATTCGGTGTATATTAAACTACAGAAAATTCTGTTATTAAAATTGAATTAGATTTAAACTCAGATTATTATAAACAGATTTTTCCAGCAGAATATTCAAAAGCTATACAAAGAGGGTAACTCTTTGTACGGGAGGACATTTTCACACATGCAAAGCACTGGCCCCTGCTCAGTAACTGCCAGTAGTAGGCCCCAATCAGAAACGCCCCCACCACTCACTCACTAAATCACCTAGAGAGGGGTTGTATGGCTATGGGTGGTGTGCTGTTCTCATCACTGCTGGTACACAGTTGTGCCTGTTCTCAACACTGCTCTGGGATATACAACTAGAAATCACCGTGGTGAGTTGAATAGTCTAGTCATACTTTAATGAACATTGCAGCTTATTCTCCCTCATAGTTGTAACAATCTTTGTTCTCATCTACAGTGCGCAAGACCTACTTTTTCTGCACATACTTGCCAACACATGGTTTCTTCAGACTCATACCAGTTGTATTGGTGTGAAATAGTATCTGGTTTTAATTTGCATTTACCTTATTATCAATGAGATTCTTTTTTCTTACAATTTTTTGTCTCCTTTAGACATTGAAAGCATCTCTTACTTTGCAGCTTTTATCTTTGCGGGATGTGTGTGTGTGTGTGTGTGTGTGTGTGTGTATAAATTTCAACTCTTACTTTAGATGTAGGAGGTATGTGTGCAGATTTGTTACATGAGAGTATTGCATGATATTGAGGTTTGGAGTACGGATTCCATCACTCTGGTAGTGAGCATAGTACCTGATAGGTAGTTTTTTAACCAACCTCCCTCCCCACTCTCTAGTAGTCCACAGCATCTGTTGTTCCCATGTTTGTTTGGTATCTTTTATTTTGAAGTTTTTTAAAGAATATAGTGAGTCTTACAAATCTTCAGTCTTATGGTACCATATGATTTGTGCTTTCAGGTTTTATGTTTCACATTTAGATCTTTGATCTATATGAAATTTCTTTTTCTAGATGGTGTATGACACAGATGCAATTATATCATTTTTTCCATTGCATTGGCTAATTGTTTCAATGCTGTTTACCGAATAGTCCTACCTGTCTGCCACTGTTGCCTCTTCATCATTCCCACATGTGTTGGTCTTTTTCTGGGCTCTTCATTTTTTTCCATTGATCTGTTGTCTAACAGACCACTGTCACTACACTGCCTATGTATTTTTATCCCCCTGAGGTTGTGCCACTTGCTCAAGAAGAGAGTTATGAACTGACCCTTAATATTTTCCTTTAATCTGATCCATGACTAACAGAAATAGCATACAGTTCAAGGTGCCCTTCTCTAGTTTCACCTACTCATTCAGGTTTTCTTTAGTTTTCTCTTTCTTTGATCATTTCAATCAGGACCATTTGTATACCTGTGCTGAAGTTGCCATTTCTTCCAGAAGTGACTCTGTTTCCTGATTTTAATTGAAAATATTTAGAGTTTAAAGGCAGAAGGAATTCAGTTATGATTTCCTGGTTGTGTAAAGCCGTATCTCTTCTTCCCCTTTTCTTTTTGTCTTAAAACAAATTTCCAGCATTGTTTTCAACTATACTAAGCATTTTGTGCTTCTGACTTGCTGAATCTTGTGTGTTTCCCCATTTATTTAAATCATTTGAATTGGAATGCAGCACATGTTAAAGGAGTATCACTTAAAACCATGTGTTACTATATAAAATATAAATTTAGGTAAATGGGACAGGATACAAAACTCATAAATGGATCTGATCCTGAATATGAATTTGCGCTTCATAAAGAAGTTATTATAATTTTCCTTATAGTTAACAATATATACAAAAAATTAAATATGCAATTTATATCATACTCCAACAGAACTCTTTAATCTGATTAACAAATCTATGAATAAAACCACTGCTACTCTGACTGTTATAACCACCACTGCCACTACTTGCATTTATTGCAGAAGGTTAGAACTTTATAACTTTCAAGTTCCTTGGATTCCAAATCGAACATAACAAGAAAGCATGTTGAATAAAGAAAAGAAAATGAATGGGATGGAAAAGTCTTTTCACTTGTGCCTTAATGCCCCACCCTGCAGCTGTCAATAATGACCTTGGTTTCTCACTTAGACATCTAGTGGTGCCGTTTCCACACCTCATCACTCCTTCCCATGTCCTCTGTTTGGTTATTTCCATACTCCTGAATGCCAGTTTCTCCAGGAGGCCCATAACCTTTTCAGTTTCTGTCTTCACATGAACAAAAAGTGTACTTTTCCTGTTATAAGATGTGTCACATTGTGTCGTAATTAACTGTTTATTTGCCTTTGTCCCTCACCAGATTTTAAACTCTGTGAAGATGGCAACTGTGCTCATGTGCACTCATTCATTGAGGAACCTATGAAGTGCCCATTTTGGTCCTTGCCCTTAAAACTGAACTCATTGAAAGACTAACAGAAAGTTGAATAACTGTTTATCAATTATTTGAAAGCACAGCTTCCTGAGCTTTGAAACTTAGACACCAAATGGAAAAAGCTCAAAAAGTTACTATAGGGAAAAAAACAGAAGCAAAATATAAAGGGAAACTATAGGCTGGAGGAAGAAATGTGAAAGAGTTCAAATGTTTATTACATAAAAACTAATATAAATAATAAAAATTATAAACCTGAAAGAAGAATAGACAACTGCTTTGAACTAGTAATTTATCTCCCTCGTTGTCCATGCCAGGAATCTGGATTTTATTCTTGTTTCCTTCTTGTCCCTTCTTCTGAGCTCCTAAGAAACCACCAAGACTTGGCAGTTCTACCTCAGTTCTCTCTAATTCCTCTTTAAGATCCCAATTTATGCTCCAAGAAAGGATCATAAGAAACCCAGACCACCACCATTCTATTAGGAACAGACTGACCCAATTGGAGCTTTATTCTCACCAAGAAAATCATACAGTTGTGAGTGTGGGTAGATCCTTTTTGGGTAGATGCTCTGTAGATTCTTTTGTCCTGTTAGGACACACCAAGAGATGATAAAATACCAGGCCCCACTCAGGCATTCTACTTTGCTTCCAAGCCCCAGATGGAATTTCTTCCACTATTTCAATTCTATACCCCCACACTAAAAACCATGTTATTCCCTTGGTGAGAACCAAGCTCCATTGGGTCAGTCTGTACGTAATAGAATGATGGTGGTCTGACTGTCTCAGGATCCTTTCTTGGGGCATAAATTGGGACCTTACAGTGACACAGTTATAAAACTTTTAACTTGTTCAGGACACTGAGGGGCAAGTTTCTACCTCTTCTCAAATACAAAGATAGTAAGCCAGCATATCTCCAGGAAAAAAAGAGTTTTGGTTCTTTAGGTGTTACTTTTTCTTCTCATTTCCTGTGTAGTTTCTCTTCTGAGAAAAGGGCCCACAGATCTTGAAGTAGTATGTGTAAGAACTATTATTACACCTGTAATCCCAGGACTTTGGGAGGCCAAGGAGGGTGGATCACTTGAAGTCAGGAGTTCGAGACCAGCCTGGCCAACATGGTGAAACCCCATCTCTACTAAAAAAACAAAAAATTAGCCAGGTGTGGTGGCGCGTGCCTGTAATCCCAGCTACTCTGGAGGCTGAGGTGGGAGAATCGCTGGAACCCGGGAGCTGGAGGTTGCAGTGAGCTGACATCACACCACAAGCATTCCAGTCTGGGCAACAGAGCAAGACTCCGTCTCAAAAACAAACAAACACACAAAAAACTATTAGCTCAGTCTGTTCCTATGAGAAGAAAAAAATTTGTGACATAGTGATGTCATTGTTGCAAGATTTTTCCCAACGGCCTACTTTAACACCAAGAAGTTAAAGGGCAGTTGATTTAATGGACTTGTTTAGCATGATGGACAGACTTGACCCATCTTCTGAAAACTTTAGCTAAGCAATACTGATCCACTTTGGAGATACTGGCCAAACAGGCTTGAAAAGGGTGACAGCAGTTATAAAGCATGTGGATTCCCTGTTTTTCTTTGTAGTTGAGTCAAAGAGCACGGAATCTGAGTTTTGATGAAAGATACGGAACCAAGGCATAAAACTGGAAACAGGATATGGGCTGCTTTGGTATCCAAATGCAGCGGGGCCTAGAGCAGAAGATGGTCTTTCAAAACTAAGGATTCTCTAGATTCCCACTACCTGGGGAACTTGTACTTTAAAAAAAATCCTCATCTCTATTCCAAAGTGATGCTCATTTCTTTCACAGGCATGAGGCTGTATGGATGTTCATGACATATGACTTGCATTTACTGCAAAGGTTTAAAGAGATCCATTAATTCCAGCCTAAACAGGTTAACAGGAACAGGTTGATGGTTCTTGGGTGAAGAATGTTAAAGTCAGTTTGAAATAAAACTTTGGTGATTAAGAGACCATATTTTAATGTTTTTTCCCACAAATTTTTAAAATTATAATAATGTTAGAATTAAATTGTAACAGTTCAATGAAAGAGCACTTTACAAATCCAAATTTGCCTGAAG
The DNA here is from genome assembly GCF_047675955.1 of Chlorocebus sabaeus. Lineage (NCBI taxonomy): Eukaryota > Metazoa > Chordata > Mammalia > Primates > Cercopithecidae > Chlorocebus > Chlorocebus sabaeus. Next base: position 58,356,542 of record NC_132929.1, on the reverse strand, counting down.
AGGGTAATTCTGTTCCCTATCCAGACAGCTAACAGGCTCCCCCCCAGAAAGCAGTGTTAGTATTCACTATTGGTTTTACCGTCTTCCTACTTGCCAGTGTAACCTCATCCTAGATTGATTAAACCTGTGCAACAGGGAGTTGTTAAGAATAGAAAAAAAGTTTTCAACAGAAGGTGAATTCATCTCTCAAACCCCACACAATTTTTTTCAGTCTCATATCATAAAAGATACTCTCCTTAATATTTGTTTCTGGAATTCTTTTTAAAGGGAAATATTAGGGCACAGCCTAGAAAAAAAAAATTTGGCTCAACAGTCTTTACAAAATACTGGTTTTTGATTATGAGGAATTTGAAGGGTATAGTGTACAGTCTAGCAAGGACCTATGTACTCAGTTGTCATTCCAGTCTGTAACATAGAGTTCACATGCCAATTTATTTAATTTTATTTGTTGTATAGAGAAAAATCAGGATCATAAAGGGCTTGGGTTTGATAATTTATCTTCAATCAGACAAAAGTACTGGTGTTTCTATAAAAAGTAGAATTCTTGGCATCTAGTAAATTGCTTTAGCTCCATGTTCCTCAGCCTGCTTTCTCTTTTATTTCTTGTAAATTACATGTACTTTTTTGATAAACAAAAAAAATACTGGTGCCCTCTATAATCCATGAAATGTGAAAATAAATATAGTGACAAAAAACAAATCAATGGCACACTAATTTTGGATTTTATTCCCCCATGCTGTCACTCTTCCTACCCTGGGAATTCTGAAATGATTACCTGGAGGGAACATACTTCTCATCCCCCAATTCCAGTTGAAAAATGCTTTAGCAAATGTGCTTTCTGTGAAGGAATTCTTTGTCCCTAATTGTTATAATTTTCACTAAAGTGACTGAAGTGAAAATCACATGATTTAATTAGAAAAAAGGATAAAAAATTTATGGCTATTACAATACTGTAAATTATGTGTGACAATAAAGAAAACAATAAAGAGAAATATAAAAAGAAAATAGTGGCAATATTAGAATGGTGGAATTGTGGGTATAAAGTCTTTTTTCAAGATTGTACTTGCTGATGTTATTTTTAAAAACAAAAAGTTGCTTCAGACTGTATTTTGTGTAAAGAACAAGTTATGTGGTTAATAATTGATAGCAAATCAAGAAATTCTCAAAAGGGATTTTAAAGTTACTTTATAATGATTCATCTAGATCATCTTAATGGTCCTCCCTGTCGTAGGTTTTAAAATTATATTTAAAAATAAGTAAAAATGTTGACATGTAGTACAGGTAGTGAAGTTTTTACTATCTTTGGAGCATTGCTTTTTCCATAAATTCTAATATTAGCTATGAACATTGTGGTCTTGACTTTTTGTTTTTTGGGAGAATTGTATTCATGTTAGCAAATCTTGGCATATCTAAATAGCAAGAGTAGATTCGGTAATTGGAACAGCAAATGTAAACCAGAAGTTCAAAGAGACAGTGTTTAAAATATACTGACCGTCTGCAGTCTGCATACCTGGCAATACGGAGGAAAGACCAGCATTTATCTTTTCATTGAAACCATGTGCTCTGTGTGCAGGAAGGAAATGCATGCTGGTCAGAGGTCAGAAGCAGGATAGATGAGGTTTGAAAGGGAATATTTACTATTGGGTTTTCCTAAACCCTTAGCCTCTTGGGAGATGTTATTTCTAGCAGACTTAGTGGAAACGTGGACAGACCCAGATCTATTCCATCATAGTACCAATCGGAGATGTAAACAAGAAGCTATAGCTAGGTATCACTATGTGTGCTGAGCTAAGAGGTACAATAATAAGAAATTTAGATTTTGGCCAAAGAAGTACACTGGAGGCACAGGAGGAATTTAACATCCTGGAAACTTTAGTTTGAAGAGGATCCCATGCACACAAAAGGTCTGTAAATCGTGTCCTGTGCTGAATAGTTAAAGGAGCTACTGGTATTTAATGTGAGGCAGAAGAGAGTTAAAAGGATCTGACAAATGCTTTCAAAATCCAAAAGGTGGTTTGTGAAAGTAGAAGCAGCACGTTTTCTGTGAACCTTTGGAGAATTGAACTAAAAACAATGTGTGGAGATGGGGAAAGACAGATTTTAGAATAATGCAAGGAAAATTTTCTTAAGCTTGGAGCTATCTGTTAATGTAGTGAGGTGGTAAATTCTGGTGGATGTCAGAGGGTAGATATTCAGGTGGATGTTAAGAGGGAGGTGTCCATACTGTGTGGTCAGACAACAAAAAACATCTAAATTATCCTCCAAGTGTGTGTACCTGAAGCCTCTGCTTCAGTTCCCCTCCACCAACCTGGATGTGTGATTGGGTGGCCTCCCATCGCCCTGTACCTTTACATCAATTGGTCAACTAAAGGCAGCAAAGTGGTTTTCTTTGTTTCCTTTCCTCAACTCAAAAGCACAAAAATGACCTGTGTGTGTGTGTGTGTGTGTGTGTGTTCCCCTCTCTCTCTCGCTCGCTCGTTCTCTCTCTCTCTCTCTCTCTCTTTCTCCTGTCCTATACTTTCCTGTCCTTTTTGACAGGGTCTTAGTCTGTCACCCAATCTTGAACTTCTGTGCTCAAGCGATCCTCCCACCTCAGCCTCTCAAGTGGCTGGTACTATAAAAAGGTGTGCACCACCATGCCTGGCTAAATTTTAAATTTTTTGTAGAAAGAAGTCTCACTATGTTGCCCAGGCTGGTCTAGAACTCCTGACCTCAAGTGATCCTCCTCGACCTCCCAAAGTGCTGGGATTACAGGCGTGAGCCACTGCATTGGCCCTCTGTATGTGTTTCTTAATTTGTTCTAAAATGTTGTCTACTCATACTGTGGGTGTGAGATTCAGTATACCTCTTTATCACTCTTTTTTTTTTTTTTTTTTTTTTTTTTTTTGAGACGAAGTCTCGCTGTGTCACCTAGGTGAAGTGCAGTGGCACTATCTCAGCTCACTGCAACCACCACCTTCTAGGTTCAAGCAATTCTCCTGCCTCAGCCTCCCAAGTAGCTGGGACTACAGGCGCCCGCCACTATGCCCGGCTAATTTTTTGTATTTTTAGTAATGATGGGGTTTCACTGTGTTAGCCAGGATGGTCTTGATCTCCTAACCTCATGATCCGCCTGCCTCAGTCTCTCAAAGTGCCGGTATTACAGGTGTGAGCCATTGCATCTGGCCCCTTATCACTCTTTCTAAGACATTCTTTTTGCTTCCATCTGCTCAAAGACAAATATGCAACCTTCAGAGTCTCATGCAATCATCAGCCAAAAGCCTGAAGTGAGTGTATGGCAGGGGGAAGGGGTTGACTAGGATTCTCTTCTAAAATAGGGGAAGTATGGAGGGTGGCTTAGGGTAACATACTACATAGCAACATCACATTTTAAGTTTCTGAATTCCCTTTACTCATGCAAATGGATTTGGCAAAAGATTATTTCAGTAGAGACCCATCTTCTTCATCAAATTAATATATTTTTTAAAACCAACTAAGTGTTAGAAATAATCGGTGTTTTCAGACAGATATGTCTGGAAGTGATCATTTCTGTGGTCGAAGTAGGTATGCATTAGCCCAGTCTGATGTAATAAGATTTGTATATGTGGGAAACAAAAGGCAGAATTTCTGTATTTTGACAGCAATCAAATGGTATCCAGGTGTACAAAAAAAAAAAAAACGGTGCAGGTCTGCCTCATTTCTTACAACATTTTGGAAGCATTTGGCTCTGTGACACATATACTGGGTTGATGCTGCTGTTTTTCTAACATAAATTCAGAGTTTATCATCCTTTATTGACCGTATGGATCTTTTCTTCCTACAGGAATAGGAGGCCTTCAAGATTTTGTGCTGAAATCTGCAACACTGTGTAGCCTGCCCTCCTGCCCACCATTTATACCACTCAACTTCGAAGCCACTCCTATTGTGAGAGTTGCTGTTGAACCGAAACATCCAAGTAAGATAACCTTGTTTTTAAAAGCATATTATTCTTTTAAAGCATAGCATGTATTTAGTATTTGATTCCTCTTGACTTGTTTCAGCAGTATATAATGAATTTTCATTGAGGTGTATAGTAGAAGCAACTCTTCAAAGGGCATCTAACCTCTGTCTTAGAAACATGCCGTGGTTACAGGTACCTTTGCTGTCCAGGGAGACTGCATCTTCTTAATGGCAAAGACAGGGACATCTCTACATCCTCCACAACCCTGGCATAGGATTGTAGCTTAGCAAAGCTCATGTTTTGTTTTGTTTTGTTTAGTTCAGTTTAGTTTTTGAGGTGGAGTCTCACTCTGTTGCCAAGGCTGGAGTGCACTGGCGTGATCTCGACACCACCTCTAATACCTTGGTTCAAGCGATTCACCTGCCTCAGCCTCCTGAATAGCTGGGATTACAGGCATCCACCACCACGCCTGGCTAATTTTTGTATTTTTAGTAGAGATGGGGTATCACCAAGTTGGCCAGGCTGGTCTTGAACTCCTGACCTCAGGTGATCCGCCTGCCTTGGGCGCCCAAAGTGCTAGGATTAAAGGCATGAGCGACTGTGCCCAGCCAAAGCTCATGTTTTAGGTGACTTCTTCTTAGTTGGAATCTTATCTCAAGCTCCTTGGGTCAGAATCCATCATTTGCCTGTTCCCTCTAGGTTTGACAGATTATCTGGACACTGAGAATTTCCCATCTGTTTAGAAACCACTTTCTGCACCTTTCCTGCTGGCCACCTGACATTCGCATATGCCTGACCATATAACAACAACTCTTTAGTCTTTGGCTTATAGTATTTACCTAGTCAATCCTTTTGCACTTTTGTATTTCACATCCCTTGACTATCGCTAATCCTAAATCACTGTGACTTTGCTATTCCAGTGCTAGTGATTGTCAGTGAAGAATCTCCAGACCATGCTTTAAGGAGACCAAAGAACAAATGGTAAAATGGTAGTTTTCTGTTGAGGTATATAATGGCCTCATTGCTCCTGAACATATGTATCCCTCCTCTCCCCAGAGCTAAGCCTTCTGAACTCATCGCTCTCTCAAGTTCTAAGACATACCCCTAGCCATTAAGGATCCCTGGATCCCCAGGGCAGATACTTGGAGGACTGGACCTCAGACCTTTGCTGCCAGCCCTAGTAAATAGCCATCTGCCTTCAGCCTCGAGATAGGAATTTTTTGTGGCGCATCACTGTGGACTGACACAGTGCCTTGGTTGCTGCACGGATTTATCCCAGTCTATGTAAAACATGCTTCCTCTTTTAGGCTTGTCCAGATCCTGGCCTTTCGTGATTTTGTTCTTTTATTCTACTCACTAGGCTGGCTCTAACCACTGTCTACTGTGTTCAATCCTTCGAAATACATACAAGAAAGCTCAGTTTTATTTAAGTTGTGATATTTGAGTCTGGCAACCATGGCTTATTCTTAGATGTGACTACTATTTATTCGTATCCTCTTTCTTACTTAGTTTTTCTCTATTGCATTTGCACATGCATTTTACAAATAGGAAACAATAATAATTTAAGCCATAATTTTACTTGTTTGTTTATTTATTTATTTTGAGACAAGGTCTCACTGTCACCCAGGCTGGAGTGCAGTGACTCAATCACAGTCACGGCTCACTGCAACCTTGACCTCCTGGGCTCACGTGATCCTCCTGCCTCAGCCTCCCAAGTAGCTGGGACCACAGACACATGTCACCATGCCCAGCTAATTTTTTTTATTATTTGTAGATGAGTTCTCCCCATGTCACCTAGACTGGTCCTAAACTCCTGAGCTTAAGCAGTCCTCTCACCTCAGCCTCTTAGAGTGCTGGGATTACAGATGTGAGCCACTGTGCCTGGCCTAAGATGTGATATTTTAATAATAGAAATTTATAATTTTTAAAAGCCTTTGTTATGGTTATGTGCTACTCTGTGGTGTCTGTTATGGAAGCTAAATAAAAGCCCAACTCTAAAGAACCAGCTTCTTTGAAGGACTAGCTACATGAGATGATGGGTTCTAGTACCTAGTATATTTCCTGTCCTAAAGCTGACTCATAGTAAGATTAAGTTCCTTTCCTTTCCATAAATGAGATAGTCTAATAAATAGAATTATTCAGGATTATCAATTTGGAGGCCAAAGTGTGCTTCCTCATGTGTGTTTTCATTAAATTTATCTGAACTTTGTGAAAAATAAACTAAAATGGTTAGACGGGGCACATAATTTTCTTCATAATTTTAAAAGGAGTATTGCAATTTTTTTCCCATTAAGTATATTATTTTTACTGGTTTTACCATGCATTTATTGACTGTGTTACTGAAGCACCCCATTTGATTTTTCAGTGTCTGAACTTTGTACTCTTTATTTTGCCTTCTTGGTGTTTACACATTGTCCACATGTTATTTTACATTCAGAATGTCTGGGGAAACTTCCCTTCCTTGTTCCTATGAGCTTTCAGAGGGTATTTATTGTCTGTTTACTCTTTGCCCTAGTAACTTATGTCATCCTTATTTTGGGGCAGTGAACCCTTTATTCATAGGTTATATGTCTGACGACTATTGGGATATTTCACTCTCTTATAAGACTTTCCAGTAATACTGCCTCTGAGAGGCACTGGACACATCCATTGTTTTTCTTGAATAGACCACATATCCCCAGGTCCTGTCTTTTTTTTTTTTTTTTTTTTTTTTTTTTCTTTTTATGACAACTAGATTAATCCAGAAGACAACAATTTGCTTCTTTTCTTTCGGAGAGAAGCAAATCGTGAGTATTTGTTCTTCCACTTTTCTTTCTCTAATTTCCCAAGTGGGGATCAAAATGTCATGGCAGCCACCCTCTACTTCATGCCCACAGGTCAACTACAAACTCAACACAGAGAACTACAAATGTTCCAAAGCAATTATTATTTTCTTCATTATGATTGATCCTTACTGTATTCCACACACTGTACTAAGGATTTTACATTGATTATCTCATTTAATCCTCCCAAAAGCCCTGTTCATTAGGATACTCTTTTTATTCTCATCTTCACATGAGGGAAACTGAAGCTTAAAGAAGTTAAATTAATTTGCCCAAGGCCATACAGTTAGGAAGCAGTGAAGTCAGGATACAGATCTCTGCCTCAGAAACAATGCTAGATCTTCATTTGTGGGAATCCAAGAAATCCTATTTATCTGAGATCAGAGTAATTTGTTTCTGGAATTGTTTTATCCTTTATCCATATTAGTTAAAAAAATTTTTGACACCTATGCTTATATAGATAGATGAATTTTTCTGCTAATGTTTTATATGCATTATGAAACACAAAGTAGAAATTATTTTAAAATTGAGTTGAAAAATCAAATACCTAATTTTATTTGTATTTGATGAAGATACATACAGTATGTACATATAAGTATATATAGTATTTATTTGTGATTGTGGCTTATAATTATTTTAGTTATCTAATACTGTGTAATATATTACTTCAAAATTTAGTGGCTTGAAACAACACTTATTTTTCATAGTTCCCTTGGTCTGGAATTTGGAAGGGTTTGGCATTGTGTCTCTCAAGTAGTGGTAGTCATACATCACCTTGGGCAGTGGCCATCTGAAGGTTTAACTGTACTTCCAAACATGAGCTCACAAGTTAGTGCTGGCTGGGGACCTCAGTTCCTCTCCACATGACTGTTTGAGTGTCCTGCAGCATAGCATGGTGATTGGCTGCAGCCAGCGTTCCAAAATACTAAGGCAGAAGCTATAATGCCTTTTGTGAACTAGCCTTGGGAATCACACATCATCCTTTCCACAGTGTTCTGTTGGTCACACAGACCAGCCATGGTTCACAGTTGGAGAGAGCTGCACAGGAATGTGAATATCAGGAGGCAAGGATGATTGGAGCCACCTTGGAGGCTGGCTACCACAGTAATGCTTCCTTCTTTTTGAAGGTCTTGCCTGAACACTTTGTGATATAGCCATTCCAAGGCCAGCTCCTAGGTTCCATTTGTTAAAACACTTGATTTTAATGACCATTATCACTGGAAAAGCCACCTCACAAAGTTACATAGTCCAAAGGGAAGAATGATTCATTGGCCTCCTTTACTAAATCACGGTATCCATTTTAGATTCCCATTTTCCTGATTATTAAAAGGTTTTGGTAAAATGTAGATAGTGATTATCTAGTTTTCCTGATGGCAGTCCATTTTTCTTATACTAATTAGAAGCTTTGTTAATTCTTATATCTTTATTGAACTATCTATTTGGTGACTTTAAGAACAGGTTAAGAAAATCACCCTCCAAATTTTAAGGGATTTTTATACATTATACATGAAGTATTTATGTTATCTTCAGCAACCAAATGACTGTCAGCGGCAACATTTTCAAACACCTAATTTCTAAATGTTGTCTCCATGTTTCAAATTTCTTTTGGGAAAAAAAAAACTTTTCTTGTTGTTAAACTGTTACTTTTATTTTACCTTGAAGAGACAAATTTAAGTGTATATATATTTTTTCAAAAATATTTGTTGGGATCTCATCTTGGTGGTAGCCATTGTTTTTACTTTACAATTTGTTTGATGGAGAGCTGACAAAAAGCCTTGCCATTTCTTTTTTTATTATTCCCATGTGCTTGTGTTACTAGTATTATAGTATTGTCAGTGATATCTTTGCAGGAATCCATTTAAGCCAGGTTTAAAATTCTGTGAAGGCTTAGTTAACACTAGATAATATCTGTAAATCCACTTAATTAGGCAAAAGAAAATTACAGTATGCCAAGAAGGAACAAATGAAGGTGCCTCTGTCAACCCTGGATACAGTGAAATCCTACTTCCCGTCTTCCCTTGGAATTCTGTGCATTCCATATGTGGCTTTTGATCACCTGACCTACAAGGGTGCTGACATCCATCCACAGAGCATGAGCTCTGTGGCTGGCTGCCCAGCTTCTAAACCAGGTTCTGCCATTTAGTTAGTCTGGGACCTTGAACACAAGTTTATTAGTTTCTCCATACCTGTTTCCTCATCTATAAAATGAGAACAATAATCATACCACCTAATCATTAATGAGCTCATATATGTAAATTGCTTGTCTGGCACATTGTTAGTGCTGTGAAACGTTAGTTATTATTAGAACTTTATTTCAAAAATAAATAGGTATAGAAGTTCTAATATTCCTGCTCCCAGTTAATCAACTTTTATAAGGCATGTTGAAAATCACTGCATTGCAGAAAGTTCCTGTGATTTTGTCTGTTTGGCATGCTGAAAACCAAGCATTGAGGGATTGCTAAGTCTTTTCTTCAAATGTAGAACTGAAACAAGACTGCATAAAAATGTCTTCAAGACCAAGGTTTCTGCTAAGGCCACTGCAGGAGACTTCCTTGGACCTGCCTTGAGGGAGCAGTAGCAGTTGGGTATGTGGAAAGGGGGTGAAAAAGTAGCTGAACCCAAGATGTAGGTCATAGTCCCCATCCCTACTCTCAATTCCCAGGAACTATAAGGTAAAAGCAATTATATGTGAAAAACACGTGCAGAATACAATGCAGAAGATGCCTTTAGCTCACTAGGTAAAGTAGCTGGTTAGGGTATTCTAAAACCCAAGTTCTATCGAGCAGTTTCACAAATAATTATTTTTAATATGAGGCTCTGGTACAGTTTCTTAAATATTATATTAAATGTTTCTGTTGCTTATTTGTTGATTTTATAGGTGATGTTTGAAGAAATGCTCTGTTTATTTTCTAGGTATATAATGTGTACATTTGTTACAAGATTTAGGTGAATTCACAAGTAGAAAGATGGAAGCTTATATCTGCAGAGTATTTGAAGAAGTAATATAGATGAGCTTTGGGAGTCTTGATGATAAGCTTGCGGATGTGTCTTGTTTGCTATCTGTACAAAAAAATTACTAGAAGGTAGTTTTCTTCATGTCACTGCACTATCTGGAAGAAAAATAAATTGTTGTTTTAAGAGTTTATTTCAATGTAATTTTCCCTGGAGTAGCCAGAACCATTATCTTTGAATTGTGTTAGTTCTTATATCATATTTAATCTATTTCATTTTTTTAACCTAGGTGAAATGCCTCAGCTCGTAAAAGGAATGAAACTGTTAAACCAGGCTGATCCCTGTGTCCAGATTTTAATTCAGGAAACAGGAGAGCACGTTTTAGTCACAGCAGGAGAAGTCCACCTTCAGCGATGCCTGGATGACTTAAAAGAAAGGTTAGGTGAAAATGATAGTGATGGAGAAATGATAGCTCTCAATCAGTGGAATGTTTTAGTGTTTCCTAAACCAGTTGAACTTAGACTATGGCTTATTTTTGGAGAAAAATGAAATACCCTCAATTCAGACGTGAACAGTTATTCGATTGTAGACTTAATTTTTAACAACTGAAAACTGGCATTCACTGCCTACACTTGAATAATTTTGCATTTTTAGCTTAAGTCATAAAATGTTTTTCTGTATATGTATTTTACTTTAAGCATGTACACAAAACACAAAATACCACGACAACAAAACAAAATATTATTTTGTAAATGTTGGCTATGTAATTAGGATAGACTTCTCTTATTGATGTGGTCTTTACAATGTAAACCTTCTGGAAATCTTTGTATTTTTCTATAAAGACAATACGTGTTATAAAATGGGCATCCCAAATTTTTATAACAGGCATTTTTCCTCTTTGTTGCAAAGATAATGTATGTTTATTGCAAAAATTAGGAAAATACAGAAGAAGAAAAAGAATCATTCAGTTACCATGCAGAAATAACCACCATTACATTCAAATTCCTAAATCCACACTGTTCTATGCATATTAAAGTATACACAAATATCTATATACACAGTTCTGATTATTTGGTTAAGATAAACTTCTAGAAGTATTATAGCTAACTCAAAAAGTATGCATATTTTTAAGTGTTATGATCCATATTTTCCTCAAGAAAGGCTGTTCTAATTTACATTATAACTAGCAATAAATATTGGAAAGTGCCTCTTTTCTCAAACTTTTGCAACTTTGCGTAGTTTATCATTTTTTTAAAATTTCATCAGTCTTGAAGACAAATGAAAGATATTCACAATTAATACACATTTCTGTGCTTACTAGTAGAAAAAATTAGAAATTTCCCTGTAATTGCTGTCCTTCCTTTTGTTTTTAAAATTTCTGGGACTATAATCATAATCATAACAAATAATAATTATAAATGATTGATATAATTATATATTAAATATTATATAACAGTCACTGTGTTAAGCACTATTTATCTCACTTAATCTTTATACCGCAGTAAAATTGATGGTAGTAGTAACTATACAACAACACCTGGCACTAATAATAGAACAAGAATAACTGCTGCTGGCCGGGCGCAGTGGCTCACACCTGTAATCCCAGCACTTTAGGAGGCCGAGGCGGGCAGATCATGAGGTCAGGAGATCAAGACCATCCTGGTGAAACCCTGTGTCTACTAAAAATACAAAAATTAGCTGAGTGTGGTGGCGTGCGCCTGTAATCCCAGCTACTCAGGAGGATGAGGCAGGAAAATCACTTGACCCGGGAGGTGGAGATTGTGATGAGCTGAGATCGTGCCGCTGCACTCCAGCCTGGCGACAGAGGAAGACTCCATCTCAAACAAAAAAAAGAATAACTACTGCAGCATTTATGTAGGATTCTGTAGAAGCTTCTACCAGATGCCAGAAACTAGACCCCTACCTCATAATGTACTCAAAAATTTATTTCAGGTGGATTCTTGGTTACAATGTAAAAGGCAAAACCATAAAGTGTTTAGAAGATGGTATAAGAGAATATCTTCAAGACCTCAGGGTAGCAAAAAGCTTCTTAATAGCATATTAAGAGCACCAATGACAAAGGAAAAGCTTGATCATCAAAAGACACTATTAAGATAATAAGGAGGCTGACCACAGGGTTAGAGAAGACCTTTGTACCACTTGTAACAGACAAGAGACTTATATCCCCAATATAGAAGGAATTCCTACAAATAAATGAGAAGGGCAGCAATCCAATAGAAAAACTGCACAAAGACTTGAAGAGCTACTTCATAACAGAGGGTTCCAAAGGCCAATAAACATGAAAAACTATTCAAGTTATTCAAAATCAAAGTGAGATACTTCTGCATACCCACTAGAGTGGTTAAATATTTTTTAAGTGATGTTATCAAGTGGTGGCAAAGATGTGGAACAACAAGAATTCACCTACGCAACTAGTGGGAATATCAATTGGTACAACTATTTTGGAATATGATTTAATATGATCTGCTAAGATGAGAGATAGGCATTTCCTGTGGCTTGGCAAATCTCCCATTTGTACTCTATATATACACAACACAGAGCTAGGCAAATGTGCATCAAGAATACTCATAGCAACACTTTTTTCTTTCTTTTTTTTTTTTTTTTTTGAGAAAAGGCACTCACATCGCTCAGGCTGGAATGCAGTGGTGCACTCTCAGCTTACTACAACCTCCACTTCCTGGGCTCAAGCAATTATCCTGCCTCAGCCTCCTGAGTAGCTGGGACTACGGTTGTGCGCCACCACGCCCAGCTATTTTTTGTGTTTTTAGTAGAGATAGTGTTTCAGCATCTTAACCAGGCTGGTCTCAAACTCCTGACCTCAAGTGATCCACCCACCTTGGCCTCCCAAAGTACTGGGATTACAGGCATGAGCCACCTTACCTGGCCTCATAGCAACAAAATTTTAGTAGCCAAAAGTTGGAAACAACTCAAACATTTAAATGCATAAATAAATAAATAAAGATATATTCATACAATGGAATTCTGTAGAATGATCTCAGTGAACAAAACAGGTATATAAAACATAGGTGAATCTCACAATATAATGTTGAGCAAAAGAAGCCGCTTCACTTCCCCCAAAAAGTGTGTGTTTGTATTTATATAAAGTTCAAAACGTACTGCACCAGGTTGGATAATACAGCAAGACCTCATTTTTTAAAAAAATAAAAATAGATTATTCAGGCAGGGCAGGTGGTGCATGCCTGTAATACCAGCTACTCGAGAAGCTGAGGCAAGAGGATTGCTTAAGCCCAGGTGTTCGAGGCTGCAGTGAACTATAATCACACCACTGCACTTCAGCCTGGGTGACACAGTGAGACCCTGTTTTAAAAAAAGAACAAAAAGAAACACAGTCCAAACCGAACTGTGGAGTATAAGGGGTTACATGTTTAGGTGATTTAAAAAAAAAAAAAAGAAAGAAAAGGAGGATATTACAATAAAAATTAGGATAGCAGTTACCTTCATACTTCATGGCATTGGGAAAAGGCAGCCTGGGGCCCTCTGAGGGCTAAGAATGTTCTGTTTCTTGACTATACTATGTAGTTTACATGGGTGTTCACTTTGAGGTAAGTTATCGTAGATCAGTAGATTTTTGTTTTGTGTACTGTTCTATATGACTATTACATTTCATAATTATGCTTACATTAAGAATGTGTATAATGTTATAGAATTTTTTTAGTTCTCATAGGACAGAGCCTACCTTTTGGTAGTATATAATCTTTTTCAACTTCTACACACTTTTTCAGGAATAGACTATGTCCAGGAATGGGAGACAAGGAGACTATCTGTTGTCTCCAGGCCAGAGAAACTGTCAGAATTCTTAGCATCCAGATCTCAATGTAGTAATAATCAGAGCAGGAAGCCACAGGAAATTGCCATGATGTAGCCTGAGCCTACTGCACTTTTTTTAGTGTAATCAGAGGCTCTGTATTGCTAGGACTTAAAGAACCTTTCGTCCTGAGGTGCTTTGTAAGTGTGGCAACCATCACACACTTCCTTCTACAGCTTGGAGTGGTTTTAATTAATCATATAAATGATTACTACAGGAGACTTCTTGGGAGCCTCAGGAATTAGAACGACTAAAGTAGCTCATAGCTTTTTTGACTGTGTTACAGGAATAAGAGGGCAGTGTCGTAGATGTGTACTCTCTCGTAGTTTCAGTAGCTTTGCAGTTGATTTTCTTGAGTGTTCTAAGTATATGAGCATATTTTCCCTATGTAATGATAATTTTAGAAATATTTTTCTTTTCCTAAGATTTTTAAGTGACTTTTTTCTTAAAATCAAGAATAGGTATTGAATCTTATTGAATGCCAATTTAGCATATTTAAAAGTGGCTACATAGATTATTTGACATTTTTAATGTGGTATTATTTTAACAGATCTTCTAATACAAATTAATTTTCATATAACCTATAATACAAACTTTGTAGTGTTGTGATAAATTATTCCTTTAACGTACTGTGTAACTCCATTTTTCAGTATGGCATAATGACCAAGAGTGTGGATTCTGAAGTCAGACCTAAATTTGAATCCTAGCTTCTCCACTTACAGGCTATTTGGAGAAGTTACTTAATATTTCTTATCTGGTTTCCTCTTCTACAAAATTAAATAGTACTAGTGCCTACTAAAGAAATACTACATGTAAAACACTTAACACAGTGCCTCATACATAATAAGTTTTTTTAATGCACACACCTGCATATCCTTAGTTTTTGTTATTTTATCTTAGATTTTATATCTGAATTCTTAGGTAAGATTGAACTACAGTTTTGTATATGTATACTATCTTTGTCAGGTTTGAATATCAAAGTAGTTTTAAAAACATACAATGTCCAGTCCATCTTGTTGTATATCCTGTGAATATATAACAAGATTGTAAATATGCAATATACAACAGTATCAAACTTGATATTATGTGGAAAAAGGGGCTTTCTGAACTTGATGGCAGACTGGGGCTCCAGAGCTATGATGTCCAGAAGAGTAGCTACTACCCACATACAGCTGTTTAAAATCAAATACAATTAAAAATTTAGTTCTTCAGTCATACAAGCCACATTTCAAATACTTAGTAGCTATATGTGCCTTTTTAAATTTAAATAAAATGAAAAATTTATTCAGTTGTACTGGACACATTTCAAGGGCTCAGCAATCAATAAACATATAGAACATTTCCACCATTGCAGAAAGTTCTTTTGGAAAGTGCTACTCTAGACAAACTCATAGATCATGCTAGCCTTGCTATAAGCCTCATTATCAAAACCAAATACATTGTGAAGATTTGACTAGCTATCCTGAGGTTCTGTGATTCTATGTCTATTTAGAGTTTTAATCATTGAGCTTTTCTTGTCCACACTCTTAGATTGGCAAATACTGTTTTAAAGAATTCATATTTCATATATTAAAACGTTTATTTTCTGCTCAAAACTTTCTTATCTAAAGGGGTAGTTTATATATCTTGAAAATGAAAAAAAAAAAAGGGGGTGAAATTCTAGTACATGCAAGGATTTCCCTGGAGGTATATTCCCATTAGAATTAGTCTTTTCAACCAGAAAGAAAGCAGTTTTTGAATTGTGATATAATGTAAATTGCAGATCTTTCATAGTAAGATAATTTTTATGTTCCTATGTTTTTACAGAATCTCCACTGTGTGATAATTTCTACACAGGAGCTTTGATGCTGTTTTGATTTTAACCTTCTGTTATTTCTCTTGAATTTGTCTTAGGTTTGCAAAGATTCATATCAGTGTATCTGAACCTATTATTCCATTCAGAGAAACAATCACAAAACCCCCAAAAGTTGACATGGTCAATGAAGAAATAGGCAAACAGCAAAAAGTTGCAGTCATACACCAAATGAAAGAAGATCAAAACAAAATCCCTGAAGGAATCCAAGTTGACTCTGTTGGGCTAATCACCATAACAACTCCCAATAAACTTGCCACGCTCAGTGTTCGAGCCATGCCCCTTCCAGAAGAAGTCACCCAGATTCTGGAAGAAAATAGTGATTTGATTCGTTCTATGGAGCAGTTGACATCCTCTTTGAATGAGGGTGAAAATACTCAGGTGATTCATCAGAAGACCCAAGAGAAAATTTGGGAATTCAAAGGAAAACTAGAGCAACACCTAACAGGGAGAAGATGGAGGAACGTTGTTGACCAAATCTGGTCATTTGGCCCAAGAAAATGTGGGCCCAACATACTAGTCAATAAAAGTGAAGATTTTCAGAACTCAGTATGGACAGGTCCAGCTGCCAAAGCTTCAAAAGAAGCTAGTAGATACCGAGATTTGGGCAATAGCATTGTGAGTGGCTTCCAACTGGCAACCCTCTCTGGCCCCATGTGTGAGGAGCCTCTCATGGGTGTCTGTTTTATTCTGGAAAAATGGGACCTAAGTAAATTTGAGGAGCAAGGAGCAAGTGATCTGGCAAAAGAGGGACAGGAGGAAAATGAAACCTGTTCTGGTGGAAATGAAAACCAAGAGCTACAAGATGGCTGCTCTGAGGCCTTTGAGAAGAGGACATCCCATAAAGGAGAATCTCCACTCACTGACTGCTATGGACCTATCTCAGGACAGCTAATTGCCACCATGAAAGAAGCATGTCGCTATGCACTGCAAGTGAAACCTCAGCGCCTCATGGCAGCCATGTACACATGTGACATCATGGCCACCGGTGATGTTCTCGGTAAGGAAGAAAAAGTAAAGATAGTAAGAAATGCCCTGAATAACAGTGAAGTCTCCTAGACTCAAAATCTTGTTTTTGAGACAAAGTCTCAGTCTGTCACCCCAGCTGGAGTGCAGTGGCACAATCTCCACTCACTGCAGCCTCTGCCTACCAGGCTCAAGCAGTCCTCTCACCTCAGCCTCTCAAGTAGTTGTGACTACAGGCACACACCACCATGTGCAGCTAAGTTTTTTGTATGTTTTGTAGAGATGGAGTTTCACAACGTTGCCCAGGTTGGTCTCGAACACCTGAGTTCAAGCGATCCACCCACTTTGGCCTCCCAAAGTGCTGGGATTATAAGCGTGAGCCACTGCACCTGGCAGACCCAAAAATCTTAAATTCGTTTAGTATGTTTTGCAGAAGCTATACCATCTTCTGATTTACTGACAAAGTAAGATCTTTGAAAGCCAGATGTCATAAATATTAAAATCTTGAGAGGGGAAAAACCTGACTACTAAAGATCTTTTCTTTTGCAACAAATAGAATCCTTTCTGTAATGAGAGGTCTGCTAAATGAAGTTTAAACTGCTCATATGTGTTACCATCCAAACCTGTGCCATATTTTATCTCAAGCAAATAAGCATATCAGTCTGGGTAACCAAAGTTGTTCTGAAAATGATCAAAGAATAAGGCAACATTCTTGTACTCATAACACAAAAGGGTTTTTGTGAATTCTGGGTTCTTTCTGAAAAAGAAAATTATTTGGGGCTTTAGTCACTACTAACTATTATATCAAATCCTATTCCTGATTTTTTTCTCTTTGGGAGAAGCAGCCTTTAAGATCTCAGGAGATGTGAAGCCCTGGCACTTAGTAGCTCTTTGGACTTTTGACTGATATTAGTTCACTGAGACTTACTTTGTTTACCTATAATGAAGAGGATAATCATACAGATTGTGAAGATTAAAATAACACAATTTTTTTAAATACAGTTCCCAGAACAGCACCTGGCACACAGTAGTTCTCTTATTCTCTTGAGATCATGGAACTGTTTCAGTAGTGAAGAGAATATAAAGGAGGATTGAGCCCTGGATGAGAGAGTCGGCCAAATTATTAAGTTTCCTCTAACCCTGAGGCCCTTTGAGTCAATATGTGGTTAAATACATTCTTTTTAGGAAGGTTATTTTGCTGATTAATTCCTGAAAGCAGAAATTTAAGCTTTTTTTTTTTTTTTTTTTTTTTTTTTCCAGAAGAAATTTAGGCTTGCATCACATTAAGGTTTTTGTGAGACTAACTGAGCATCAGTAGCAGCATTTGAAAAATAGCTGGATTAAGGCCAGTGTGCATTGTGAATCAAATCTCCAAATACGGCATGTCATATACAGTGCTTCTCAACCTTATTTGAATACAGTATTCGTATTAACAGCCATGGAATCTGTAGATTTGTTTGGGAAACACCAATCTAGACTATTCTCAGATGCTATTTTTCATTTTCATTGAGAACTTTCTTAATTTAAGAAGGCGGAAGTAAGAGTTAAAAATCAAGAAATCTTAATCCCTCACATCTTTGAAGAAGACCTAAGAGCTTTTCTCCAGTCTCTCCTACCCCGACAAATGCTTATACCACCACTATTTGAATACTTCTGTTGATGGGCAGTGCAAGCCAGCTTCATGATTTAATGGTGTTTTTTCCTATATTGAGCAAAATGTCCGTCACCTGCTACTTTCCAGTCATCTGTACCACCATTCATCTGTCTTCCATGCAATAACACTTCTATGTATTTGAAGGAAATCATTAGTTTTCTAGTTTTATATCCAGGAGAAAAACTCTCCAAATCCTTCACCTATTTTTCTGTTATGATTTCTGTATCCTTTCACCATTTCAGTTGCTGTCTTTTGGACATAATTTATTTGGTCAGCATCCCTCTTAAAGCAACTGTATTTGAACACAGCACCTCACATACCGTCCAACCAGTAGAGAACACGTCTGTGTCTACACTGTTACCTCCTACGTGAAATACAACATTCTTCTTTTAATGAAATTTAGCAATTACATCTTCTCATTAATTCATGTGAGAAGTCAAATCAATCCCATTTCTTTTCAAAAAAAAAAAAAGTTATGTTTTCCTACTCTGTTCCCCAAAGAGCAGAATCAAATTTTTGGTAATTGACTAGATTAGAAATTATGTAGTTGTATGAACTCCTATATTTTATGTATGAGTACTGAGTCTATATACTTAATTTTTTTCTTAAGTTATATAGCATAATCAGCATTACAACAGTAAAAAGGAGAAAAATTTTAATGGCAAGAAAAAGAAGTCACATCATCACCATCTTAACACATTGATTTCTTACTCATTGTTTTCATGTGTCCTTGTCTGATGAGAAATAAAACTCAGGTAGAAAATCAAATGTTTTGATGAAGTTAAGATCCTTTACATCTTCAACAGTCCCTGATAATTGGTAAATTATCAGCTTACCAATCATGTTAGAAAAGAAAAAAAAAGCTTAGGTTAATGTTTTGTATTAGAAAGTTCATGTTGTCTCCCAAGATTTACCTCATACCTGTATAAACATGAACAAATGCCTATAATGCTTCTTTAAAATTCTACAGAAAATTAGCATATGGCTTTCTAGTCTGCAATTTATGGAACCCAGTGTTTATATCCTCAAAAAGTTTAGTCATTATTTACCTTTTTCCTATAGTCTGGTACCTACCTTACTGTTTCTAATTTCTCAAAAGGGCAGATTCTCTTAACATTGTGAGATATAATTCTGGTCCTGGAGACTTGAACTCATTTAAGAAGGCTAAGTACTTAGTCATCAACTTCTGAGCTATCCTGAACTTCAAAGTGTTCTCCCACTTCAGCTTGTTCCCCTTGCTGTAGTTTGTTCACCATTCTCCTTACTGAAGAGAATGATAGGTAACATAGGTATTGTGAACCCCTGTTTTCGTGCTATCCTCTGTAACATGATACTAGTTTCTGTAAGTTGTACATAAGACATGTCTCCTTATTTTGAAAATATAGGTTGAGAATCCCAAATCTGAAAATCCAAAACCCCAAATGATCTAAAATTTGAAACTTTTTTTTTTTTTTTTTTGAGATGCAGTCTCACTCTGTCACCCAGCCTGGAGTGCAATGGCATGGTCTCGGCTCACTGCAACCTCCACCTCCTGGGTTCAAGCAATTCTCCCACCTCAGCCTCCTGAATAGCTGGGACTACATGCGTGTGCCACCACACCTGGCTAATTTTTATAGTTTTAATAGAGACGGCATTTCACTATGGTGGACAGGTTGGTCTTGAGCTCCTGACCTCATGATCTGCCCGTCTCAGCCTCCCAAAGTGCTGGAATTACAGGTGTGAGCCACCGCGCCCAGCCTGAATTTTTAAATTTGAGATGCTCAAACAGTATATAATACAAATATACCAAAATCTAAAACAATAAAAAATCTGAAACACTTCTGGTCCCACTCATTTTGGAGAAGAGATATTCAACCTGTGTTGGAAAAAGCTCTTTGCACTGTCTTTAGCTCTTTTGCTTGGGTACATACACTCAGCTTGTTCTGATTTTGAGCATCTTGGACATGCTACTGATCCACCTGAGTTGGTATCCTCTTCTTCCGTCTACTGTGCATGTCCTCTTAAAATAGGGGTTGGGGAGGGGCTTTCTTCCTTTTTCTGTCATTGTAATCATTCATGATTGATTTCTTTTAGACTCTCATTACTCTGCAAAGGAGTTTTATTTTAGGGTCTGTTATCCTAGAACCCATGGTGTGTATTGGTTGTATTTTTTTTTTTCTGTGTTTGAAATGATCTTTCCTTTTTTTCTTTTTTTTTTCCTGTCCTCTGTTGCCCCAGCTGGACTGCGGTGGTGCGATCTCGGCTCACTGCAGCCTTCTTCTCCCAGGTTCAAGCAATTCTTCTGACTTGGCCTCCGAGTGGCTGGGATTACAGGTGTGTGCCACCACGCCCAGCTAATTTTTTTTTTTTTTTTTTTTTTGTATTTTTAATAGAGATGGGGTTTTGCTGTTTGGCCAGGCTGGTCTCAAACTCCTAGCCTCAAGTGATCTGCCCATCTCGGCCTCCCAAAGTGCTGGGATTACAGGCGTGAGCCACCACACCCGGCCAAAATGATCCTTTCTGAAGTCCAGGGCCCGCATAGGTCTGTGCCTATCCTTTCTCTCAAGATAATGGGAACATGTATTTCCTCCCAAAATAATGGGAACACCTGTTTTCTCCCCAGATTGCCATCTCTTCTTCATTATTCATTTGGAGTGGCATTTGTCCTTTGTTTTCTGAGAAGATGAATTTTCAGTACAACACGTGAAGCCAGAATCAGCTGTTGGTGTTTATCAGACTGAATTCCTAGCAGAATGTTGAGTCACCCCTGTTGAGTCACCACTCTGTGTTCATTTTCTCATTTCTATTAGGAAATCACCACCTGGATACAGCATGTGACCAGGCCACCCTGGGATAATACCTCAAAATATCATTTGTCATCTTATCCTTATATTTTTATCCTGGCACTCCCCACCTGGCCATCAGAGTCAGTTCTGCCACTTTCCAGGAAGAAATATGTATTTTAACCCTCTCTCTCTGGAGCAAAGGATCATTTTGACTTGCCTCACCCAGGTACAAATGTCACTGTATTGGGCCTCACTGCCCTCTAAGAAGCCCCATTTATTTACCTTCTGTGTGGCAACTGTGTGTATGTGGGTTGGTATGCAGTCTCTGTACCATTGTCACTGGTCAACTTTCTTAATACTTTGCCCCTGAGACCAACCAACTACCACATCCACTGCCTTACATTTGGAGACAGTCTGGCTTTTTTCTTTTTTTTTTTTTTTTTCTCTCTCTCAAATTGATTTGACGTCCTCTTGCTTAGACTAGAGAATCTCCTCTGAGGCCTGTTTTCTTTTTGTTTTTGAGGGGCTCTTTTATATTGATAACCAATTTCTAGTGTCCAGGGTCTATCAATGCAGTCAGCTGTTCACTTGTGTTTTCCTTTTTCTTGCTAAATCAACACCTTCAATTGGAAAGAAATGAAAAGAACTTCTGTGTTCCTAAGGCCTTTTGCTTCCTGTCTGGATATTTAGAGATCTTCTGAGAAGACTTCAGACTTTGCTGACTGTTGTTTTGATTCTCCAAGAATCGGCACAAGTTGATTTCAGGTCTTTTTTATTTAGCAAAATGAATTTCCTTAGTCTTTTTTTAAAACTTAGTTTTTTCTATATAGATTGTTAAAACAAGAAATCCTTCTATAAATGGATTGACTTGCATATGGTCAAAATGGGACATTTTGTGGGAAAATAATCTCAAAATCATTTTATCTGGGGAAATAATTTCAGGAAAATGCCTTTCTATGCTTCTGAAATCCACTTTTCTAAAGATGTGGTTTATTATCATTTTTTACCCATGAAATTTCCCTGTAATTAACTTGATTATTGCTGAGCTTTTACCTGCTTGTCATTGAATTCTTTTTGTATTTTTTCCTTCTCATCTGTTAATCTTTTTTTTTTTTTTGCTCTTCATTTTTTAAAAATCTTTGGTAATAACCTCACATTTTTAAAATACTTCTTTTTGTTAGACAGTACTAGTTAAGAGTTTTTTGGGTTTTTTTGGTTTTTTTGAGATGTAGTTTCGCTCTTGTTGCCCAGGCTGGAGAGCAATGGCACGATCTCGGCTCACTGCAACCTCCACCCCACTGGGGTTCAAGCAATTCTCCTGGCTCAACCTCCCAAGTAGCTGGGATTACAGGCACCCGCCACCATGTCTGGCTAATTTTTTGTATTTTTAGTGCAGATGGGGTTTCACCATGTTGACCAGGCTGGTCTCAAACTCTTGACCTCAAGTGATCCACCCAGCTCGGCCTCCTAAAGTGCTGGGATTACAGGCATGAGCCACCACACCCAGCCTAGTTAAGAGTTTTAATTACAGCTATGATTATTGTAGTTCTTCCTTTTATTAAATTTTTATTTTTGAATAATTTTAATTTTTATGGGTATGTAGTAGGTATATTTATGGAATATATGAGATATTTTTAATCTTTTATTTTTACACATAGGAATAAATGCCAATATTGTTGGAACACATGTACTTTAATTTATCAGAAACATTCTTAATAAGTGTCACTGTTCACTTTTTTTTTTTTTTTTTTTTTTGAGACAGAGTTTCGCTCTTGTTGCCCAGGCTGGAGTGTAATGGTGTGATCTCGGCTTACCGCAACCTCCACCTTATAGGTTCAAGCTATTCTCCTGCCTCACCCTCCCTAGTAGCTGGGATTACAGGCATGTGCCAGCACGCTTGGCTAATTTTATATTTTTAGTAGAGATGGCGTTTCTCCGTATTGGTCAGGCTGGCCTCAAACTCCTGACTTCAAGTGATCCACCCGCCTCAGCCTCCCAAAGTGCTGATATTACAGGCGTGAGCCACTGTGCCCGGCCTCGCTGTTTCCTTCCCCCCCCTTTTTTGAGATGGGGTCTCACTCTGTCACCCAGCTGGAGTAGAGTGGCGCGATCCCGGCTCACCGCAGCCTCTGCCTCCCGGCTTCAAGCGATTCTCCTGCCTTAACCTCTGGAGTAGCTGGGACAACAGATGCACACCACCACATCCAGCTAATTTTTGTATTTTTGGTAGAGACAAGGTTTCACCATGTTGGCCAGGATGGTCTCCGTCTCCTGACCTCATGATCCTCCTTCCTCGGCTTCCCAAAGTGCTGGGATTACAGGCATGAGCCACCCGCCTGGCCTTTAAACCTTTTCTTATTCTATACTTAGGGCTCTTTTTACATTTCCTCAGCATTTTGTAATTCAATTCAACAAAGATTTAATGAGCTGCATGTGCCAATACTGTGTCAAACATGATTCCTGCTTTGAGAGATAAGGTGACAAAGCGTAATTATATAAAATAATTGGAAAGTAAAATACAGTTGAATTTAGTGCACAAACATGGTTTTCTAGGGAAGCTTTAAGAGAAATTGGGATTAGCAAAATTTAAAACAGTAGTTCTCTGGAAATGGGCTTTGATTGATGGAATAATTTTGGTTCAGCAACTTAGTATTAAGTTGACTTTCTTTATACCATAGCACATTGAAGACTACTATTAAGCCTAAAGTAAACTCATTTCTAGTTGGTTTTATAGGAACTGCTGTTCAGCATGACCTTCCTTTTTTTTTTGTTTTTTTTGTTTTTTGTTTTGGAGACAGGGGCTCACTGTGTCACCCAGGCTAGAAAGAACAGTGGCACAAACTTGGGTCCCTGCCGCAGCCTCAACCTCCCAGGCTCAAAGCGCTCCTCCCACCTCAGCCTCCAGGAACCACAGGAATTCCACCATGCCCTGCTAACTTTTTAATGTTTGTGGAGATGGAGTCTCACGATGTTGCCCAGGCTGGTCTCCAGCAGCTTGACCTGTCAAATCCTGGACACTTGATTGGTTTAACACAATTTTCATTTCGGGTCCTAGCCAGGCATTGCTAGTGTATGCCTATAGTCCCAGCTGCACGGCCAAGGCAGGAGATCACTTGAGCCCAGGAATTCAAATCTAGCCAAGGGAACATAGCAAGACCCTCTGTCTAAAAAATAAAAAAATTGGGGTCCTTGCCCAGTTATCTTGACTGTGTCACAATATTTGTTACCTGCCAACTTCATGTCCACTTTGGATTTGATCATTGTGCCTTCTTTTTTAAGTCACTGATTATAATAGAACACAGAGTTGCTAGCAGACTCACTAAGGACCACTTTCCAGAGTGGGTTTGACCTGTTAACATCAATTATCTATAAACTTGTAGCTGATCTATCTATGTAGTAGCAACCGGCCTACATTCCCCACTGTGTCTGAGCATGCTTTATCTCCTATTTGATTGAAGCCCATCTGTATCCTGTCAACCATGTTGGTCTGATTCAGAAGTCATAGCTCTGTGACAAAAGGAAGAGGTTAGTGTGACCTGGTGTATAAGAATAAGTACCTACCAATTTATTTGTGTGTGTGTTTTTAATTAAAGTTATTGCAGAAGTGTTACCAACAATAACAAATCACGAGGTGAAAGAAAGCTCTTTTTTCTTGGAATCCAACTTTATTTCCCATTTCCTTTTACAGCGCTTGTCCGTAATAGTACATTTTGCATATCTGTAACCTTATGATAGAAATAATTTAATATTTTGCTTTTTAGGTTTATTTATTTTATAGGCATGCTTTCATTTGGCTACTTAGAATTTGTAATTTTCATTTTAACCTCTGCATGTAATCTTATCAATTGGATGTGATATAGTTTACTTAACTATCATTCTGAAATTGGAAATTTGCATTGTTTTCTGATTGTTTACTGTTAAAGAAAACATTACTGTGAACAGCTACTCCCTTTCCTAAATTCTGAAAAAAACAACATACCTTTAATTGCCAGACTTCCAGCTTTCAAGATTGTAGAATCTACAGATTAATCTTAAGATTATGGAAGAAGAAAATGTATATATGAGAATCCATAAAGCCATATAAGAAGAATGTTCACCCAAATGGTAAAGAGATTTTTTTGAGCTTGGGTATCAGAGAAGACTTCATGGAACTAGTTATTTTTGAATGGGCCTTGAATGATGAAAAGGATTTGAATATAGCGTTGGACTAAGAGTATTCTAGGTTGAAGAAACTATGAGCTCAGAGTTGGCAAAACCTCAAATGTGTACTGTGGACAGTGAGTGATATACCTTGGCTTGGAGCACAGAGGCTGTACCCTGTGTACTCTAGAGTCTGGCAGTTAGAGAAGCTGAAGGGGTGGGTTACTGCCTTGAATACAGGCTGAGATATTTATAGTGTAGTCATTAATAGTTGAGTCCTGATCAGAACTGTTTCAATTGATTAAGCTTTTTGTTGCTGTTTTTTTCCTTGATGAATTCCTCTTCCCTGGTTCCTTTCATATAGTAGGGTACTCTGCTACCTCCCTCTTTCGCTTCCTTCCTGCCTCCATCCCTCCCTCCCACGGGGTCCTGCCTCGTCACCCAGGCTGGAGTACAGTGGCACAATCATAGACCACTGCAGCCTCCAACTCCTGGGCTCAGATGATTCTCCTGCCTTAGTCCCATAGCTACTAAGGTACTAGCTACTTAGTGCCTTAGTACAGATGCACACCACTACACCTGGCTAATTTTTAAATTTTTTGTAGAGACAGGGTCTTGTTTTGTTACCTAGGCAGGTCTCAAACTCCTGGTCTCAATTGTACCTCCCACCTCTGCCTCCCAAAGTGCTAGTATTACAGTGATGAACCGCTGTACTCAACCAGCTCTGATCTTTATTTAAGTGACTGAACTAACGAGTGATCATGATGGAACAAATATCCAATGGAAAGGGTCTGAAAGTATTTGCAGTCAAGGGCCACATGATCAGAAATTCTTATTGATATGGCTATGTTAATTTCTTAGTGATAACAGTGGCACATTTAGGGTCTTTGAATGCATCCTAAGCATTGGACACACCTATCATGAGAGCCAAGTGTATTTGGAAGGTTTTATTATAGTATTTTCCAGTGTGCCCCAGTATCAAGATATAGTTTTCATGGAATTAAAATTGAATGGATCAAAATTACATGTTAACTACATTCAGTTTCAATTACAATTATTGATCTAAGCCTGCTGGCATGACCCATGCAGCAGCAGTCAGGCAGCTTGTCCCCACTGGTCCCTTATTCATGGTCTGTTGGCCCCACTTTCCTCATTCTTTTTTACCCCTGTTGTTTTATTGTTGTGTATTGACTTCCGCAGACTACCTTCAAACGTTTCTTTTTCTTTTTTTTTTTGGAGACCAAGTCTCGCTCTGTTTCCCAGGTTGGAGTGCGATGGCACGATCTCAGCTCACTGCAATCTCCACCTCCCAAGTTCTCCTCCAAGCGATTCTCCTGCCTCAGGCTCTGGAGTAGCTGGGATTACAGGCATGCACCACTGTGCTCAGTAGTTGAGAAATAGTTGGAATGGGGAGAGTGGAGTTGCCTTTTGAACTAATTTTTGTAGTTTTAGTGGCGATATGGAGACCATATTGGCCAGGCTAGTCTTGAACTCCTGACCTCAAGTGATCCTCCCGCCTCAACCTCCCAGAGTGCTGGGATTACAGGTGTGAGCCACTGCTCCTGACTGTTAAAACATTTCTTCAAATGAGATAGGGGAGTAAAGATTACTAGTTCACACATGTTAGGTGTTATGGTAAGATTTTTTTTCTATATATCTCAAATAATATATAACTAAAAGAGATCACTAATGAAAATAATAATTCTGCTGTTTTGGGAGCTTTTCAGACTGTACTTGAAGTATTGTTTTCATTTCCAGGTACCAAATACCAAGAGGGATGTAAATAAATCATAGTAGTTCAAGTAGTTCAAGTAGGCCACGATAAAACAGAAAATACAGGTCTAGTCACTGCAAGATTGGCCTGGAAAAGTGAAGACAAGATAGCTGTCTTTGAGTAGCTTACAGGGTAATTTGTGGGAGAGGGATTAAACTTGTCACATGTGATAAAAACTAGGACTGATGGTCAGAAACTTCAGGGGAACATATTTGGGACTCAAGAATTCTCTAGCTGTTATGGTTATCCAAAGATGGAATGGGCTGCCCTGGGAGGAAGTGAGTTTTAGAGTATACAAGGAGAGCTTAAACAGCTACTTTGGTAGAACTTCTTAACCCTCAAGTTTCCTTCTATCCCACTGTTGTGTGATTCTGTAACTATGAGGTTTCTGGTATGAATGACGGGGGAATAGTTAGAATGGGGAGAGTGGAGTTGCCTTTTGAAGTGGATAATATATTCTTAGATGTGTTAATTTTAAAAGGAAGTTGGCTCTCACAGCAGAGATGCCCTGGCATCCATTGTAAAGTAGTATTGGAGATCCAAGGAGAGGCCTGGCTTAGATAAGATGGTCTTAGGAGTCCCAGGCATAAAATTAGTTTAAACCACACAAATTATAAATTAGTTGGCTTGCTGAGTAGAGAGTTTGTTCAAAGAGTATGAAGCTTCAAAGAATATCCATAAGAAGTAGTTCAGGAGATACTGAAATAAAGAGAATGATGGTCAGAAGGGCAGGAGTGTAAGGAGAATAATACTAAGATTGGAGACAGTTGACAAAGGAGATACTAATCAGTGGCTTCTGATTAGTACCTCCTACAGAGAAATCACAGAGAATGAAAATTGAGGAAAAAAAGCATTTAGGTTAGGAATATGAAAATTATTGTGAAATTTCAAGGAAGCAGTTTCCTGGAGCACAGGAGAGCCTAGATGTTAAAGAAAGAGCACATAGTGAAGAAATGAGAAGCTACTTGTTTAAGAGATGTGAGGAATCAAGGAAAGAGAAAATGTAGTAGCTAGCTGGGGAAGTAGACAAGAGGAAAGGGGGTGCCTTTCATTATGAATGGAGTGTTAAGTTGTTTGTTTTTAAGCTAAACCTAAACATGGTGAAGGCTCATCAGAGATTTTAGTTTAGTTTTTTTTTCCTTGAGGCCTTGTGACACAATAGATTTTCTGCCATTTGTTTCCTATTACCCTTCCTAATAACCGCCACTAGGGGGAAATCTGAATCAGAGAGAAAAGTTTGGGAGTCAGACAGTTTGGCTTTGTGTCCTCAGTTTCTAGTTTAAAAAATAAATAAATAAAGGTGAGTGGGTCGTGGACACTCCAGACTCATCACCTTGGCACTTAGGAGAGTAGGGTCCAGGACTCAATGGTGGTCAAAGGATACTTTAGCTCTGCTTAACAGCAGTGTTGTAAATGTTTAAGGATAATATATGCAATAGATCACTTATGTAACTAAAATTATTTTTTAGGCAGCAGGTGAAAGAGGAGGCTTTAGTGAGAGTATCTGCTACTTACATGATTGTCTTTGATTTTCATGTATCTCTATTCTTTGCAGGGTCTCTTCTCCTTACTAGTTGAAAGAATATATTGCATTCCCAGAGACACTCATACAGAACACCAGTCAGAGGGGAAGATGTTTCCCTCCTGAGTGTGAGGCAGAATTGTGCCTAAAGACGAATTAAAAGAGTCATCCAAGAGAATTTGCTAGTGGAATTCTATCAGTTTTCAGGGGAATAAAACACTTAATACTTGTGCCACTTAAATATTACCAGTTTAAGAAAACTATGAGCAAATATTTATGTGTGTGGTTTTAATTTTTGGTATAAAAATGCCAGTTGCTTCCCTACTAAGCCCAAATAGCCTATGCCATCTTAATTATCATTGGCATATCAATAAGGTCTTATAATTATTAAAATATTTTAATATTTAATAAACTTTAACAAAGCCCAGTCACACTCATATCATTGGATTTCAGACCCAAAGATAGCTCATAGGTGAAACCACATTGAAAGGTCCTTTTACAAATCTCCCTCTTCTCATGCTGTTTTGTGGAGTTTGTCTATGAGCAGCAGTGCAGTTTGGGGTGATTTAATTTTTGTTATTTTTTGTTTCTAATTTTTCTAAAAATCTCATACTTTTTAAATAAACACTTAAAAAGTGTTCGTTACTTTTGTAAACCAAAATTATTGAGAACGAATTTAATCATTAGTGGATTGTTACAGAGTATATGGGTAATCATGTCTTGGTGTGGCTCAAGCCATATGACTGATCCATGATTTTAAAATATTTATGGTTTTACAGGTCGAGTCTATGCTGTCTTGTCAAAGAGAGAAGGTCGAGTACTTCAAGAAGAAATGAAAGAAGGAACAGACATGTTCATCATCAAGGCTGTGCTGCCTGTTGCTGAAAGCTTTGGTTTTGCTGATGAAATCAGGAAGAGGACAAGTGGCCTGGCCAGCCCGCAACTGGTATTCAGCCATTGGGAGGTAAAAATCCAAGTTCCCATTCCTTCCTTTCCTTCTCATCTATGGATCCATTCCCTACGGAAGAGGCCAAGAGTAGCAAACAACACAGATCATGCCATTTGGCGTTCCTATGGCTCAGTCAAATGGACAGGAGAAAGCAAATGCGTTTTTCATCCAGATTGAATAAGCCTGAGATCATCTGTGGTTTTTAATAAACACACACACACGTATATACACACACACACTCACTCTCATTTGTTCTTTTTATTCAATATAAAATTTAAGATGCTGAAAATTTAATCCTTTTTTATCCAAATATATATTTTAGATTTTTAGAAGAAAATCACAGGCCTTTTGAATGTGAAATTTTAAGAATATTTTCTTCTAGGGAAAAAAAAAATATTTCCAGCATTTAGAGGGGAACAGTTACACTTCTTGCAAGGGGTAGCTTTAAATTATTATGTATTGTGTATTCTTCAGTCCCCATTATGGAGATTCAAGGTTTCCATGGCTTTTAGGTGTTGTGGAATGAGAATGGAATGAAATGGCTACTCAGAACCCTTCATTGTCAGTGTAGGTAAAGGTAGATGAAAAGGCAAACCTTATCTGTAATCAGAAAGGAAAACTTAACAGATCCGCATTGCTGGGGAGAAAAGGAAAGATTGTGAACACACTGTTGTAAGTTAGAGAAAAAATAATAACAAGAGGTAAAGGTAAGGTCAGACCAGCCATCCTGAACATATCCGTAAAGTAGATGTTAACTGGCTAAGAAGAAGGACGTTCAATTAGAAAGTGCCGCATGAGAAAAGGCTGGTAAAAGCAAACTGCAGGGCATGTGCAAAAAACAATTTACTTTTCCAGAAAAAGCCTAAGGTCAGGAATCAAATTGTAAACTCAAGGATGTAAGTAGAAAGATTGTTTTAAGAAAGCAGTTTTTGTTGTTGTTTACAGAGAATTGAAATGACTTCACATTATTCTCTTTTACCATGGAGGCTTGTAAGGTAATGGAAGTAGCATTGACTTTGGAGTCAGAAAGTCCTGGTTTCAAATATTCTTCTACTTATTTGGACAAATCATGGACCCTCCCTGAATTTTCCTCAGCCCTAGGTCAAATATCTAGCCTAGTGCCTGACATTGTGGCTGACCAGCCCTTGCTGATGCGAAGATTATTTCCTTGTGGATCATTCTCTGAGTCTATACCACATTCCTTTTGGCTTGCTCTCAGCAGTGTGGCATTCATTGCATGGGGCTTCACACAGATAATCCGTGGTTTTTTTTCTTAAACTCTATTTCAGCAAAACTCATGATTTAGCTTCAATGCTAAGCTGTTATCTTTCTCACTTTCTTTAGCCTGATGGGTCCGTTTTTCCAGAACACTTTAAGAAGAGTTTAAATTTAGAAGAGAATGGAAAATGAGAATAATTGAGGGAGAACCTTCTTTTTAAAACGAAATTTATAATCAAGTGAATCAGTGAAGTAAAGAAGGGTGGCACTTTAGAAAAATTGACTTTGGACAGGGCAAATTTGATTTTAATTCAGCAAGTTCATATCATCTAAATTGATGCAAGTGAAGTTGCTAATCCAGAGCACTTCATTGTGTCTGCTTTTCCTCTTAAAAAAAAAAAAAGAAAAAAAAAAAGTCACATTCTTAATGTTTGGCAGAACCAAGGTTAATACTATGATTTAGGTTACATTTTTTTGGTCAGTACAAACTCTAGGTTTTAACAGTAATTTACTATGAATCTTTTCTTGACTTTTGCATGTTTGTCTGAAAACTTAATGGTGTTTTGATGGCTTTGCTGGCTTATATCTGATGAGATATTGCTGAATTTCATTATGTAGAAAACAGTACCCACCAAACATTTGTGTGTTTTTTTTTTTGAGGCGGAGTCTCGCTCTGTCGCCTAGGCTGGAGTGCAGTGGCCAGATCTCGGCTCACTGCAAGCTCTGCCTCCCGGGTTTACGCCATTCTCCTGCCTCAGCCTCCCGAGTAGCTGGGACTACAGGCACCTGCCACCACGCCCGGCTAATTTTTTTGTATTTTTTAGTAGAGATGAGGTTTCACCGTGTTAGCCAGGATGGTCTCGATCTCCTGACCTCGTGATCCACCCACCTCGGCCTCCCAAAGTGCTGGGATAAACATTTGTTTTTTAATTCGTGTGCTTGTGAGTAGTAATTTCTCATTTATCAAAAATTCTAACTTTTGGTTTTGGTTTTGGTTTTCGGCATTCAGCTTTTATATAAGAACACAAACCAAGTGAGAAATATAAGGGATGGGTTTTAAAAGGCAGTGCCTGAAAAATAGGAACTATGTCTGTAGTGTAAATATATTACTGATGGCTCTAATGAAAACATCATTACAACATCCTCTACCACAGGTTTTAGTGACCAGATGTGTGAGTGCAGAGCAATACAGCTAAATGATATTTAGAATCAGAGAGATTCAGTCCACTTCAACCTAATGACCTTGAGAGGAAGAATGCTTTCTTCATTGGCATTACCATTGCTGCAAACTGCCCTCAGAATTCACAAGTCGTGCTTCTGAATATCTCAGAGATGAGAAGTCCATCGCATGAAGATGGCCTTGATTAACACTTGTGCATAAAACTGGGTTATAGTATGTTTGATCAGAACAAAGAGGATATAGGTTAAGTAATCACTGGGATTGTCTGTAAATGCAGATCCCGAATAGGCATTCAAAGCTGTTGTAACGGCATCATTATTGGAAGAATGATTCATTTGAATTTGTAGATTCTTTTTTGTTTTAAAATCTCATCATTTTATAGTCAGTCTTATCCTCAAAAGTAATTTTTATAAAGCATATTTTTTTAGAAAAATGTATGAAATTCCCTTCATTTCTTAGTTGTCAGAGATATTAGGAAGCAGGTAAGACTGCTCTAATAAAGGGATCCCAAAATATAGTGGCTCAAATAAGGCAGAGATTATTTCTCTTTTGAATCTAGGGAGGCAGCTGGGGCTGACATGTGGCTCACTGTGGTAGGAGCCCAGGCCCATTCTGGCTTGCTGCCTTTCTCAACACTTGGCTCCCATTGATTGTCCACAGTGGCTGTTCTACCTCCCCCGTCACATCTGCATTCCAGCCAATAAGAATAGGGATGAGGAAGAGTAAGATATACTCCTTCCCTTTAAGGACACAAACTGAATCTTGCACACATTACTTCACCCTCATCCCAATGCCCAAAACCAGTCATCTGACCACATCTAACAAGGCCCCACACAAGGAGGAGGCTGGGAAATGTAGTCTTTAGGTCTATGGCCTGTTGTCTGTTTTGATAAATAAAATTTGTTAGAATACAGCTGTACCCAATCATGTATGTATTTTCTATGGCTGCTTTTAAGCAGAGTAAAGTAGCTGTGATAGAAATAATATATGGCCTGCAAAGTCTAAGATATTTACTGTCTAGCTCCTTATAGGAAAAGTATGCCTCCACCTTCTGAATCTAGGTGGCTATAAGCCTAGCTGAAATATCTACTACCAAAGAAAGGTAGAGAATGGATATTTAGGAACAACTAGTATAAAAACAGCAAGATTTTACCAAATAGGCAGTTTTTGTTACCTGAAAGCCTTGATGGTTGTCCGTCTCCTTTATCCTTCAGAAATTTAAAAAAAAAAAAATCTTAAAATTGATCTTACACATTTAATACTTTTAAAAAATATTACTTTCTGGCTTAGCTACATCTTGTTATTAAAAATAAGTCTTTTAATAACTTGAGAGAAAAATATTCTCAAGAAAAGTTTTGCCCCAGTTTTGTACCATCCTTCTGCCACGTCCTTGCCACCTGTCATGGTCCCGTTCCCAAAAGCTTCAAATTTTTGAAATCTTAAAAACTACATTATAATTAAATGTCATTGATCTGATATTTTTTGGCTGTCTTGGTTTTTCCCCCATAGTTAGGTTTAGAAATAACACAGTTGTTGAGATATGGCTTCTCACTCCAAGGCACTTCTTTTCATTTGTATTCTACCACACCATATAATTTACAATCAAGAGCTTTTGAGAGAAAGTGCTTCAAAAAATAGAGAAAATAAAATTACAGGCATTTTTCCATGAGGAAACCTTTGAAGTCAGCAATCTCATAATTTCTCTTTCTATGTTTTACCCTTCTATGAAAAAGGAAGAAAAGGAGCTAATAACAGACACAGAAAGAAAAAATATTACCAACCAGTGCTGTTGTACATATATGTCAGCATAACCTCAAGATTTGCCACTTATTACTGAGATTACCCTGAGGGGTGGGCTAAAGTTCATGCCGGGTGAAGTGATTACAATACCACCAAACAAATTTATTTTGGACATGGTATTTTCCACCTGCCAGCAGTAATCATAGTGAAAACTGGGCAAAAAATTGAAATGGAGCACCCAGAGCTTTTTCCTTCTAGGCTTTCTTTTTCCTTAATGCCTAGGGCAATAGTTTGCACTTGGGTGCCTTTTTATGATTCGAAAATGGCATCCCCTTCAGGCTGTTGAGTTGCAAAAATACATTCTCACTCTAGGCCACTGAATTCTGGGTGAGGAAGTGAGGGAGAAAAAAGAAAAAAACAAAGCACCTTTTTCTTCAGTTTGATATCAGGCCCCTCTCTGTGGCCTGGAGGGGCCTTTCTGTAGAGCACAAGCTGGACAACCATAAAAGGGTAGCTTTGTCTTTGCTCCACTAAGGAAATTCAAAACCAGCCTCAAGCTCTCGAGTGTTACTCCATCTCCCCTGTCCTCAGAGTTTGCTGGGCATGTTGAGGCAGGTGCTTCAGGCTCTCCACACAGATGCAAGTGTAGTGAAGATGTCTTCATATAGTCATATGTTATTGGGACTTTTAACATTCCATCCTTACAAATAGGAGAACCCAGGTATAAATGATTGGAAATAAGTTGCCCAATATCGCACAGCTAAGCGAGTAGAAACTGGCATTGAAGGGAAACTGCCTGGCTCCAGAGCCAGTGCAGTTAACCCTCACACCACGTTCACTCTGGCCTCAGTGCCTGCTCCTGGATTCAGTGAAGTGCCAGCCCCCTACTCCTCACTCTCTGGGTTTGATTCCACACAGACTCACTTGGTTCTTCTCACTCATTGCATTCTCTCTGCCTGTTTCCTCACATATGAGGAACAGACCCCACCCCTCTCACCCTGTCCTCCCACCAGCAAAGCAGAATAACCAATTCTGAAAATAGTTTGTGTTTCTTACAAATGTTGAGAATTTTACCTTCAGACAAAAGAGAATTATAACTTGTGGCCGGGTGTCTTAAAAAAAAAATGTGTTAAAAAAAATTACAATAGTTTTTTTTCCATAGGAAAAAATTACCAAAAAATATATTACCAAACATATGTTTTTACCAAAAAATATGTTCAGGGAGGTCCTATGCGCCATTCACCCCTCCTTCCCCAATGTTAACATCTCTTATAGTACATTGACATTGATACACCCATAGTGCTTGTTCAGGTTTCACCAGTTATAATATATGCACTTGACTTAGCTAGTACCATTGTGCAATTTATGTTTGGATAAACTCAGTCTTCATGGCAGTCTGCAAACATGGCAAAGGGCAGGCTTTGGAGCCAGACAAATCTAGGATGTGCCAGGTGCCTTACCATATGACTTTCATATATCTTCTTCAGTCTTCACAACAACCCTGTATCCGTTGATAGATTATGAGTGTTTTCAGCTGCAAGAACCATAATGCCAGAATAGTAATTGTTTAAGCAACTAGGGCTGGTACCATGGCTCAGGGACACCATCAAAGATGCAGGCTCCCTTTCTTCTGCTCTGTATATTCATGGGAGTTTGTGCATCTGTAGTGCTATAAAAATGTATCACATATGTAGTTTTATGTAATCAAGATATAGAATTGTTTCATCACCACAGGCTCCCTCATGCTCCCCCTACATAGCTACACCTACCTTCACCCTGGGTGGGTGGCTTTTGACCAGTCAGGCTGTTTTGAGTAGCAACCACCTTCCCTCCCTTCCTCCTGCCCAGGCCCTGAGGCCACACTGACTCAGCCTGGCTGGTATCATGGTGACATTGTCTGCTGGTGAATGGTCTGGAATGAGCCTTGCTATCCTAGGCCCAGTGGCTAGTGAATTAGAATTGAGTCTCTGGAACTGCTGTGCCCACAAAATTATAGCACACACCCTCTGACCCAGAAGAACTCCCTCAGATGGCCAGGTCCACAGGACCGAGCTTCCTCCCAACTCCTTCTTACTGCAGTTTCTCGTCTAAATTCCATCCATTCGCCCTTGTCTGCCACTCTACCTACCCACGCCCCCACCCAATTCCTGGACCTTGTCTCCTTTTCTGCCCCTTGTTGCCCAACCTCTAATGGGGTTCCCTTCAAGACACTGCTTCTGTAGACTTGTTGTCACCCACCAGAATTGTTACTCTAGTGCTGATAATGCCTCTGTGCCCCCTGGCTGTTCTCACTTCTTACTGTCTGCCCTTTCCTTCAGGGACTCTTTTCTAAAAGATATTTCTAGTTCTTTTGTTGAGTGTCCATGAGATATGTTTTAAAGTCTGTCCAACAGAGGCTTTTTTTGGTTCACTGATAATGGTTTATTTAACTAAATAAAGACGTGTAGGCTCACACTGAGGCTCCTTAGCACTCTGAAGGACTTCATTGTGTACCAGCAACTGCTGTTGCTGATGCAAAGCGTCTCGTTGGTCTGATTCATGTTCTTCTCTAGATGATCTGGCTTTTCTCTCTGATTTTCTCTGTACCTGCCTCAGCACCAGGACACAGGCAGCTGCTTTATTTCCAACCTTTGTTCAAGAGCAAGAAGCACAGTTGTGGCTCACACCTCCCATTCTATAGTGTCTAGTGGGTCAGAATCAAGCCTCAGGAGATGCAGGTACCCACAGATTTCCAGCATTTCAGCACTGTCACAAGGGGTAGATTATTTTATTATCTTGGTCCAGACTCAGTGAGGTTTTTCCATCTGAAGACTCTCATCCTGTTCTCTGTTTTTTGGTTTTAGAACTCCTGTTAGATATACCCTGTACATACTTGATGGCTCTTGACTTTCCTTTCAGACTTTTTTTTTTTCCTAATCTCCATCTCTCTGTACCATATTCTGTATTCAGGGAGATTTCTTTAAGTCTGTCTTTTTAAAAATAATATACTGAGGTGTGAAATTCATACAACCTAAAATTGAACTTTTTTTTTTTCTTTTGAGACGGCGTTTCACTCTTGTCGCCCAGGCAGTGCAACCTCCATCTGCCAGGTTCAAGAGATTCTCCTGCCTCAGCCTCCCAAGTAGCTGGGATTACAGGCATGCACCACCAAGCCTGGCTAATTTTTTGTATTTTTAGTAGAGATGGAGTTTCTCCATGTTGGTCAGGCTGGTCTCAAACTCCTGACCTCAGGTGATCTGCCTGCCTCGGCCTCCCCCAAAATTGAACATTTTAAAGTAAACATTTTGCTGCATTTTTTCCATTCACAATGTCATGCACCCACCACCTCCAGAAAAAAAATTAAAAATTCGCTGGGCATGGTGACATGCACCTGTAATCCTAGCTGCTTGGTACACCAAGGGAGGAGGATCAGTTGAGCCCAGGAGATTGAGGCTACGGTGAGCTATGATTGCACCACTGCACTCCAGCCTGAGCAAAAGAGCAGAACTCTCTCTCTTCAATAAAAAAATATATGTAATAATAGTAAGAGTTTAGTTACATGTGTTGATCTTTGTTGAGGTTGAAGACAAAGGCAAAATATTGATGGCAAAGATATTAAGACTCAGATATATCCTAGCAAAAATGAAAGCTTTTTAAAATTATATTATTAAAAATTAATAGTTTTCTTCCTTAGTGTTATGAACTGGAATTATGAGCAAAGAATAATAATGTATGTTACAAGTTTTATTGACTCTACTTCCATTTGTTCACACCTCCCATGATTTTTCATGCTTTTTTTTTTTTTTTAAGATGGAGCCTTACTCTGTCGCCCAGGCTGGAGTGCAGTGGCACAATCTCGGCTCACTGCAACTTCTGACTCCTGGGTTCAAGCGATTCTCCTGCCACAGCCTCCCAAGTAGCTGGTACTATAGGCACATGCCGCCCCACCCAGCTAATTTTTTTTTTTATTTTTTATTTTAGTAGAGACAGGGTTTCACCTTGTTGCCCAGGCTGGTCTGGAACTTCTGAGCTCAGGCAATCCGCCTGCCTTGGCTCCCAAAGTGCTAGGACTACAGGTGTAAGCCACCACACCCGGCCAATTCTTCATACTTACTACCATTCCTAGCAAGCTTAGTTGTTCTTTGCCTAACTTCTTTTCATTAGCTAAGACTATATGAATTGGGGAGCTCAGTGAATAAGGTTTGAAATTAAAAATGCCTAACCTTGCACATTCTGTCATCTACTTTTACAAGATCATTCCCAGTGACCCCTTCTGGGTGCCAACTACTGAGGAGGAGTACTTGCACTTCGGGGAGAAGGCTGACTCTGAGAACCAGGCCCGGAAGTACATGAATGCGGTACGAAAGCGGAAGGGGCTCTATGTGGAAGAAAAGATTGTGGAGCATGCAGAAAAGCAGAGGACACTCAGCAAAAATAAGTAACTATCTACTGTTGGTGGATTCTTTTCCTTATAGTGAATTAAAAAGTATCATCAAGGGTTTAATATTGGGAAAATTTCTTTTTGCCACATTATCTCTGTTTATTCACTTTCAATAAAGTTGATCCATATAAATATTTTAAAGAGGATGTTAGAGAACATGTTCTCCAAGTGTGTTTTTAATTGGTTTTGGTTCAAGGCAAGAAGTTATAAATATTGCAGTGATGATTTATGACTGCCCTGTGTATAACCCCCAGCAGTAAGACGTGTGGTCAGGGCTACCCACTTGGTGGTGGGGAGGTGATGTGCAGACCCACAGTGGGCAGTCTCCTCTGCACTGAGCAGCCACTCCGGGACTCACATTGTCTCTGCCTGTCATCACAGTGTCATAATTCTGAGTACATCGTCCACATAAACATCATGTGTGAATTTCAGAGTGGAAACATTTCATATTTAATCAGTGAATCACAGCATTTAACATTGTTTGGAGAGACCACATACTTGAGAGAGCAGCTGCTTTTTAGTTAAACCAAGTCACTGTTACAGCTCATCCATCTTATGGTGTTGTCTAGCAAAACAGTATCATGTTCAATAGTTAGCCTGTAAATCTTCTGCTTTTACACCCACTCATAAATTTTATCATTCCTATTTAAATCAGTATTAATGGGAGTTATCCGTATACCTTTTTCTTTTTTTAAAAAAAAGGTAAATTTCTATAATTTTATTTGCTATTTCCTTTTAGCCTTACTTAGCTAATGTGCATGAGGTTATGGCTTTGTTGTAAATATTTTTTCTAAATTTCAGTTGTGTCCTTCAGGATGATCTTCATATAAGGAACAAATGCAGTTCAGACAAAAATAGATTTTATATTTTTTGATGTTGCATAATTTTTATAGCCACTTAAAAGAAGGATTCCTTTTCATAGCATAAAATTATCAGACCAGACTTTGTTTTTGAAATACTTTAATGAGTTTTCTTAATAAACTAGGTCATTTTTAATACTAGCTGTAGACATTTTATCTTTAAATCTTCAGAGCTGGTCAAATCTAGTTGAGCTAGACTTTGGGGAAAATGTGGCTGGATAATTCACTGTCTGTTTAATTTCAACAGATGATAGCTGAGTTAGTTTAGGAGAGTTATATCATCTATTGGTTTATTTGAAAACTTTGATAACATAGGAAAAACTAGCACTTCAATTTATAGCATTTGTAAATAACATCATTCAAACTGCCAGATGTGCTATAAAATGTATACTTAGACTTAGATCAGCAAATTTTGCATTTAATAGAGAAAAGAGGCATAACCCAGAAAAAGTTGGAGAAAACGATGCTCTTTCTGCAGTCTATTGGGCCCTGACAGATGTGCCAGTGTGGGGGAAGTGACACGTCGAGTTGAGAGACTGTCTCTCTTCCTTCTGCATGTTTGAGGGAGATAATAATGAGCAGGAAAGTGGCCACAAAGAGGCAGACCAAGGGATAGAGCCAATCTACCATCTAAATAATCTACCTTATTGTGTAATTCATGATGAGACCTCAGTCATTGAAACCTCGTCCCCTTCTGTGACAGCATAGTAAGACTACGTTTTTACTGTGTCCAATGCCGTGTCCAAACCCTAGCCTCTGTTTGTTGAATTCAGTAGAAACCAACCAAAATGTTGTCAGTCCACAACCAGAAGTGAGAGTGTTCCTGTTCTTACAGAGGAGCTGGCTTTGTATACTCATTTATAGATAGGCTTCAGAGACAGTAAGGAAGGCTAGGTTGAGGAAGCCACAAAACCAGGGCTCTCCTGGAGAATTTTTTGCCTTGAGGTCCGGAGGTAGCTATCCTTCTACTCAGGGGACAGGCATAGACAACACCAGCATAATGCCTTTTCCCAGCCATCCCTGGAGTCGGTGGGTGAGGGGAGGAGACGCTGGGAAGGGCCTGGGCTCCAGCCCCTATTGGAGGATGAGCTGCAAGCAGTCTGGAGACCATCACCATTGCCCTCTGACAGGGAGGCTGTTTCCTGTGTCAGATTTTCCATAGACTAGAAGGGAATTTCCCTTCTATTGGAACTTTAGTGAAGAATGCCTGGCACCAGAGAGGGCAATTCTCCTGCCTCAGCCTCCTGAGTAAGTGGGATTATAGGTGCGTGCCACCATGCCCAGCTAATTTTTTGTATTTTTAGTAGAGACAGGGTTTCACCATGCTGTCCAGGCTGGTCTCAAACTCCAGGTCAGGGACTTTTTATATGTATTTGATCCTCACACTTGTTGTATGAAACAGGGGTAAGGAAATTCATTAGAGCCTGGTGAAAGTTAAGTTCACAGCCCACGCTCCCATTTTTCATTCCATCGTACCTCTTGGTAAGCCCTGCTGTAGTGCATTACACAAAGATTCCCATGATTATTGCCTGATACATGTTAGGATCAGAGAAGTCATCAGTAGATGCTGAATATTCACTATGGTAGAGGAGGACTTGGGGGCATCTTTATTTCTATTCTGTGCCTTAAACTTAGGTAAAGCTACCAATGTCCAAGGTTCAAAATCATTATCTGGACTGACTCAGTTTTATTGACCGGTAAGTTTAGAAAAATAATGAATTTCAGAAATTAGGTTAACCTTTGTACTTGGAGCTGAGAACAGGGATCTGGATGTAAAAGATCCTTTTCTCCTACCTTAGAAAAGCCAAATAAGGCTCAGAGCTATGGCGAGCTTGTCCCAGGAGTCAAAGCCCTTCAGGTGAATAGATTATCAAATCTGGGAATTAGAAGGTCTTCCATTGTCATGCAGTCAAACTCTTCCTTTCTTATTAAGGCAAAGAATGTTGTACACTTTCTGAGCTAGAAAAAAATTCGTTAAAATAAGACAAGAATTTATTTATTTATTGAGACAAGGTCTCTCTGTGTTGCCCAGGCTTATTAAGGCAAAGAACATTATACGCTTTCTGAGCTAGAAAAAAATTCATCAAAATAAAAACAAGAATTTGTTTGTTTGTTTGTTTGTTTATTGAGACAAGGTCTCACTCTGTCACCCAGGATAGAGGGCCGTGGTGCCATCACAGCTTTCTGCAGCCTTGACCTCCCAGGCTCAAGTGATCCTCTCATCTCAGCCTCCCTAGTAGCTGGGACTACAGGCGTACACCACCATGCCCGACTAACTTTTATATTACTTACAGAGACAGGGTCTTGCCATGTTGCCCAGACTGGTCTGAAATGCCTGAGCTCAAGTGATCCGCCCACCTCAGCTTCCCAAAGTGCTGAGATTACAGGCATGACCCACCGCATCTGGCCAAAGACAATAATTTAGATCAGGTTCTAAAAACAAGATAATGAATGCGTGAAACAGACCATGGAAGCACTAAGACCTTCTTTTGATCCTGTTTTATGTATAGAGGGCCTGCAGCCCAGAGGGCATCTTCTAGTTTTAGGAATAAACAGTGGGAAGGTTTTCCACTTTGTGGCACATCTGTCTTGCAGGTCACAAGCAGAGCCATTTGCAATAGCCTTTAGGGAGCCAAGGAAGCTCCTACCAAAGAAGAGGGGCAAGAAGGAGTGAGGGGGAGGAACAGAAATAAAGGTTCCCCAGAAATGCCAGAAAGGGCCTGGCCTCCCAACTTGGACATCTCTGGGCCAGAGGTGAGAGCGCAGACTTGATCGTGAATAATGGGGATGGGATTTGTTACCAGCCGCAGGTCCTCTGGGCCTTCTGGCCTTACTGAGGAAATTCCAGAGAGCCAGGCCATTGGATTCAGCCCCACAGGTCCTGCCTTGGTCCACCTCACCCTCACCACCCTCAAGGGCTGGGATTGTTTGGCTTGGGGAATCACATTTAGCCTGTGGGTTTTACACATCTCTGCCAGGTATTTGGATCTGCCTGTGCCTAAGATTATTTTTTATGATTCAAGTTCATGGCAAAAAGGCATAACAGCTCTAATTCTCCTGTCCCAGATTTCACTGTGATCTCATCGAAAGAATCAACCTTTAATGTGCAGTTTAAAATGCCCTTTTACCTCAGCAGCAGCTTCTGCCTTTTTGCAGAATCAATGATCTTGAATTTGTATTTATTAATTTACAAATTCCACTATTTTCAAATTGTAGAACTTTTTCCAAAGAATTACTTATGTTGTCTTTTTGAGGAAAACATTCCAGTTGAGCCACAAAGCCCTGATGTTGTACTATATAGCGATGGGATCAGGTACAAGGAGACAAGAGTTGAGAAGCAAGAGAGTCCTGGGTTCTGTCACTTCTAGCCAATGCGGGGCAACTCAATCTCTTTAAGCCTTACATACCTCATA
This sequence comes from Chlorocebus sabaeus, assembly GCF_047675955.1. Lineage (NCBI taxonomy): Eukaryota > Metazoa > Chordata > Mammalia > Primates > Cercopithecidae > Chlorocebus > Chlorocebus sabaeus. Next base: position 58,314,549 of record NC_132929.1, on the reverse strand, counting down.
TTTAAGGTGGGGGATAATTCCCATATGTTGTGGGGAGGAGTAAATGAAATAATCTGTGTTAGGACACAGTACCTGGCATATGGTGCCCAATATATTAAAAAGAATTGTTGCTGTGTTTATTACAATTATTAGGCAGTGCAAATGCACTGAGAAGGTATATGAATTCAGACCAATTAAAGAATCAGTTAATCTAGTGTGACAAAAATTCAAACCACATATTTACTTTATTTTTCTCTAATGATGCCTTCCTGTCCAGCTAGCCTTGAACAGACTAGGCCTGGGAAGGAGGATGGCCTATACTCTATTCCACTGCATTTCCTAGAGGTCAGATTTTACACTATAGTCAATGCCCCTGTCAGATTAGGAGCTGTCTATCCCCAAGGCATAGCAGGTGGGACTGGCTACCTCAGGACCCCAAGGCAGTTGGCTTTTGGACAGTGGCCCTGCTACTCAAAACAAAGCAAATAAGCCCGCCCACCCCATGCCAGTGTCACGTACACACAGGGCTGCCAGCTGCCCTTCATTCATTCCTTGTGAATCCCCAACAGTCACTGGTGACAGCTGAAAGAGGAACTCCTGGGAAGTGCTTAGCAGCACCTTGTGGGCTTGACCTAGCAAGTGTTGAACAAGAAACAATTTCTTGTCTGCATGGCCCTCCCTGGCATTCCCAGTTCCTGAACCAACCCTACCCCCAACTCCGTTTCTCTACCCTCTGCTTTGGAAGCAGCACCCATGCCTACTCTGGACCTCGCCTCAGACCTGGAAAGTTTAAACTCCACTGTGCCCCATTCTCACCTGTCTTCCCACAACTACCAGCCCACCATTTCTCTCCCTTTTTAACCCCATTTTGGCTTCATTTTCTTTGCTCTCCATTCTGGACCCTAATACCAGTCTGTCCAAAGACTCACCAACACACTGATCTTCATCTTCCCCATCCAGCCACGCCCGCCAAACACAGCCATTCCTCCACACTGACTTTCTTGGAGGCACCTGTTGCCTTCATTACTAGAGCCAAAGTTTACTCTCAGTCAGTCCCCTGCACCTCTTCAACACCTCTGCCACCATGGCCCCTCCCTCCTTTCAAAGAGCAGGAGGGACAGGGAACCATAGAGGAAGCAGTTCATAGATAAGCAGCAAGTGTGGGTGCTGCAGTCACTCAGGAACAGCCCCCAGGGCACCCACCACGTGGGGCAGCACAGGCAGCCTGGTGCCCAGTGAATGGAGCCCAGCAGGAGGAACCTGATGAGCAGCACCCACAGGGACAGAGAAGGACCAGAGCCTTCTAGGAAGTTGACAGTGGGCTTCAAGGCTGAGGTAATAAATCTGTACAGTGGATGAACGGCCCCTGCCCTGGCCTGATTGGACATTTGGAGGCAACAGATACATCAGAAATGGCTTTCAAAGCCTAGTCTAGAGGAGCTCACCTCTGCATATGCCCACCCCACCCCCAAGCTGAACAGTTCACCCTGCAGGACGTCTGCTGCTATAGAGAAGAGAGACGTAAGAGGGGACAAGGGCCAGGGAGCTGCCCTAGACCAGACTCCAAGGGCCAAGTTGTACGAAGTCCATTGGCAAAGGACTTGAGAGTTGGGAGGGACATTTTGTTAAATAGGGGTCCCTCGATACCTGTTGGATCCTAGGTTTGGTTTATTCATATCTACAGTAACTCTAAGTTTTCTCCTGTGCAGTAGGCAGGAGGGAAGACCCTTTGGAAACAGCACCCTGCTTTGCTTTGGGGAAATCACATCATCTCCACTCAGTCCATGAGGTTTGCATGGGTTTGACCATACCACACCTACATAGACTTGGACAGTCATTGAAGTCCCTTGGCCTCAATGGAATAGATGTGTGACCCAAGATGGTCCAGGGAGTGTCAGCCTCAGGGCTTTTGGGAAAGAGGCACCACAGTTTTGGTTTTCTTGTTTTTGTTTTTTCTTTGAGAAGAAGTTTTGCTCTGTCACCCAGGCTGGAGGGCAGTGGTGCTGGGATTACAAGCATGAGCCACTGCACCTGGCCGTACCACAGTGTTTTATTAAAACTGCTATGTCAATAAAAACACCTGGGCTGCTGGCAGCCATCTTTGTCACATGACATGATCCTACTAGGGAAGGAAGCTAGCATAGGCAAGTAGAGCTGAGAGATGAGGAGGGACCAATTTCTGATAGCATTGTTTTGAGCATCTGAATTCTGTACCTTACCCCTGGACTTTTAGTTTCATGAGACAGTAAGTTCCCCCTTTTGTTTGTTTAAATCAATTTCAATTGTCCATCACAAGTAATGAAGAATCTTGACCAAGATAACACCTTTGATTATGCCACCTGCCCGCCAAAAAATGTCTGGTGGTTCCCCATTGTCCCCACACCCTTGCCCTGTCTCCTCTTCATCTTTCAAAATCTGTTTCTAGTGCTATCTTCATTAGGATGTCACCTTCCCTGTGGCTAACCAAACTTGAGCTTATCTTTATCTGAAGCCCATATTATTTTTATCTCTTTTATGGTATCCAACATGTTCTGATAAGTGTAGTAGTGATTTGTGTATGGGTCTTACCCCATCTACTTATTTGAAAGTCGCTTGAGTATAAAACTTTTCCTACCAAATCCTAGTAGAAGTGTGGTGACTAGGCTACAAATATACATGTAGTCAGGTAAAACTACATCAAAAACACAGGTCTCCTGGCTCCCATTCCAGTGCTTCTCCCAGTATGTGACTCTTACTGAGGGAAAGATCTGAGTAGTGTGGACAAGTTACAAAGCAGGGTTCTCAAAGTGCAATATCCCCTGACCAGCAACATCAGCATCACCTGGGAGCCTGTGAGTCATGCAGATTCTCAGCCTTCACCTCAGGCCTCCCGAATCAAATTCTGGGTGTGGGCCCAGCAAGCTGTGTTTTAACAAGCCCTCCAAGTAACCCTGACATGTGCTCCAGTCTGAGAACCACTGCTGAGATTTCAGTTGACATTTAAAATAATATATTTCACTTTTTGAAATGTTTAACTACTTCATGGTTTACAGATTAAAATGCACACTGTTCATCTTGAGTCTCATGTTAAGTAAAATTTGCAAGGCATCATTTGGGTAATTAGTTTTCTTCTACTTCACAGTAGATATAGAAATTCTTAAGTCTTTCTGAATGTATACACGGTTGTTTTAGGATTGGGATTCTCAAACTAAAGGTGAGAGAACTGACAAAAAAAATCTATTTAATTTTTTAAAGAGCATCCATGTAGTGTTCATTCTGGGCAGAATATTGATGGACAAAGGAAGAAGCTGTTTGCCTTTCAAACCCAGTAGGGACCAGAAAGGGAGGAATGGAGTGTCTTTACCAGCTCAGAGATCTGGGGCACTTATAAAAGTACTTTTAAGGAGAAAGGATTGGATCAAACGGAAAAGGTTGTTTGACATCAGATTTAGATGTTTCCTTTTTTATTTGCCCTAATTCAAAAAAAAAAAAAAAAAAAGTGACCTTATGAGCTGTCTAGTTGTGAGTTTTTATACCACCCTTCCTTCTTTTATCTTTTTTTTTTTTTTAAAGAAAATATCTGGAAAAATCAGTGCTGGGAGAATTTTTCTGTCATGTGTTTCACGTGAGATCATTGAAAATACACACTTTCCACTTCATATACTTTTTCTTTCAAAGGCATTTTCTTTTTTTCAAACAACTTCACTTTTGAGAATGTCAATTAGAGGTGAATTCATTTGGCCATTTTCAGAGGCTTCGAAGTATTTTTTTTTTAATTGCCAACCCCACCCCCAGTTCTTCCAAATTAATAGGATTTAGCATTTGGAATGGAGTTCAATACAGAAAAAGTGGTGATCACTGGGCAACTTTTTCTCTGAAAAAGGCAGAAGTACTGTCAAGTCTGAGACCTCCTGGTCTCTGGGCTTCTCTCTTTGAGAGCTATTTTGCTCCCCTGAAAAGGTTAAGATTTCCTAAGTAATGTGTAAGGAGGCCTACTCATATGTAACCTGAATTTACCAGTCTGACAAGATCACTGGCCTAATGGCCCTGTTAATGTAGGACCTCCAGCCCCTTCCTCCCACTCCCAAATATTTCAGGGGGCTCCCAAGGGTGTCTCACATAGGCTCATGATCAAATCTGCTTTCTCTGGGCACTGTTCTGAAGGGGCACCACTGCTCCTACCCCTCCCCAACCTGTGACTTCTTCACTATTTCTCACGTGCACCCCAGTCCCCTGCCAGCTTTTGCTATCCCATGCTGCTGCCAGAGCTGTGGAAATGGACTTTTTAAATCTTTTCCCCTTTGCATTTTATTGGTGAAGTCTCAAAGCAGTGGGTCCTGTGTTACAAGGATTTATGGAGTTTTGAGTGAATTGGCATCTTGGCACCTGCTCTCTATTAGAATCCAGAGAGGTGCCCTTACAGCCCAACTTGGGACAGATTCAAATAGTATCATCAGCTATACTCAAAATTATTGCTCCCTTCTGTTACTCAACTAATTGTTTGCCACCTTGTCATTGTATCTGTTTCTCCCTGAAGGTTCCTCAGAATCCCCAACAAATAGACTTTTTTAGGTCCTGTCCCACCAACCCATCAGGCAAGGCCAAGCAAGCCTGCACCTCGGCAATAAACAACCTGAGGTCTCCTAAACTGATGCGGCTCAAATTTGGCTGCAGATTTGAATGACCTGTGGAGCTTTAAAAATCACTGATGCCTGGACTTTACTGCCAGAATTTCAGATTCAGTGAGTTTTTTTGGGTATGGCCTGAGCATACCCAAAAGAGATTAAGAGCTCCACAGATGACTCTAATGTGAGACCAACTTGGAGAACCACTGCCTTAAGTATATGTCCTCTCATTTATCACAGCCACCCCATTAGGTGGCCACTGTTTATTACCCAATCTCCAGAAATTAAAGCCCAAAGAGATGGAGTTACCTTTCTTAGGGTCACACAACCTAGTAAGTAGAGAAATATATCACCTAGAATTCTTGTTCAACTGCATAGAACAAAAACCCAAGTAAGAGTCTTCAGCAAGATGTTTGTTTCTCTCATATAGGAGAAATCTGGCTGAGGCTGTTCAAAACTAATAGGGTGACTGACTACACAGTCATCAGGGACCCAGGTTCTTTCTGTCTTTCTGATACACTGCCCTACAGACAGCTTCCATCCTCAAGTTTGCTTGTGATTTGTGGTGGCTACTGGTGCTCTCAACTTTACTTCCGTATTCTGGGTAGGAAGGGCAAAAATGTGGTCTTCAGCTTAGACAACCCTCTGTAAAGTCTTCCAGAAGCCCCAGCAACAACTTTAATTGACATTCCATTAGCTTCCCAGGTTAGGGTGGGCAAGGTAGGTTGGGAAATATGTCCATTTTAGAGTTCACTAGAGGGGAGAAGGGCAGCATGGTTATTAGCTAGCCAGCAGTCTTTGCCCCATTGAGCCCAGTTGTTAACTCAGATCTGACTCTGTCCAGGCTCTTCAAAATCAGTTACTAGGATTTAGTGAGACAAATCAACATTTTAAAATAGCAGCTTGTAGAAAGCGTATTCGGGGATCATGCTCTTGGTTTCATATTTGCTCTGTGCAGTGCCCTGAAAAGTTTAGTCTGGTTCACTTTTAATGATCAAAATATTTTCAGACCTGCAACTTTAACTATTAAAAGGAATCTCAATTTCCAAAGAAAATATTAAGATAAGAGTTTTGGCATCAGTTCTGAAGAGCTTAATCTGGCTCCTTGCTATATCTGTAGCTCCTTCTAAGGAGACCCCCCCCCCCACCAACTGTCATTATTTTTTATAATATGGTGGTAGCATTGGCTAAATGTCCATTGAGTCCATCCATAGGTAGCAGCAGGGTGAGGATTAACAACTGGACATGATATCAAGGGGGCTAGAGAGGAGCAGACATTGTTGGCAACTGTAGGCTCTGACTCTGACAAGCAGCGTCAGTAAGAGGCCCTGCCCAATTTGATAATATGTGTTAAAATGTAAGATGGTCATACACTTTAACCTAGCCATCTTTTTAGCAATCTCTCCTACAAAACCATGTACACAACACAGATATATCCAAACCAGGCTGTGTATAATAGCGCCCAAATGGAAAAACTCCAGTGTCTCTCAGTGGAGACTTGCTTAAACTATGATACATTTGAACAGTGGATCACTAATAGCCATTAGAAAGATGGGAGATCTCTACTTAATGATATAGAATTTAAAGATATATTGAAATGTAAAAAGCCAAGTTACAAACTATATTTTGTTTGAATTCATTTTTATTATGTATTTATAATATATGCACACATTGTTAAATGCTTAGAAGCTGGGTGCAGTGGTGCATGCCTACAGTCCCAGCTACTCAGGAGACTGCAGTAGGAGGATCACCTGAGGCCTGGAGTTCAAGGCTGGTTGTGTGCCTATGATCACACCTGTGAATAGCCACAGCACTCTAGCGTGGGCAACGTAGTGAGACCCTATCTCTAAAAAATAATAAAATGCCTAGAAAAACTCTGAAGACATAGTCACAAACCTATTGAATTTATCAACTGTGGGTTTAATTAGGGAGCACTTTTTCTTTCTACATAATTTTTTTTCTATACAGTTTTACTTTTGCACATCCAACATGTATTACTTTGGTAATCAGAAAGAATCATATAGTCGTGCATCACTTAATAATGGGGATACAGGCAGGCTGCCCACCCTAACCTGGGCAGCTAATGGAATGTCAATTAAAGTTGTTGTTGGGGCTTCTGGAAGTCTTTACAGAGGGTTGTCTCAGCTGAAGACAAGGCGGTGGTTCACGCCTGTAATCCCAGCATTTTGGGAGGCTGAGTCAGGTGGATCACGAGGTCAGGAGATCGAGACCATCCTGGCTAATACAGTGAAACCCCATCTCTACTAAAAATACAAAAAATTAGCTGGGCGAGGTGGCGGGTGCCTGTAGTCCCAGCTATTCGGGAGGCTGAGGCAGGAGAATGGCGTGAACCTGGGAGGCAGAGCTTGCAGTGAGCTGAGATCGTGCCACTGCACTCCAGCCTGGGCAACAGAGCGAGATTCCGTCTCAAGAAAATAAATTAATAAATAAATAAATGGAACGCATTCTGAGAAATGCGTCCTCAGGCAATTTCATCATTGTACAAACATCGTAGCATGTTCTTAGACAAACCTTGATGGTATAGCCTGCTATACACCTAGGCTATACGTTGTGGCCCGTTGTTCCTAGGCAGAAACCTGTATAGCATGTTACTGTACTGAATACTGTAGGCAATTATAACACAAAGGTAAGTGTTTGTGAATCTAAACATAGACAAGGTAATGTGTTGGACTGCGATGTTATAATGGCTATGGCATCACTAGGTGACAGGGATTTTTTAGCTCCATTATGATCTCATGGGACTACCATTGTGTATACACTTCATTGTTGACCAAAACGTCGTTATGCAGCGCATGACTATATAAGATAAAATACTAACGTAGTCCCGCACCATCACTTATGGATCCTACCAACCAGCGACTGAGGGGTTGTGTGCACTGGCGTCTGCATGTGAAATAGGCTGTGGTAGGTATGGACATTGTTGGAACTGCATCAAGAGGAAGAAGGCCTTGAGAGCCTGGCAAGCAAGCAGTTGAATGTCCTAGGTAGGCCAGCACAATGCCAGTCAGGCTTTCAGGCAAGTCAGTCACGATGCCTGGAAACCCTCACAGACAGGATGTCCCAGTTGCCTATATCACCTGCTGCCGTTCCAAGGAAATCTGTGGCCCCTCTACAGCTTCTGCTGGGGTTGGGAGCCCCAGGGTTCTTCTGGCACGGGAGTGGTTGCATTCTGAGCCACAGGATTGTGTCACAAGTAAAAAGACCAAGGAAAGCTGATGAACAGGCCCTGGCCATGTTTCTCAGGAATTTGAATGGGGAAGCCTAGTGATAATTAGCCAGTTGGAAGAGAGAAACGGGAAGAAAAGAGAAGCGCCCCCGGAAGAGGTGGAGAGAGTTGTTAAGTCACTAGACTGAAGCCATGTGCTCAGCTCCTGCTGCTGAGTCCTCTGGCCTCCTTTAACCCTAAACACATTTCACTTTTGCCTCCCAGCAACTTGGCCATGCTGCACTCCCAATCCTGGCACCTCGTGACTCTTCTTCCCCTAGGTTCCCGGGAGGCCTGGCTGCACAGACAAGAGCCTGTCCTCCTAGTTTCCCTGTGTCAACGTAAGCCACCTCCATCCCCTTCCATGTGGAAAGCTGAGTGATGTCTGCTCTTTCCTAAAATGGGCACACATGGAGGCTACCTAATTCCAGGCCATTCTGATTGACTTAGCCAAAGTGCTTTCTCCAGAAGAAACCTAACATGGATGTTCCAACGTAAAAGTTGTCAAAGTGGAATTGCCGTGTTTCAAGACTCTCAAACCTGGGCCCAAAAGTAGTCAGCTGCTCCTGGTGGCGTCCGTGGAACCCCTAGGGGGTCTATGGAGCATATCTAAAAATCGACAGCTGTAGATCCCGATTGGGTGACACCCTCAGCGTCTCCCTGGAACGCACCATCTCCTTTGCTGGTTTCCAAGAATCACATACATGCACACCATATCCAGTTCCACTGTCACCAGCTGTAGGATTCAGGCAGCCAGTTTAGCTGGCTGCTGACTCCTCACCAAGCTCTCTGCATCTGCAAGAATGAGGGTAATTAAGGTGCCTTGCATGCATATGCCCCAGATCCCAAGGTCTTCTCTAGAAAGAGAACTTGGGCAGACACTTTGATGCAATAATAAAGTCCTAGGCCAGGGGTTCTCCAAAGATGCTGTAGTCTCCTGATCAGCAGCCTCAGCATAACCTGAGAGGTGATCAGAAAAGTATAGTCTCAACTCCACCTCAGACCTAACAAGTTAGAAACTGGGGACAGGCCTGCCATCTCTCTTGCTGATTCTCATGAGCTCACCTGGGATTTGCCTTTCAGATCTGTCTCCTGGCCCAACCTTCTATGAACTCATTGCAGGCTGCAAACACACACTGAAAAGCTACCTTATGAAATCTCTGAGCCCCTGGGAGATGAGACAGTGAAGTTTCCTTCCTGTAATACAAAGGGCAGCCCAAGAGAGAGTAGAGGCCACCTCTTCCACATCTGCCCAGAGCACAGCTTGGTCTCAACACACCGTGTGCTCTAGAGAACACAGCTCCATTTTTATACCTTGAGGGACTCACCTCTAAGATACTTTCAGAGAACTGAGCAAAAATCATGGCCCCCTTTCCAAGAACTAAAGGTCATGCAATAGCATATAGGCAAGAGGCAGAGGGATGGGATTCCTTCTGTTTCCCCATGAGAGTGTGGCCTGGCAAAGTTCAGCTGACACAAATGGTACGCTTTCCAAATCTTACCACTTTTGGGAAAATACACACACACACAATTCTCTCATTAAATGTAGAGACTCGGCCAGGTATGGTGGCTCATGCCTGTAATCCCAACACTTTAAGAGGCTGAGGCAGGCAGATCACTTGAGGTCAGGAGTTCAAGACCAGCCTGCCCAACATGGTGAAACCCCGTATCAGAAATAGAAAATTAGCCAGGTGTGGTGGTGGGTGCCTGTAATCCCAGCTACTCAGGAGGCTGAGGCAGGAGAATCGCTTGAACCCAGGAGGCAGAGGTTGCAGTGAGCCAAGATCGCACCATTGCACTTGGGCCTAGGCAAAAAGAGTGAAACTCCATCTCAAAAAAATTTTTTAAATAAAAATGAAATCCCCTTGGTTACCTTCCATCTGGGTTGTAACATTACTTATGTACAAGAAATATAGATCTTAGAGAACTGATACCCTCACACAGTTTTGGCGGGGACAGAGATGAAAAGAGCACGCTGATGTTACCTAATATTATAGAGTGTCGAGACCAGCTCGGTCCGGGAGATCCTAACCCAGCGGTGCTAGAGGAATTAAAGACACACACACAGAAATATAGAGGTGTGAAGTGGGGAATCAGGGGTCTCACAGCCTTCAGAGCTGAGCCCCAATAGAGATTTACCCACATATTTATTAACAGCAAACCAGTCATTAGCATTGTTTCTATAGATATTAAATTAAATAAAAGTATCCCTTATGGGAAACGAAGGGATGGGCTGAATTAAAGGAATAGGTTGGGCTAGTTAACTGCAGCAGGAGCATGTCCTTAAGGCACAGATCGCTCACGCTATTGTTTGTGGCTTAAGAATGCCTTTAAGCGGTTTTCCGCCCTGGGCGGGCCAGGTGTTCCTTGCCCTCATTCCAGTAAACCCACAACCTTCCAGCGTCATGGTGGCATTATGGCCATCATGAACATGTCACAGTGCTGCAGAGATTTTGTTTATGGCCAGTTTTGGGGCCAGTTTATGGCCAGATTTGGGGGGAGGCTTGTTCCCAACAATAGAGGGTCTTTCTGAGATATGTGCCTGTCTCACACAAAATGTATTTACTCTGCCACATTACGATTCAGCTCTTTTATAAGACTAGTAATATTGATACTAAATATTATTTTTGAGCTCCTACCCTATGCTCTATACCATTCTAAGCACTTTATTTTTTACATGGATTGCCTCTGTTAAATGTCACCATAACTCCAGAAAACCTCTTCTGATAGATGGGAAAACCAAAGCACAGATTGGTTTATAAAATTGCTCACACAGCTAGCATCAGAGAGGCCTGGGATGTCTCATCATTATGTTCTTGTATCACAGAGGGCCCTTGTGAGCCTCTCAGTTGCCCGATCCTAACACTGGTCAATTGGAATCTACTCCCCAATGTTCCAAGGAATGGATGTCATGAACCATGGCAGGTGGCATGGATGCTGGGATCCAGAGTGGTCCAGGTGAGGCCCCAGCCATACGCAGTGTGGCCTCAGACTTTGCTTCCCTATAGGTTATGATGTCGGGGCTGCCATCTTTCACCAAATAAGAAAATGTTTGATCAAGTCTTTTTATAATTACAAATTCTTGTTCTCACCTGGAAAACAGACACAGAGGAGCAAGCATTATTGATTATTTGACTATTGGTTTTTCTCTCCTTATCTTTATCTATAAAGTTGAACTTTTAAAATTGAGGTAGAAAGTAATTATTCCTCCTTTAATTCACTCTGTTTTTAATTTGATTCTCTCAGATTTTGGCTGCACCCATGGTCAAGGCAGCCAGGTCAAGGGGTTGAAGACACCAGAAAATGCATTATTTGCTGTAACACAAGAAGTTTGTCATTCTCTCGGGTCATCTTAGGAGAGTCTTCCCCATGGGTTGTGTGTAAAAAAAAAGGCTGGCTCCAAAAGCACTAGCTGCCCTAGCTCTTGGCAAATCAGAGAACTCACACAATAATAGCAGCTGCCATGCACTGAGCCCTGAGGCGCTGGGCGCTGAACCAAGCATTTGACAATCAATACTCCAAAATCACTAAGAATTGACCACATGCCAGGCATTCCAATGCTTCCTGACAATTGCATTTAACAATTAATACTCCAAAATCACTGATAATTTACCACATGGCAGGCATGCCAATGCCTCCTGACAATTGTCTGGCATGAGCGCTCACCTTTCATTTGAGGAAACTAGATACAGAGAGGTTAAATAAGTTGCACTTGGCAGGGGGAGCTGAGGGTGAGGCCAGAGATGACAGGGTGGTCATGGAAGCCAGGGTGTGGGGCGGGAGGTGGCAAGTGAGTCTAGGCTGCTTGGTGAGGCCCAGGTAGCGGAGGAAGGAATAAGGCCATGAGGGGCCTGAGAAGCCAGAGAACAAGAAGGCCGGATGTTCTCAGTGAGGTGGAAAGCAGATTTGGTGGCAGGAGGGACTAGGAGAGGCAAGAAGAAGGCCTAAAAGGAGGGCTAAGCTTTGGAGAAGGTTGACCTCCTCTAGGAGATCCTGCACTTTCACCTCAGTGGAAATAATAATCACCCGCTTCCCGTTTCTGATACCCAGGGTATTACCCACCAACACCATGCTGGAAGGAATAGGGAATATGGTCTAAGCCCCAACAGTACTTCTTCCAAGGCCATTCATGTACCCACAGAAGATGGGAAGAGTGTATAAAATGGTCCTGTTTTGAGTTATCCAGTCTAACCCCTGATATAGAGTCCATGGGGGAGGCTTGGAGTGTGTGTGGCCTCTCCCCCTATTCCAGGGGCTTCTCCTCTCCAGGTGCTCACCTTACCAAGCCTGGGTTCTCAGCCCTTGATTCTCAAGGCCGCCAGCACCATCTTCCTTCTCCTCTAGCAGGGTTTATCAGAGGAACCGCTTCTGTTGACTTCCTGTGTCTTTTCCCTGGTCCCCTCAGACCCACCTCCTTTAATTCTCACTCCTTCTTCCTCCCGAGTAGGCTCTCCATCCTTGGCTGCATCTGGAACCCTGAATGCAGCCTGCTGTGGATCTTGCAATGGTTAGGGAGAGGAGGAAGAGTGGCCTTGGGGTGGCATTTGCAGACATAACCAGGTTCATAATCCTGTGGGTATTTCCTGTTCTTAAGGAAGGGGCTTCCTCACTATCCCAGATAGATGAAGAGGGAAGGGGGAGGGAGAAAAACCCATTCTGACATATAAGAACTGCTCCGTGTGCTGGGCACTGTGCTAAGGGGTTTACATGCATGACTTGAATTTCCTGCCCAGTGATTGGTAAAGTTCAGATTCAGACCCACGCCCTTTGGCTTTCTAATGCAGGGCTCTCACCCCACTGCAGCCCCTCTGGGGAAATGAGAAGGAGGTGACAGAGCAGTAAGTGTGGTGGGAGGGCCCGTGGGTGCAATTCATGGCTATTCTAGCTGTGGCCAGAGAAGCTGTCCAGTGTGGGGTCAAGCCCAGGGGTGGACAGAGTTAGAGGCCTAAGCTAGGTGTCGGCTGGGGAGGTAGGATATAAGAAAGAAGGGAAGAGGAGAGAGTAGAGGGAGTGGGGATGCTGTGGGTGGTTTGCTTGGAAATTATTCATGGATCAGCACTTCCAGAAGGAAAATGCCCCATCAGTCCTATCTCAGTGACAGTATTGTTTCCTCCAGATCATAAGCCCGGGCTCTGGCACAGCTTCCCCTATGTGAATAGAGGGAAGCGAAGGGCTAAAGACAGACCTGGCCTGGCAGCTGCTCTGCATTTCCCTTCCACAGAACAAGACACTGAGAATGCCTGGCTTGCGGTTCTCCCAACACTGTTCCACTCAGCTGGTGTGAGTGGTCCTGGAACTTTCCTGGTGTTACAAATGGGTCCTTTGTTTAAGACTCAAAACAGGAGCACTCAACTGGTGATGATTTTGTCCCCCAGGGAACATTTGGCAATGTCTGGAAATACACTGGCATCCAGTGGGTGCAGTCTGGGGAGCTGCTAAACATCCTGCAATGCACAGGACAGGCCCCTGCGACGAGGTAGTATCTGGATCTAAATGGGGTGGGAGGAGGGGAGAGAGAGGTTTTCCCATCCTGTTTGATTCCCACAGGCTTCCTGGTGCTCTGTCCTGAAGGACTAGGGGGATGTGCCTAATGGTAACCATGGCCCAAAGCAGAAGTGGAATCGTGGCCTTGTGAATGGCCGCCTCTGTCCTCACCTGGTGAGTGGGGCTCCTGCAGGTATTTTATATGTTTCCAGTCTGCCTTCAGTTTTTCTGGAGCACAGAGAGTGACTGGAAAGAGTCCTGTGCCCATCAGTCTGTGCAAATCCCATCATCACAGGGAGAGGGTTAGGGTATTTAGGGTGGAATTTCCTGACAGTGGAGGCAAGGGAACCGAAGAGAGGGTGAGTGGAGAAGCTGTGCTCCTTCAGCTGCCCAAGGGGAAAAGGCATAACTTGGAAACCCAAGAGAATCAACTAAAGGACAATTCAGCAGATACCTTCTTCGGGACAGTAAACCAAGCTCCTGTTTGTTCCAAGACAATGTGAAAACCACAACATTTCCATCAAGTTATAAAACAAAAAACTTTCCTGGCACAGCTAGTCATGTGAATAGCTCCAACCCGAACACCAGAACACTGTGGTGGCACCTGCCTGTGTCTGCAGCCCTCTCTGCCTGGCCCCAGGCCTCTCGCAAGAAGGCCGGGCAGGGCTGAGCCTACAGAGCTTCATGAGGACTAAGAGCTGGATGGAGAAGGGACTTTTTCCCTCAAGTGGGTGGCTTTCCAAGGGTTGGACTCACACTGTTGCCTCTTGCGCCCTGCCTGGGGGCAGCGCCATCTGGAGTGGTGGCAAGGTCTCCAGGACAGAAATGTAGAAAGAGAAAATACTTTCTTTGTGGTTCATCTCTCTGCTCCTCTGCAGTGCGGCTTGCATGTCGCCTGCTCTATGTGGCTGCCTTGGGCGCCTGGAGTGTTTGCAGAGCCCTGCGTCACTGCATATCTAGGCTTTGTGGCTATTCATTCCTGGACCTGCTCGCCACACCGCACAAGACAGTTTTGAAAAAGGACTGAGGTTGCTGAAATGTAAATGGAAGACGTCTGGTTCTCTCTGTATTCCACATTGGGAAACATATGGTCTGAATTAAGACATTTGAGTTGGTTTTCAAAATGAGCTGCTCTGGGTGAGAATGTTGATTGGATCCTGCATCCAGGAAACCAACTGGAGAAGACATTTTAGACACCACTGGGGAAATGTGATTAGGGCCTAAGTATTAGATTATACTATGGTTTGAATGTTTTTGTCTCCCCTAAAATTGATGTTGAAACATAACCCCCAATGCAACAGTAGTAAGAGATGTGGCCTTTAGGAGGTGGTTGAGTCATGAATGGGAGTAGGTGCCCCTATAAAAGAGTCTGATGGAGAGAGTTTATCCTTTTTGCCCTTCACCCTTCTGCCGTGTTAGGATGCAGCATATTCCACTCCTCCAGAGGACTCACTGTTCAAGGTGCCATCTTGAAAGCAGACAGCAGCCCTCACCAGACACAAACCTGCTGGCATCTTGATTTCGGACTTCCAAGCCTCCAGAGCTATGAGAAAATAAATGTTTGTTCTTCATAAATTACCCAGTCTCAGGTGTTTTGTTATAGCAGCACAAATGAACCAAGATAGACGATATTAAGAAAACTGACCGGACACGGTGGCTCACGCCTGTAATCCCAGCACTCTGGGAGGCCGAGGCAGGCGGATCACCTGAGGTCAGAAGTTCCAGACCAGCCTGGCCAACACGGTGAAACCCCGTCTCTACTAAAAATACAAAAAATTAGCTGGGCGTGGTGGCACACACCTGTAGTCCTGGCTTCTCAGCAGGCTGAGACAGGAGAGTTACTTGAACCCAGGAGGCGGAGGTTGCAGTGAGGCGAGATCACACCATTGCACTTCAGCCTGGGTGACAGAGTGAGACTCTGTCTCAAAAAAAAAAAAAAAAAAAGAAAATTGTGGTTAATTTTGTTAGGAGTGATAACAGTATTTTAGTGAAGTAGGGAAGTATGCTTATTTTTTAGAGGTGCAATTGAAGTATTTGGGGGTAAATTGTCATGATAATGATAATTTACTTTAATATTTATTTATTTATTTAGAGTCGGAGTCCTGCTCTGTTGCCCAGGATGGAGTGCAGTGGCATGATCTCAGCTCACTGCAGCCTCTGCCTCCCAGGTTCAAGCAATTCTCCTGCCTCAGCCTCCCAAGTAGCTGAGATTACAGGTGTGCACCACCAAGCCTGGCTAATTGTTTTGCATTTTTGTAGAGCCGGGGCTTCACCATGTTGGCAAGGCTGCTCTTGAACGCCTAACCTCAAGTAATCTACCCACCTCAGCCTTGAAAGTGCTGGGATTACGGGCATGAGCCTGTATTTTAAAATACAACCTCTCCAAAGAATATTATACTGTCCTCCTTACTCTCCCTGTATGCTGAAAATGTTCACAATGAAAAGTAAAAACAAAACCCAAAGACCCTAGAAATCCTCAGTTTCTTTATCTGAAAAAGAAAATGCTGCCCTGACTTTGAGGTAAAGGCAGAGCAAGTCTGACATGGGGAAAGACCACCTCTCTTCCGTGAGGGCTGGAGCCTGTACCATTACTGTTCCCACCTTCCTGCCCTTCGGTGCTGGACACATCTCTGAAAATGAATGGAGAATTTGTTGCCCTGCAAAGAAACCATCACAGATCATTCATCCATTCATTTATTCCGCTACTTGTTTATCCAGTCATTCAACAAACACTGATTGAGGATCTATAGCTTGCCAGTGTCTGTGCTGGGGGCTGGGCACAAAATAATAAGAGAAAACAAGCACAGCCCCTGCCCCTGTGGAGCTTAAAATCTTGTGGAGTAAGCAGGTGTTCAAGAACTGCAACGATAAATGCAGAAGTTACAACCAAAGAAAATGAGTCACATTATAAAAGAGAATATGAAAGAGAGGAAAATGATGAAGCCAAGAAGATCTAGGAAGCTGAGTGTGACAGGAGGAGAGAAGGGAGGTGCAGAGGCCCTGTGGCTGAAGGCAGCAAGGCAGCACTGAGGGCTAGAGTCTGGTGTGGCTACAGTGAAGGGGAAATGGGAGTGGCTAGAACTGGAGAAGGAGGGGGAGGTAGAGGCAGGGATGCCTGGTCCATGGGCTACTTCCCGCTTTTCTCTCCCGGAGTATAGAGATGAACCTGAAATTTGTCTTCTTCCCTCACTGACTTGCCCCCACCCCAGCTTTTCACCACTGTGCTTGGCCTTCTGAGTCTCAGATGCACCCTCCACCTGACCCTTACCAAGTTAAACACTCTGTGGCCTTCACCGTGGGGTCACTTCGCCCCTTAGCATGGCAGGTCCCTTCCACTGGCTCTTCTGACCCCTTCCATGCCAAGGGAAAGCTGTGGAACTCTAACCCAGACCTCTCCACCCCACCGAGTCGGGTCTCCATTTGATTCTGGCTGCTCCATGTAAAGATGGCCGCTCCATACAATGGGGTCTTTACCGACAGTCCCAGCCCAGACAACACGCACAAACCCCTCCACTGGTGGCGTCACCTCAAGACATCCTAGACCGGCGCGGTGGCTCATGCCTGTAATCCCAGCACTTTGGGAAGCCGAGGTGGGTGGATCATGAGGTCAGGAGATTGAGACCATCCTGGCTAACACGGTGAAACACTGTCTCTACTAAAATACAAAAAACTAGCCGGGCGAGGTGACGGGCACCTGTAGACCCAGCTACTCGGGAGGCTGAGGCAGGAGAATGGCGTGAACCTAGGAGGTGGAGCTTGCAGTGAGCGGAGATCATGCTACTGCCCTCCAGCCTGGGTGACAGAGTGAGACTCTGTCTCAAAAAAAAAAAGACATCCTCACGCCACTCCACCAGTCCTGGGAGGACTTTGGCCAAGGAAGCCACAATACCTGTGTCTCAGCCATTGCTTCTCCTCCTCTGTCCCTCTCCCTTCCATGGTCCATCAAGGGGAAATAGGAGGATTTCTACTTCCCCTTCACGTCTGGAAGAATCTCCTCTTCATGCCATTCCCTTCCCTAGGCTGCAATCCCCTTGACTGCTAGGGTATCTTCTCTACATTCTAGAAGAACTGTAGGGCTGGGGTCTACTAGGCTTGGCACTAGCCATCACCCTGGATGAAAATATACTGACTTAAGATCCCCCAAGGATATAGCCTCACTAGAGCAACATGTTCAATCAATAGCAGCTATTGTGATTATTCCCTGGTCTAAAGAAGGTTTTTCCTAGACTCTCTGGAATACTTCCTGTTTGACTCAAGACTCGCCCTCATGTAAGTCTTTGCCTCCGGGGTCCTCAGTTGAGTGACACCAGTCCACACCCGCAAACCTTCAGCCTCTAATCATAGAGCCGGGAGATCTCCCCCAGCCCATGTGCCACGTCTGCCTCCTTTCTGCTGCTGAGGTTCACCTGCCCAGCCCCAGCCCCAGCCCCAGCCCCAGCCCCAGCTCTCTGCTCCCCTCTGGTGGAGCCCTGCCGTACTGCCCTGCCTGGCCCCTGGCTGACTTCATGAGCTGGAAGCAGCTTCCAGCAATAGTCACTTGGCCCTATCAGAAAAATGTAAGGGAAGTTAAAGCCCCAAAAAGGTGGGCCTTATCATATAAAATGAAGACCCGCAGAGGTGCTTTCGCCCTAATTTGTTGACAGGATAAAAATAAGGATGGGGTGGGAGATGAAACTGGTACTTATGAAGTCCCTGTAATGTGTTAGGCCCTTGCTAAACACTTCATGTATGTTATTTCGTGATAGAACTGGAGGCAGGGCCGGGGGCGGTGACTCACACCTGTAATCCAAGCACTTTGGGAGGCTGAGGCAGGCGGATCACCCGAGGTCTGGAGTTTGAGACTGGCCAACGTGATGAAACCCTGTCGCTTCTGAAAATACAAAAATTAGCCGGGCGTGGTGCCACATGCCTATAGTCCCAGCTACTAAGGAGGCTGAGGGAGGAGAATCGCTTAACCCCAGGAGACAGATGTCGTAGTGGGCTGAGATCGTTCCACACACTCCAGCCTGTGTGACATATTGAAACTCCACTTCAAAAAAAAAAAAAAAAAAAGGAATTGTGAGGCAGGAGGCAGGCACTTGTGTTTGCAGAGGAGGGAGATGAGAGCTTAAGTGACCTGCCTGAGACAGAATAGAGTAAAAGTGGCAGAGGTGGGATTGAAACACAGGACTGTAGTCTGCTGAATAAAGAGGTGACATAGGCCCAGCATGGTGGCTCACGCCTGTAATCCCAGCACTTTGGGAGGCTGAGGCGGGCCGATCATTTGAGGTCAGGAGTTCGAGACCAGCCTGGCCAACATGGTGAAACCCCTTCTCTACTAAAAAATACAAAAATTAGCCAGGTGTGATGGTGCGTGCCTGTGGTCTCAGCTGCTGGAGAGGCTGAGGCACGAGAATTGCTTGAACCCGGGAAGGCAGTGAACTGAGATCACCGCTACTGCACTCCAGCGTGGGTGACCAAGAAAGACTCCATCTCAAAAAAAAAAAAGAAAAGAAAAGAAAAGAAAAAGAGGCAGCATCAAGCAGGGAGATAACAGAGAGGGAGTGAATGTACTCAGCCCCTGTGTTGCTTCCAGACGTCCAAATGGGGAAGGTTAGAGGCCCCATGCGGTGCCTGGCATTCCTGGGAGGGAACTTCTCCAGCCCGTGGTGGGTGTAATGCTCTCAAGGTGGCTCCTCCACCCCTGCTACCTCACTCCACCTGCTCAATGTCTGTCACCCTTGGGACCAGGGTGACGTTTTCAAGGTCAGTGAAAGCCTGGCTTGGGAGCAGATGAAGCGAGTCTTCTGGGAAAGGAAACAGCTCTGAATGCAGCAGTGCCCTCTGTCTGGGCTCAAGACCCTGAGGCACACAGTCCCAAGTCTTCAGTAGAAGTATATCTTGTCTCTGATAAACCCAGTCAGCTGATGGATGCTGTACCCCACCCTCACCCCAACCCTTTGGAGGAAGCCACTATTTATACAAAAGCATCATTCACGGCACCAGCTATGGGAGTACACCTTTCACCAGTGCCTCCTCAGCTGCGGAAGTGCCTCGTAATACTTTTTAAAAAGCGCTTTGCTCATTTTGTAGGTTAAAATGGCACTTGTACAGTCATCGAATCTGAGTTTTTTTGGTGATTCGTGTTTTGACTCTTAACTACCTATTTTCAGGTGAGAACTGTGTTTGACTAAGCAGATCTGGATTTAAATTCTAGATAGAAGAACCTGAGCAATTTGCTTAACTTCCCAGTACTTCAGTTTCAACATCTGTAACGTGGAAATGATAATAGTTTATAGTTAAAACACTAGCTGTGAGATTTGAGATAAAATACATAAAGCACTTAGACAGTTCCCAGCATATAGTAAATGCTCAATAAATGGTAGCCAGTAGTGCCAGAGTAGATCACTTCTGTCTTAAGTTCTAGCTGTTTCCTTACATGTTTATAAGAATTCTGTGGATGTAAACCCATGGTGATTTCTAATGCAAATATGTTTTGTAGTCACTATTCCCCCTTTCATTTCAGTTTGTTTGTATTTCACTTATAAAAAATTGATACACTTGTTGTGGATTCCTTTCCTTGGTGTTTTCTTTGATTACTTGAAAGCTGAGAAAATCTCAGCTCCTTACTTTCTATTCTTTGTTTTGAACGCCAAAGTGATAGATAAGTGAGAAATGGGTGTATGGAGTTGGGAAAAATGACAAGCTGGTTTTCCCAGCCATGTCATGAGGCCTTGGCTAGCAGGTTTTCCTGTGGTGCTGGGAACATTCTTAGAATATTCTGAGTGACCACATTCCACAAAATGTCTGAGAATTCATCGGCAGACATGCACACCAGCTAATGATAAATGATGAATTCCTCAAATATTTATTAATAATCTGTTATATGATATGAGGTCCTGGGCTTGTCATGGATTCAGAGGCAATTCTGACATAGGTACATAGGTTCTGTACTCTAGGACTGGGTAGTAGGGAGGAAGGTGGGATGCTGGAGACCCCCTGTTTGCCCCACGAGATCTCTCTGTGCCCTTCTCTACCTGCTCTGAGCCCCAGGAGGCTGGCCTGTGTGGGCAGCATCAGGAGGTTTCTCTACCCTGTTTTCTTGGTCTCAGTCAGTGGGAGGCACCCACAGTACATCAGAGGGCAGGAGGAGAGAGAGGCCAGGGTGTTTATTCCCCCAGCTCCCTACCTGCAAGGCTGTCATCTGGCAACCTCTGTGCTTCTTTTTTCAAGGCCACAGCTCCAGTCAGGTGACCCTTTCCTGGTTCTAGTGCCTGCTCCTTCTTGTCCCTAGCCCTCAGAGTAGCTTTGACTTCTAACAGCTCTGGGGTGCTTCGTTATCCTTGTTAATGTCCCTTAATTCTGCCTACACCTTTGTAAATAGTCCCTGTCATTAAACCCTCTCCAGCTCCTCCTCTTGTGTGTGCCTGATTGGTAAAGCATGATTTAAAATAATTGTCAGTGAGGCCGGGTGCAGTGGTTCATGCCTGTAATCCCAGCACTTTGGGAGGCCAAGAAGGGCGGATCTCTTGAGGTCAGGAGTTCAAGATCAGCCTGGCCAACATGGTAAAACCCTGTCTCTACTAAAAATACAAAAATTAGTCAGGCAGGGTGGCACGTGCCCGTAATCCCAGCTCCTTGGGAGGCTGAGGTGGGAGAATGGCTTGAACCTGGGAGGCAGAGGTTGCAGTGAGAGGAGATTGCACCATTGCACTCCAGCCTGGGAAACAGTGAGACTCTGTCTAAAAATAATAATAATAATAATAAATTGTCAATGAAAGAAGAAAAAAATTGCTACAGAGTGGTAAGCAGTGCTGAGAAAGTGCAGCGACTGAGACATTTCTTCCACTTGGCCATCAGAGACAACCTGGTAGAGCAGGTGGCACTAGACTCAGACCCCAAGGATGGAACTCAGATGTGAGCACAAGGGTACTCTGGGCAGGAGCAGCTGGACGCCAAGATCAGAGGTGAAGAGGGCAAGTTGGTGTGGGATGGCGGTTCTCAAAGTCTGGTCCCCAGACCAGTGTCCACAGCATCGTCTGAAGAAATGCAAATGGCGCTGAATCAAAAACTCTGGAGATGGAGCCCAGCAAGCTGCATTTTCCACAAATCCTCCTGGTGGTTCTGTTGCATGCTCCAGTTTGAGAGTCACTGGGGTAGGGACAGCAGTTCAGAGAGTGGAGTGAAATGGGGGAAAATGTTGGAAAGGCATGTGGGCCCAGGGGTTGCAGAGCCCTAAACAGTTGCAGGGTTTGGTCAGGCGCCATGGCTCACGCCTGTAATCCCAGCACTTTGGTAGACTGAGGTAGGAGGATCACGAGGTCAGGAGATCGAGACCATCCTGGCTAACACGGTGAAACCCCGTCTCTACTAAAAATGCAAAAAATTAGCCGGATGTGGTGGTGGGCACCTGTAGTCCCAGCCACTCTGGAGGCTGAGGCAGGAGAATGGTGTGAACCCAGGAGGCGGAGCTTGCAGTGAGCCGAAATGGTGACACTGCACTCCAGCCTGGGCAACAGAGCAAGACTCCGTCTCAAAAACAAAACACAAACAGTTGCAGGGTTCGGACTGCATTATTGTAGGTGATGAATGCTGTGAAGGGGTATGTGTGCATGTGAGCATGGGAGTGGGGGTGTTGCCTGAGCAGGGATGCTTCTAAGAGTGCGTGCAATTGGAGATGATCAGGGAGACGATCACGGAGGTAACTGTAATTGACAAACAGAGGAGGCCCTAAGGCGGTGCCTCTCAACCTCAGCACTGTGGACATTTTGGGCTGATAATTCTTTGTTGTGGGCTGTCCTGTGCATTGTAGGATGTTTGGCAGCATCCCTGAACTCTACTCGCTATGTGCCAGTAGCATCCCTTGGCTGTGCCAAACAAAAATATCCCCAGACACTATGGAACATCCCCTTGAGGGCAAATTCATCCACGTTGAGAACCACTGCCCTAAGCCTTACAATTTGGTTGAGACTACGGGATAGAACACTCAGGTTATCATGGCTGTCATATCAGCTGCTTTTTGGCCCCCGAGGGGAGCAAAAGGCCTGCAGTGGTTACAGGCGAATGATCAGACATCAGTCAAATCAAGGATCTAATTGAAAATTGCTCATTAGAAATTGAATATTGATCTGTTTGGGCAAGCTGCTTTCAGTAATGTTCCCTGGTGGTCAGTTTGTTCAGGTGACACTTCCTGAGGACAGCAGCTTCAGGAGTTCTCACAGCAGGGCATTAAACAGTCAGGGGCCAGGCCTGGCTGGGTTGGGATCTGATCACTTAGAACAGCTTCCATCCTCTGCCTGCTTTCTCTACTGTCTTGGGTTCCTCCACTTCCTCTAGCCTCTTTTCTATGCTGTCCTAACAATCTCTATTTGGTCATAAAGAGCAGACATAGAACAGATGCCCCTTTTGGAGAGTGGGCCCTGCCTCCTCTCCCCTCAGGGAGGACACTCTTTTATTTTTTTCTTTCTTTCTTTCTTTCTTTTTTTCTGATGGGAAATCCAACATCAAGGCACTGGTAGATTCTATGTCTGATGAGGGCCCTCTTTCTGGCTTATAGAAGGCCATCTTTTCACTGTAAATTCACACGATAGAAGGGATGAGGGTCTTTCTGGGGCTTCCTTTATAAAGGCACTAACCTCATTCCTGAGTGCTCCACTCTCATGACCTATTTACCTCCCCAAAGCCCCACTTTCTCATATCATCACCTTAAAGGTTAGTATTTCCACAAATGAATTTTGTGGGGACATAAACATTCAGACCCTAGCAGGGTCCCATGCTGGACTTGGGGAAAAGCATGAAAACTTACAATACTGCCATTTAGAATGTACTAGTCTGTTTTCACACTGCTGATAAATACATACTAGACACTAGGTAATTTATAAAGAAAAAGGTTTAATGGATTCACAATTCCACGTGGCTGGGAAGGCCTCACAATCATTGTGGAAAGCAAAAGGCATGTCTTACGTGGTGGCAGGCAAAGAGAGAAGGAGAGCCACATGAAAGGGGATTTTCCCTTATAAAACCATCAGATCTTGTGAGACTTATTCACTGCCAAGAGAACAGTATGGGAGAAACCACCTCCGTGATTCAATTATCTCCCATCAAGTCCCTCCCACAACATGTGGGAATTATGGGAGCTACAATTCAAGATGAGATTTGGGTGGGGACACAGCCAAACCATATCAGAGGAGGTCAGTCTTCTGGAAAACCCATGCCTTAGGAGTGACATTCTTAAATTTGACCCTGCATCAGAATCACCTGTAGAACTTATTAAAACACAGAACTCTCGGCTTCACTCCCAAAGCTTCCAATTCAGTGGGTCTGGGCCAGAGACTTTGCATTTCTGATAAACTCCTAGGTGATGCTGATGCCGCTGGTCCAGGGACCTCACTTTCAGAACCACTACTCCAGACACATGAAGTTAAGAAAAGTCATATGACATGTTAAGCAAAGCAGAGGATTTGGCTTCCTGGGAGACCTAGTCCCACTCTTACACCTCCCATGCTGCAGAATCTTAGGAGAGGGTTTAGCACTTCAGGGTCCCCATCTGTCAAATGATGGGTTGAACTAAATGCTGCTTAAAATGCCCACCAGCCCTGAAGATCCTTATCACTGTGATCTGACCTGGATGACTGATCCCTCTAGCCAAGGCCTGGGTGGCCTTTTGGTATCTCATTGGCTGTCCCAAGTCAGGTCTTGGGGCTCTAAAAGACCCCTCAATTATGAAAAGCCTTGACCTCAGTCCTGAAGACCAGGAAGCTGCTGCCAGCTCAGGCCCTGATAGAGGGACAAACAGTTCCAGTTTGCCTGGGACTGATAGGTTTTCTGGAAAGCAGGATTTTCAGTGCTAAAACTGGAAATGTCGGGAAAAACCAAGACAATCTGGGCACATCTCAATCCCTCCCTGCCACTGAGCCCACATTCTCTGGGCTGCTCATCCCCCAGGGTAAATCCTGCTCCACAGTCCCACCTTATTCCCCGCCCATCCAATCAGAGCTCTGAAGCTTTAGGCCAACCTCTCAGGCAGGGGATAGGAAGAGGAGGGTGCTGTGATAAAAGAGCAAATAGGAAGCCAAGAAGTAGGGGTTCTAGTCCAATCGCCACCAATATTGATTGTGTAACCTCGGTACTGTGATTTAATCTCCCTGTGCCTGGGCCTCCTCATCTGTCACACCAAGAAATGGATAGGGGATGAGTGTGCTCCTGTGTCAAAATGAATAAGCAACTGGAAACTAGAGTCAGAGAGTTCAGTGTCTGAATCCTGATGTCACCATCTACAAGCTGGGTGAACTTGAACAACTCACTCAACGTCTCTGAGCCCTAATTTCCTCATTGTAAGAGGAGATAATATCCCTGCCTCCAGGCTTTTGTAAGGACTGAGATGTGAGAGTAAAGCCTTTAGCCCAATGCTTAGCACATCATAAGAGCCCTTTATTGTTACTATTGTTGCTATTATTCCTTATCTGTCTAACAGTGGTTCCAAAGCTCACTGAGGACACACTTTCTGGAGGCTCAGCTCTCCTGGATGTGTTACCCAGGTCATGAGGAACTGGTGGAGCATGCAGGGAGCAGGCCTCTTTGCTCAACCCAGCCCCAGCCCAATGCCACAAGGCCATGGGTCACTTCTGAAGAGTGTACTCTAGGGACTGTGATGTGACTTACCTACTGGGAATTCAGAGATATGGGAGGTTGCCAGGAGATCATTTTAAAGATTTTTCTGGAGGTGGCTTTTGATGAGCACTATTGGTCAGGGATTGAGTTTTCTTTCCACATCTTTACTGAGAACCCTCAAAGATTGTTGAAGGAGAGGTTCACAACCCACACATCCTGTTTTCCCCATTACCTTGGCTCTTCACAACTGTCACATCCCAAAGCCACCTTAAAGCGCCTCTCTTTCCTCCAGCCTGGGCGACAGAGCAAGACTCCATCTCAAAAAAAAAAAAAAAAAAAAAAAAAAGTTTATCTTTCTTTCTCAATTTCTCACCCCAACAACCAAGAGAAACTCTCTCTGAACCCAACTCCAGTTGGCCTGTCACTCCCTCCCTTCTCTTCCCACTCCCACTCTCAATCTCTTATTTTTCCCCTATAAACAATTTTCCTGCCCCTTTCTAAATGCAAGTAAGTATTTAATAAATCAGCTTGGCCGGGCCCAGTGGCTCACACCTGTAATCCCAGCACTTTGGGAGGCCGAGGCGGGTGGATCACAAGGTCAGGAGATCGAGACCCTCCCGGTTAACACGGTGAAACCGCGTCTCTGCTAAAAATACAAAAAATTAGCCAGATGTGGTGGTCGGCCCCTGTAGTCCCAGCTACTCCGGAGGCTGAGGCAGGAGAATGGCGTGAACCCGGGAGGCGGAGCTTGCAGTGAGCAGAGATCGCGCCACTGCACTCCAGCCTGGGCGACAGAGGGAGATTCGGTCTCAAAAAAAAAAAAAAAAACGAATCAGCTTGGCCCTCTTGCGATTGTTTCACCTCTTCAAGACAGAATCATGTTTTGTCAGAAGAGAAGCAGCTCAGGAACCAAAATGGCAGACCCAGAAGCTCCCAAGGAAGGAAGGGCAGGGCGACAGTGACCAGAGATGGCATTTGCTTTGTTAGGCTGTGGGAAGGGGGAAATATCACACGCACGTGTGTTTCCATTTTATATTTTTGATAAACTGATTTTTCAATGATTTGTTATTGTTGAGATAGGAGAAAAGTCAAATCAATGGCATAGCAAGTGTCAGTGTGGTTGGGAGGCACGCTAACGCCCACACGCAAGAAAGAGGATCCCTCATTCCTCCTCCCTGAATTTCTCCTTTTCTTTTCACCAGGGCTATGCAATCTTTGTTTCATTCTCCAACCTCTACACCCCAAAGGGAAAATGATTGACTAGGAAAGCCCAGACCCCCTGCGAGCAGGTGTGGGTGTTTCTATCAGTACTGTCTGAGGTGAGGATCTGCAATAGTTGCTCAAGGAGATAGGAAACACCGTCAAGTCTGCCCCTTCTGGGAAGTGTGGAAAGCCTCTCAGTCTCAGCACCCGAAGCTCAGAGGAAGACTAAGGGAAACTGAGGCACAGCTGAGCATTTCCCAAGCAGAAATGCCCTTCCTAGGAAGTAAGCATCCTTTCACTCCAGGCTGTCCATGCTGAGGTTTCTGTAAGTTCTTGAGATGGGGTGTTTGTCAGGCCCTAAATATCTTAGGATTGAAGCTTGTCTCTACTACTTGGCAGCCTAGTAGAACGGGAAATCCAGGCTGACCCTCATCCATGCTGACCTCATGGCAGCAGGTGACATTTGGAAGATGCATGAGAGTTTCAGAAAGCACAGGGTGAGGGAGGAGAATGCTGGACCGGGTCAGAAGTGCCGCTGCCGTATGGATGAGCTCTGATTTTATTTAATCACTGAGGAGGCAGGGGTTGTCATTTGATCTCCCTGTCCTTAATTCCTCCCATCCCCAACAGATTTGCATGAGACAGAACACCAAAGAGAGTGAAGAAACTTTGAGGAGGAAATTGTCTGAGGCCAATGTCCTGGTAAAATAGGCAGAGGATAAAGTGGGGCCTCTGTGGCCTTCTGGAAGTCCATCTGAGGCTCATCGGCTGGGCAGCCTGGGCCCAGGCCAGCCTTGGGCTCAGCAGTGGTCTGGGCAGAAGGCTTTTCTCTTGACCCGTTTGGCACGTCTGTGACTAGAACAGAGCTCAGCTATTTCCTCCCTTTTACATCTAAATACAGGATTGTGGCTGGGTAATTAGAACCTTTTTTTTCCCCCCTGCTGGACCACAGGGCAGCTATGTATCAGCCAAATTGCTCCCATTCTTAGCATGGCTCAGTCCTGGGCCATTTTCCCAAGTTCTGGACTATTACATGTTTGTCTCTGGGATGGCACCATTTGTGGTGGTGAATGTGCAGTTATCCGTGAAGCTCTCACATTATTTTCTTTAAATTTCCACCATGTGGCTGGAAAGAATTCAGCCCTTTCCTCAACATCAGCATAGTTAGGGTCTTACGAGTAGTTAGCTAGTAGAGCTGTGCTTCCAGGGAATGCCTGGCTTCCAGGGGCACACAGACACATTAGTGCTTCGACAGGGCATTTAGCCAGGAGGGAAGGAAGGTCTGGAAAGCAGGTTGGGTGAGAAGAGAGGTTCAAGGGAAGGGGTCTCTCCTCAACATCCTGGAGCATTTGTTCGTGGGACTATTTGTACCTCCTGACTCTTGTTTTGGTTCGTGTATGTGTACAAATATCCTAAAAGTGTAAGTGTTCCAGCACTTTGGGAGGCTGAGGCAGGCAGATCACGAGGTTAGGATCAAGACCATCCTGGCTAACATGGTTAAACCCCGTCTCTATTAAAATACAAAAAAACAAAACAAAACAAAACAAAACAAAATTAGCTGGGCGTGGTGGCGGGCGCCTGTAGTCCCAGCTACTCGGGAGGCTGAGGCAGGAGAATGGATGAACCCAGAAGGAGGAGCTGGCAGTGAGCTGAGATTGCACCACTGCACTCCAGCCTGGGCAACAGAGCAAGAATCCATCTCAAAAATAAAAAGTGTAAGTGTTCAGAGATAACCAATTATGCCAAATTCCATATGATAAAATTATAATGTTAGAGTTGGAATGGCCCTTGGAAAGCAAGTTGCTCCCAAAGCCATGTTTTATGGAGGAGAAAGAAGAAGTCCAGGGTTGAGCAACTTGCCCAATATCACAGGGCAGGCACGAAGCAGGACCAGAGCTGGGACGGACATTGGCTTATGCTCTTTCAGGTCATCGGCTGAGTCCCTGAGGAAGAGGGCGAGGAGGGAGAGAGGGAGAGAAAAAGGGAAGTATCTTGCAGATGAGTACCTACTACGTGCTGCACACTAGGTTCAGTGTTTTCCAAGTTCATTCCCCACTTAGAAGCCCATAAGTGCTTATTGACTTAGGTTAAAACTCCAAGTCCACAGCTGCAGATCTACATCTAGGAACCTTAAGAAGCTGTTGAATGTCACCAAAGGACAATGTCATCTGTGCAGCGTAGAAAGTGAATCCATCAAAATGACAACTGTGTATCCACTCAGACACCCTAACTTCAAGCCTAGCAGGGTTGAGAGCACAGTGTCAGTCCTGTGACTAAACGTCTAGAAGAATCATTGCAGCACACCGATGTTAGACACTGCCCAACAAGCCACGGACCTGGCCCACCCTCAGGCTTCCCTGAGAAACCCACCTCTCATCCTCAGCAGCTCACTCTTGGAAGCTGCATCTGCTCTTCTGTCCCCTTTGTACATGTCCTACCGATAAGTCTCTGAATGTTCCCCTCAGGCGACTGAGTGACAAGAATGAACAACCGTCGTAAGCAACACTGACTGAGGGCCGTGCAGCAGGCCCTTTGCACACGGTGTCTCACTTAGTCCTCACCAGGACCCTACTATTATCTCCTACTTTACAGATGAGAAAACAGAGACCCAGTGATGTGGGCCCCCCGCCCCTACCAAAGTCCCCCAGCAGAGCCAGGACTCAGCAGCAGGTCTGCCTGACCCCAAAGCTTGTGCTCTTGACCTTTCAACTCTCCTGCTTCCAGGTCCTGCTCTTTTTCTAGAAGACACAACTTGAAAAATTAATTATAAATCCAGTAAAGGAAATGCTATGTGGAAATTAAAACAAAATAAAACAAAAAGCACAGGACTCTTCAGTCAGCAAAGAACTCAAAACTGAATTTACAGAGTTTTCATACAGTAGTAACCATGAAATCTACATGTTTTAACAAAAGAGGAAGACTCAACAGAGAGACAAGCAAAGGATATAAATAGAAAACTCAAGAAAAAGAGTTACATAAATGGCTCAAAATATATGAAAAAAAAAGTCAAATTTTCTAATTAAAGAAACACAAAATAAAGCAACAAAAGATTTTGGAAAATGACCAAACCCTATGTGGGAGGGAGGCAGATGGCAAAAAGGGCCCTTGCGTACACTAACATGGGGAGTGGAAATTTGAACAATGCTTTTGAGGCAGGGCCCTATTAATGGCACTATTTAGCCTTAAAAATATATATATAACCAGGGCCAAGTGCTGTGGCTCATGCCTGTAATCCCAGTACTTTGGGATGCCTTGGTGGGTGGATCACGAGGTCAGGAGTTTGAGATCAGCCTGGCCAATATGGTGAAACCCCATCTCTACTAAAAATACAAAAATTAACTGGGCATGGTGGCAGGTGCCTATAGTCCCAGCTACTAGGGAGGCTGAGGCAGAAGAATTGCTTGAACCCTGGAGGCGGAGGCTACAGTGAACTGAGATCGCACCACTGCACTCCAGCCTGGGTGACAGAGCGAGACTCCATCTCAAAAAAAAAAAAAAAAAAAAAAAAAAGCATAACCTTTGACTACCAATTCTAGCTCTAGGAATTTTCCCTTAGGAAATAATCTTTGATGGACATAAAGAATTATCTATAAAAATGTTCTGTGCAACATTGTTAATGGTAGCAAAACTTGGCAAAATGTTGAAATTGATAAAACAATAGGAGTTATAATTAGTAAACACAATATGTGCACCACGAAAATTATGCAGCTATTAAAATGATGCTACAGCCTGAGTAACATGGTGAAACCCTGTCTATACAAAAAATTAGCGGGTCATGGTGGCATATGTCTGCAGTCCCAGCTGCTCACAGGGGCTAAGACCAGAAGGTTCACTTGAACCCAGGAGGTCAAGGCTGCAGTGAACTGAGATCTTTGCTCTAGCCTGGGAGATACTCTGTCTCAAAAAAGAAAAAAAAAATGATGCTTTATAAGAATATTTAAAACCTGCCAAATATTTAGAATAGTGTAAGTGAAAAAGGAGTTAATGAAACAGCATATTCAGTGTGATCTGAATTTTCTTAAAAAATATCTGTCCTTCAGCGGAGTACAGTGGCTTATGCTGGTAATCACAGCACTTTGGGAGGCTTAGGTGGGAGGATCACTTAAGCCCAGGAGTTCGAGACCAGACTGGGCAATATAGGGAAACCCCATGTTTACCAAAAAAAAAAAAAAATTAGCCAAGTGTGGTGGCACATGCCTGTAGTCCCAGCTACTCAAGAGGCTGAAGCAGGAGGATTGCTTGAACCCAGGAGTTTGAGGCTGCAGTGAGCCATGATTGCACCACTTCATTCCAGCCTGGGTGACAGAGTGAGATCCTGTCTCAAAAAAAAAAAAAAAAAAAAAAAATCTGTCCTTAACCAAGTGGTGAACCCCATGGTGGGGCAGGCCCACTTCATCTGCATCCTGCTATGACGTGCTGAGAAAACAACATCACTTCTGGGGATTTTGCATTCCCAAAATGCAACACCTGGATCTAATAATGAGGAAATGTCAGACAACCCCCAGTTGAGGGGCATCTTGTAAAATAACTGGACTATATTCTTTAAAAATGCTAAGGTCATGGAAGATAACCTTGGAAGACTAAGGAACAGTTCCAGATTAAGGGATACTACAAAGACCTGAAAAGTCAATGCAGTGGGGGATGCCGGCCTGAATGCTCAGCCAGGAAATAAAATTGCTATAAAGAACATTATTGGGGCCTGGCCCAGTGGCTCATGCCTGTGATTCCAGCACTTTGGGAGGCCGAGGGGAGCAGATCACCTGAGGTCAGGAGGTCAAGACCAGCCTGACCAACATGAAGAAACCCTGTTTCTACTAAAAATACAAGATAAGCCAGGCGTGGTGGCGCATGCCTGTCATCCCAGCTACTCGGGAGGCTGAGGCAGGAGAATCGCTTGAACCCAGGAGGTGGAAGTTGCAGTGAGCTGAGATCACGCCATTGCACTCCAGCCTGGACAACAAGAGTGAAACTCTACCTAAGAAAACAAAACAAACAAACAAACAAAAAAGTATTGGAACAATTGATATAATTTGTTTATGGTCTGTGCATTAGTTAATAGTGTCAATGATAAATTTCCTGATTTCTATGTTAGTGCTGTAGTTATTTAAGAAAACTATCTTTTTTTTTTTGGAGACGGAGTCTTGCTCTGTCGCCCAGGCTGGAGTGCAGTGGCGCGATCTCAGCTGCAAGCTCTGCCTCCCGGGCTCACGCCATTCTCCTGCCTCAGCCTCCCAAGTAGCTGGGACCACAGGTGCCCGCCACCACACCCGGCTAATTTTTTGTATTTTTAGTAGGGACGGGATTTCACATTGTTAGCCAGGATGGTCTCGATCTCCTGACCTGGTGATCCTCCCGCCTTGGCCTCCCAAGGTGCTGGGATTACAGGAAGAGAACTCTCTTATTCTAGGAAATGGGGATGCTCCGGGCCCAGCATCCACCCACAACCTCTCACTGATCTGCTCCCCTCTGGCACTGAAGGAAAAAGGGATAAAGGAAAATGATGTTTTCAACGTGGTCCCAAATGGTTCAGAAACTAAATGTCTGTCTATATTAGAATATTATTTAAATTATAATTTTAATATTCATAACATCATTTAACATAATTATCTTAATTATATTAAGATACATGTAACATAACTATAATTATATTAAGATATATTTAACATATAATAATACTTTAGAGAGAGAGAGGTAGAAGGAATAATAAAGCAAATGGGAAAATGTGGCCAGTTGGTGGATCTGGGTGAGGAGCATATGAGAGCTCCTTGGACTCATCTTGGAAACTTTCTCCAACTCTGAAATCACATGAAAATAAAAAGCTACCCCAAAACTACATAAAAAACTGGAATGTTATTAACAAAAATATCAGTAATACTTATCTCTCAGTGGTAGGATCACACTTGATTTTAATTTCATCTTCCTGCAGACAAGTGTTTTCTCAAGTTACCCACAATACACATGTGTAACAATGTCAGTGGTTCATTGGACAGTCTGAACTCAGTGGGGTACAGACCTGGCACTACCTTTAAAAAGCCCCCACTGCAGCTGGACAGCACTTTTCAGTTCCTTGATGGCATCTTGGAAGATCTCAAAACTCCCTGAGTACCTGTAAGTATGAAAACATCTGGTCCAGATTGCAGTGTTTATTTCCTATCTAACAGAGAGCTCATCTCCTTGCCCTGGACTTGTCCTGGCCTTGGCTAGAAGGAGGTGGGAGGGGAAGGAGATGGCATGCTCTGCTTTTACCCTCCTCCTCTGCTCGCCTCTGCCCCTGAGTGGTCAAGGTCAGGACAGAGGGTAGAGGTAGTGGAGGAAAGGAGACTACATTCCCTTACCCACCTTGAGCTGTTGAAGTTTTCCAGTTGGCTGGGATACCTCTGGTAGCCAGAGCCCAAGGGCCATTCCTCCTGGGGGCCAAATGTGAGTTCTTCAGGAGGCCCTGGAGGGAGCTTACCACTACACATCCCCCTGGCACACGAGATCCTCCTGCCCCAGCACCCCCCATGACCTCTCACCACTCTGGTTCCCTTGCCCAGCAGGCAGTATACTCCAACACTTACTGGAGGACTGGAGGTCCCACAGGGCAAAAGTCTGGAACTGACTCCACATCACCCTCCCGGCCCCACCAATCTGGATCCTCTTGTAGAATTTCCCCACTCAGTGAATGGCACCCCCTTCCTCCCCTGTCATTCTTCCCACCTCACCTCCCTCGCTCATCCACAATCACCAAGTCCTTTCTCATCTATCTCCTGAATATTCCCCCAAACCAATAGTTTTTCCAAACTTATATTTAGAAATAGGCTTTTCCTTCTCAAACAGAAACTTTCGTGGTACCCTAACACAGAGAACATATCAAAGTAGAGCCACCCGGGTTAAAGGGAGAAGGGGAAGGTAGAGACGGCAGGTGGAACTTCCCCCACTGGCCACCCTCCAGCCACACACTGGTTCCTGGAATCCCTCTCAACACAAAAAACTCCAGAGGTCACGGTGGTGAGAGTGTGCTCCAATCTATCCACTTTTCCCACCACCTTGCCTCTGCCTGGATGTAGGCCAGCATTATCATGGTGCAGGGCATGGCCACGTTCTTTACTGAACCATAGTCTCCATTCTGTAGCCAGAGTGGTCTTCTCAAAATGAGAAATAAAATAGTACAATAGTCTTCCCTTATCCACAGAGGATACGTTCCAAGACCCCCAGTGGATGTCCTGAACCCTACGTACACCATGTTTTTTCCTATACCCACAAACCTACCTAGGATAAAGTTTAATTTATAAATTAGGCACAGTAAGAGAGTAACAACAACAACTAATACCAAAACAGAACTAGTAACACAATATACTGTTCATGATTTCACAAACAGGAGATTCATTCTTACTATAGATCTTAGCAACCTCAGCATATGATTTCTTTTTCTTTCCTTATTACATTGAGAACTTTCAGCTTTTCACTTATAGGAAGCACTTTGCAGCTTCTTTCTGGCATATCCGAATTGCCAGCATCGCTACTCTTGCACTTTGGGGCCACCATGAAGTAAAATAAGGGTTACTTGAACACAAGCACTATGCTACTATGACAGTCAATCTGATAACCCAGACGGCTGCTAAGTGATGGGCGGGTTGAGCCATGTCTACAGCAGGAATACGATGGACAAAAGGATGATTCACATCCCGGGCAGGATGGAGCTGGGTGGCATGAAATTTCATCACACTACTAAGAACAGCATGCAATTTAAAACGTATCAGTTGTTTATTTATGGAATTTTTCACTGAATATTGTTGGACCTCAGCAAACCATAGGTAACTGAAACCATAGATAAGGGAGGACTACTTTATGTCATTCCCTTGCTTAAGTTGCTCCTCGTTTTGGGGGATAAAGTTGAAACCCCTGAACATGATGTAAAAGTCCCTTCATATTCTTCCCTCTGCCAGACTGCTGTCTGGGACCCCCCACCCATCCCACATCCCCAAATTCATATGCTGACATCCTAAACCTCAACATGATGGTATTAAGAGGTAAGGCCTTTGGGAAATAATTAGGTCATGAGGACTCCACCCTCACGAATAGGATTAGTGCCCTTATCAAAGAGGCCCAAGAAAGCTCACTTGCCTTTTCAACACAGTAAGAAGCCATCTGTGAATCTGAGAGTGGGCCCTCATCAGACACTGGATCTGCTGGTGTCTTTGTCTTGGACTTCCCAAGCTCTAGAACTGTAAGAAATAAGTTTCTGGGCCAGGCATGGTGGCTCACTCCTGTAATCCCAGCACTTTGGGAGGCCGAGGTAGGCGGATGACGAGGTGAGGAGATCAAGACCATCCTGGCTAACACAATGAAACCCCATCTCTACAAAAAATACAAAAAATTTAGCAGGGCATGGCGGTAATCTCAGCTACTTGGGAGACTGAGGCAGGAGAATGGCTTGAACTCAGGAGGCAGAGCTTACAGTGAGCCAGGATGGGGCCACTACACTCCAGCCTGGGTGACTGAATGATACTGTGTCTCAAAAAAGAAAGAAGAAAGAAAGAAAGAAAGGAAAGAAAAGAAAGGAAAATAAAAGAAGGAAGGAAATGTCTGTTGCTTTTTAACCACCCAGTTTATGGCATTTTTACTATTGCAGCCCAAATGGACTAAGACATAGCACCTCCAATCTCAGTCTCAGCTTCCTTCACACCATATTCATTCCAGTGTCCACACATGTGATGATGTCTGACTCCAGATCTTTAGATACGCCTTTCTCTCCTCCTGCTGTCCCTCCCTCTGCACATTCCCCAATCCCCTTTCCTTGACCTGGAGATGCCCCTCAGGCTTCTGGTCCCATAAGACAATGGACTGAATGGGCGGAGGTTATCGATGGGCCTGGGCCGCACAAATGGGATTTGAAGTCTATAGAAGCTCCCAAATGAAGACAGGAAAGAAACCACTTTGGATGTGTTTATAAACTGGATGTTCAAAGATCAGGCACCAGAGATCATTTGAGCTGCTTTGGGATGTCTTCCTTAATCCCCAAAGACCAGTCCATCTGCCTGGGGTCTTCTGTACCTAATTCCAAACAGAGTCACACCAGCAGGGTTCTGGAGGCTATCTAGAGATGCTTTTGGAGCTTGTCCTTCTAAAACTCAAGTCCTCTAAGGAGTTACTTGTCAGCAGAGGTGGATCCAGGCTTTTGTAGGGCCTGAGGTTCACGTAATTGAGGAGTTTTTTCTAAGAAAACAAAGTCACAAATAGAAACTTTGGCCTCAGGCAGACAGGGGGCCTGAAACTTAGCTTCATTGGCTTCCCAGTCAATCCAGCTCTCCTGGTCAGAGGCTGGAATCAGGACAGCAGCTGCAGCATATTTCCCATTTTCAGGGTGATTCTGGTATCACTGTGGGGTGTGGGAGTCCGGAGTCAGGCAGGCTTGGGACCCAGCCCAGGCTTTGTCTCACCAGTTGTGTACCCTCTGGAAGGTTACTTCAATCCTTTGCACCTAGTTTCCTCTTCTGAAATAAACTGAGATTGCTCATGGGGTCATTATTCTAAAAGGTCTTAGCATCTAAAATGTTCCCTGTTTACCCTTCCAGAAAAGCAGCCTTAGAACATTCAGAATTCATCAAATGACTCCAGCCCCATTTGCACCTATAAGGACAAAACCAAGTGCCTGGTGTGATGTAGCTTAAGGATCCCGTTCACAAAGTGTCATTTAGCTTTTTCACCGCACACTTGGGAAAAGTGCACTCAACTGGGTTGGAAAATTCATTTGCTTGTCTGAAGAGGAGTTCTGTGGTGACTGTGTTGATGCTGCACTCCCTGGGTGAGGAAGAGCGCTGGCCAG
This sequence comes from Chlorocebus sabaeus, assembly GCF_047675955.1. NCBI lineage: Eukaryota > Metazoa > Chordata > Mammalia > Primates > Cercopithecidae > Chlorocebus > Chlorocebus sabaeus. The sequence continues at coordinate 58,278,656 of NC_132929.1, read as the reverse complement.
GACCTGCAGCTGCCTGAGCTGTCCCACTCTGTAGCACTCCTGGTACCCAGGGCAGAAAAGAGAGGAAAGAGGACTAGGAAGAGGATTTCCGTTTCCTTTCCTGGATTCATGCTTAACCTGTAAAGTGAAATTTTTACGTAAGCAAAATAAGTTTTGGCATCCTTTTGCTTTGCTTTCTATGCTCTTTCTTTTGGGGGGCTCCTTCCCCTCCCCCACCCTATCATATCCCTTAGGTCTTCCTTGCTGTGCAAAGACAACCTTACTCTTTGCCCACCAGGCATCACAGCACACCCTCACCAGTCCCCAAGTCCATGGGACAGCTGCTTGGAGTTTGAAGTCAGCTCTGATTAAGCTAACAACCTCATTCTCAGTTCTTCATACCTTAACCCTCTGGAAAGTATTTACACGTAAAAGAACATTTGTGACCCATCTACATGAATTTCTAATTGGTGGACTATCAGAGTCAGGAAATGAAATTTGAAACTAAGCTGAGTAGATGAAGATAACTTTGGGCACCAAGGATAGGGACGTCAAGCCTCACCCAGAATTGGATGTCTGCTTTTCATAGTGCCTTCCTTTCCTGCATTTAAGATGTTAAAATGCTTTAAGTGTTCCAGGTCTTTCCAGAATGGCTAGGGCCAGGAGTGGAGGTGGCAGGAAATGAGGTGGGGAGAGAGGGAGAGCCAAGGTTGTTCACAGGTGTGGTTTGTTTGCTAATAGATTGAGTGCTGGCTTCTTAGATTCTAGTCTTGGGGCCTGAGGAAGGAGGGCTGGGGAAGGGTTAGGGTGAGAGAGCTGAATAATGTTAATGGAGAGCCAGGACAGTGATTTCATATGGTGACAAATAGGGAATCTCTAAAAGTTTTTGAGCCAAGATGTGATGTATCACAAGCTGCTTTTAAGAAAGATTGATTTGCCAGTGATATGTCTGATTGATTGAATAAGGGAGCCTGGGGTCAAAGGCTGTGAGGGTGGTTGCCCCAGGAATGCAGGGCTGTGCAAAGCATACCAATGGTATTTCAATGAAAACATTACTATGTGGCATCTGAATATGGAGGGTGAGGAAAAGATTTAAGATCTACGTACTAATAATAATGACACTAATGATACTAATATGAGGAAGTGGGAAAACTAGTGCTATCATTGATAAAGACAAGGTAACAGGATTTAGACGGGATATCTCTTAGCCAGTAGCCAAAGGGACTCTATAGCAGAAACTGGCTAGTTATTCACCACACTGTTGCATTGCATGTCTTTGTTCATATATCTTTGTAAACTCATAAGAATGTTTCCTTAGGATAGTTTCCTAAAAGAGGAGTTCGTATATCAAAGGACATATGCATATACACTTTGAAAATCTCAGGCAAGCATTTTTATCTTAAATGGTAAGTCCCTTTCAGTGAATGTGGGGGTTGGGGGAGAACAGGCATTCTCCTGTGTCACTGATGCAATTGTAAGATACTACGCCTTTTCTGGACAGAAATTTAGCAATACGGTCTTTCAAATGTAGTCTTATCAATGTGCTTATCTAGTAATTCCATGTGTAGTTTTTCTTAAGGAAGTAATCAGACAAACGGGCAAGGATATTTTTGTCAGATTTTTGGCAGCACTATATATTATAGTGAAAAATTAGAAGGAAATCTGTGTCTGGTATTAGTGGATTGATTAAATAAAATATGGCACATTCATACAATTAAAAATTATGTTGTAGATGTACATTTATGGACATAGGGAGATGTTCTCAATGGTGCATGCCACAAAAGCAGATTTCAAAGCACCAGTTTGGAGGCAACACGAGCTTAGGATTTGCTCCCCACTCAGGATTCCAAGATCTCATTTCTTTTTTCTTTTCTTTATTTCTTTTTTTGAGACAGAATCTCACTGTCACCCATGCTGGAATGCAGGGGTGTGATCTCAGCTCACTGCAACCTCCATCTCCTGGGTTCAGGTGATTTTCCTGCCTCAGGCTCTCGAGTAGCTGGGTTACAGACTTGTACCATCACACCCGGCTAATTTTTGTATTTTTAGTAGAGACGGGGTTTTACCATGTTGGCCAGGCTGGTCTCAAACTCCTGACCTCAGGTGATCTGCCTGCCTCGGCCCCCCAAAGTGCTGGGATTACAGGCGTGAGCCAACGTGCCCGACCTCCATTTATTTTTTGAGTCAAGGTCAGGAGAAGGAGTCTGCTGGGTCCTTTACCTTCCTTCCCTGCAGGATGGGCCTTCCCAAGTGAAGAATGGCAGGTGAGTAGGGGATCTTTCTCCTCAGCTCTCTTTGGCCCCCCTTCCTGCTGACTGACACTCCTTGGGTTTTCAAAGAAGTTGGGGCATGTTCTACTAGTATTCCCACCATGGATTATGGAATCATTCCTATTAAATCCATGTGAACATCTGGGTACTGAAGGAAAGGGGACTCGAGGCTTCGAGCTTATAGACAGCAACTTGGATTGGATGTCCCGGCACTGCCCCTTACTCCATGCTCTTGAGAATCTCTGTGTTTCCATGGACAATTCCACTCCCATGCCACCCTCCATCACCATCATTAGGATTGAAGGAAACTCCATGCTCAGTATTGTATCCTTTATGTTCTTATCTCCTTCATAATTTTTCTAACCATGGAATTGAAATCACATTGACCTCCACATCCCCCCATTTTTCGCTTCTGAGAATGTCTTGAAACTTTCCTTTGAAATCTAAGAAAACTGACAATACCCAGTGTCCCCATTGCTCAATGTTAGAGAAGTTCTAAAAAAATATATTCAGGTGGTGGTGGTTTTGGAAAAGTACAGAGGGTACTGAGGACGTGAGACTGATGCTCCAACAAAGAGCAGGACCAACAGCGTGGGCTATGGGTTAGACCCCACTCGCCTTCCTTTTCAATGCTGGGAAGGGTGAGCTGTAAAGAAGCAAACCTTGGCCAGCTTAGATTCCTTGATCTTTGTGGTCACACCTTCCTCTTCCCCACCATTGACAGGGTACATGCTGCAAACGTGTTGGGAGGTAATTGAGATGTAGGTTAGTGAACAGTAAGGAAGTTTCATTCTTTCACTAAAGTAGACTTTCCTTACCTTGTTAGAACTTAAGAACTCCTCACAATGAGTAAAGTGCATAATAATAGATCTGACAGGGAGCTGGAATTTCTCTTGCTGTAGAAAAATTTTATTGTAAAGTGGTATAGTATATTTGATTGAATTAAAAAATAGTACTTGTTATATTTGTTGAGAACCTAGTATATGCCAGTTCCTGGGATGCACACACACACACACACACACAGTTACATTTATGTGTTACGTATTACACATTATATGCTACATACTATATTTGATAGTATTACATATCCACCACACACACACACACACACACACACACACACATACATATATATATTTTTCCGAGACAGAGTCTTGCTCTGTAGCCTAGGCTGGAGTGCAGTGTGTGGCTCACTGCAGCCTCCGCCTCCCAGGTTCAAGCGATTCTCCTGTGTCAGCCTCCCCATTATCTGGGATTACAGGCGCCTGCCACCACACCCGGCTAATTTTTTTGTATTTTCAGTAGAGAGGGGGTTTCACCATTTTGCCCAGGCTGATCTTGAACTCCTGACCTCAAGTGATCCTCACCCCTCAGCCTCCCAAAGTGCTGGGATTACATGTGTGGCCACTGCGCCCAGCCTACATGATACATATTAGATATCACATATTGCAGCCAGGAGGAGACTGTATTTCTAATGCCTGAGATTTCCTTACTGACAATTTCACCCCAAAGGTTAATGGGGTTGCTTTTTTTTTTTTTTTTCTGCAGAGGACAAGTTTGAGGGAGAGCTCTCTAGCCAAAAAATTTCCAGAAGATCCATTAGGGCTTTGCAACATGAGCCTGGGAGGGCAGGCTCCTCTTTGCTTGGGAGTTGAAAGTTGGGGGAACTTTTGAAATAACTCATTACAGAGAATGAGGTGCTCTTTGACTGTCAGCGGACAGAGTTCACAGATTCCCTGAGGGCTGGATGAGATACAGAAAGACAGAGCTAGGATCCGGAAAATACCTTGATGGGCCTGAGCGCTGCCCTGCTGCTGACAACTGCATCCATGCTGGGACAGGGGCCCTGGCTTAGTAGCCACATGTGTAAAAAGTCATTAGGTACAGAGAGGTACATGGAGGAGAAGAATCTATGAAAAGGGCTTTGAACCTCAGGAAGTGTGACCCGGGTGCTGACCTGCGGGGCTATTTTGGGAGCTGGTAAGACCACACCTGAGCTTTGTGGTTGGCACAAAACACCACAAATGCTCCCTTTCTCAGCCGCCTGGGGACCCTGTCCCCTAATCATGGCTCTCTCTCATTTCCATCTCATCTTCACTCATATCTGCCCTGGCCTCCTCCACCTTGACTTGTGACTGCCCACTCTGAACCACTATTGATTCTCTAGGGCCCCTTCTTTACCAGAGCTCTCTGCCGTCCTTTGCGTTGCCCATCGGTAAACCTTTCGACATGGAAGCATTGGCGTTTGTCCCCTGCCATCTCTCATCCCAGCCCTCCAGTGGCTCCTCACAACAGCAGCAACAATAGCCACCAGTTACTGAAAGTCTAACCTATGCCCGTTATCATGTGCCAGGCAGTGTGGTGCAGGTGGTGGTGGGGATTTTAAATCAGTTGCTCCTGGGTACCTCCCTGCTCTCCTACTCCCCACCCCACCAACACACACACAACACACACCATCAGTTTAGCTACTTAGTGATGTCCATTTTCAAAAATCAGCCAGAAAGAAGAAAAACAGATATTTTCTGGGGGGTGTTAATTAGTGAATAGTGTGTTCAATTGTTACCCACGAGAGTTGATTGTCAGCAACAGCACACACACACCCAGATACAGGAACAGCACTGCACCATGTTCTCTGGGTCGACTGAGGCTGGTGCATTCTTTAGGCAGAGCTATGGTGGGAGAGGAACTAGGGTGTGCTGAAGACCTACTAGGTGCAGGGCCTGTTCTTTTCGTTTGTTTCTTTTTTCTTTTTCTTTTTTTTTTTTTTTTTTTTTTTTTGAGACTGAGCCTCACTCTGTCGGTCAGCCTGGAGTACGGTGGAGGGATCTCAGCTCACTGCAACCTCTGCCTCCCAGGTTCAAGCGATTCTCCCACCTCAGCCTCCAGAGTAGCTGGGATTGCAGGTGCACGCCACCACATGCAGCTAATTTTTTTGTAGAGACAGGGTTTCACCATGTTTGCCAGGCTGGTCTTTAACTCCTGATCTCAGGTGATCTGCCTGCCTCAGCCTCCCAGAATTGCAGGTGTGAGCCAATCATTACACCCGGCCTGTTCTGAGGGCTGTGTATTTGCAAGTTCCAGGCTCCTGTCTTCTCTGGAAAGGCCACAGGCCCATGTGAACATGGAATACCCAGCCATGCTGACCACATGGACCCAGTCCCCTTGCACTGAGTTGGTGTCCTCCAGCCCAGATCAGCTGGCATCTCCTGGCCTCTGCCCTCTGTTTGATTGACACAAACCCTCCCAGGAAGGATACACGGAAGGCTCAACTCTCCCTGAAGATGTGCCAGAGGGCCCCTGGGGACCTCTGTTCACCCGATAGCCAGTTTTTGTGAATTCACCTACTGAATTATTGTTTCCTGCTCTATGTCCTGCTGTTGCTTCTTTATCTCTACCCCAGTAGGCACCAAAATACTCTTTGCCTTGTTTCCCTGCCCAACCCAGCAAATGGGGATGCCCTGGGCTGTCATGTCAGCAGAACATGTATTGATGAGTTGTGGGCCACCGAGGAAGTTCACGTGGTAGAACTGAGTGCACATGACTTAAAGCCACATCTTTGAGAGTCCTGTTGCAGAAACCCTTTCAGCCAGTCTCCCAGGAGGCCTTCTCACTGCCCTTGATCTGTGGAGCCCCCAGTCTTCTGCCACTTTGCTAGGTTTTTCCTCTCTCTTCTCTTCCAATCTCTCTTGTTATCTTCCAAATTTGGCTCCAGGCATATCTGAATCCATGGAGGTGCTTGGCTGAACAAAAGGATCTTTACAGGACAGGATGTCCCTTCCTTAGAAGAGCATTATGGTTATAAATGGCAAAGACATTTTCCTCCTTTACTGAATTACGTTTAATGACCCCAAAATGCTTCACCTTGTATGTTGATGTTGAACATGAGGCAAGCAAACAGTCTGTGGACTTGGGTCACTGACACAGGCTCCTTTCCCTGGCTCCCCTCAGAGGTCTGCCCACCTTTCCACAACTTTGGTGTGTATAAGCATACCACATCTTCCCTTACCTGAGCCCGCCTCACCTGGCATGTTGGCCATGGCCTCCCTCAGGCCAACCCTTTATTGAGACATGTCAAAAGAAAGAATGAACTCTCCTTCACTTCCTCCTCCTTCTTTTAATTAATGGATTTTGTTTTTTAGAACGGTTTTAAATTTCCAGAAAAATTGAGTGGATAAGACAGCTCCTATATACCTTGATTTTTGTTCTCACCAAATTTCTCCTGTTATTAACATCTTACATAGCAGTATGGTACATTTGTTAGAATTAAGACAATTCTACTGATACATCATTATTAACTAAAGTGCACAGTTTATTCAGATTTCCTTTGTTTTTACCTAATGTCCTTTTCATGTCCCAGGATCCCATCCAGGATCCCACATTACATTGGGTTGTCAGGTGTCCTTGGGTGCCTCATGGCAGTGACAGCTTCTCAGACTTTCCTTGTTTTTGAAGACCTTGACAGTTTTGAGGATTGCTGGTCAGGTATTTTGTAGGCCGCCCCTCTGCTGGAATGTATTTGATGATTTACTCCCACTTGGACTGGGGTTATGGGTTTTTTCGAGGAAGATGGCAGAGGTAAAGTGTCATTTTCATCCTGTCACAAAGAAGCTGCATGCTATCAGCATGATTTATCACTATGGATGCTGGCCTGGAGAGGCTGGCTGAGGGAATGTGTGTCAGCTTCCTTCTCTGTCAAGTCACTCCTTTTATCCCCTCTTTCCAGGCTGTACGCATTGGAAGCCCCCATACACAACTCACACTTGCGAGGTGGGGAATCACGCTCTATCTCTTAGAGAACGGAGAATCCACAAAGGTTCTGTAGAATTTGTCTGCATGGGAAATTTGTCTCTTGCACATTACTAAATTTATTAAATTGTTAATAAATTTATTAATTTATTCAGTCATGTATTTACAATGGTACGGACTCATGGGTATTTATTGTATGCTTTGGTTTATAATCCAATGCAACTTTATTGATTTATTTGTTCAAATTCTTCCTGCTTTGACCCTGGGGGGTTCTTTCAATGGGCTCCATTGCACCTTTGCATACTCCCATCTCTCTCTCTCTCTCTGTGTGTGTGTGTGTGTGTGTGTGTGTGTGTGGATGATCACTTTCTTTCTTTTTGGCACTACAAGATGCTCCCTTTTCTTCATTTCATTCCTGCTCTTGGTTATTCTTGCTCCTGTTTTCAAATCTGTTTGAGATTTAAAAAACATGAATGTCCCAACTACCAGAGGGCCAAGAATATTGACTCCTCTCCATGAGTAATCCAGTGAGTGTCCACGTTCCTTCTTGGCTGCACAAGCATGTTTTCATTTAGTCCTTGTAGCACACCTTTGAGTGCATAGCAATATTCTCATTTGACAGAGACTCAGAAATGTTAAATTACCAGGTCAGAACTACACAGAGAAGAAGTGGGGAACAGCACCTGGGCCCCATGCAATGCAGTGGTCTCACCTTTGAGGGGAAAGTTCCCAGTCTCCACCTGGGGGAAGCACAATCTCAGCGCCAATTTGAAGAGGATACAGACCTCCAAGTCTTTCCCATGTGCCCCTCGTTCAAAACCCTCTGGTAGATCTTGGAGTACTGTCTCCCTCAGGCCACTTCAGCTGTTTGGGACTTTGGAAATTCACCTCCCTTCTAGAGAATAAAAAATGGGTAACTGGATAATTTTTGCAAAAACAAACCATGTCCCTGTCAGCAGCTTGATATCCATTCCCTGTATTAAAAATTGTCTGCTGGCTGGGCATGGTGGCTCACGCCCGTAATCCCAACACTTTGGAAGGCTGAGGTAGGTGGATCACGAGGTCAGGAGTCTGAGACCATCCTGGCCAACATAGTGAAACCCCGTCTCTACTAAAAATACAAAAAATGTAGCTGGGTGTGATGGCAGGCACCTGTAATCCCAGCTATGTGGGAAGCTGAGGCAAAGAGAACCGCTTGAACCTGAGAGGCGGAGGTTGCAGTGAGCCAAGATCGCTCTACTGCACTCCATCCCGGGCGACAATGCGAGACTCTCTCTTAAAAAAAAAAAAAAATTATCTACTGTAAACAGGGAGAGGTGTGAATAAGTGTTGCGCTCACTCTGCTCATTACAGGGTGGCTTTTGGTGGATTTTCGATGACGTTCAACAAATGAAGGGGGAAAAATAAATAAACCAAAACCACCCTATTTTTATGAGAGGGTATGCATATTTACATATCAGTCTCATATTTCAGGTTCCAGTTTGGGCTATGGTTTTTTAAAAGGCACTATTTGTTTTTCCTTTTTATAGAAACAAAATTCACTTTGAATTGTGGCAGTTTTTTTTTTTTTTTTCTAAAGAAAAAGCTACATTTGAACTTTAGAACTGAAAGAGTGTCTGGTTCATAGCAACCACATGAACGAGATTTCAAGAAATCCTACAGGACTCTACCAGAAATGAAATGGAGGAGTTGTCTGCGTGTAGTTCACGGTCAAACACTGTAGTCCCTGGGGCCTGTGGTCCAGACCACAAACATGTGATGAGGACCCAGAAGAAGGAGCCGGGCTGAGTCAGACCTTCGGCCTGCCTGGGCACTGGCTCTGCAGAGCCCAGAGAGATGTCTCTCCCTCCCTCCCACCTCCCTCACCTATGGCTGGGACCTCTCCTGCCTGCTCCTGTCCATGCCCCTGCCGGAGGCCACAGCTCTGATCTCCTGCCAAAAGCTGCCCCACTCCTGGGCCGCAGAGTCTGACCGCTGGAGGCGCTGGACTGTGCTCGAAGGGAGGAAGAAGAGCAGGGCTGGGAAGTGTGGCCTAAGTCACTGAGCCCAAAGGGCCCAAAACCCAGCAGCCCAGCTTGTATCCACCATGGGTGTCTTACGCTGGTACAAGTACCAGTCAGGCCCACCAGAGGGTGGTTTAAATTCTCCTTCAACTCCCCGTTGTGGACCAGGACTTGGCTCACATTCAGTTTTGGAGGGAGGATGAACTCAGCGTTTTTGATGTTTGGGGTAAAAAAAAAAACAAGCAAGTCCACAGTCTGCACTCCATTGACTGGCCCTCCCTCTAACTCCCAGTCCTCATGCTGTGTTCCTAAGATGAGCTGTTCAACAGGGCCCCCTCCAGGTGTTTTACTGAATAACAACAACAATGATGGCATAGTTTCAAGTGCCAGGCACAGTCTGAAGTGCATTACAGACATGTATTACCTCACTCAAGCCTCACAGCATCCCTCTGTGAAGGTGGAATTGTTATCCCAAATTTGCAGACAACAAGACTGAGGCTCGGGGAGATGAGTAAGTAGTAGAGCTGAGATTCAAACCTGGATTCACTTCACTCCATAGTCCCTGTGCTAACTAACCTTACTAGGTTAAACTCCCGTGTCGGGCCTCACCCATGAATTGGAAAACTAAAACCTGGCTCCATCTTTGTCTGTAATTGGCTGGGTGACCTTGAGAAAGTCACTTTTCCTCTCCTGTACTCTGATTTACTATGAGTCAAATACAGTTAGTACCTGTCAGGGTTTCCTGAAGAAGTACATATGAAAAGGATTTGTTTGCCTGCTGTAAGTGATAAGAAAACCTCCAAAGATAATGCCCCCCTATCTTTTTAAGGCTTCTCATTCTTTCTTATGGCACTTTCTGCTCGTGAATGGAAACTTATGTGTATTTACTACAGGGACAACCACATTTTGTCCTCAGAGCTATGGGGTGCAGCAAAGGAAGGTAGGATTTGGGACATTTCCCCAACTCTCTCCTGACCCAGATCCATGTATTCTCAGCTGGTTGGAGGCATGACTCCAATCTAACTGACCCACAAAACCTCTGCCTCACTCCCTTCTCTGCTTGCCTCATCCATTCTTCAGAACCCAGTTTGGGAGACCTCTTCCAGAAAGGCTTCTGTGACCATTGGTCCGAGTGTGGGGCTTCTCCCTGAGCTCCCACCAAGCTATCTTTTTTTCCACACAGGATCTTGCTCTGTCGCCCAGGCTGGAGTACAGTGGTATGATCGTAGTTCACTGCAGCCTTGATCTCTTGGGCTGAAGTGATCTTTCCACCTCAGCCTCCCAAGTAGTTGGGACCACAGGTGTGCATCATCACGCCTGGCTAATTTAATTTCTTTTTTTTTTTTTTTTTTCCCACAGAAGGAGCCTTGCTATGTTGCCCAGGCTGGTCTTAAACTCCTGGACTCAAGCAATCCTTCTGCCTTGGCCTCCCCCAGTGCTGGGGTTACAGGCATGAGGGACTGTGCTGGGCACCAAGCTCTCCTTGTACCTTCTTCCCCACTCCACAAAGGCAGGGACTTTGTGTGTCTAATGCCTGATCTATTGCCCAGCAGGAATGCTCTCATTAAAAGATGAATGAATGAAAAATGGGTCAGATGCATCTCCTATGATGTATGATTCATTCTCAAAGTTGTGTGGGTGTCTGGTTGGACTCTGCTCATGTTTCTCCTGTGTCCCCAGGTCCCACTTCTCATTGATGTGCCCCAGGCACTCTACTCTTTCTCCAGGTCTTCCTATCACTGAACCTACAGGATGGACCTGATGAATCAGAGGCAGGTAGCACAGGTGGATGGCAGGGGTACAATGTGCCAGAAGTGAGGTATTCACCACTTGTTCGGGTGGTTTGGGTTGGAGTCTAAGCTGGTTTTCTTTATTCCTATCTTACTCAAGGGAAATTCCTACCTCTGGCCAAGACAGAAATAGGAGAAACCAGCTTAAAATCCATCCCTTTCCTGTGAGACAGAAAACCATCAAAGTGTACCACATTCACCTTATCTAAGGAAACCTCAAATTTACTCAAAATGGCAGAGAGAGAAAAATGTGTCTCTTGTGTGTCTGGAGTTGGAACCACATAATGCACACTCAGAGGGTTTACACCCCTCATGGAGGATTGTTCTCTTTATAAAGTTGCCACAAAAGAAGAGACACAGCCACTGATGCTCACAACCTAACTAAGATTAGGATAAGCCTAAGGGGCGGGGCGGTGGGGCAGACAGACAGGAATACAATGCCTTCTGCCTCTGCATGCCATTTGTCTTTCGGGGAAATCTGGCTGACAACTGCTGTAGATATTTGCTATCATTAAGACACTCTCCCATTTCCTATCCCACAGTTATGAGGAGTGTAAATGCCGCTGGACAGGAGCAGCGCCTGGGCAGATTCCATAGAAGAAATGTAATTCTGATGGAAATAAAACAAACAAAGCAAACTCAGCAAAAGTCTCAGCAGCCATGAACCTTCTGGGAAAGAGCTGCACTAAATTACTGAGTCTCTTCATTTCGATGAAAGTTCATGTCTTGAGAAATAATTGTTATTTTAACCATTTGGGAGGAAAGTATTCTCCCCAAAGCCTGAGCTCCTTGAAAGCAGAGCTGTGTCTTACTTATCGCTACATCATCCATGGCGTCTGGTTGTAGCAGTTGCCTTCCTAATATCTCTTATTTTTCTTTTCTGCCAGCAGAACCTCTGTATTGTTGGGGTTTGAAGTAATAAGCTACATTTCCCATTCTTCTTGCACAGAGAGATGGCAAATGAGATGTAAGCAAAATTGAGCTGTTTGAAAGGGATTGAGAAGAATGCCTTTTTGCTGTTTCCCTTTCCTCCTGCCTGCTGACTGGAATTTAGATGTGATGACTTGTATTTCAGCAGCCATTTCGTGATTATGAGTTGACTTTGAAGATGAAAGCCACATGCTAAGAATGGTGAAGCAAAAAGAAAGGTTTCTAAAGCTTCTGCACAGCAAAGGAAACAATCAAATGTACCCCATAAATATATACACCTATTATATGCCCATAATAATTAAAAAATAAAAAATAAAAAAGTGCTGGGAGAAGTGGCTCAGGCCTATAATCCCAGAACTTTGGGAGGCCAAGGCAGGTGGACTGCTGAGCTCAGGAGTTTGAGATCAGCCTGGGTAACATGGTGAAACCCTGTCTCTTTAAAAAAAAAAAAATTAGCACGGCATGGTGTGCACCTGTGTTCTCAGCTACTCAAGAGGCTGAGGTGGGCGGATTGCTTGAGCCCAGGAGGTTGAGGCTGCAGTGAGCCATGATAACATCACTGCACTCCAGTCTGGGCCTGTTATGCAAGAGTGCATGGGCTCTGGGTGAGAGGTTGGGAGGCTCACCTTTGAATATGGGTATTAAGCTTCAGTGGATGAAATATATATCGTTTCTTAATATCTTGGCTGCTCAGAAACCTTTTTACTCACTTGCAGCTTTGGCCACATCTTAAACAGCCAGTTGGCTGCATAGCTAGCTCTAAACAGGTGAGAATTCTGAACACATTACCTCTCAGATTTCCTTTTTTTTTCTTTTTCTTTTTGAGACAGAGTCTTGCTCTGTCACCCACCCAGACTGTGATGCAGTGGCATGATCTCGGCTCACTGCAACCTCCGCCTCCCAGGTTCAAGTGATTCCCCTGCCTCAGCCTCCTGAGTAGCTGGGATTACAGGCGCATGCCACGACACTCAGCTAATTTTTGTATTTTTAGGAGAGACAGCGTTTCACCATGTTGGCCAGGCTGGCCTGGAACTCCTGACCTTGTGATCCACCCACCTCGGCCTCCCAAAGTGCTGGGGTTACAGGTGTGAGCCACCACACCCAGCCACATCTCAAACGTCTAAGAGCTCAGGCACAGGGAGGTAAGCATGACGTCAGGTAAGGGAAGTAAGGGTTCGGTCTGTCATTCCTGCTGGACACTGAAGGTGGACGTGTATTAGATGACCAGATAGATGATGGGTTCTTGTGTAGTCTTTTCACTTCAGATGAGTTCCTTTGTTCTCCTGGGGCTTCGGGTTCCCTTTCTGTCCAGATGCCCAGATGCTCCTAGACTGGTTCTTCCCTTTCTTCTCTGGCTATTTTCTGTGCTTGCTCAGGGGGATGGTGGGAAGACAGTTTCCCTCACAGTTGCAAGGCAGTACGGCATTGTTGAGGGTCTCATGCTGGAGAAGTGAAGCTTTGCGACTGTCACTCAGGAGTGCAATGCAGGTTCTGAGATGAAAATTTGTGAACCAGTTTCATGTGGTCAATGTTGTGAATGAATTAATAACTAGTGAGGCTCTGAGTGCTGATCAGCTGGGATGACTTTGGAGCTAGATCTGAATACTAGTGGGACTGGGTGACTTTAGTCGGTGAGAATTTTGAGACCCTCTTTGTTTCATTTAAAAGGGTCTAACTGAAACTTTTTTTTTTTTTTTTTTTTTGAGACGAAGTCTTGCTCTGTTGCCCGGGCTGGAGTCAGTGGTGCAATCTTGGCTCACTGCAACCTCCGCCTCCCGGGTTCAAGCGATTCTCCTGCCTCAGCCTCCCGAGTAGCTGGGACTACAGGTGCCCGCCACTACACCCAGGTAATTTTTGTATTTTTAGTAGAGACGGGGTTTCACCATATTGACCAGGCTAGTCTCGAACTCCTGACCTTATGATCCACCCGCCTCGACCTCCCAAAGTGCTGGGATTACAGATGTGAGCCACTGCACCCAGCCACTGAAACCTTCTTTAAAAAAGGAAAAAGAAAAGAAATTCAAGTGCACAGAGGAGCCTAGAGAGTGACTGCTGTATGGAAAGGAGGCATTGACATAGAAGGAGGAATAGAGTCGCGAGTAAATGCAGGAGAGGAATGCATGTAAAAGACTCCAGGAACGGATGCAAACACTAACATGAATATTTCCTAGTTAGAAGGGCCAACATGTGGTCTCAAGTATTTTTCATGCTCCTCCCAGGCGCACTATATATATATATATGTATGTTTATGTGTGTGTGTGTGTGTGTGTGTGTGTATTTTTGAGATGGAGTCTCGCTCTATCGTGCCCAGGCTGGAGTGCGGTGGTGGTGTGATCTCAGCTCACTGCCACCTCTGCCTCCTGGGTTCAAGCAATTATCCTGCCTCAGTCTCCCAAGTAGCTGGAATTACAGGTGCCCATCACCATGCTAGGCTAATTTTTTGTATTTTTAGGAGAGACAGGAATTTCACCATATTGGCCAGGCTGGTCTCGAACTCCTCAGGTGATCCTCCCACCTCAGCCTCCCAAACCAGACCCACTATATTTCTAATTTAGCCATAAGTAGTCAAGTAAGAAAGACTTGAGCTTGGGAGTGAGGAGAGAAAGATCCACATGCAGCAGATTCTCACACACAGACTTGGCAAAAGGAATGTCCGGACCAAAGCTGAGATGACCCTTTTGTGTTTTCCAGGAAGAAGCTACAAGGAAAACATTATGGAAAGAAGCCTAATTTTTTTTAGTGCATTTCCTAAGTGTGTGTAGCTGCTCAGAGATCGTGTATCCCCAGGCATCGCTCCAGTATATGTGTTACTTGCCTGTGTGTTTATACAGTGAATAGCTCATTAATGCTGTGGTTCTAGCTTCTGATGTTCTGTGCGTATCTGTGCAGGGTTAAGAAGAGAGGCTTCTGGGCTGAGCGCTGTGGCTCATGCCTGTAATCCCAGCACTTTGGGAGTCCGAGGAGGGCAGATCAAGAGGTCAGCAGATCGAGACCATCCTGGCCAACATGGTGAAACCCCGTCTCTACTAAAAATACAAAAATTAGCCAGGCGTAGTGGCAGGTGCCTGTAGTCCCAGCTATTCGGGAGACTGAGGCAGGACAGTCACTCGAACCTGGGAGGTGGAGGTTGCAGTGAGCCAAGATAGCACCACTGCACTCCAACCTAGGTGACAGAGGGAGACTCCATCTCCAAAAAAAAAAAAAAAAAGAAGAAAGACTTCCACTGTAGTGGAGAGATCAGGCCCCAAGAGTGCCATTAGAGGGAAAAGGCAGAGGCCTGTTTGGCATCCTGGGACAAGGATGGAGGGTGTGGGGGACAGTTACTGAAATGGGAGTTGGCTGGCAAAGGGAAGGACAAGGATTGGGGCGTGTCTAAGTGCAGAAAATCGATCCATCAGTCTGGGCTAGCTCTGCTTGCCTGGCCCTCTCCAACTGGGGCTGCAAGGCTTGGCTTTGCTCACCACAGTTTAGCCATGAGAAGCACTAAGGAAGTGACGTCACCTGCTGCAGTTTCTGCCTCCTCATCTGCTATTAGTTCAGGCTCTTCAGACTGAGCAGAGGGGAGACCCCTGTGGAGAAGAAATGGAGCAGATATTTTATTTTATTTTACTTAATTTAATTACAGGCTAGCATCTTCCTATTTGCTTCATTTTTTTTTACGTTACAAAAGTTTTACACATTTGTTGCAAAATCTTTAAGCAACCCAGAAGCCTGTACAGTAAAAAGCAAAAGCCTCCCCTCTCTCCCACCACTTCACTTCCCCAGGTGCAGAGTCTACCATTGTTTACAGTTTGAGACATATCTTTTGAGATCCTTTTCTAAATGAACACACAAACATAACGATATTCCTCTATACATACTAATCTACAACTGTTTTTAAAAAAACACATATCATGGATATCTTTCCAAGTTGATACATCCATATTTAATTCATTTCCTTTTATCATCTCCATCATAATCCATTGTATGAATGTTTGGTCATTTATTAAGTCATTCCTTATTGGAAGGCATTTGCATTGTTTCCAATGCTCCACTATTAAAGAAAAAGGTGGGCTGGGCGTGGTGGCTCATGCCTGTAATCCCAGCACTTTGGGAGGCTGAGGTAGGTGGACCACGAGGTCAGGAGTTCAAGACCAGCCTGGCCAAGATGGTGATACCCCGCCTCTACTAAAAATACAAAAAAAATTTAGCCGGGTGTGGTGGCAAGCTCCTGTAATCCCAGCTACTCGTGAGGCTGAGGCAAGAGAATCACTTGAACTTGAAGGGTGGAGGTTGCAGTGAGCCGAGATCGGGCCACTGCACTCCAGCCTGGGCAACAGAGTGAGACTCTATTTCAAAAAAAAAAAAAAAGAAAGAAAGAAAAGAAAAGAAAAGAAAAAGAAAAAAAAATACTGGAATGAACAATGGGTATTCCCATAATATACAGTCCTAGAATGAAGTGTGCATCTCTAACTAATCAGCACGTATTATCAAAATTCCCTCCAAACGTTCTGTGAGTGCTTATTCTAATACACAGATTCAATTAATAACAGGCATGAGTGACTGGGGTCGTGTGCTCAATGCTCACCACCCCTTCCTCACCCGTGCTAGTTGTTAGTTGACAATTTGAGTCCTGTGATTAACACCAGATATCACCCCATTTGTGTTGATATCTCTGAGACATGCAGGTCTCATGTCCAGAGTTCCATAGCCTCTATTTCCAATGAGACTTTGCCTGGAATTCCCTCCCTACATTGTCTCCTCTCAAAGTCCTCCAGAAGATTATCCTTGACATCTCTGCAAGCTCTTGGTCTTCCCCCATGGTGTCCTTATTGCGTCACTCCACGAAATCTGAACTTATTTGTTAGCACGTTTTTGTCTTTTTTCTCCCAATAGACTGGGAGTTCCTGGAAGTCAGGGACTGAATACTAGCCAATCTGGCATAGAGCACACTATTTAACAATCAAATGATTATTGCCTGTTTTCTTTTTGTTATTGTTGTTGTTATTTTTTTAATGTTGGTTTTTTCCCGGACACTCTGAGCCTAGTAGATGTTCTAGAAATACTGATTAATTTGTTCAGTCATTCTGGATAACTTGTACATCTACCAGTCATAAAATTCTGCACTAAAGGGTAAAAATGTGGAAATAGGAATTGGCAGATGGCCAGCTATGGAGAACATGTTGGGACTCACCAGCAGAGAGAGATGAAAGTTGGGTGGGTTTTAGGGAGGGGAGAGGACAAGGTGTCAGAACCATGGGAAGTGGATGGAGACAGAAGGAGGAACTGGTAAAGGAGAAAGGAAAGGAGTCTGAGGGGAAAGATGATGCAGGGGAGAGACAGGTTAAGGGACAATCAGGGAAAACTTCCTGGAGGAAGGGGACTTAGGTGTCAGGCAAATGACAAATCCTAGCTGAAATCCTAGCTCTGCTGCTTAACAAGCTATATGACCTTGAACTTAATATTTAATAAACAGCCTTCTCATGTATAAAATGAGGATAATACACCTACCTGCTGGGGTTATTTTAAGGACTAAATGGACTTATGCATGCCTTTAGCACAGTGCCTCTAACATGAAGAAAAGAGGGGGAATGTCTCTTTTCTTTGCTCAGCTCTCACTTAAGAACAGTTAATTGTCAAAATCAAATTGTATATTTACTCGCTCCCTTCTTATAAGTTGACTTTTAAAAGATCTGTGGAGACTTACCAATACTTTGATAATTTTCCCCCAGACTCAACACTTCCAGCCCATAGCACCCTGATCGCACTCCTCTGAGCCCTTTTCTTAAGGTGATACTTGGAACTGAGTGCTGGTCTTCAGTGTTCTCCGGATGTGGTTGACAAATGTGAGGTACAGGGGACACTGTTAGCCACCCCTGCTCATCCCATATCAGTAATGGACATTTACAATTGTATTTATTTATTTATTATTTTTTGAGACGGAGTCTCGCTCTGTCACCCAGGCTAGATTGCAGTGGCGCAATCTTAGCCCACTACAGCTTCAACCTATCGGGCTCAAGTGATCCTCCACCTCAGCCTCCTGAGTAGAGCTGGGACTATAGGCATGTGCCAGCACGCCCAGCATGTGATTTTATTTCTAACATTTCAAATTGTGCCATTGCCTTATGATGAATTTGTGGTCATCTGAAACTCTTAGGCACCTACTATTACAAATACACTTTTTGGAATGCAAAAGCAGAACTTTAAGATTAAAGCTGCCAGACTGCATCTTGTTGGTTGACACCCACTGCATCATCATTTCAGTTTGATGGGTTTTCTTGAATGCTTATTCTGTCCAGAGCAATCTCAGCTAAGATGTTTTCCGCATCCAAAGATAATGGTTTCTGACCATCTTTTCCATTTTTCTTCTAACTAGTCCTCCTCTCTAGACCCCTCTGAAGTGTTGCTTCCACCCCTGCACTGGTGTGATCTTCCTAGCACCAAGCATAGTGGAACAATTACTCTCTTGATGTAGATGTTCCCTTCTATTTGTTCAGCCTAAGATTGTGACCATTCTTGGCTCATATGGCATTTGCTGTTGAGTAGAATTCTGAGGTCTTTTTCATGTGAAACCTTCCATTCATAGAAGCTGCTGCTTCTATGGGCTGTCGTGAATTTTTATTAAGAATCTAGCTGCTGCCTCAGGGGTTTTCTGATCCCACACACTGTGCAGACATTAACCATTGCTTATTGCTTCCAAAAAGGGAATGGGAGGGTTTGGCGATGTCTGAGCACGGTCATAACTGGCTAAAGAGGGCTGTCATTTTGGTGGTCAGGCATCTGCCCTGAAGGGGCAGACCTTCAGCAGGTGGGGTGATGCATGAGCAGAGCTTAAGATCAAGCTCCAGGGACAAAGACACAGAACATTTGAAAACATCTGCACAAACATCACCCAACAAAGAGTGTTTGGAATGGGCAGGGAATGCATGGGCTCCATGAGGGCTCTCCAGGCAGGCATCTGTGGTGGTCACACCCTGTTTGTGGACCCACTGCTTTTGGCCCCTTCCCAGCCTTAAATAAGTAGAGATTATTTAACATATGAGACATGGGGGTTTCCCTTCATAAATCAGAAGTATAGCGTAATGGGAATACAATGAAAGCCTTATTGTCTGGGAAATAAATGAAATCCTGTCCAATGTCACGGTGGCGGAGTCTTGCCTTGCATTTTGTTCCCTAAGATGTTTGAAATAGAGAGTAGAAGGGGTCTAGGAACACAGGATCCCTTTAACTTCCTCTGGAAACTTTTCCTTCCCCCAGGCAAGAGCAGTAATGCCTTATGTGTCAATGACTCAGTGAAAGCTGTTGGGGTGAGGTGACCCTCCTGGTAACTCCACGGGATGCCCCTCTAACTATTGTGTGCATATGTATGTGTCTAATAAAGACAAGGTTTCCTCTAGACTAGTGCTGTCCCAAAGCACTTGGAGATGATGAGAATGTTCTATAATTGGTGCTGTTCAGTATGGTAGCCACCAGCCACTTATGGCTGTTGAACACTTGAGATGCGGCTAGTGCAACCGAGTAACTGACTTTTTAGTTGCACTTAATTTCAACGAACTTTAATTTAAGTGGCCAGATGTGGCTGGTGGCTACTGTATTGGACAGTGCAGCTCTAGACCACAGAACTAAGGTTTCACTTCATTTATTCACCCACCCACTCACTCTCATTTATTCAGTGAAAGTTATCCAGGCAGCCTCTCCGTGCCCGCTGGAGGCTTACAGCCTTACAGAAAAGTCTTAAGCCACGGCACCACGTTACAGAGCACTTACAGTCTTGTGGGAACAAAGCAGCAAGTAAAGAGATGATCCCATGCAGGGTGGAAGGTGCAGTCATCGAGTTATATACAAAGTGGTCTTCAGGAAGGGAGGTGAAGTTCTATGTCCAAAGGGCACTTATAAAGGCTTCACAAAAGAGGTGATGTTTACTGATGTGTTCAAGTAGTGATTTCTGAAATCCTAGACCTCAGTACTTATTTAAAAGGAAAAACTAGCCTTGAAGCTCTAGTGCTAGTGAGCCTTAAGTTTACTGCCTCACATGGCATTTCATTAACTCCTGGCAATCACACCTATGGAAACAACTGTCCCTGTTTTGGTGTCATCAAAAATCCACTGATCAATCTATCAGTTTATCAATTAAGCTAATACCAACAGGAAGTGTATTTTCAATGTATATCAACATTTCTGCAAGTACATGACGGTCATCTAATCAATGACTTTTTAAGGAAACTGAGGGACAGAGAGGATAGCAATTTAGGTGACTGCAGATTAGGCATTCTTCAGGAGGATGTGGATAGGCTAGGCTTCAAAACGGACAGGAGATATTTTTTTGCCAGAAGATAATTTGTCTATCCTTCTTAATTCATAAATAGCTTGGTAACTTAAAAAACAAACAGTTCTGGCTGTTGAGATTAAAGAACATTTAGTACAAAAATGAAATCTAGAATCATATTTGTATACTGCTTAGTGTTCCGATTTTGAGACTAACCTTCTTGTCGAAATTGAACATGGATTTAACAGCCTAACGTCTGTATCAGTGAAAATGGAAGAAAAGCTTCTTTAAAAACTCCCCGACCGTCATCTGGGAACACTCCTCCTTTGCACCATCATCAATTAAGAATCCACAGACTCTCAACTGCTCTTTTGCCTTTGACTAAGTTTAGATCACACACCCATCAGAATCTCTGATTTGCTTTTTCTATATCTTAGACTGATGGGGATGAGTGATTCAAGCAATACAAGGAATGGGCAACGTAATTGGACATGAGAAATAAATAAGGGTAGTATAATATTGGAAAGAGAAACTAGGATGTCATCATTTCAGGGGACACAATATCATACCTTATTAGATGAACATAAATATGTCCAAAGAGGCCAGACATGGTGGCTCATGCCTGTAATCCCAGCACTTTGAGGGGCCAAGGTGGGAAGATTGCTTGAGGACAGGAGTTCGAGGCCAGCCTGACAAACAATGGCAAAACTCCATCTCTACAAAGAAAAAAAAAAGTTGGGTACAGTGGCATTCACCTGTAGTCCCAGCTACTCGGGAGGCTGAGGCAGGAGAGTCGCTTGAGCCTGGGAGGCAGAGGTTGCAGTGAGCTGAGATCACACCACTGCAGTCCAGCCTGGGTGATGGGAGTGAAACCCTGTCTCAAAGAAAACTATATATCTCTCTCTCTCTCCAAAGAAGCATTCTGAATACAGTGCAGTGAATACACTTGAAGGAAATTATTAAAGACAGCCACCTTTGCAAATTCAATAAAAGTATTTTATTACAAGGGAATAAATACTTGAGATATGACTGGCATCTTATTTTTTATTACGAAATATTTTACACATAATTGAATATATACCTATAATATATATAAAGAATTTTCAAAGCAAAATAATGAAAGGAGCACTCAGCACCCAGTTTATCTATAGACTCCATAGAAAGAAAACAATATATAAAATGTTATTGAATGGTATAAATAAAGATTTAAATAAATAAAAATAGTATGCTTCATATGGGAAAGCTACATGCTATTGAAGATACCCCATTCTCCATGATGTGCTTATTTCACATTGCATACCTGTATCAAAACATCGTATGTATCCCATAAATTTATACATGTATGTACCCACAAAAATAAAAATTAAAGTTATGGGAAGATGATTTTTACTTATGAGGTATTTATTAGATTGAATATAGTCACAATTAAAAAGCCAAGAGATCTCTTATTGGAAATATATAACATTATTCCAAAATTTGTTTTAAAAGACAAAGAGGGAAGAAACATTTACAATGAAATTATTAAAAATTTTATATTTAAAATACATTTACAAACATTGAAAACAAATAAATATAAATCAGTGGAACAGAATAAAACAACTACACATAAACCCAGCTAAATATAAGAATATAA